>NW_026562383.1:5840000-6440000 GCF_027474105.1 Poeciliopsis prolifica
ATCAGCCATCACTATCTATGGTAACTCTTAGAAGATTTGGAATTAATATGAGTATTTAATTTCCTTCTGGGAGCAATAAAGTATTTTTTTGAATTCGAATTTCAAACCATATAAACCAACATAATGGCAGTTTTAACAAATATGTAAAAAAAAAAATAATAATAATTTTAATGAAAGTTACACACTGCAACTTTAAAAGTCATAGATTAGTGTTTTGCCATCGCAGTAAATTCCAACTGAGCGCTTCAGCTAGAAAATAAAACAATAAAATAAAGTGGAAAAAAAATGAAAGGGGAAAATTTCCTCTCACTGGACTTTTAAAGCTGGATGGAGACGCGTTACAAAGTACTCGAAACTGTATTTTCCTTGGAGGATAAGAAGGCAAGCCACTCTTTTCAACATTTTAAGCATGTATAAAAAGAAAAGTAAATAGAAAACGACATCCCCTTTCCTCCCATTCATGAACCACTGAGTGTCGACCTCATAAAAAATCCCAGGGAAAATACATTCAAGCTTCTCTTGACTTCCTTTCCCAACCCTGTTCCCCATATCTCCAGATGTTGTGGGCTTTACAAGCACTTCCGAAGTTCCACGAGTATTTCCGACATAAACCGAAAAGCATTGGAGCGCGCGAATGTGAATTGTGAAAGCGCGCGCGTGAGAAATGAAAAGCACTAAGATCACTGAAACATGCCGGCGTTGCAACCAACTGTGCTTATAAATGCTTCATTTGGGCTCCTTATTCATGCGACAAAGTTATTTAGCCTATTTATGTTTTTTGTTGCTCCGTCCACTCGGACAAGAGGTTCTGTTGTTGTGTGCATATGCTTGGCCTCCATGCTAATAGTGGCACAAGAAAAGTCTTTATCCCTTCTGCCTGACCTTTTGGAATTTCAAAATAATGTCCCTATTATCGGACAGGGCCGTGATACCAAACAAGCAGGAGACGCCTGTATTATCGCCGCCTGCAAGCAGAAAAAAAAAAGAAAGGAAAATGCAACGCAGTTTCTAATGCATGTGGACATAAACCCGACGTGGAGCGTTTTCCGAAGGAGCGAATGGAAAACAAACACGACTGTTTGAACGTTAAGACGCTGCGGTTTGCCTCACAGAGCCCTGCGGGGGGGGAGGAAGCAACAGCCTCCCTGCCTTTCTTCCGCTTTATGTTCCCGTCTGAATAGGAAAACAAAAGAAACGCTCCTTTTGTGCATGAATAGGCGCCCGCCGTCAACAGCGCACAATGGGAGGAACGCATTTCATGCAGCGTTGACCTCCATCTAGTGGCAGAACCGCTTCAGTTCCAAAAAGGCATCAAGATTAATGATGGAGCTTCTCTAACACACAGAGAGAGAGAGACGGAATGAAACCCAAATGACAATAGCGACACATGAACACTCAAGAATGTAACAGCGCGACTTGCTGAACGTTTCGAAGAAAGCAGTGGGAGCCAAATTGTGACAGTGCGATGAGCCGCGGAGCAATTAATTGAATTTAATTGAAAATGACAAATCCTGTTAAAAAAAAAAAAAAACTACCACGCTGTCAGTGACTCAGGAGAGGGACCGTGACTCGTGTGAAATCGCAGCTGCTCCCTGAGACGCAATCACAATCGCAAAACAGGCAAGTGAAAGGTTTGACTGAAATACAGACCAAAACAAAAAACAACAAGAAATATTGTACAAAACGAGACAGAGAGAGCTCGCATTTCGTCAGATTTAGCTCCTCTGACTCATTTACTGAACCATGTGATTCTAATTCAATCCGGGTGCGTCGCCCGACGTCATAGAGCAAAATCAGGTCAAGTTCCGAGTGAGAGCAGTTACCTGACTCTGTAATATTCATCTAAACGTATAGTCGCAGAATGCCCAGCTCGCCTTATTTGCTGAACTCTTGAAGCCCCAGAATCCCTCAGCAGCACAAGGCCTGGCTGACCTTTGTTCTGACAGATGCACAAGAGCTCTGCATAAACAGCCTGGCGCTGCTGATGTTGGCCGACTGAACATTGCCAGCTGTAATCTCCCGGGGAGTTTTTTTTGTTTGTTTGTTTGTTTGTTTCTGGCCTGGACAGCAAATTATTTGCAAACAAAAAGTGTCAAAATACTAAAACGCTTGCAAAAGGAAAAAGATGTCGCATTAACAGCAGACATCGGTGTGAACGTATGCGAGGCGATCCGTATCCCTTGGGATGGATACGCGTTCTCCGCTTTTTTATTGTTTCACAAATAAAAAACATGTCAGTGTTCAGCCCCCTTCACTCTGTTACCTCTAAATGCAAGAGAGTCCTCCTGTGCAGGGGCGGAGGCAGAAGGAGGGGCTTGGGGGGGGCACTGCCCCCACATCTGATTGACTGCCCCCCGGAGGTGCCCTCCAGATGATTGACATGCAATGTCAGACATCATTCCTATACAATATTTGGAATCAATGTAAGCCACACTAATATCCAAAGTAGAAAAACAATAACTTCCTTGTAAGTTATCTCAGAGCTTCCAGTTGTAAGGTAGCAAAATATGCAGAGGTCCAACAGATATGAATGCTTCTTCGAGGCAATGTCCGTCAAACAGTATTCATTATTTGCATTTGGGTTTTTTAAATTATTTTTCAAAAGAGGAGCTAAATATTGATTTACGTTGGTCGGGATCGAGTGCAGCCTTTGCTCCACGGCTCCTTTGACAATCTCATTAGCCTGTTCAATTTACTATTCCAACATGTTGTTTGCGGTTGGTAATGAGAACGAGGCTCTTCAAGCATGAAGAGGAAGGAGGGAGGATTCTTTTCTCTTTTTGTAGCTTGGGTGTATTTTTTTCTTTTTGTCCTTCTGAAAACGAGTCCATCTCAAGGGAACTTTCCCCATTTTCTGCTACTATTTTCGTTGTGCCGGCGTTTGTTTAATTGGTCATGCTGCTTGTGTTTTTTTTTTGTTTCATTGAATGAATTCTTGCTTTCTTGTTAACGACAAGAAGACAAATGGCCTCAACTCATTCACTTCAGTTTAATATATATATATATTTTTTTATGTTTTTTTGTTTTTCTGCAGCAGCGATTCAGGCTCAGAACTTCCTCATATTGAGATAAAAACTAAACTCTGCATTCGGCCATTTGTCATCAGCGTCTAAGGATTCATTAACTTCCCCAGCATCATAACTGGTGCCATTTGTCCATTTAATTAGGACGCAATAACAACGAAAAGATAAATTCCCACAACAGTAGAAAAAAAAAGAGAAGCCTTTGCAGTGTTTATTGGTTTATCAGTTTATTTTCATGCTTGCCTCTTTCTGCTGAAATATGATCGCCTTCCTGTGTTCAATACGTGGCGCTGAATGACAAAAACACTCAACAGCAAATATGCACAATAAGCAAAATATATATTTTATATGTGGAAAGGGGAGCTCTAAAACACCTACTAGCTCCCTGCTGATAAATGATGCAGTGTATATAATCATAGGGTCGAATTGGGTATAAAAAATAACCAAAAACAAACTTTTGGGTCAAACCTCGTGATAATATGAAACGAGATCATCCCGGGTGGAACAAAAGGCTCACACTGCAGGGCTGTGCTAGGGGGGCTGACCTGGTAGCATTACGCATCCTGCAGGCACGGCCTCGTTAAATAAAAATCTCACACACTCCAGATTGTCTGCATGATGCAAAAGAAATTCTGTGTAATGGACAATTTGGACTAACTCTTGCCACTCCAAGCGCCTCCCCTCCTTTTTGCTTCTAGCTTGATAATAAAGTCGATACGGAGGAGGCTGATCAATATGTAGTCAGCAATATTCAATGCAGGGTTTCAAATAATGTTATGATCTCATTTGCATAGGTTGGGCAGCTGTGACCCTTTCTCACTCAGAGGTTCCCATGGGCCTTATTGTGTTGTTTCTTTGGGACTATTCTCCCTCCGGTCCAATTTTTTTTTTTTTTACCTTACATGGAAGATCATTTCTCCAAGAAAGATAATTTGCAAGACTCCTAACCTGCTGAGGCTACTAGAGTCAGCGTCACTGTCCGCAGGGAGGGAAAAATGTTGAATCTTCTGAGCTCAGCAACATGTTCCTGTTCACTGGGAGTAATGTGAATACTTTGGAGTGGACCAGTCAAAGTTCTGACATGGATCAAAGCCATAAGGCTCAACACCAAAAATATTATACTCCAAACACCAGAGAAAACATGCAAAATGTGCTTTATATCACCTTTATGATCACAGGATTCCCCTTAAATAAGCTAAAAATGCTAATAAAATTATTGAATTACCCTCTGAACTTTCTGAATCAGTTCCAAACAGAATTGATTGAACCACATGTGAACATCATCCATGTCTTTTGGAAAACATGTATAAAAGCGGTGCAAATTTGTAAAAGCTGAACTGCAGAAAGCGGCACATGATGGACGTGTACCGCAGTGCACAATGTAAAAGGAAAAACAATGCCATCGAGGGTGCATGCTCTGACAAGTGCAAGGAAATAATAAAAAAAAAAATAAAAATAAAAAAAACTCCATTACATTCAGTTTGTGAAAGTAACAACAGACGTCACAGAATGTCAGACATCAGTACACACGCACATCTTGGGAATCCTTGTTAAGGAAAAGTACTGCCGCGTTTTGAAAGTCACCTGCTTCTCTTGAGCAGCCCTGCAGGAGACATTACAAAACAACATTCTATAAATCACATCCACAAAACAGTTTTTTTTTTGTTGTTGTTGCATCAGCAGGGAGAGCTCTGTTTAAAAGGAGCTTACGCTGAATTTCGCCCTCATCTCCTCGACGTCTCTTGGAACCCGGCCTGGAAGTGGACAGCGAGAGTACTTTAAGAAATAATTACCAAATCCTCTGACTTTGTTCACGCAGATGCATTGGAATTGCGTTTAAGGAAACGAGTGGCCTTACTGTGCAGCCTCCAGAACTTCACAGCCAATATGGCCACGACAGCCAGGAAAATGACAGATGAGGAGACCACCACAGACGCCAACATGGGACTAAAAACGAACAAACAGACACTCAGCCTGCTGATGGCAATCCACGTTGACTCTGAAACTGAAGGCGCAGCACAAATCAGAGATACTGAGCTTCTACCTGTGGCTGCTCCATGTCTCCCTCGTGATGGGTTTGGCTGGAGGCAGGTCTGGAAAGGACTGGCTCGACGCTGGTGGAACTGCCAGAGACAATGCGGCATTAGACGGATATATTTAAGGTAGCAACAACATGAAGAAGAAATTGAAAAAGAAAAATTGAAGCAGTGTGCCGAGCACAAGAGAGTTTGTTGCGCAATAGAAACTCGATGTGTGGCATCAATATTCTTGACAGGTGTTATGAAAAAATCCATACGCTGCAGCAGATGCTTCCTGCAGCACAGTATGATGACATATTGATGCTAAGAGCAGCTTCTTTGCGTTTTAATGGCTACAAAATGGACATTAGCAGCAACAACTCCAAAAGTAGTTAGAAGTTTGAGTGAATTCTTTTCTCCTCGTCATGTTTGAATGAACAACAGGAAGAAGGGTGGAGAGAGAGAGAGTGAGGTGCTTTTTCTTCATTACTGATGTCGTTTTATTGATGACGTGAATGTCATTTTAGAATCTCGGCTGAGATCAAGTTCACAGTGAGTTTATACCTGCGACGTCCCCAGGTGAAATTCTGACGTCAAGCGCATTTCTGACTGTTCCTTTGTGAAATAAAACTTTCAACAGGCGAGAACAATGGATTATCCTCACCTTTATCTCTCTAATCTGACTCTCGAGACGCATTACCTTTGCACCGGCGGGTCTAATTCATAAAACTGCCGATTATAAAATAGAAAAGGGTCTCCTGAGTTGGAATTCTGACGGCGAAAATCAAAGGTTTCCCAGTAACTCACACTTACCCAGGACGTCTCCCGCACAAAAGAAATGTAGATAATATTGCTGCTATGAACTATTTATCAGCACTTCTGAGAGTTTTAGTCTACGAGCTTTGACTTTACAAGCATGGCAGAGAAACTAAAAAAGGCCTGCAAGCTTGAGCGCATCGTCTGGCTTATTCTCTGCAATCCCCCTTTTCTCCTTGTCAAGGTTTTTTGACAATAACTCCTCAGCAGATTCACTTTTGTGGACAATAAATGGGTGACTTTTAAAGACCTCAGAAGCAGCGTGTAAATATCTACAGATGTATCGGACAAAGCGGGCTAGCCACACGGCTTCACTTTAGCAACTCGAGAGCTGAAAGGATTCATTGATCGCAAGAACAGAACAGTTCAAACTTGACAAACGCAAAACCTGGTCCAAACATGACAGCTAAGCGTTTTTCATTTTCTTCCTTTCAGCATCAAGTATTCCCCAGACGATGTGAAGGCCTCGGGGTAGACTCTTATTTAGCCTCTCTCTAGTCTGGGAAAGAATGTTTGTGCTGCAAACTATTAAAGACATAAATTAAGCTTTGTTTGTGCTTCCTTCAGTTTTGCCTCTCATGAAAATACCTTTTTAGTGAACGGCTCATTTTTACCATTAAGAGTAAAAATTGGAATTAAAGTCATAAAGCCATTTCTTATGGTTACTTTCTTTCATGGTTTTAGCTTTTTTTTTTTTTTTACTCTAAGATGATTGCCAAGACCACTTAAATACAGCGAATAACATTTTCCCATGGTGCCACACTATTAGCGCCAACGTCAATTAATTTTACTAGAATTTTAAGTGATAGATTCAATGTTGAGGAGAATCACCAAGTGGAAGGAAAAGGTAAGATGGCCTCCAACAGTGTTTGCCAACAAAAATGTGAAAAGGAAACTGTCCTTTTACCTGATTGAAGAACCCTTAACTCTGATTACTGTCTGACTTATTTTGGGATTTGTCGCTGTCATCTTCCACATTGACAAACTGAAGTTCTTGTTCATTGTTCTATGCAGATTAGCTCGAGATCAGGCAGACTGGATGGAGGATGTCTGTGAGGATCAGTTTTAAAGACTTGCCACAGATTGGATACAAGCCTGGCTTTACATTGATGCTTGCGGCCCTGCAGCCTGTAACCGGCTATTTTCCTGCGTTGGTCTGCGGTTAGTTTTGCCACTTTACCATCAACTCTGTCTAACTTGCCCCTTTTCCTGCTGAAGAAAAGCACACCGCCAGGTTGATGGCATGTTCAGAGAACCGAGCATGGGTGCTGTATAGCATTTTAGATGCAAATCAGAAAAGTAGTCCAGCCTGTCGGTTTTGGTGAACAGCCAAAACCAACACGCTGGTTGGTCACGCATTTGTGCCGTACTGTATTTTCCGATGTCACCTTGAACTATGTTCAAAGCAGTAGCATGTCTCAAAATCGTCTCCCTGAACTATTTGCTCCGTTGCTTTGTGTTCGTTACGCTGCTTGTTAGTTAAAGTTCTCTAAAAAATCCCTGAGCCCTTCACAGGAAAAACAAAAAACTGAATTTACACTGAAATTTAATTATACTTTCTCAGAATAGTATGAGCTTCAACTGCAAGAAGAATTTTGTAAAATAATTTTTTTTTTTCTCTCCCTTTGTGCAGTAACATTTGTAGCCATACTTATGGCAAAATGTGGAAAAAGTATAATAATTTAGAGAAGCTTCTCTGGCTCATGAATTATATGGGATTACATGTCGAAATATGCATCAAACGCAGTGATTCTTTTTTTTTTTTCATTTTGAACGCCTGCCTACCGGTGGTGGGTTGGGGTACGACCACCACTTGCACGGCTATCTTCTCCTGCCCCGCAGAGCACCAGTACCACGCCGTGTCTTTCATCTGCAGCTTCTTAAAGGTGACAGTGAAAGCCCCAGTTCTGTCATCTCTGATGGCCACGGAGGAGTCCTCGTAGCGCCCGTCAGAGCCCGTCGACAGGCAGGATCTCCAGTCGCCACTCCGACACCACTTCTTCTCGCTTCCTCTGTTGGCAGGCAGACACAGGGGAGTCACCGAAAAGCTGATCTTCCACCGTGCGCTCTCAACACGAGTGAAGAGCTTTCTGGTCGTCAAATGCGAATTGTGAAACGTTTCAGCGAGTTGGTCTCGCGGCCTTCGCACGGAATCAGCCCGATTGGTATTTGGGACAAAAGGGGAAAAAAAGTCAAATGCCTGTATCTCTCGCTGTAGAGGCATTCGATTGTGACGGCGCTTCCCTCTGCTCCACTCATTCTGTTCTTCACGGCTGACATGCCTGCAGGAATCATCAGGACAGCGTGTCGTTAATACAGGTGTCTAAATAAATTAGTATGTCGTAGAAAGGCCTATCCAAAGTAAAATAAGCCGTTAAGACACGGTGAGCAAAAACTAAAAGAAAATGTGTGGAAAAAAAAACAATAAGAGGAATTCTTTAGGTAGTCGTAGTATGGAGTGCCTTAGCTGATATGGTTCACAAATGGAAAAAAAAGCGTGGCGTAATATTGAGAGGCAAAACTAAATACATAAAAATAAAGGGTCCTTAGTTGCATTACATTAGTAAAAAGAATAAAAATAACAATAGTACTACTAAAATAACCAAAAAAACAGCTGATCTATTTTGGTAATTCGGTTCAAAAAGTCAAACTTGTGGTCTTAATTTTATGTGTTAAATGTTTATTTGATGCTTGTATTACGGCTTATCACTAATGAAAACCCAAAATGCAGTCTGCAATAGTGTTGAATTATTATCCAAGACCAATGAAATGCAATTTTCCAAATAGAAAAAAAATGCAGCCTGTATGCTGTAAAGCACATCCAGTCGATACTTGTTCTGAGCGCCTTTCGAATGAGTGCATCAGCATGGCTTGCAGGCAATCGGCCTGCAGTTCTGGAGCACAGGTTGCTTTCATAGTTGCCTTCAGGCCATCTTCACTGTTTGATCTGGTGTCTACAGTCTTTCTCTGGACGATGTATCCACAGACTTTCTACAGACCTCAAGCCAAACCAATCAAACACGGTGTTGCCACCGTCATTAAACGGGTCTTTGGCATTCTTCGCAGTGTGAGCCAGGGCCAAGTCCTGCAGGAAGATTAAATCAATATCCCCATAAAGCTTCTCAGCAGAAGGAAGCAAAATGGGATCTCAAATGTCCTGCAAGATGTCTGTGCTGATTGGGACTTGATGAAACACAGTGGGCAAAATTAGGTGGCTCCACAAATCATCACCGACTGTGGAAACTTTCCACTGGACTTCAAGCAAGACGGATTATGTGCCTCTGCACTCATCGTCCAAACTCCTCATGAAACGCAACATTTATTTAAAATACTCAGACCTCTTTGGTGCAGGAGGTGCTGAAACCCTTTGTATATTATTTTATTTAAGGACATAAAAGATTATGCATGTGTGTAGTTTGTTTTGAAGCAGGTGCTAAGTTAAGTATGAATTGTGTATTTTAACACTTAGCTTTAGCTATAGATGTGTAATTAGTTAGCATATCTAGGCATGACTACAACTTCAGAATGGCAGCAAAGTGCTTCCTGTGGAATTTGTAATATGTGTAAAATATGCATCAACCAGCATTCATGGAACATACATGGAACCTTGGTTGAAAGAGTACCAGAGGGTGTTTAAGGTACATTTTTGACTACAGTCTACCTGGTAGACTGTTTACCAGGGATTCTTTCCTTTCACTCAATTTTCTATTTATGTTTTCTTATAGCATATAAAAAGAAAAAACAATATCAGCAGTTGGTTTTTGCAGCTTACCCTCTTTGTGGAGGCTGTCAGTGACTGTCTATCAGACTTGTGTCAATCCACCTCATGCTTTTGCTATGACATGTCTACATTTAGTAATTAGTACACATATTTATTTAGATTTGATTCACTTTGGGTGACCTAATATTTGTTGAGCACCTGGTTTTTTGTTTTTTTTTTTTAATTCACCTTGAGTCATTAAAATTAAGAGAAACATGAATTATTTCCCTCTTGCTGTGCCTAATTTATAAACACAAGTTTCCCATTTTGAATTGAATTACTGAAGTAAATAAAGCGATTAACGGAGTCCCGTTTTTTGTGCTTCAAAAAGCCGATTTGGGCCCTCCAACGCTCACCATGAACCACTTTGACTTTTGTGAAAGCGGTGTCGTCGGCTTCCCACACGCCACCTATCTCCACGCCGCAGATGTACCACCCCGACTCGCCCTCCTTCAGGTCCGTCATGGTCACGGTGAACACCAGCTGGACCGGGTCGTCGAAGATGCTCACTTTCTTCTCGGCCGGGTCGACCAGGTGGTGGTCGTCGGTTCGAGCCCGCGTCCCCCCCTGGTCCTCCCCTGGCACCAGTATTTCACATAGCTGGCGTACTGGGGCTCGTAGTGGCAGGGGATGGTGAGGGAGCCGCCCTCCAGGACGTCGAACTCTTCCTCCATGGTCACCTTACAGAGAAAGGCTGGCAGAAAGGGGATGTGATGAATGCCGAGCACAAGTTTTAATCTTCAGAAAAGGTTCAGCTGGAACAGAAAAGTTATTTCTTGAGGACTTTTTTTCTTTTTAATATTTTTTTTAATCTGCTGCATGGAATAGGGAAAGCGGCCTTGACCGTTTTTGTTGCAAGGGTTTCCTTTGTGGCACGGGAGTTTGTTCCTTCTTTCTTCCCCTCTTTTTTTTTTTTTTTTTTTGAAACTTCCCTTTACTTGTTATTCTGAAAACGGATTATCCTTCCTATAATTCACAGGATTAAAGGCCTAACAAAAACCAACCTCAAACATACCCACCGCCTGCAGCCAAACACTGTGAGAGCTTGCGAGACGTAGAAAAACATTAAATCTCTCGGTGCCTTCCAGCAGAAAACAGCAGCTTCGACAACTTTCAAGCCAGTCTGCCTCCCAAATGATTAATGTAGAAAAGGAATAAAATGATGAAGTGAAGTGAAGCGAAGCGCAAAGAGTATCTTACGATGAAGCACTGCTGTTTGCTAAGTGCACAATAATAAAGAGAGGAGGCAACAGCAGAGGCATTAATCATCCTTTGTGTTAAACTCCATCAACGGCTGAAAATGGGTTGTATTTTCTTTTTGTTTTTTTTTCTGACCTCAACACTCCTACCTGGAATCCATGGTAACAAGAAAAGGGTGCTCGTGGAGAGCTGCCACATGTTTTGACTTCACTTTTGGAGTTTGTTAAGCGTTCTCACCACCCAGCACACAAAACGCTTTGGGATGTGGGTTCCGCAGTGTCAGCCTCTCCCCTCCCTCTGCTGGTCATGTGACCAAAAGCTGGATCCAGATGTTCCAGATGTTAACCACATAGGTGCCAAACGGACAAAAGGGAAGGGTTCAGATGGCAGCGAAACGAGTGAAGGAGAGGAATGATCGGAGAACGAGAGCGACGTGTTGAAGTCACTGAAGCAACTGGGTGACGAAGAGTCGCTTTCGGTCGTCCGTCAAAAGCAGGATTTGTGGGAAGCTGGAATTTATCAGTTGTTTTATTTTGAAACGGCATGCTCCTCGTGCCGGGACGTCATTCCAGCTACTTGACTTCAATCTCCCACCATCCTGGTGGGGATGAGAGTTCACAGTGGGAAAGTCAAAACGTTGACTGAACATCTCCATAAGTTGTGTGACCACTTCACAAAAAAATGTATGCAGTTCAATAAGAGGGCCAATCAAGATGTTTACGACGTAAGGCTAGAACAAAAACGTAAACTGCATTTTTCTCGCTGTCTTGACATTACATCAAAGTAAACATATCATGTTTCGGATCAGCTGGCATTAACGAATTCTTTGGTGGAATTCTAATGAACTTGATTCTTTTCTTTGTGACCTTCCTGAAGCTTCCTTCAATAGTTTGCTGCAATTCCGGCCCATTCCTCCTGACAGAACTGGAGTAACTGGGTGAGGTTTGTTCCTTTTAAGACCTGAGATTAGATCTCAATAAAGGCCTCATCAAAACATTCATTTTGTTGTCCGTAACGCGACATTTGACAGCGTGCTGAAGCTAACTGTCTGTTTGCAAGGCCCATTTGTGTCCAACTTTTTTGACTTCGAGGATGAAGCCTTGAAATGCGGCTGATGTTCCTCGTGCTCGTATTTTATGAAGCGCACCAATTCTCCCGGCAGCAACACACCCGCACAAAGTGCTGCTGTCAGCTCTTCTATTTCCTACACAAACGTAATCGTCATGACCAAACGCTTCAATTTCAACCTTTTATCAAATCACCTAAAACGATTTGTCCCCAAGTGAACAAGTAGGGACTCCCGACCACAAAGTTCGACAAAGCAAAGCATATGGAGAAACGTGGCAACTTTTGTGCTGCAAATGACAACTTTTTACTGAACTTTTCTGTAGAAAATTCCGTTAAGGCATTAAAAAAGCAGACGAGTCTCGACTTTCCAGCGCTATCAATCGCATGTAAGAGGCTGTGCTTTCAAACAGGTTTGAAAACCTAAGATCCACTTTCTGTGGATTTAGTGGGAAATCCATAAAAGTTGGCGGTGAAACCTGGGGGTTATTTGAATTTGCTGGTTTTAATCAACTTTTAGAAACTGTAAGAAAATAAGTTTTCTTTCAGCTTTATGATAGTTGTGATAGAATAAAGACAAGCACATTTGAAAGAAATGTGCTACAGGATGATTATTTTTTAATTTAAAGTGAAACATTTATTACAGTCTAATAAATAAAAACACTGAAATCTTTCAAAATATTCAAACTTTTTGAGATGCACATGTATAAATTCACACTACAACCAGACATGGATTTTTTTAAATTTTATTTTTTAAGCTTTGTTTGGAGGCAGGGCCAAGATGGCTTAGGAGGTAAAAAAAAAAAAAAAGAGAAAAAGTTCAACTAAGAGCAACAACTGAACGTAAATGGATGAATGGTTCAGTGGATTTGGTTAAATGGGACTGAAATTAAAGTTTTCAAAACAATATCTATATATTATTATGTGGTCTTTATAAGAAAGCCAAGTTGAGCTTTTACAGATTATCGATATTCAGAACAAATCAGCACACAAGCGGTTAATCAACCTCCCTCCACAGCCACCTCAGATTTGATTACTTTAGAGAAGCTGTGGTGAGTTGGGTCTTTTTTTTTAAAAAAACACAGAATAACTACAACTTTGGAGACATCTTTTATCATTGTTATTTATGCAACATTTACTCAGCTGCGCTAATGGACAAAAAAACACCAAGGACTCAAGAGTTTCTTCTCTCAGCCCTAAATCCTCTTTTCTGGACTGCAAATTAAGTTCCACTTGAACAACTTTCACCGACAATTCAAAGAGACAAGGTCACCGTTACACTTGCTTTATTTATGTCAGTGCAAAAAGGGAATGCTTTACAAATGTCAACATAACAAAATCGTTGCTATAGGAAAATTGTACTGCGTCAACCGTCGAGACGTAGCGTGTCGATGCTGGGATATTGTCGTCCAGATCAGCTGCTGAAAAACTGATGATTTTCAGAGATTTGATGACTTATTTAGAGATCTGTGGGGAGGAAAGAGAAATTAAGAGCTCGAGTTAGTTGATTTGGAGGTAAGAAATGTAGTCTTTGCTGTTGGGAAGTTAAATATATATATCTATATTTTAATTTTTTTCCCAAAAAATAAAATGCGGCACTTTAGCTGTTTGTGACAGTGGAGAAATAATGATGGCTGGAGGCATTTTATCATGCCAAGTTACAAAATCTAAGGAGATTCTGGAAATAGTTACTTCTTAATACTTTGTTTTTATGAAATGTCTAAAATAAACACCTTCGAGAAGGGGAAACGCCAATTAGAGCTGCGTTCGTTTCAGCCGATGAAGTTCATCACGACGAGATGCAGGACGGTGTGAGCAAACAGGAAGTCGGCGAAGGCTCTCTCCGGAGAAATGGACAGGAAGTCCCCTTTGTTCTGAGGGTTGATCTGGATGCGAAGACACACTGGGGAGAAAAATAAATAAATTAAGATTTAATTTTGAGATCATTTCTCCAGTTTACACTTGTATTAGTCCGCCATCCAACAGCTGTTGTAGATCAGTTTTTTGAACCGTTGCACAACTTGGAAAATGCAAGCAAACGTGTCCATCGGAATAAAAAGCGATTGGGAAATCAGCAACTATTTCCAGATGGCTTTTGCTCTTAAAGACACAGTCCACTCCATCTTCAGCTCCGGTCGCGCTTCCGCTCTCCGTCTCGACCGAGCTCGGCTTCGTGGCACACAGAGCTCTTCGCCGCCAGCTGCAGATTCAGAGTGCAGGTTCCACGCTTCTCAGTGGATTCCCCAGAGAGCGGAACAATTATTCTTGCTGCCAGTTTTGCTCAACTGTTTTGGTGCTCTTTCTGCAGGCCAGAACACAAACACACAGGGGAAGGCTGGCTAAACTGTGTCAAGGGGCCACTTCAGCAGCCACCTTCTCTGTCAGCTACATGAACCTGGCCAGGCTTAGGTTGCAATAGTATAAAACACTTTTTTAGTACTGTGCAAAAAAGTATTGGGTATATTTCTTTACAATTTACTTTATATAAAAAAGGTTGAGGAATAACCCTCTAGTTTTCATTTCTGGTTTGGAAGATACTTTTAGGATTGCAGGATCAAAACCGCCATGACCTAAATCTTTTTTTACAGTTTAACTTTTACAGCTAAGGCTGGTGACGATCTTCAAAAGTTACCCTTTCGTTTGGTGTCCCTCATTATTGGTCCTACTTTTTCTAGAGTATAGTGACATCAAACATTTAAGAAGTGTGGCAATTTACCGCTATGGGACTAAAAAAAAAAGCTTACCTAGAACTAAAATGTGATGTCAGTGCTGCCTTTCAAGCCTTTTTAAGGTTTTAGAAGATGTCAAGATGTGTGCAGCACTTAAGTCATATATATTGGATGTCTGCGCCATTCGGACCGTAGACCAGAAAACAAATGATTCTGACCAGTGGTTTAAACTTTATCCAACAGAAAAATGCTGTAGTGTGATCTAACCTTTTCCAATTAAGTACCGAAGGGATTTATTTTACTCAGTCATCTTAAAAAGGTTCATCATTTTCCATCTTTATGTGATTATTGGGGTGTCACAGATTGGCACATTGAAGTTTGACCAAATTGCTGCGGCATGACTTTTTTTTATTTTTTTAAATTGGCACGCTGCAGTGAGACCCCGTTAGTCACATATATAGTGGTTTCTTTAAACCGACTGGGTTTGTGTTTCTGAATTTATTTTAAATTTTGTTGTTTATTTGAAATATCGAAATGGCTCATAACATAACAGACATAATTTATTTATTTATTTTTATTTTTTAACTCTGCACTCACTCCCAGTAGATCACTGAGATCTGCACCTACACATATAGTCTGCGGACTGAACTTTGAACATGTTTCTGAGAACCCACTTTCATTTTCTTGCTTTTTCACATGAACGTACATTTAATATGATGTCAGTTTTGCAGAATTTTGCTACTCTTGGGACAACAAGGGATATTTTCATTCTTCTTTTATTTCAGTTCGGGGTGACAGGAGTTCGTCCTGCAACTGGTGGTTTGTGGTCCATCTCAGTCATGTCTTCGGACGAGACATTTCTATTCCTGTTGGCTGTGTGGCTTCCTTCCTTCTGTTGGTGTTTTGGGCTTAAGCTGAACTGCAGTTGTGACTACAGCTTAATTTACCACCATCACTGGTGTGTATTAATGGGTGAATAAATGCAGTTTTTTAGTGTAGTAGTAAAAAACTCTGGGCTACATAAAGCACTGTAGATTATTCAACATTGTATTGCTGATCATTTATAGGATCTCCAGAAGTTTTTCTAACAAACTAACATTGTAGGTGTGAAGCACTATGTTGACTATTTTGATGTACTAATTTAATATACAGGACACACATTGCTATACAAGTATTGCAAGGTAAAAAAAACAACAACAATAAAATGTGGTTATTTGTACGCAGAAATGTCTCTGTATTCTCTTTCGAAAACCTAAAATAACTTAATTTGAACACAAAAAAAACTGATGGCAGTTTGCTTTAGCTATGTTAGCCAGTTAGCATGCACAGAGGACACAGCACTGGCTGAAAATTATAAGCGGAAGTGTTGGATATTCCCGAAAAGTTCACACACAAAAAATACTGCAGAAAGCACTACCTGCGAGAATGAAAGAGCCCACGCAGGAGATGAAACCCGAGAGAAAGCTGTTGAAAGGAAATGTTCCAACGAGGAGACAGTAGAGGAACTGCATGGCTCCGGTTAGCAGGATGTACAGCAGATAAGCGTCCACCACTTTCAGCTTGTTGGGCGTCGTGGTGGTGTACTCCTCCAGAAACCGGGAAATAACAGACACCACTGAGTTCGACATGATTTTTCTATTTTTCTCTTTTATCTATACGGAGGTTAGCGCAGCTCGTCTTCCTCTCTTCAATCAGTGACGTGTCCTCACCAGCCGGAAGCGGCCCCGGTGTTACACAAATACATTCCGAGTAACTCGTAATAACGAGCAAGGAGCGTTGTACCTTGTGCGTCAACGTAGCCGCCATATTGTGAGTGGCGGTTTTGTCGAAATGCAACAGAATGAACGGGATTGATGCCCGTCACCCAAACTGCAGAAGATTCCAAAGATTTATAAGTAATATAAAGTTCAACAAAACGTAATGGTGCATGTTGTCGTGTAATTTTACCTCCAATACTTGGCATGTCTTTTACTCTTACGATACTATATTTAATAACAGCATTTTCTTTCTTTAGATATAAATTACTCCTTCCTGCTTGTTGATTTTTTCTTTCTTTTTATATTTATTACTTTTGTATGAATGTGCTTGCTTCCATTTGCTGCTTTTATATTTCTGCCATATTTTTTGTATTATTATATTAATACAGATCAAACACGGGTTTCAAAATGTTTTATAAAAACGTGATAGCATGGTACATTTAAATAAATTTTTACCACATTGTGTTTCGTTGTGGGTGTGTTTTGTTTTGATTTTCGTAATCAGTAGCGGTAAATAACATCAGTATTTATATTATATCAATTAACACACGGCTTATTTGTAGAAATTAGTGAATTAATTTTAAGACTAGCAAAGTTTCCAACTTGCCACTCACCGATAGCTCAGGCGTGATGACGTAGCGATTCTAGGGTCTACGTCTTCTACGTCGCTTGGCTACGTAGAGCAAAGAGGTGGAAACAAAACAACAATGATGTACTCCAACATCATTCCAAGATACGATTTAGTCAATTTATTTCTAGTGTGCGTGCGCGTTAAACGAGTTGACGGATTAGATACACTTTTTTTAAAATATAAACGTTTCCTCTGGTCTACTTTTTTTTTGTTGTTGACAAAAACAACAGCAAAACATGATCTAAAAATATCCTATGTAGTTGTTGTTTCTATATTGTTTTCATTTTGCCTTTCTTTCTTTAACCGAACGGACTATTGATAAACAGAAACACTGTGCGTTTATTAACCGCACTCATGCTTAATTGCGACGGCATTCGCGCTTTTGACACGAGTAAATGCGAGACACGACCCGAATGCTTCGCAGGTGTAAGAGACGATCTTTGCAGTCGGTCAGATGACGTAGGAATGCGCTGGTTACAAAACAAACATCCACAGGCGAGCACCGCGGCAGCTCCTAATATCATTTCAGAGAAGAAGCATTATAATCCGTCTGTGACTTTAAGTGTGATCTGAATGTGACACGCCAATGGATCCCGGTCCAGCTGCAGCTCCGATCCAGAACGACTGTGAGACAGAGTGAGTGACTTTAACAGTACCGATCCGCCTAACGTCGTTCCTCACATTAGGTAAACCAATGGAGAAGAAACTTGATGTGTCGAAACAACTGTTGATGTCACTGGGATTTAAAAAAAAAGAGCGACGTCTCACGGTGGTAGAAACTTGTCTCCCAGTTTGGATTTAAAACGTCGAACACTTTCCCGGGTTCCATGTCGCTTTTTTACTGTGTGTAACATTACATCATCTGAGAAAATGCTGATGTTGCACAACATCAGGGATCTCTATCAGGCATCTGATGCTGTATACAAGAAGTTATAAATGTGTTGCTCCGTCATTAATAGCAGTTGACACAGGCGTTGTCAGAGCAAACGTGTTTGACAAGCTGTGGATGAATAGACGGGGTCAGAGGTCGCTGAGGTGACTCAGCGACCTCTGAGCTGAGGTGGTGCAGGTGGCACCTCTTACCTTTGCCTCGGGTTTGTTCCTCTACTGTCTGACGTCATTACCTGGCCTTCTCTTGTTTGGTGCCCAATTTTCTGTCTTTACAACAGAAGTTAGGAAGCTGAAGTAGAGATCAAGGTGGCGCAGACATGGTGAACGATAATGGCCGACTCCTTTGTTTCATCAGTTTGGTTGTGAAGGAGATGAATGAATGACCTCAGTTCAGTGTCATCACTCTTTTTGTTTCAGATCGGAGACCAAAACTAAGAGGTGAGATGGAGCCTATTATAAAATACTAATAAGCAGTAACAGACAATGGGAACATGCATGTGGCCTTTGGTAAAGCATTCAAACCCTTAACATTGGTCACAGTTGTTGTGGCTTTTCTGTGACAGTAGTACATAGGAAAGGAAGATCATTTCAACCAGCCTTCTTTTAACAACGGTGGTCTTCTTCAAATTCAGTTCAAATTCAAAACATACTTTATCAATCCCAGAGGGACATCAAATGTCGTAGCTCATTAATTCAGAGTCTTCAAAGAGTTACTGAAGATGGTGATGGCTGAAAGATCTCTTGTAGCAGTCTGCATTGCAGCGAATCTGAAGAAGCCTCTGACTGAAGATACGCAAATTCGCTGTAACGTAGTAATGTATTATGACGTATTTATTGGCAAGCTTTGTAAAGTGGGCAGTCAATGGTTCATGTCAGCACTGCACCTCCTCCAGAGTCTCCTGGTTGCTTATCTGATTAACGTTGCCAATGGCTGGCCTGTCAGTCTAAGCTTTCTTATCCTCCTTGGTCTTCATGTTGTTGTTTGTTCACTGGATTTCATTTGGAGCTAGCAGTGTAATGATCGCTGTTTGTAAAACACTTGGCAAATAACGAATCCTTTGTCTTCCCCCTCATAGCTGTTAGTTTTTGCTGGTATGTCATAACATTTGAATATAACCCTTGGAATTGTGTTTAATATGCAAAACAGGCGAAAAGGTAAAGGGGCAAGAAGACTTTTGTAAATATCACTTTGTCGTTGCTGTGGGTGTGTGACACACCCACAGCAACGACATGTGAGTTTAAAGCCTGGTGGCTTTGAAATGTGATTCTCTGTAATACTCCCTCCGCCCCCTTGTCTCTTTCTAAGCATGTGTGGATACTATGCAAATAGTGATAACATTGACTAACCCCGGATTTGTGCCCTAAGCATTGATATTTTGCATTCAGCATATGCTGAACGCTCCCTGTGCTATCTACAATCTCCTCATTCTTTACATGCTTCTCTTTCCACTTACTTTGATTAGGTCAAGTTCACTCTGGAGCTGGTGGCCATCTTGGCGTCCGACCTCCATGTCCCTGTTGAAGGCTGCAGAGTCTAAGATTCTTGCATGTGAGACTGTGCTGACGGATACTATGCTGGCTGATTATGTAACCACTGAGAATTGATTAGAAAATGCAGATTACTGCTTCGTTGCTCCTCTCAACAGGTATTAAGAATGATTTATGGGCCAGGTTTGTGACCCTCGCAAACCAGGACCGCATATGGACTCTGTCTCTTACCAACAAGGGGACTCCCAAATCTGCAGAACAAGGTAATGGGATTTTTAAATAGTCTTCACAAGAAGGAAATAGGCGTGAAAACATAAACTACAAGAGTTTACAATAAGAGACAGCTCACAGAAGATGAATGTCTTCCTGGTCCTGTTGTGTTTTTTCTCCCCCACCCAGCACATAAGACTCCCCTGGTGA
Source organism: Poeciliopsis prolifica (assembly GCF_027474105.1). NCBI lineage: Eukaryota > Metazoa > Chordata > Actinopteri > Cyprinodontiformes > Poeciliidae > Poeciliopsis > Poeciliopsis prolifica. Next base: position 5,859,739 of record NW_026562383.1, read on the forward strand.
TGGTTCATGGTTTTGGAGGAGGGGTAGGACTGTGGATCAGGAACTTGGATGCCCTGAGCCGCTCGCGGACCGTCTACGCCTTTGACCTTTTGGGCTTTGGCAGGAGTTCGAGGCCTAGCTTCCCGTCAGATGCTGCCAAGGCAGAGGAGCAGTTTGTGGACTCCATTGAGCAGTGGAGGCAGGCTGTTGGTCTGGAGAACATGATCCTGCTGGGGCACAGTTTGGGGGGCTACCTGGCTACCTCATACGCAATTCAGCACCCTTCCAGGTAATCGTCCACCCTTCTAGTCTCTGTTTCTTGAGATTCGCTTCAGAGACCAATATTAACAACCTTTGATTGAGCTACATTTATGGTCAGTAAAACTATTTAACAAACTCTGTGTTTGGCATTATTTGTGATATCCTTACATCAATACCTTGCACAAACCTTTTGTAGTGATTGGACCTTCCTTAGGCCTGTCCAATAAGATTTCACAAGACAGCATACAGAGAGAACAATCTTTGATTAGTTATCTGAGCTAGCCGTGGAAGAATATCTGGTGAAACATTGCTGTGTTGATTTTAAGCACCAGTTTCATTTAAAGTCCAAGGAAACTCTTCATGTTTTATCATCCTGCTTACTGAGCATCATCTAGCCTGTAGTTGCATGTAATTATTCAACCCTCACTGCAAATTAAGTTTATCGACAAAATATTAAAACTATCAGCTGTTTGCAATAAACAGCAGTACCATCTCCTGTCCCAACACGCTGCAGACATGGTTCATAGCCAGATGGAAGAGTTTCTGGGGAATGTTGCACTGCTCCGGCCTGCCAGTTCATTGACATTCTTGGTGTTGGGTGCTGCAGCCGGCATTTTCAAATTCCACCAGATACATTTTTCAAGAGCTCAAGTCAGGTAATCAAACCTTTGTGGCTCTGCTTGAAGGTCTAACGATACCCGAGATTCAGCTTCTTCACAGATGACCCGACGTTTTCCTCCAAGGATTTCCTGATATGTGATTGAATCCTCAACGTACCGCATGCTTGATTTGAAAAGTTCCAGTTTTCCCAAGCCTAAAGATAAGGCCACTTTGTTCTACTGATGTAGCTTTGAGCAAACTGGCGCTGACGTTTCTTCTGCTTTAGGTTCAGTAGTGATGAGGCCATTTAGCACAAGCCTCACTGGGGAATCTGAAAACCTCAGTGGCCCCATCCATAGAGTCTGTCGCAGGTCTTTTCCAGTAAATCAAGCAAGAGAGTGTGAGTCCATTGTGGTAACATTGTTGTGCAAAAAAAATTCTAGGATCTATTAAGCAAAATTACTTAGGTAAAATTGCACCATCTAGTGGCCATTCAATGTGATACACTACTGCCTTTCTCTGCTTACAACCTGATGCACATATAAGCCGCATCGCGTTTTTATTTGAATATATTTCCAGAGTGTCGCACCTTATCTTGGTGGACCCCTGGGGTTTCCCTGAGCGAGCCAAGCCAGAGACCCAGCAGATCGAGGATCAGGGTGCCGAGGCGGTGAAGAGGCCCACCATTCCCAGATGGGCAAGAGCCATCGTCTTTATTGTTTCTCTCTTCAACCCGCTGGCTGTTATTAGAGCTGCAGGACCATGGGGTACGCATGTGGAAATGTAAATCTGCCTCTGCTGTGTGTTCCATCAAATGTTCCACCATCGTCACCTTGCTGTCTGCGCTTCATTCGTTCAGGCCCAGGCTTGGTGAACAGGTTTCGCCCCGATTTCAAAAGGAAATTCGAGGATCTCTTTGACGATGACACAATGACACAGTACATTTACCACTGTAACGCACAGACTCCGAGGTAGGGCAGAGCAAAGTCCCGAAGTTCCTTTTCCGTCACCGACTTCCATAAATAAAAATGTAACATAACAATGTTATTCCTCTCTTGTTTCCTCTGCTTCTCCCAGTGGGGAGGTAGGTTTCCGGGCCATGTCAGAAACGCTAGGGTGGGCTAAGAGGCCAATGCTGCAGCGAGTGCATCTTCTGCCGCCCTCCATGCCCGTCACCATGCTGTATGGAGCTAGATCCTGGGTGGACAGCTCATCTGGGGACAGAGTAGCCGAGATTAGGGGCAAAGCCCACACCAAAGTGCTGGTGAGTGGACGCAAGAGAGCCTCGATACTTACTGGGCCTTCTAAAATTATTCAAACCACTTGGGCTTTTGCATGTTTCAACAGCGAAAATCAATGATTTTCTCTGGTTTTGTTTGACAAAGCAAGAGAGAGTACTGCAGTGCAAAAATTGTGAAAAGTAAATAGCTTGGTTGACCTCATAAATCCGGGTCAGTAACTGTCCGCGTATTTTGTGCCGCTTCCCTCAAACCGTTCCCCTCTGCAGCTGGTGGACGACGCCTCACACCACGTCTACGCTGATCAACCGGATGACTTCAACAAAGTGGTGGAAAGCATCTGTAAATCTGTGGATTGATGGCACGTGTGCGTCTGCAAGGCACCGGAGGTTCTGCGCTGTGTCGGCACAAGTCGTCGAGGCGGACTCGGCCCCGGAGCCCGAGCACGCAAAGCACCCTGAGCTGTTCTGTTCTGAGGCATTTGAATGAACCTGAGCGCAATTCTGCTGTCTTTCTTTTTCTTTTTTGTTTTCCTTTGTTCCCGTAAATAGTTCTTTTGCTCGTATTTCATGGCTGGTTTGTTTAGTACGATCACACTGGTGTTTATTACCTGATTTCCTCGTTACTCTCTTCAAACAGAACACCAACCACATGTTCAAAGATGTTCATTTAGTTGAATATTTGGTTAACGCCATGCATCCAAATGCGCCTCTGAGAATGCTCGTGTTTTATTGTTTTCTGAGCTGCCAGATGGCTGATGATTCATAATTTATTATGTGCCTGACAAGGTGTTCTTTCTTTGCCTTCTGTGTGTCTTATTGCCTTTTTACATCATCACACAGCTGTAATTTATAAACTAAAAACTTCTCGAAAGAAAAAATGTGTTTCCCAAACCAGCAATCAGTGGTGTACTACACTGCCTCTCCACTAGAGGTCAGCACTCAATGTTCACCTAACATTCCGGCTCACTAAGAGTGAGAACATACAAGAAATTTCTCCCCACATTTGCTATACTTACATATTTATTACTGCTTTTGGGCCTTAACCTTTAACCACATGGTGACCAGTGAATATTAGTGCAGTAAAGTTCTACTGTGAAGCTTCACTTTGATGGAAGGATGGAAAGAATTTGTCCAAAAAAAAAAAAAAAAAAAAAAAAAAAAAAAAAATATATATATATATATATATATATATATATATATATATATATATATATATATATATATATATATATATATATATATATATATATATAAAAAATGCAATGGTTTAGATCAGCATGCTCATGTGTGGAAAGGGCTCAGTCAAAGTCTAGACTTAAATTGAGAATTGTAGGCAAGACGTCAAATCTGATGACCTCATTTCAGACGCAAAGCTTGTAGACTTCTTGTCAGTGAGGTGGAAATCAAAATTTTTTTAACAGCATGAAAATGTAGTGTTTTAGTATCAAATCCTGTTTAGATTCATAACACTCTAAACCCATCATTAACGTATTTGTGTGCGTTTCCCCCCCCATTTCTCCATCAGGTCCTACTTTTCACCGGCTCTGACTCGGAACTGATTCAGTGTTCAACTAAAGAACTGTTCGAATATTGATGGCTAAATCGTTCTGTGACGTTGCTGCACACAAAAATCGGCCTTGTTTTGATTTGTAAAACCAAAATACACACAGATGTCGAATTTAAAATAAAAATTAAAAGATCAGTTTTTGTTGTTATACTTGAATTGTTCCACATAATCCTGAAAAAAAAACAACTTATTTTCACGTGACTGCACTTGGATGAGCAACAGGCTTTCAAAGATTATTTCACACAGTTTCCCCTTATTTGCCACAAGCTGTCACAGACAGTAATGCCTCCCACCACTCAGCCCTTCTCACCCAAAGTCACGGCGGTTTGGTCAAGGCCTCATTGCGAATTCGTTTTGTGTCAACGCGTCTTGCTCTGCGCCGCCGTGTCTGAGACGCGCTGGCAGAGACGTCGCTTCGCTTCAATCAGCCTGCCTTTCTGTCAGTGAGAATCTAGCACTTACCTTCATTAAGTTTGGTGCAGAGGTCAGAGTGAGGTCAGAGGATGAACTCATTAGAAATTAAGACGAGTCAGAAGCAATATCTTTAAAGAAAAAAAAAACTCCCAAGAGAGGACTGTTGGCCAATCCACTTGTGTCCTTTGCAGAGACCCGCAGGGTTGTTTTTAATATCTGAAAACCGGCCTCTAGAGTCATTGAAATGTAAAAACATGGTCTAATTAGATTCTAAAATAAAATATAAATCTCAATTAGTATCGGGAAACTCATGTTAAACTAGGAAAAAATTTAATTATGTCTTAGGTTCATTTCACAACCCTGATTTCACTCTGGGTTAGTAAGACTGGAGAAACGACTGAAAGCAGGCGCCTGAGCAAGGACCGCCGTCAAAATCCATTCAGGTTGGTCTATTTTTGTTTTTTCCTTGTCTTTAGTTTGTCGGCCAAAGACACAGAGGACAATTCACACACAGACTCCACTCGTAGCATTCATTTGACAGCCATACTGGAGCTACAGTTCTTTGCAAGCTTTATACACCTCGTGATATTTCTTGCCATCTGTTTCACTGAAGCACCACAAACCTTAACGTGTTTTATTATGGTTATATGTGACATAGCAACTTGAAGTAAGAGCATAACAAAAATAAGTGTGACGTTCATATGTGATCAGACACTTTAGTCAACATGTTGCTTTTATCTCCATTAATAGATTTTATGTCGTATGTTAAAGAAAAGCAACCAAACCTCATCATGACATCACCATGTCTCACTGTGTGGATAGCGGCTGAAGTTTTTCTAGGGTTCATCATAGACCAGATTTGGTGCGTGTTCATTAAAAAAAAAAATCTCCCTTCTAAGATCTGATAAAGCTTTGTTGTGTTGAATGTGTGCTTTGATGATGTAAAGACCAAAGCGTTTGGGATTACATCAACTATGAGATGCAGCTCAGGCCTGCCGCCTGTTTCAACTTGCCATGCTCCCTGCTGAGTAATCCCGTCGTAATGTTGCTTTTTTTAAATAAAAAAAAAAAATCTGTAATGACAAAAGATGAACATAAAAAATGGTGTAGCGAAAAAAAAGTTGTTAGAATGCAAAAAGGTGCTTGGATGTTTCCTCTGAGAGGCATAGTTCTATAGTGTTGTTTAAAAGGCAAAAAAAAAAAAATTGAAAAAGGCCTTGTCAAAATTTTAGTGAACTTTATTATTGTCACAACAAAATGATACAAAACCTCCCAGACAGATAACATAGATAAATAATATTAGGACAGACAGTTTTCTTCACATTGTGCACTGAGTGCGACAGTTTAAGAGGCCACAACAGGAAGACATTTTGAGAAAAACAAGGATTCTGGATGCAAACTTATGTCAAAAGCTGTTTTTTTTTTTAGAATTATGCATGACTCAGGTCTCAGACAAAAAAAAAAAGAAAAGAAAAATCATCACATATCACAAACCAATATGTTCAGACTTTGTTTAAGTTTATGTTCCTGCACAAGATTTACTGTTGCTACAAAAAGCTCATTCACAAATTGTTCTGCGGTAACAAATCTGATATTCTTTTGATTTTCTCCTTTTGCTCAGCTTCTTTTTAAAATCCACCTGAAAAAAACCAAAGCCGCTGGTCTAATCACTAATACCGCTACTGAATCGCATTGTTCCTGTTCTGTGCAATCGCACGCTAACACATGGCTGAGCTGCTGTCTGGCATGTGTGAATTGGCACTGATGGCCGTTTGGCCAATCGCAAATCTTTTAAAACCAAAGCATTTTTGGCACAATCTCAGTTTACAGACAATAATCTAGGTGCAGAAAAAGGGAAGCAGCCCTGACTGCAGTAAATCTAAATGAAGACATAAAGTTTTGAGATAAAGACAGACATACTCAACCAAAGCCAGGTTCGTGCCCTTCCCTGATATTCTTCTGCACGCCGGTCGTTGCGGTTTCTGCTTGAATGAGCAAGTTATCCGCAATATGTGACAAAGATGTCATGTGTTATTGTAACCAGATGATGGAGAGGCACACAGGAAATCCAGAATATCTTCTGGAGGGGAAATGATTTGCAATTCAGCAGTCAAACGAAGGTTATCTACGGCTCTGGCTCGGAACGTTCTGATGAAAAAAGAGGCACGAAAATTTCAACTCCAGCCTTGATTTCTCCCGTCTTTGGTTAACCGTTTTAGTTTGTTTTTGTCTGCTCGCGGTTTAAAATACTAAAGAAAAGAAAGTGTTAGCAGATATCTGAGGGGGGGAAAAAAGCGTCAATAATTTGCATACGCTCGGTTCTCCCTTCGTTTGAGCCGTGAGAAGTTCATTTTGTCGGTAACTTTCGCATTAAGACGTTCTAAATGAACAACACACAAAGACGTTATTTACATAACCACAGAGTGGCCCCACTGTGAACCTTCACAAGTTTTAGTTCAGTGTTTTACATTCCACTAAAATAGGCTTACATATTTAATACTGGTTAATCAAAGCCTCTGTTTTGGGTTGCATGTATTCAATGCCTTCTCCATGCACCACCAGAGAACAGCAGAAGTGTTACATATATAACAGATAAATAAAAAAATAGTAATAATAATAATACTGATAGTGCTACAGTGGTTAATCGCCGTTTCATTGTTCACAATGGCAAAATTGTGTAAATTTGTAGCAGTAAAAAATAAATCGGACTGCTTACGGTACAGGAACTTAGCACGCTTTGTAGAGTGAGAAGTTCTCATTGTTCGTGAACCACGATGTCAGCTACTCCATGCACTTGTGTTAGCTGTTTACAGTCAAGCGACGCCACCAGTTTCCTGGGTCCAGGTTGGGTGGGGATGAAGTGCTCCGTCACTGTTACTGTAGCTCGGCCTCCGACATCACTGAGACACGCAAGGAGACATCAAACGTTAGTCAAAGAGAGAAAAAATAATGGTAAAAAGAAAGAGATACTGAAAAAAAAAACAAAGTCTTCTTACCCTATGACCACTTCATGGCCCTTCTGAAGGCCCAGGCCCTCCACCCTGAACACGACGTCCTTCAGTATACGTGACAGCGGGTTGGTGAAGGTAATCTTTGCTGACATCGGCTTACCAACCACAGCTTCATCCAGAGGCTGTTTAAAAAAAAAAAATAAAAAAATGAAGTAGAAATTCATCAAAGAAAAGGAACTGAATGGAACGGGGAAACTGAATTTGTGTTTGCCATGCTTGGCTTAAAAAGAAATGCAAATACAAATTGAGATTGTACCGTAATCTGGAGGTCAGGCGTGCGCAGCCTAAAGGTTGTCTGGTTGGCCAACACTTGCTTGGTTTCATTGACTCTTCCAGACAGTGTCAGCATCAGAGCAGCCTGGTCCACTAACTGGTTCTGGTACTGCTGGTATGGCAAAACCCATTCAATAATCTTCTCTGTGTGTGGAGAGGAAGATACATTTTTACCAACTGAACACTCTCAAATTTCAAAAATAAAATGTTTGTCAATACATATTTCTATCAGCCAGGAGCTTTTTTTTAGCTACTATGTTAGCTACTTTGAGCTGACTCTAAAGAGAAATTTGAATCGCAAACTATTTAGTCTGACTTACCAAAGTACTATAGTTGTATATCAACATTCTCTTGATCCTAGAGTAAACTTTTTCACTTTGTCATTTATGACCAACAGAAAATATTTTTTATATATTTTATTGCTGCACACACCTTACATACTATGTACAACATAACTTAGTGGCATTCACAATCACATGACAGAACCTTTCATGTACGTTAAATTTATCACCATAACATGGTTAGCCCAAATGCTCTACTCTGCTCTTGAAAGCTGAAATTATTTAGGCATGTGTAGTACTTGGATAGGAAAACATCTTAGAATAGCTCATCAGTTGTTATTACACTAAAAAATGTGGCAGGACTCAATCATTATTATAACATAAAATCCCGGACAAGCCCCCACTTTTGTTGCAGATTTGAAAAAACACCACTTTTTAACTAACAACATAAAAAAGTACTGTGAAAAGAAAATCAGACCTTCATTGGGCAAAAGCTCCACAGGAATCTTGTCCTTCTTTATAGCGTTCTTCAGCACACCAGTATAGTACATGACAGCCACCTGGCTGTGTAGAGTTGTCTGGCGGGGCTGGGAGCTCTGGTTTTTTACCACAATGCTCAGCTTGGCGTCGTTGCCCATCCTCGGCCCCTCGCCGTCAATCTTCACCTCCACGTTCACATCCTCGGCTGCAGGAGCGCAATAGACGTCTGGCTTGCTGCCATACCGACAAGCTGTCTCCACCGCAATGCGCTCCTCCTCAGACTCTGCCCAGGAAACATACACAAGAGGTAAGTGAACAAGATCGTGTAAATTTACACCAGAAGTCGTACACACAAAAAAGGCAGACAGCGATACACATTTTTAGTAGTTTGGGAGAAATCTCCGGAGAGAAAACAATTTTTTGAAAACAATCATTTTATGATAGAAAAAGATATTGTTGAAATTATTCAGTCCAGCTTTAGGACTGTAATATTAAACTGATATGGTTAAAGTAAAACATGCTTTTCAGTACCTTCTGGATGTTTGTACAGGTGTGTGATGTCGTCACGCTCATCAGAGCCCACTGCTTTGGTGCTGATGCAGTGCCCGACGGCTTTCTTCTCACTGTAGATCTGACTGAAAGTACCATCAAGGTTCCTCTGCCAGTAGATTTTGTCACTGTTCACCTGAGAGTCAAATCCCAAAAAAGAATGATCAGCTTTAAAAATTGATGATCAAGCTGAACTCTGAAAAAACACTATTTAATGCTCATTTGTGTAGAGCTTGGAGGCTCGAGATATTAATCACAATGTGTTTGATTCAATTAGATGATCCTTAAATCCGCTAAAGGAGATGTTTACTGGCATCTCCTTACCAACAGCACCAAATATTGGCTGTAAAATTGCAATAACAAGTTTCTCTAAGCAAAGAGATTATCTGCAAATCCTTTGAAGATTCTGTTTGCAATCGGGATCTTACGAAAAGTCCGCTTACCTCAGCAAAGACAAAAGGCGTGTCATGTTTGAGGTAGACATGACCGGAGCGGATGGCGCTGACAGAGGCTGGGCCGCAGCGGAAGGTGCCCTGGCTCGTCTCTTGGGGTGTGGAGTCGACAGCCTGCCACCCTCCGTTGCCAGGGGGCAGGTCCGGTCTGGCCATCCAACAATCATTCCATACGTGGAAATTCCTGCAGCCGAAAATATTTCCCAGTTGGAGAGAGTACACTTAGCTCCGTCATTACGAAACCGAAGCATTGTTATTCATAAAGTGGGCTTTTCACTTTTCGCACCTTTGGTTAATTTGACTGTTTTAAAAACAGGGTTTTTGGAAACAGAAGGTTTGAGCGCAGATAAACCAAAGACGGTTATTTTGATAATCTTTCTTTCTTTCTGGTTGTTAGGGATGAAGGGCTTATTAAAAAGCAGCTTTCATCACACATCAGAAACATCAGAACATGCAAACGCTGGGAATGGATTGACTGGATATCTGGTTGCTTTGTGGCGAAAACAACCCAATTTTCTCCATAAATCATCCGTGGAGGAAATGAAGGGGGATTTTTTTTGTTTTCCCCCAGGATTATTTTGCTTTATTTGGATGGGGGAATATTAGTAAAGATCACACAGAACATCGGGTCCTGTGGGTTGTAATGAGCTGCAAATAACTAAAGCACATGATTGCACTTAAGCATTCCAGAGTAAGAGGAGTGCTTTTGCAGAGGTCCTAAATTTAAAGCCTGTTCCAGAGGTATGTATCTAGCAGCTGGCACTTTCACACATGTTCTTATGGGATGGATGTATAGAATGATGACCGGTCAGTGAAAGGCTCATTATCTTACCAGACTGAGTCACTGTTGAGGTGGTCAATTGGCTCCATGTTCTCGTCAAAGTAAACATCCGTAGTGAGGGACACGTCGGTGTCGTGAGCCGACTGGAAGTTGGTCACGCTGCGGGCGGGTATGCCAAGGCACCGCAGCACTGAAAACAAAAGACAGAGGATGTGTCAAAAATGACATTTGCAAGTACACTTTGTCGTTGATCTGAAACGAGTGCAAAGATTGTAATGCTGCATGTAATTTTTGCAGATTTTGCAGAGGGAACTTTATTATTTTGACTGAATGAAGGCAACACATGTAGCTCAGTTTGTGACAAAAGTAGCAGGTGTCTCAGGAATTTAGGCTATAGATGAGCTACAGCCTGCTAAAGTCGGCGAGCTATCATGTGAGGTTCCCTGAATGCACGCGCAGAGTTGCAGGAAGAGCTCATCATAGGGCCTGATAAGATCAGAAAAAATATTTGGTTTCTTAATCGAGTTGACTGTTTGAGCTGGTGGATTCAAGAAGGCATCGGCTCAAGATCCTCTCGAGATTCTTCAGACTCCAAAAAAACACGCACGGCCCGCTCCGTCCAGATGCCTGCAAGCAACTTTCCCTTTCCGCTCTGGTTCAAACACTCCCTACAGTCTCCTACACACACACACACCCACAAGCAGAGTTGAGTGATAACTACTCAGTTTCATTTACTGGAGTAGATTTTTTGGGGGTGGAATACTTTACTGTGCTGTACTTTTCACTTTTATTTATTATTTTATTGATGTTGCTACTCTTACTTGAGTAAAATTTCTGGATTCTCTTCCCACTGTGAGTAACTTCACCAAATGAAGAACAAGTTTATCTTAACCAATTATTTGCCAGACGCAGACACACAAATGTGCAGTTTTTGTTCAGGTTTTATACAGAAAGAAACAGATTTGGAAAAAAAATGCTTCCTTTGCCTGACTTTGTTATTTCGTCAAATTAATTTCATTTTGATCTTTAAAATACCAACATTTCCACATAACTTTATACCGTGGTGCATCTGTTCATGTAATTTTTAAATATTAAATGGTTACTGTTTTCACCAGTACTTGAGTAGCCTTTTTTTTCCAAAACACTTTTTTTTACTCTTACTTGAGACATTTATTGGATGGCTACTTTTTTCTAGTACTTTAGTAAAAACATGTTGAAAATATGTAACTTTAGTACAATTTTTGCCCACTCTACCCCTCTTTGCCCTCTAGTGCAGCTTCTATGTTATCTTGCACTCTCTCTCTCACCTGATGTAGTGACACCAGAGAAGACCCAGCATTGGCCATATCTCACGGGTACTCCTGCGGAGGAGTGGTACTTCCTCAGGATCTCCACGCTGCTGCTCCACGCTGCAGGAGAGACGCCGTCAGAGTAGTTCCCTGACCAGTTCCCAACCAGGACTCCATAGTCGTCTTGGGCGTTTATCTGAAAACACAATTTTGTTTGCGCCCTTTCCATTTGCCTTCATTGTAATCCCATGTTCTTGTGTATGCTGCATGCATTTTGCTCACCATGGCAGATACGACTCTGACCACATTGACCGGATCCCCGCGGCCGGATGGAGGCATGTCGCTCTTCTCCAAGACGAACAGACATGCATCCAGGATTCCCTCATGAAACTAGCAAAAGGAATTAAAAAAAAAAGCGAGATTAATTTCCAACAACTTGGACTTCCTGTTCAGTGATACATAACCACAGAATAAAAATTAGGTTGTAACGTATCAGAGTTTATTGTGGTCAATCGACAAGATGCAATGGAGTGAAGAAATTGTGAAGGTGGGGGAGGTGTGTGTAGCAAAATCTGTTCACACAAAAATTTGAAAAGTACATCACCAACATGGTGCAACAATGGCGAATGGAGAATGATACTGTTTTTCGTTAGCTTGGGACTGGGTCGGAGTCAGAACATCAGAGCAAACTGGAAAAGGACCAGATCTAAAATGGTCCAAATTGTTTGCCAGTGATGCTCTATGGCCAGTCTGGGGCGTGTTTGAATATGTAAAGACCTGCAGCTATAATTTTAGCAAAAAGTGGCTTGAAAACGTTTTTGACTCAAGGAGACTGAATACAAATTAACTCCACCCTTCTCCAAATTTTACTTGTTAAAAAAAGAGAGAAATGTGTTTTTTGTTGCCTCTAAAAATTGGAAATTGCTCTCAGCTGGAGTTGAAGTAGCTTTAACGCTACTTCTCCATAAGCCATTCTGTTGCTCTCATACTTATCAGGGCCTGACAGATGAACAGCATGCTCTGTTTTGAGGGCCATGTGGAAAATTTCCAAAAATGTTCCACTTTATTTTAAAGCTACAGCAGATGGGAGAGCCCTTACAGGCTCAGAGTGCTGGAGTCCTTCATAAAGACAAGCTTCGAGTCCGTACCTGCCCAAAGTTCCACGTGCGGGCTCCGATTTGCTTCTCTGTCCCGTAGTAAATCCTCCCGGTGTCATTCAGCACATACTCCTTCCTCTGCTCTTCGTCATCCAGGAACACAGTATCCTCTGGAGAAATAAACCCATGAGATATGAAGCTATTACTGCAACTGTTAAGACTTGAGGAAATGCAGCTGGCAGTTTTCAGATTTCCTCCAATCCAGCAGGATCAGTTACGAGCGTTCACGGAAACGACCCGAAATCTCCGGTTTTATCAACAACCATTGATCAAACCACTTAAGAATGTGGTCTTTTTTCCCATTTTATCCCCATGGTCAGGAAACGGTTAAGAAACACAATGAATCCATGGACCTTGCAGTGCGGGGCCCTCTGTGGCTTATGGGAAACGGCCTGTTTGGACAGAAGTCTGCGCCACAAACTTGGGCGTGGGCCACTTCACATGAGATACCTCTTTTTCCAACTTTTATTTTCCTCCCTTGTTATCAGCTGTGTGATTAAACACGGGTATTGGGGGGGGGAGACGACATGAGAGTAAAAGAGATTGAACAGTCACGGGAGACAACTGGGAGAAAAAGGGGAAGTTATGTTTGGGAGTTTAGAGAGGAGCAGGAAGAGAGAGGGAGGGAAGGGGGGCAAAGAATAACCCAGTGTGTGTTCGGGACTTTTAAAAGAGAAAGCATGCAGAGGTGAAAGTGCAGGATCTGTCAGTTGTGACTGTTTTCATTTTCACTTCTTATGGGAAAAAAAAAAACACAATTCCCAGAATGTGGGAAGAAACATCCAGGAGGATGTGAAGGAGGAGGCTCAAAAACAGGATTGAAGGGAGTGAGGTTCAGGTCAACAAATATCAAAAATAAAATAAAAAAGCAGGAAATACACATGGATGTGATAAAAAGCAGGTTTTTCCCAGCTGCACGGGTCACTCTGGACTCAGCCCCGTGGCATTTTATACAGTAATTGTTGGATTTGGACTTTTTTATGATCATGAGGGAGAGCTTGGGTTTAGGAAGAAGAGATTGGAAGGGAGAGAAGTGGATTGGGCTCGCCTCCAAAGGAAGCAAAACCACAATGAAAGACAGCTTTTTATTCTTTTTATATCAAACTCAGGTTTGTTTGTTCTGTTTTTTTTAAAGTTTGCTCCACTGGAGATGTTCTTCTCTCCTTCAAATATTCTGCACGGATCATTTACCAAACCCAGTCCAGTAAACAATGAAGCTCATTCTCTTTTCTCCTCTGAATAAAATAATAAGCGCTAGGAGTTTTAGAGCCATAGCTAAAGGGAGATTTAACACTGTGGAAGTGGGTTTATAGAAAGAGACCCAAAGTTTTTCCACACTTTGAGATGTTTCTGCCACAATCGTTAATGTATTGTATTTGGATTTTTATGTGATAGCCCAACAGAGCACAGTACAGCGTTACAGAATAAAAATTTATTTATAGTTTTCTTCTTCTTTTTTTTTGGTCTGATATGTGAAATTGGCAAATGATTGTATTGAGAACTTCAAATCTAAAAATTGAATTCCTAGTCCATTAACTTTGCAAAAACAGCTCAAAACCAGTCCAATCTTATCAGAGAGTCAGATTAAAGCTAAATTAAGACTTTGACTGGGCCATTCTAACACATTTGTTTGATCTAAGTCATTCCACTGTAGATCCTAGGTGCACAATTCATTTTGGAAACTTAATATTAAACAGAAAGTTTTTTTTTCTTCTTCTTTTACAATAATGGCTTTGTGTTTGTCTTTCTTCCATTAGGGCCAGATTTGTGAATTGTCTTGTCATCAGATTCCTCCACCTGACAGGTGCATCTCTGCCGTTGCCCAGAGTTACCGTGGGCTTCCTTTCGGTCTACCATCCTTTTTTCAATATGTAAGGAATTGATATTTTCAATCCCCTTTTGGAACATTTACGTTTCGGTTCTCCTTCTCGACTCAGTCAGAGGGAGGAGTTCAGAGAAAACCACATTCTGAAGCACCGCGTCATTAAGCGCCTCGATTTAACAGCAGAAACTGGGGGGCTCATTGAAATGCTGGAATGAGTCGGAGAGCAAAAGCATTAATCTCCGGTTGTCCCGCAGACGCCCGAAAGGCGGCAATAAAAAATACCCACACGGCACAATTGCGCTTTCCTCCTTCGCTCTGATTTAAAGGTGTGTTTACCGTGCTCGTCGCAGCAACACACACACACTCACACCGAACTCTCAATAAAACCAGCTAGCCTAAATTTAACAAGTGAAATATTTTAAGAGTAACCAGTCCTGACACTCTGTGCCTCAGAGGAATTTCATCTAGCCTAAAGTAGACCAAAACAAGAATTCATCCACACTCATGTTGCGAGGTGTATTTTCTGTCAGCCCCCAATCATGCAATGCCCCTAAATGAAATCAGGCTGACTGCCCAATAAAAGGAATTTGTAAATCGATTCCACCTGTGTGGAATTTAATGTGAATGTAAGTGCAGTTTTTCCATTGAAGGTCTTGAAGGTTTGGTGAAGAAAAAGCGTCACATAACACAGCAGACACAACAGCGACAAAATTGTGTGTCCATAATACATTACATTGTGACGGCAAGGAGGCAAACTGTGAAAAAATAAATAAATAAAACAATTCCAGGGGTGTGGATACTTTGCAAAGCACTTCAATTTCAGGCTCATCCCGGATAAAGAACATATTTTCCAAAGTTGCTCCATTTACATATCAAATTAATTGCACATGAGATTGGCTATGTTGTCTGTTGAGGAAACAGTATTTTTTAATGTGAGGGAGTGTGTACATGTGGCACCTTATGGTCCGTTTTTCCACAAAAGCAAACTTGCTTCGATCTCAAACGTAGCCGCGCTTAAGAGGCCCAACCAAGTGAGCCAAAAGTTTTGTATCACGGCCAAGGGAGTTACATAACTCACATTCTTACTCACAGTCATGCCGCATGTGTAGCTGCTGCTTGACGGACAGCAACACACACTCTGCTAACCTTTCTCACTCGTCTGAGACTCCATGTCAGTACTCGGAGATTAAATGTCCAAACAGTCAAGTATTTTCTTCAGGTATTTGCTGTCAGTCTGATTAAAATGTTCTCGTAGCAGCGCAGAAATGATATAGTAACAACACTATTCTAGAACATTTCACAGATTTCTTTTTTCCAGGCACGCAGGCTGAAGCTGCCTTTCATTTCCTTCCTTGTCTTCCTCCTCTCCTCCACTTTTCTACCACTCCTCCCTGCGAACCCTTTGCCCCGTTCCTCCCTCCCTCACCATCTAACCTCTTACCTTCACACCAAGGGTTGAAGAGGATGACGATGTCCTTGCCGGGGTTGTGAACCGTCGGCTCCTCGTCCTTCGCCGACTGAGTCGTGACGGTGAGGCCGAACAGGCCGATCACGGCGTTGGCCGGGGAGTTCACGGACAGCTTGACCTTGTTGCAGGTCTGCTCTGTGACCTTGGCCTCCCAGCGCTCGTCCTCCAGGTGCTCCACCAGAGGAATGATGACGTGGGTTCCTTTAGACACAATAGGCAAGGGACCTACGAGACACAAGACCGAATATATTTTGTTGGCTTCAGATTGGCATGTTTGAAAAATAGCTGCATTTTACACATTAATAAAATAAACACAAAGTTAATTTATTTCTGTAGATCAACCGATCGCGAGAAGCACACGGACTGATGTGTTGAAGCCTTCGTTTCTGTCAATGATGTTGATTCTCCACTTCCAGTAGATGAAAACAAGACATTTAAGATTAGAATATCACTCCAGATCAATAAAATATATATTTAAAAAAACATCTCAAAGAAATATGGTCCAATGAAAAGCATGTTTAAGACCTGCTTAAGGGTTATAACTTGTATAAGGTACTTTTAGTCTTACAAACAAACCTCAAGGGATTCCATCTTCTGATGCATTAAATATGATTGTATCTAGCATCTAATGGTTGCTGTGGAGATTTGGTGACTCCCCAGGATGGTATTCTGCTGCATGTCTCTTATCATTCTGATACTCTTCTTTAGGTTCAAATGGTTCATGGCATTCTGCCAGTTCTATTGTAACATATTTACCATGTAAGAAAATAAGCCAGTTTTTCACAATTTCGCTTAAGATGCTTTCTTTTTTTCCCCTTCCCTTTGAGATTGCAGCCAAGTTTCTCCTTTTGATAAACTGCAATAAACTGCATCACAGAAGAGACAGATAACAGAAGCTTCAAGTTGAAAAAATAAATGTAAAAGTCAGGGAGTTCTGCTTGATAACAGTAAACTCCAATCCACCATCTGCATCCCAGCCTCTCCCAGCTGTGCACAACGTTTTGAAGCAAACAAACCTTTAAGCCTAAAACTCCTCCAAGGCAGTTTTTTATTTCCATTTGGAAAACAAAGCACAAAACTTGTTTAAAGTTTTTTTTTAGTTTTTTTTTTTTTTTTTGTGACCTGAATTTTTCTTATTGGCCACAAAAAAGCCCACTAGCCTCTCTGAAGCACTTAGCAATAAAAGCCTTAACTCTGTTACTCAGCTAGGGGATCATATTCATTTGACTCTTGCACTAACTTTATAGAGAAGCCATTGTTCCCCATCTGACTGCCTTCAGGACTCCTTGCCCTTCCTCTCCTCCCAATGAATATTTACGCAAAAAGGAAATCTAATAGAAAACACAATGTCTTATCTGAAGAAACAACTTCACTCACAAAACAAAAGAAAAATAAATAAAAATTCAACCTCTGTCCAGTTGCCCAGAATTTAGAAACTCGAGCCGAGTTGACCACTTGCTGTAAAAACATCCCCTTCGAATGCAACTGAGAAAATTGTGGTAGTTATCTAAGCCGTGGTTGACAGCAAATCAGTGCTGTGCAGTGATGTAATGGCAGGTTATTTCCAAGTGTGTACTATGAGGATGGTAAATTCCAGAGGGAGGGTTCTGGTGTCCAGAGGTCTGGAAACTGTTAACTCAGAGGAATGGTTGGGTGGAATCCAAATGCTGTGCTGCGGCTCTGGTTCGACTGCAGCTCATTATGCATGTGGTGGTTATACATAGTGACCACATTGTACATGTGCTGAGCTCACTGAGAGTATAAGTTCACATGCAGATAAAGCTAGTCACACATGCAATAGAAAAACTTTTTTTTCTTTAACTTTGTATTGTTTTGTGCTGCTACCACCCACTGAGTCCCACAAACTAGTGCACAATTATGGTCAAATTTCAAATACAACAGCTATGACATTTTAGTAAACTGTGGCAGAGAACTGGCTGTTTTTGTTTCGAGGGGTGGTTTTGAGTAATACCCACTCATCTAAGAGAAAAATGTCTCCTCTCGACCCGAAACACTGCCACTCGGTCACTGGTTTTCTGAACTTCCCGGTTGAGAGAATCAGTCACTCCACACTGAAAACAGGATCTCCAATTCCCTATTATCTGACAAACTGGGGTTCCTCAAGGTTGTGTGTTCAGTCCACTGCTTTTCATACCACTGCATCTGCCAAATCAGTCGATTTTACAGCGGCGGAACTCATTTGTGGAGGCAATGAAGATAAGACCAAACATTGAGGCCAAATCGCCTGGCGATCAACAGAAACAAAACAGAGATATTCAACGACTTCCGAACTCACACTCTGCTACAGTAGACAGAATTTAGATTCACATTTGTTTGAGACGCTGAAGATTAGAAGAGGGGTTTATAGAAGATAATGATGGGAGCAAAGAAGAACAATTTAACTGCTTTCACCTTCTCCTGCAGGAACAGGTTTGTGTACGTTTCCAGAGATTCTTCACTCCCTCTCTATAAACTGCTGCCTTCAGGCAAAGCAGCAGACTGCTGCTCAGCTTTCTGCCCCACTGAGCTGCAATTAAGGTTTTATAACTTTGCGTTATCATCTTTATGGAGATGATAACGCCATCTCCACTGTATCAGCTTTGATACAGTGGCCCTATCAAAGCTGGGGCCACTGTCAATAAGTTTGGGAAAAGGAACCAGAGAGATTCAGTTTGTACCTTGGAGGCCCCACTACAGTAATATTTCTTCATCTTTTGTTTAGTTTTTTTAAACTACCTGTTTTCAGCTCCAAGTGTATCTTATCCGTGTCAGGACTGAAAGGCCTGTTGAACTCTATCTCCATCTGGAAGGTCTGTCCTCTACGGATGATCAGCTCGTCCCCGTGGTATAGATCGGTGTGATGCTCCGTCCTGTTCGCGCCGCTCTTGGAGCTCAGGAGGTCCACCGAGCACACGGAGAGCTTTACGTCTGAGAGACAACAGGCGGATGAGAGCTTAAAAACATTTATTTGCCTTAAATAAAATAAAATAAAGTCTGGTTTTGCTCGATTATTTCAGAATGTCGAACGAGACTTTGACTCCACCTCCGAATTCCTTCATTTCTCCGTTCTCAGGCTTTGGCTTGGCGGGCTCGGGCGTCGTGATCGGGGGCTTGGTGAACTCCACCTTATCCGTGACATCGTAAGACTCGCTGTTTTGGCGCTTGCAGCAGCACGGGCAGATCTTCCTGAGCCAGCGACGGCAGCCTCCCTCCTCCTGCTTCTTCCCCACTTCATTCTGAATGGTCAGCTCCACCCGAATGGGCGGGGCCGCTCCTGGGAAACGCCCGACTTCCGATGAGCTTCGAACTATCAATCGCTCTCCTGGCATTCTGAAAACATTAATACATTTTTTGTCAATTTAAAAATTTATATTTTAATTCCAGACAAAAAAAAACAAAAAACAAAAAAACACTTAATTGAAACTAACTGAACACAGATTTGCTACGCCTGCTTTTTTGTTAAACAACAGTCAATTAACTCAAAATTTACAAACCCCACTCAAAACCCCATAATGAGGAAATCTAAAAGAGGGCTTGTTTGCATTTCTCCAAAAACAAACCAGACCAAAGAGTTCGGATCGTAGACATTTTGTTACAGTACATTTCATTCCACCTCTGCAGCACTTTGTGTGATTAAGCCAACATCTGTCAAGCTCTCTCTCTCTCTCTCTATTTATTTTCACATCATGAAAAGGTCAAATGTCTTTTCATTTCCCACAATTACTTCGTATCCAAATCAGACTCTCAGGCATTAAAAGAGATTTTGCAGACCTTGTTGCGTACACTCCCTGTGTGATCTACCATAACTCTTATGAGCAGCTGGATTTCATTTGCCGCACCCCGCCTGCACACAAACGTAAACGGCAAAGTAATGCGGTTTTGCACGATCACGGTGTTTTTTAGTGCGCCTGCAAGCTATTGATAGATTAGATTCATTTGGAGAGCCTCTATTTTTCATTTAATTCTTTCTATATAACAAAAACCATCCAGACTTTACAAAGTTGTAAAATTATTTACGTCTAATTCTGAGCAGATGTAAGCAGTGAACAGAGTCGACTGCATCATTAGTCATTAAACAAAACCTAAGCTAATTTGGAAAAAATAAAAAATAAAAAAATAAATAACAAAACAGAATAAATGGATGCGTCCATAGGAAGTAAGGAGTAATAGGAGCCCGGCCCTTTCGGTAAGATAAGAAGTTTTAACAGTTCATTGAACTGAAATCAGAGGTTCTGTCAAAAGAAAACAAAGGTGGAAAATATTAGGAATGCCTTTAGAGAGAGAGCTGCTGCAACGTCTCAAGATCTTTAAGTGCACGCAGAACTTTCTATTTTTTGATTTCCATTCTGCATCGACGTTGTTACACTCACCACTTTTCCTCCATGATGAACTCTAGGCATACTTTGTGACACTACTTCAAAACAGCCTACGTTGCAAAGGCGTTACTTAGAGCAATGAGCCTAAAGTTTTCTCAGAACTTTGCACGATTTGCTCTTCCTTCTGCGGCAACTGCATTTTGCGTTTCCAGTGTATAAACAACAGGCCTCTCTTTTTGAAAGGTGGTGCTTCAATAACTCAATTGCTACTGCCAAGTCATGGCTGATTCGTTATAATCTAAAGCTTAATGTCTCCTGCATGCTAACGAATTACAAATATGGGGGTTAACTTTGTTTCCAACTTTCACACACAGTGACTTCATCTGGCATCAAAGAAGTACATTTTTGGTTTGGTGATGTTTAAACTCCCCCTTGATTGTAGACATCAACCTGTTGGCTTCAACACAACAGATTTGGCTCTTAGAGAGATAATACTTTTTTTTTTTTAATGCCCTCAACACTTTAATGCGTTGCGTTGCTTTGCTTTTCGTGCGTTTTTGGAATTTCCTCCAAACCAGCGGACCAAAGGTCACTCTTTAATCGAAGACATGTGATTTCCTGTGATGCCTCTTGAACAATAATTATCTGTTTTCGTATGTTATCATTTAAAGCATTTCTGGGATGCCTACCTTCCAACAAGAGGCTCGCCTCCAGCTAAAGACCAAATCTGTGTTTAAACAGACAAATCCACTGACGGCCTCCACTTACATGTCAAGTCCCCTGTTGATCTCTCTGTTTAAATATTTGTATCAAGTGTTTCTGAGATATCTTTGCAGGCTGATTTGGAAAAAGGGCAGTGGTAGTAAAGCTATGTAGCGGAGGTCAAAGGTCAAATGCATGTATGCCTGCGCGTGTGTGTGTGTGTGCATCTGAGTTCCTGAGTTCAGCAGCTCTCTTCCTCCACTGGAAGAGATCTGGAAACGTTTCCAGATCAAACGAACATTCACAAAACATTTATGCAAAATGCTGAAAACGATCTCCTACTCATAACACTAAATTAAACCATTAATACCTACAACAAAGTTCAAATGAAGCACTCTTCATCCTTTTGACCTTCCATTCAACTCAATACATCTTTCGCAAAGACAAGCTACTGGACCCGAGTGCTTGGTGACGCGAGTCGTACATGCAAGGCATCTATCGGCACCGGCGTGTCAAGTTCTAAGAACTTCAGCAGTTCTTATGTATAAAATTCTCCACCTTTTTTGAATTTTTCAATTTTTTTTATGATGAGCTCTAAGTCACTAGGAGACAGGTTTTCCAACTAGGAGTTGGACTGTACCCTGCATTTTTGGAGTACAATTCTGATCATTGGTGGATTGGATTGGATTGGGTGGGTGGTGGATTGGATTGGATTGGATTGGGTGGGTGGATGGATGGATGGATGGATGGATGGATGGATGGATGGATGGATGGATGGATGGATAGATAGATAGATAGATAGATAGATAGATAGATAGATAGATAGATAGATAGATAGATAGATAGATAGATAGATAGATAGATAGATAGATAGATAGATAGATAGATAGATAGATAGATAGATTCATTCATTCTTCATTTTTTCGTACCAAATTGCTCGTTTTCAAAAATGCATGCAATTCACACAACACTCTATGTTTCAAAGAACAAAACAAAGTTGAAGGAGAAGGCGCAGCTCGCTGTCTCCAACCCCCAAAAGTGAGAGACTTTAACCTACGACTTTCAAACTGAATTTGGAGAACGAGGAGAGCAGAGAACAAACTGAGAGCCTCCACTGAAGGCTTCCAGGCTTCACATTATTTTAGGTTTTACGTCCTCGCGGGACACCGGAGGACAGCTTTGTCTGAACATAAAACATAATGATTTAAAAAATAATGATTTAAAAAAAGGGGGTCGAATCGAACCTGGCCTGGTTGGACTCCTCTTCGTGTCAGCGGGTGAAACCTCTGTTTCCTGGGTGTCAGCTGTTGGAAGTTTTGCCGAATGAAGCCCCTTCTTTTATTATTTCTTCTCTCGTGACGTGCGCCGAGCTCCAGTTCGAACTTTTTCATGTCCAAGACGGAGCAGCGGCTGTACTTAAAGGGAGTCACACGCCCCCCCCTCCGCCTTCAACGCCCAGCCCCACCCCGAGGTGCCGCCGGGAAGTTACCCCACCCCGGCAGCGGGAGGTCCCGGTCCAGAACGCGGTGCGTCAAAGAGGGCGAGTGTGAGCTCGCGGGGAGCGAGGAGCAGCACGAGCGCGAACACGTACGCGCTGATATGTGTCAGTATGTGAAATGGACAAGGTTACGCAATGACGTTATTGGTTAAAACTTTCTGCTTTGTGTGACCTTTAGGAACCGGGGTTAAGTTCTCCCGTTCCCTTCTGTTTTGGGGGAGTTACGAGATTGTAAAAGAAAAAGAGAAGCAAAAAAGCAAAAATAGCAAACCTCCCGTTTCACTTCTCTATTTATTAGCCAGCAGAAAACTTCCGAGCAAAACCCCATCGTGACCCTTGAATCTGCTTAAAGTTGGTGGGGGTTTTAGGCGGCTCTCTGACCAGGGCGGCATCTTATCCGGGGATGGCTCAAGTTGATACTTGATCTGAAGCTGTGGCTTCACTGCTTCAAGGCTCTTTCCCGCTTGTTTTCTTTTAGCAATCTGAACCCATTTCCTCTCGGTAAAGACGGAAAAGTGAAATGAAAATTCACTGACCAAACTTAGCTAAAACTAAATAATAAAAAAAATTAAAAATGTAAATATTCTTGCCTTAAATGCAAGCTGCTGTTTACAACTCGTTGAAGACTCAAGATGAGCTACGACGTTTCATCTCCCTCTGGGATCAGTAAAGTGTTTTTGAATTTGATATTAAATAACTAAAACTGCGAGTTTTTGGACAATAACATGAACGGTTGTCATGTCCCCAATAAAGTACACTCCTGTGTGGCATCAGCCAAATCTTTACTCCACCCATAATGTGATGATTTGACAACCAACCATGCAACAAAGCATTGATGGAAAACTTTCTAAAAAAAAAAGGTATTGGAAACTTACACTTCTGATCTGATGATTACATCAGTCAGAGTGAGTCTTTGTCAGAAAGCTCAGCAGGACGTTTGCGTTTTTTATTAAATCACATCATGACATCATGTGAACTGTGGTGACTTAGGCGATTCATTCCTGGACGTCTCCCGCCTTACTCCGACTCTGCTTGGCAGGAGGAGAGTCATTTTCCAAGAACAGATTCGTTTTACGTGATCAGCTTGGCATCACGCCGTGATGATAGTGGGAAAAAAAAAAATCAAGAATGAACACTGTTGCCTAACTCTACAACCAACTCCTGTGGCTTTAATCAATCAATCAAGTTTATTTGTGTTGTACATTTCCGCAACAAGGCAGTTCAAAGTGCTTTACATAATGGAAACATAAAAACTTCATAAACACATCATGCAGTCATGATGGATGGATGATCAATGTAGTCATTCTGTTCATTTTAACCATATTAACTATAAAGACAATGTTCAAAGTGAACTTTATGTAAAACTGCGTAAAGCACGATTATAGATTCATTCAGGAAGGGTTTTTTTCCCCATTTCTTTTACCGGAAGGTATGTTATGCAACCTTCGTTAAGAATGGTTTGTACCATTGTTAATGTTGATGACTCTAAATTAAAAATGCTCACCTCACAACCAAACTTACCGTTGAATGATAAAAGTCAAACAGCTGATTATTGATTTATTAGCACGAAGGCTCATGGAAATCTTCATCACAGCTTCAAATGTGACAAAGCAAACAAAGAAACAAAAAGGCATTGTTCCAATAAAATGTAGGAATTTTAAGATTAATATTCACTAATAGACAGCTGGTTAGCTTTGGGACAAAAAGAATCATTCTCACTTCAAGTAAAGGCACCATTTAAACTGATTTTTTTGTGTTTTTTTTGTTTCTAAAAGAACATTCATAATTTAACAGGCGTGCCATATTTGATCTTTTATATGACTCAATGCTGTGACGTCAACAGCTATGGATGATTACAGTAGTGTGAGGAAATATGTGTCTGCTTCTGCTCAGTTTTGTCGATTGCAGCGTTCATTCACCGCTCACTTTACACAAACTGATTCATGCACTCCTACTGCTGTTGCTACAGAGACGATCACAAACAGAGGAAACCAAGGGGTGCTGTGCAGGTGTGCAAGTGATTTATCTGGGACAAGGGTGCCCTCTCACAACGCCCTGTGTTTGTGATTAAAAACTGCTCTGTTTTTGCATAAAGTTATTGCATTAATAACATTTTTTTTGTTTGTTTGTTTGTTTTCTGGAAGGTTAAAAAGTGAGCTTGACATGCATCACGTGTCCATTTTACTACAGTTTTTGCTGCATGGTCTTTTTTGTGCTACTAAAACATTGAAGTAGTTTTTTTGATTATTATTTAAAGAGCTCCTCACAACAGAGCTGTGGATTTCTTCCGGCCTCGTCCATCGACTTCCAGGCTGCGTTTGAAATTACTGCTCCTCTTTCTAGCAGAGCCTTAGTGCAGGGGATGTCAGTCATTTTCATTTTGGGCCAAATCAAGACCATGGACTTGCTCTTAAAGGGCCGGTTGTGCCGGAAAGTATTGATAAGACCCGTGAACAAACTATTTTCTGTACTAATAAGTTCTTAAAATTACATTACATTGACCATCGTTTCCCATTGATCAGTTCCTCTGGGGTTTTGCAAATGGTTTGGTGATTATTTGCAGTAAACGTCAAATGTTTGTGGCACTCATCTAGAAACACTTGCGATAATTACACATGTGTACGATGGTAAATGCAGCGTTTTATTCCTCACCGTATGGACCATGGATTGGAGTTTGTCACCAATTCAAGGCTGAGGCAGCTGTTTAGTACAAGTCAGGAAACAGTTTAACATCAATTAAACCCGATGATTTTCTTAATGTTTGCCAAGAAATTGGCAATAAACTCGCAATTTTGCATTAGCACAAAACAGTGTGGGAGTTTGTTGATTTTGCTTAAATTTCCACAAAAATTCGCAAGAAACTGGAGGGACTAACTGATATAATCTGGCAGTAAGTAGATAAAAACTGCTTTGATTTGAATGATAAAGTAATATTTAAGCACGCCGTTGTCCCGCTGAAGTCGAGAGGGCCACATGAAAAAAATATGGTGGGCCAGATTTGGCCCCAGGGCCTCGAGTTTGACACATCAGGTTCGCAGCTGACCCTTTTCTCTTTCAGTTTTAGACGGAGCTGTGTGAGAGTTTCAAAGCTTATGGACAATGTCTTAAAATCTAACCCTTAAGCCTCTCTAAAACCTTAGTCAAAGCTTGTATGTTGTGTTCTTCACTTTCACTGATTGTGGTTGTACATTAAGCCTCAGAGGATTTCATAGAAAAGCTTTATTAATAGAGACTCAGTTACTACGTAATTAGGGAGACGGTTTATTACCAACTCAATCAGATACATTGGATTTCATTTCAGGGCATCGGAGTAAGGAGAATGAATCCAAATGAACGCCATTTGTGGTTCGGTTTGTCACATGATACACCCCCCCTCACCGGCCCCCGCCCCCTCTCCACACACACACACACACACACACACACACACACACACACACACACACACACACCGAAGCTTGTGGTTCGAATGCAGCAGAGTGAAAAAGTTCAAGAGGTCTAAATAGCTTTTTGAGGCACAAGGTTATAAATGTCTTTTGTGTTTAAAGCGCCTGCAGGGAACTTGATCTCGACGTCGCTCGTCTTAAAAAATGCACTGCCGCCGCTTGAGGCGTCGACGTCAGCACCGTAAAACAAGCAAACATCCAGACAAGCGGAGACAAATAGCTCTGATTCGACCCCAGCGGCGTGACTTTCTTTATCGCCTCGTAGTGCAGCAGCTCATATCTCGTCAGGAGCGACTGATGCCCTGATGCCGCCTTGCGATGACCGGATGACACTGAGGCCTTTTTTTTTGTGTACACACACACAAAAAAGTGTGTGTACACACTTTTTTTACACACTTTTTGTTTTCTAGTTCAGCCTGCTTCCTCTCTCGCACCTCTTTCCCGCCTTGCCTTCTTCGTCTTCCTCACATCCACCCTCTTGGCCATGGGCTCAGCAGCAGCTCACTTCCTGTGCGTTGCACTGCTGCCCCGCACGCCCATCCTGAAAGAAATTCTGGCCCATAGCAATGAGAACCAAGTCACGAGAGCGAGATACGGTTTGAAAATGGGCAGGTCCTGATGGAGTGTTTCCGTCCCAGCTTGGGTTGATGTTCTCTACTCTGTGAGAGTGGATGAAAGCAAAGTGAAAGGATGACTCGTGAATAAAGAAAGAAATCACACCTCAAGTTTACATTTTGAGTTGATTTCCATGTATTTAGATGCTGAAAGTGCACAGAGGAGGAATGGGTAAAAAATAAAAAGGTTTGCATCTAGAAATGATGAGATCTACTTCCTGCTCTATCACTGGTACTAGTGTTGGGTGTCCTAAATAGACACTCCATTGACACACCTGGTTATCAAACTACATTATTAAAGCAGAGGGAGTCGTCTTCTTTCTGACATTGTATTGGGCAGAAGTAGATAAAATGGCCAGTTCTCTGCTGTGGTTCTGTCCGGTCTGACCCAGCTGGTTGTGTTTATCTAAACCAGTGAATCGCGGCTGATTTTCCACATATTCCTGTTCTGCTAAACCTGACATTTAGAAAAGTATTCGTACCCCTCTACAGGCAATTTGAATGAAAATTGTTCTACATTATAAGTCACATAGTTACCTGTGTTACAAAATTGTGCAACCCTTCAAACATCGGCGGCCGTCCCTACAAACTGACCTCTGAAGGCACTTAGTTATGCTGGATTTTCTTAAGGGGTATCAGAGTAAAGGGTCCTGAAAACAATCTTTTAATGTGGCGTCGTACGTTAAAGAGTTTTTATTTGAGAAATTTTTTGAAACCACAAATTGTTTCCTCAGACAATATGCCCCCGTTTGGTGTCGACCCATGACATACACGGCCTCTGAAATATGCAGAACAAACTGTGGAAAAGTTCAAGGGGCACGAATTCTCCTGCAAGGCAAAGACAGAGTTTGCGACTTTTTGGCATGTGAGGTCTGTTACTAAAGGATTAAAGAAGAGGAAGCAGTGAAATCTGAGGATTTGCTATAAAATTAATAAGAGCCATTCAGAAATCCTCGCTCTGTCACAGCCTTTTTTTTTTTCTTTCATTCAGATTTTCATTGCAAATTTCAACATCTCGCATTTCCTTACAGTGTGATTCACTGAACCTTTCACCCACACATCAGCCGTGAGTAAAGAAGGATGCCGTACGTCACTGGTCCGTGGAAGCAAGTTGTGAGAAACTGCATCATTTGACAGTGTGGAAGGGGGCCTCTATGGTCTGCTGCCAGTGTTTGTTTGATTGCATCATTGTCTCAAACATGCTTTTGAGCTGAACCTCACAGAACAGAACAAAACAAAACAAAACAAAACAAAAAAAACAGGCTGTAGTGAAGTAAGACCACGTCTCTTCAGAACCACTCTGCCAAAACAACAAAAATGACTGAAAGAGACTAAAACAAAAGGAACATAATGAACACATAAAATGTTAACAAGTCTGTTTTTCACTGATCCGCTTGGTGTAAAGTTGAGAAAGCAGCTTGCTTTGTGCTGAAATTGAACCCGGCACACCCGTCAGATTTTGCTGCTGCTAATGAAAGTGCAAGCTGTTTGATATCAAAAGCCTGATGCGATTACACGCGGGGTTAAAAGCTGAGCCTGTGGTCTGTGCTCTTTCTTTTTCCTCCTCTGCTGTTTTGATCTTGACATAGTGCGGGACTGGTCGGCTGACTGACTGAATCACTTGCATTTGCATTCATGTCCACATCTCATTTTTCTGTCTTATCAGGACAGGATGAAGGGGAGTCACTGGTTCGAAGGAGCAATAGACCAGCAGAGTTACTACACTGCCCCCTGGTGGTGGTAACTAGAAGCAACGTGTGATTGTACGTTCATAAAAATATAAAAAAAGATTTTCTTGCACAACTTTCTTTTACAAAAATCACAGCATCTGACTCTCAGCTCAGCTACTTTGAGATTAAAAGGAAAAAAATCCACTAGCTTGCCTTAAAATCCTCATGAGATTCTTTCAACATGTTTGTTTTTAAAAGCCTCTGACCTTTCTGACCCTCACTTTTTTTTATTTATTTATTTTTTTGCTTAAGTTGTTGTTAAATAAGTCACATGACCAGATGGGAATCTTGAGTGCAACTTCATGTCCTAAAAATACTATGTTATCATTGAAAGAGTTGACATTAGGACAGAAAAAGAAAGTAATACGTTTTTATCGTTTAACTATTGGAGGAAAGTTTCTAATATATATATATATATATATATATTATATATATATATATATATATATATATATATATATATATATATATATATATATATATATATATATATATATATATATATATATATTGTCACGATTAAGTGATTAAAAATTACATAGATGGAAAATAATGGCTTTTTACATAATTGTTCAGCTTCTTATTTACTGGCATCACTCCGGTCCTGTAGGGGGCAGTGTTGCATCTCCAGGCTACTTTTCAGGTACACAAACAGGAACTTTACAGGAGAAGAGGAAGAAGGACGCTTCACAGGTCTCACACGTGAGTCGTCATTTTGCAGTTTTTCTTTAAATAAAACATTTATCTTGTTGAAAAAAAAATTCTTTTCACCGACAGAAATCTCGCTGACGCTGTTTTTCGGTTTTGTTGCAGCGGGCTAGCAAGAACGGCTGTTTTGTTTTTAGCCGGACTCTTTTTTTTAAATTGAAATTTAATCAGTTTTTATAATAAACTCGACATAAATTGCTTGTTCAGAGGAAGCGTTGATATATATATATATTTTTTTATCGACGGTAAATTCGGCATGGGTTCAGTAAAAGCAGAAAATACACCGCCGGTGGGTTTTTATGGGAGCTAAAATCACCAGAGTTGAGGCTTCTTCCGGCTACAACGGCTAACGTCTGCCTCCTGTTTACGGGAACTTCTCGCGGTTTAAACGTCGAAAAGATGTCGAGCAAAGTGAGCGAATGCCAGTTTCTCTCGTTTCTACCAGAGAACCGTAGATGCTGGCGAAAGACGGAGACAAGCCACAGAAAGGAGGGCTGAGGAAGAGGAGGCGCCCTGCCGAGGATGGAGGAAGAGCAGAGTTGGAGAAGAAAAGAAAGAACGGAGGCGAAGAAGAAAAGCGAGGACAAAAGCCTCAGGGAGACGGTGGCAGGAAGCGACTGGATGCTCTGAGCGTTGGCTACTTCCGGCGCGTTGGAGAGCGACTGAGTGAAGGCTTTGAAGAGGATGAGGAGAGAGGTGAGAGGGGTTTGGTTCTCCTCTGGGGAAACTGAAGGTGCAAAGTCAAGAGTTGCATCAGGAGATCAGATACTGTGACTTTTCTGTGTAACACAACATCGGTTGATATGGAGACAACATTTCTATATCTTTGTCCTTCACACACCTGCTGGGCAACTTTGTTTTTCCTCAGTTGAGCTGCAGCAGTCAGGATTTAGGTTTTATTTCGTGTGGACATCGAACATATTCGACACACATATTCCCCTCCTCCTTTTAAGAAGTTAAAACCAGAAAGAGATGAGAACAACAGTAGGAAAACGCTGACACATGATTGGCTCAGAATTGGTTTGTTTGTGCAAGTTGCACATTTATATGGACCCACATTGGAGCAAAAAAGTAACAAAAAAAACTGACAAAAAGTTTTGAAACTTGAAAATTATTTTGAAACTAAAAGAAGAAAGAGATAAATGGTATATATATATGTTTTTAACTTTGATATCGAAAAAGAAATAATTTTGAAGATTCTTTTTCAGTTTCAAATCTTTATTTTCTGCTTTTTTAGTTTTAAATTGAAAACAAGTTGACATTTAAAAGAAAAGGAAAATGTCAGTTTATATCTTTTGAACAAGCTTCATGGCATCAGTTTATCTCCATACATTTATGTGTTAGGTTAAATGTGGAAAAAGTTTTTTTTTTTTCCAACCTTCTAAAAAATGGAATTTACCAGATTTAGAGCCAGTGTATATATTTACATGTATAAAATAAGCTCATGTGGGTAAGACACCAAACTGACCTGGTCATTCCTTGTCTGAATTCCCCATGGCGTTGCTGCGCGTTTCAAATAAATATGTTTTGCAACACATTGGACAGAGATGTTTGTGGGGAACGTCCTCGCCGAAGTGAAAGGTAAAGCCAGCCTGGTGGCCACCGACCGGACGGGAAGCATCACTCTGCAGCGGCTGCTACCGCTGTCCAGCCCGGACCGGGTGGGGGAAGTCCTGGCCGAACTGGGCGGGGAGTCGGGGGCGGGGTTTAAGGAGGTCTCCTGCGACCGCTGTGGAGGCCACGTCGTGGAGAGCGCGCTCAGACAGATGTCCAGGTGGGAGGGTAAGTACTTGTGAAACATGCGATTACTTGATTTTTAATTGTCACCATTGTAACCAAAAACATAGCAGGATGCAAGTCAGAAAAGTGGCGATGTAAAAGCTAAAATGTGGAATGATGACATTCCTCATTCCACAAATGAAAAACCTAAAAAGACATAAGTGACAATGTTTACATGTCCTGATTGTCTGCTGTAGAGTTCTCGCAGAAGGATCCGACCAAAGAAGAAGAAGAGGAGGAGGGAGAGCAGGAAAGCGCTGGGATGCTGGAGAGCCAGGTGTTGTCTTTATGTCAGGTGGTGAAAGACAATGGCGCAGAATTCATCAGACACGTTCACGGCTCACACGTGGTCCGCACACTTTTACACGTGCTGGCGGGCTGCGTCGCACCTCCTCGCACTGAAGCCCAGCCAGGTAAACGCACAGAGGCACTGTGATGGGTTTTAGTGAGAGGTGCATGTGGCCGATCCTTAATCTTTTGATTTTTGTGTATTTATTTATTTTTTGTCCTGGTAAAACGAACTTTCCCTGATTCCAGATGTCTCTTTAAAAAGCTGTAGTGTAATTGTATATAGCAATATAATTGAGGTTTTTCCACCCTTTAAATTTCTGAGCAGCCATTATTTATTTCTGTCAGCTGTTGCAGAGCGCTGTCACTTTAAAGCATTTCAAAACAAATGCAAAATTATAACAAATATGAGGTTTTCAACTAAATTAATCCATTTGAATTGAAGATTATTGATTACTGCTGAATTTAAATTCTTCCCCGACTCCATTAGTGAAGTGAAAATAGTCAACTTCAAGTCATCTTTGCTCCATAGTAGCATCCACACTGAAGAGTGCCATTGTCGGCGTGACCTGGTCATGATATTCTGTTGATGTAAGTGGGACAAAAAAAAACACACAATTTTACAATTGCGGTGTTTCTACTAAATAAAGAATTCACTTAAAATCACAAGTAAGCAAGTTTTATTTATTTATTTTTTCAACGTGTAACATGTTTAATGCTAAAAGTCAGCTTATCGGCCATTGGCTCATATTTTCACCTGGGCAAATCCTTAGTCGACCATATTGGTGTGTTGCTGAATAGTGACACCTGCTGGATTTTAAAAAACACAGCAGGCTGCCTGGACAAAGAAGTTCCAATTTGGTGTGGACAAATCACTGGGAAAAAGCCCGAGGACATTTTTAAAAATTTGTCACAAAATACCGTATGTTGTTTATGGAGACCGTGATTTTGCTGAGGGATGAATCAAATCACTAATTGGATGTTTAAAGTAGGGCTTGTTCTCCAGGCACCCTCTAGTTATAAGCTCCTCTGTTCCTCGCACGAGTTACACCGGACCAATTACCCGACCAGAAGTTTTTCTCCGCAGAGTGCCCATTCATGCCCAGACTAACAAATAACGACTCCTCTCCGCTGGTTTGATTCCTGCCAAACATAACGATGTCCCTGGGTTATAGATGCCATTCACAGCAACTAAATCTGTATAATGTGTGTGTGTTCCGATAGGAATAGCGAGGGAGTTTTGATGCAAATTGCAGCAATTGCTTGTTGTAGGTTTTAAACTATTTTGTTTTTCTGAGAGAGGAAGCGAGAGTTGGCCACATTTTTTATTCCTGTTTGAGAAACGCAGTAGAGCTTTTGATTCCTTTTCCAGTATGCGTGACAGAGGCTGAGTCGGGACGTCTGACTTCACGTCTGTGTCTCTCGTTTGATGTTCTGCTTCGAATTAGGTCCAAAAGAGCACAGGGCTGCCCCCCAGCTGACCGACTTTGAGATTCCCACCTCGTTCTGGTACGAGCTGAAGAGCCTCACCGAGAGCTTGATGGAAAATATTAATCGTAAGCTGCCTTTTATCACGCCATCTCTGTACTCGCTTTTTCTTTTCTTTTTTTTTCCCCCTTTCCCTGGATTATAGATTACGCAATTCTTTCTTTGTTCTCCCATCACAAAGAGAACATCTGAGAGCACAGAGGACTGGAAAATCTCACATCGACTATGAAACGTGTTTTTATTTTTTAAACGTGATGAACAGTTTGCTCTGGCATCAAGAAAGGGAAAGGAAACATCAATCAGATTCAGAAGAAGTGATGAAACCATTTGCTGACTTTTAATCCTGTGGTTTTCACTCCCATGTCTGTTGAGATTTGAAAACAGCAGAGCCAAAGTATAAATGCTAAACCCAAATCCTTACTGTCCTTTAGAAGCAGTTTTATACAATATATCTGGTGTGTTTACCTCAACTCTTCTTCTATTTCTTTTAAACGACTCTTTAAAATGGCCAGCAGCAGATTTCATGCCTTCCCATTCGTCTCCTGTCGGTGGCAGTAAAGCCTCTGCAAGCACTGATAAGAAATGTCAGGGCACAAGGAACTCTAATATTACGCGTACGGATTGTTTTACTTACGGTTGGGGTGAGCGTTCCCGCTCTTTTGTCACATTACAAACACAAACTAGCTGGTGCGTGTTCTGTTGGGATTCCATTGTAACTGTTTTTCCATTTGTTTGTTCTTCAGTGAGCGTTACAGACGGAGCAGCCAGCGCCGTGTTCCAGACCATGCTGACCGTGTGCCACAGAAAGCGACCCAAACTGTGCAAGCAGCTCCTGAAGCGCACCATGGAGTACCTGACCAGCCGCAGCTCGGCCCCCGGGGTCAGGTCAGAGGTGTTTTCGGGGTTTTTTTTTTTTTTTTTTCTCTGTTGGGGTTCTTGTAGCAGAGATATAACATTGGACGCCATTTTGACTCGTCTGCTGCAGTCCGCTGCTGGTGTTCCTGAAGGACCAGGCCTCCAGTCGCCTCATAGAGACGATCATCCAGCTCTCCCACAAATCTCTTCTCCGTGACCTTTACAAGAGCCACTTCAAGGGCAGTTTGGTTGACCTCGCCCTCCATCCTATCGCCAACTTCCCCGTCCAGAGGCTGACAGCCGCCTCGGCCAAGCATAAACTGGTAAGCGGTGTTGTTGTTGTTGTTGATGATGTTGTTGCGGATCTACGGGCCGGAAGAGTTCTCCGCTTGACGGCTTTCCCGTCCCCAGTTCCCGAAGCTGTTCGACGAGCTGGTCCAGGGCGTGGAGGCCGTCCTGGCCGCGGGTCACATGGGCGTGATCGTCCAGCTGGCGGAAAGCTGCGCAGAAAGCGGCGAGAAGCAGGACGACATGATGCGGTGCCTTCTGAACGTGAGCCTCCCAAAAGGTTTCGCCCCGCTACCAGTTCCTCCGTCATGTCAGCTCTGTGCCGTGTTTCCCTTCAGTCTTTCCACTGCGCCGAGCCCGGCTCTCGACACGCCTGCTGCCTGCCGCTCTTTATGTCTTTGCTCACTTATGAGGTGTATTACCAGACCGATGCAACAGAGGGCAGCACACAGAAAGAGGTATGCCGCAAACTCTTTACTTTACTGGTCTTTTTTGTCAGTTAGTTAGTTTTCTGTCTTTAGATACTTAGAATCTCTATTTAATTTTTACATTTCAGCACTATTCATTAAAAGTTGACTTGAAGTTGACAAGTTCAGTTAAAATCAGTAGTTTCCACTTTCTGAGGAAGTCCAGGTGACACATTTCACCTCGTGCGTTTTCCCCGGTGCCGCATCAGATTTTTGTAATTGTGGTTTTCAGGTTCCGCTGACTTCCATCTGCTACCACGGTTCCCGGCTGGTCCAAGCGCTAGCCAAGTTTAAGGAGCGCTCTCACCTCCTCAGCAGCCTGAGCACCCTGAGCCCCGCCGACCTCCTCACGATGGCCTCCGACCCCTCCGGCAGCCACGTCCTGCAGGCCCTCATCACCACATCCAGTGACAAAGGCAGGGGCAAAATCCTCAAGAGACTGCAGGTGCAAAATGTTTGCCGGATTTTGTGTTGGATTGTTCGCAGAGTTCAGAAACGTAAACTCAACTCCGTTTCTCCTCTCAGGGCCAGTACGTGCAGATGGCCTGCTCCAGGCTCGGAAGCCGAGTCCTGGAAGCCGCGTGGAACAGCGCTTCGGTCAGCCAGAGGCAAAGCATCGCGCAGGAGCTTGGTAACGCTGACGGTTTTAGCGCTTTCGGTTTTATTTATTTAGTTTTTTTGCTCACTCCTTCACTTTCTTTCCCGTCCTTCTCTTCCAGCTCCCAGCGAAAGTAAGCTGAGGTCCGATCAGTTCGCTCGTCACGTTTGGGCGAAGTTCGGCCTCTCCCACTTTGTCCACAGGAGAGCCCACTGGCAGGAAATCCAGACGGGAGAGTCCAAGAAACGGAAACTTTTCAGTGACCTTCTGGAATAGAAAGTCGAAATTAGTCAAATTGTTTAGCGTTTATTTGCTTGATAATAAATGCATATAATGTTACTTCTCACTCATTTGCTGATTTGAGATTAATATACAATTTGATGCTAGAAGAGATGTCGCCTGTAGGTGGCACTAGAGGTGTGTGGATGGTGAGGTTGTCCACCTCAACAGTAGCAAACAACATTTTGAATTTCAAAACCTCAGACTTTGTCAGTCACACTGGGGTCATGGCTGTGGGGCTTGATTCCCATTGGTGCAAAAAAATACTAAAAGTAAGAAAATATTTAGACAAATTAAAAGAATGTAAATATTCTTGATACAAATAAGCATTGTCATGAATATATGTCAGTCTTTGGTTATTGTCTGATTCCAGTGGGAGGCTTTTATTGCCGTTTTGTGTATTATAGCACTTTTCAAAAAAATGTAACATGTCCTTGGTTGCATTTGGTTTTATATAACATAATTCAGTACCAAGGGGAATCTGAAATATTGTGTGCGGTTATGTAAATCTCCCCACACGTGCACGTCTGTGGACGGACATTGTTGCCCATTCTTTTTGTTTTGTCAACTAATTTGAGCTCCATCCACCCATAATTTGAGAGATTCCTTTTGTGAGTCTTGCATCTTATTTGACCAGCTCCCTCTTCACTGGCCTCGTCACAAACTGCAAAAGTGAAGTTTCTTACGGCTTTCTTCTTGCCGTTTCACTGACGGGTTGTTTACTCCTCATACGTGTCTTTTACAACATGAGTACTGATCCTCTGATGGCTATCTGTTGTTTATCTGGCAAAGCACATAGCCGTCCCTTCAACTTTTCATCTGCTGAAAAATCCAGGTTAGTGGAGAACGGCAAGAGGATCGCAGCGTCTGACGGGGCTGCATCCCATCTCACAGCTCCCATCACTGCTTTCTCGCTTTCACCCACCCAAGTTCAATGACGACGGTTCCGGCTTCCCTTTGCCGTTTGTTTGCCATAACTGTGCACTCAAAGCCGGGGAGTGATGACCTTTGGGGCCACAATGAATAGAATCATGAGACCCTCAGTTGCTTCCCCTCCTGTAGGGTCGGCCAGGTCTGCTTTCTTTACTAACTCTGCTCCTCCATCATCGGTTACACCTGGCTCTCCTGCCCCCTCCCCAAAGGAAAGCGACTTGCAGCTCATTAGCTATGCACAGTGCTCACTGGAAATAGTCTTTATTCGGTGGAAGCCGAAGAGGAACTTCAACAGGCTTTCTAGTGGTGCTCAGTGGGTGGCTTCTCCCTCTGCCTCCTTTCTCCCCCCCCTTCTCGCATGAAGTGTTTCTTTTTTGCCCAAGAACCACAGAAAATGCCCACTGAATGAGTCAGCGCCAGGGAAACACAAAGAGGGAGGATATCTGTCACAGTCTGAGACGCCGATGGGGCGTCACGGAAACAAATTCTGTCATATCGTCGGCCCTCCCTCCTCTTCCCTCCTCCTGTGGGCGTCGGCGGGTCTCACACGGCTGCCGTTATCTGACGGGTTTTGTTCTTCTTAATTTTTTTCATTCTTTTTGATCTGTTTCAAGCGTGATGAAAACCTTTCGTTTTATTCCAACCTTTTAGCAGAGTCTTCTAGGACGTGGGGGTCATCGTCCATTTGACCTTATCGCCGACAATCCCCTCACAGCCGAGAGGGGTTAAAAAGTGAAATCACACCTAAAAAAAATAGGTTCTGAATATCAACATAAATGTAGGACATTTCAGATGCCAAAGGACTTACTGTCTCCTTGACAACAGTCTCCAAGCAACCATTACTCCTCAAAGCTTCCTTCGTCTCTCCGTCCGACTCGCTCCCTCCATCCCTCCCTCCCTCCCTTCTTCCCCTCCCTCCCTTCTTCCCCTCTCTGCTTCTTTGCCAGTTTGACTTCCTCTCAAGAGTTCTTCAGCGCGTCCACTCCAGATCGCGCCAGAACCCAGGGACTGCTCACGTCTGACAGGCTGCTACGCCCAGGGGGGTAAATGTGTAGCCAGATTTTTATTTATTTATTTTTTTGCAATAATATATGTATGATTTTTTAAATTCTTTTGGTAACTCTAAATGAGGCGTGTTTGTGTTACGTTCGAAGGAGAATAAATAAAAACCCCAGTGTGAGGAGAACAGCGGCTCACATTTCATGCTCTGAACCTCAGTGATGATTATGCAAAAAATAAATTCTAATTAAATAAAAATTCCAAGCTTTCAGCAAATCCAACTCTTAAGCCATGAATAATCCATGAGACTTAAGTTTAATTTTGGAGGCATTTCAGGTAAACAAACGCTGCAAAGTTATTTTTAGCCGTTTTCCTCAGAGGTAGAAAAGTAACACCCCAAACATCACAGGAGTGATTTGTCTTTAAATCCAGACTGTGGAGCATAAGCTAAAGCTCTTCCTGAGTAAACAACACCCGGCGAGGACGTGATGCATAACTCTTACATGGAAGAAACTCATTATTTTTCCCAAGGTATTTAACAAAGAAAAATGGGGGAGGTGTGTGTGCAGCACAGATTAAAACAGCTTTAGAGTAGCTTGGGGTACATCGCTGCCACTTTTGTACAGTAGAGATACTTCTAGGAAGTCTGAACTTCTCTGTTGACTTTACAGGTTTTCCTTTAAGTCACAAGTGTCAAACTCGAGGCTCGTGGGCCAAAGCCGGACCGCCACAGCTTTTCACGTGGCCCTCCAGATTCTAGAGCAAACATTAAGTGTGCTTAAATATTATTTTTATCAGTCAAATCAAATTTTATTCGTCTCCTGCCACATTATGTGAGCCAGACCCTCCACGTTCTCGAGAATTATTGCGGAAATTCACGCAAAATCAACAAATCCTCGCACTTTTTTGCACTAATTGGGAGCTCATGTTTCAAATTTTTCTCAAGAAAATTTTCCGTGTATATACCCAGATTGGTGCTGCAAACAATTTCCGTGCAAAAAAATCAGAAAAAGGTGTTGAGTATTATTTAATTTTAAGAATGAATTGATATTTTAAGAGTCTGTGAACAAGTTTTATCAATACATCCTGGCACAACCGGCCCTTTAAGAGCATTCATGATTTTGATTTGGCCCAAAATCAAAATTAGTTTGACCCCACTGCTTTAGACAAACTGAGAGGACTGTGGTACTAAAAAAAAGCCACACAAGCGAAGCAATATTATTACCGCACTCTCAGCCTTTATTGCAGTGTACGGAAGTATTTTGATGCCATTGTGTTGGTCAAGTTAAAAAAAAGACTCATGTCATTCATACTTTTTCTCCTCGTGTGATGCTTTGACATTAAAAGGTCATTTGAGAGAGAAAGGGGAAAAAAAGCAATTAATGAATGGATCACAGTTGTGACTCTTGCCGAGAGCGTGCATCAACAAAAAGCCAGCGAAATAAGGAAAAGTAATTTTACAAGAAAACATGTATGCAGTGAAGTGAGTAATAACTGTGGCGAATGCTACAAATCTTCTCTCAAAGCTGATCTTGGAGAGAGAGAGAAAAAAATAAGAGCATACTCATCCAGACTCTTCCCTCAGATATTTCAAGTTGCCAGCAGGTAAATTATCTGTAGTTTATTGTCTTTATGATGGGATTTGGATGATGTGTGAACTTGGGGTCCCGCCTGGGGTCCCAAAGGAACTTTCTTTCTTCTACTAAACATCTGCCTCAGCTTTAGTTGGATCTTTTAAACTTTTCAGATCAGCTTAAATATGTAGAAATGGTCTGCATTACCAAAAGCAGCTTTAAAATGGCAGGACTCTGATTTTGCGTTGGTCCTGCGCTCACAAGAAACTAGATGGTAGCAGTGGCATTCTGCTAGCAAGTTATCGACTGTCCAATACCCGTAACATCTCTGTAGATCCCTGCTTTTTCAAAATCTTCACAATGGTAAAAGTTGTATAGAAAAATCTGTTAGAAACAGACAGTAAATCTGGGAGGGAATCGAACTGCTCAGTCAGATAACTGATGCTAAGCTAGCAAGATGCTAACAAGACAGGTTCGCCGGCTTAGCATGCTCTGCCAAAGGCATGAGCCCTGAGCTTTTATTTTAGCAAGCAGCATAAAAGCTCAGAGGTAATAGAGTAGTGAACAGTGTCACATTCAGTACCGTTTGAAATGAAAAGTTGTTGGAGGTTGAAAAAGAAATCTGGGCAGAAAAGCTGAGCTACAATAGAACCGTTTAGATAAAAGTCCAGTCAACAAACCAACATGTAATTGAGAAATGTGGCAAGACTTGAAAATTTCTATTCCCATGCTCTCCATCCCATTAGTTATTTTGCAAAACAGAATAAAACGTGTCTAAATTGCAGCAAAAAGTACTAAGTATCGACTCCGACAGATGCACACCACACTTTTCAGATTTTTATTTAAATATTTTAAAACCATTTTTTTCCAACTTCATTACCATGCACTATTTTGTGATGATAAAAAAAAAAAATCCACAATATGTATTCAAGTTTGTGTTCATAACATACCAAAGTGTTAAACTGGTTTAAGTACCTATACTGGGGTTTAAAGCAATGCTTGTACGCTTCAATCAGATTCATTTGTTAAAGCGCCTTTTTTTAGATAAACAATTTTTTATGGACACTCAAACTTGCTCCTTATCATAGAACTTTAAAATAAATACTTTATGAAAAACATCAAGCTTAAAAAATCAGCTGAATTTGAAAAGCTTAAGGTCAGGGTCTTAAAGAAAAAGTAGAGAATCTCACCAAAGTAGATCAAAGAATTTCCACAAATAAATAGGTAATTTGTTTCACTGCTTATCCTGAAGTCGGGATAAACTCGCTCACATTTCCGCCCCTCCTGAACCAGTATAGAATTTAAGTGAGCGCACATTGTGTTGACGCTGTGTCTTTTTGCCGCTCTGCCCTAAATAAGAGCGGCGAGGCCCTTTGATGACTCACCGGACCTCAAAGGCGTTGAATTCCTTCACCTGGGTTAAACGGCTGCTGTCGCTTCGTAATGCACCCTTTGAAAAATATCACAGAAAAACTCATAAAGATGTCAAACCAAACTGTATTTATTCCCAGTGGAGGGGGCGAGAGTGCTCAGTGGACAAACGAGCAGGGATGTGTGTCGGTGAGGAGGAGATGTCTCGACAGCGT
The DNA here is from genome assembly GCF_027474105.1 of Poeciliopsis prolifica. Taxonomy (NCBI): domain Eukaryota; kingdom Metazoa; phylum Chordata; class Actinopteri; order Cyprinodontiformes; family Poeciliidae; genus Poeciliopsis; species Poeciliopsis prolifica. Next base: position 5,899,511 of record NW_026562383.1, read on the forward strand.
TCCCAGAGCGTCCTCTGGATCTAAACCGCTGAAGAAATCATCCCATTTAGAAGTTCCAACAGGTAACTTAAAAAAGAAAAAGAATAAAATATAGAGAGAATGTCAAACAACCGCAGGTGGATTTGTTTTCCGTGTTTATCCTCCAAGAGCCTCCCTGTGGTCCGTGACTCAGCGTCGTTCAAAGAGCCTCGCCTTAGTCGCTTTTCTTTCCTCGCGTCTTGCAGTAAAGGGTTTGCTGTGCTGGCTGCCCACTGTGCATTCAGCAACAATATGGCTTGAGTGCTGATGTGTTAGCCTGGTACATGAAAGTCTGACATGAACACAATGATTGCAGTGACCGCTGTGGTTTGGTAACAAACAAACAAACCCTCAACGGCAGTCTGGACAGAAAAATGGTGGATGCAGTGTGGACATGTGATAATAGACTTGCCTTTGGGTCGGCATTGTTTCAAACACTGTCGGGATTGTGCATTTGCTATTGGCCACTGAGGTACTGTAAAGTCAAGAAACTGGGCACTGTAAAATCTATAGGGTTAGCTTCTGCTAATACGCATGCTATAAAACATTGTTTTTAACAGATATACATAATAAAATTCTATAAGTCTCTACATTGGTGCGTGCTACCTAGGTGTGTGTTTGTGGCGCCGTTCATCCGTCCGTCGCACTGATTAGGCTTTAAAATCGGCACCTTGACTCTGCTGCTGATTTTCTGTCGCTCGATCCGTTCAGGTAATGAGCGTTCGCTGATTCACTCAAACCTGGAGCTGAAAGGCAGCCCACCTCCTCATCCGTTTGTCCCAAAATTGCCTTCGCTGATGGTTCACTGCCATCCGAGGCAGTCTGCTGTAATCATTCACCTCTCATCTTTCTCGCCCTCGTCATCCCGCGTTTCACCCTGTAATCAAACTTCCTGCACATCATCCGATTTCTCCTACTCACCTGTGTGCTCTTGTCTTTTACAAGTTAAATGTACCTAAATATCCTCTGATTTCACATTTTTATCCCCTTTTCTGCACATTTAAAATATTTTTTAATTTCTCAACATTTCTCTCCTAAGAAAAAAGTCTTCCAGTTTGTTAATATTTTTGTGTTAATGTGGAGTGTGTTTTCGTTTCTGTCTGTGTTCGGGGTGGGGGGTCACAGTGCGCTGAGGTCATGACAGGACCGGGACTTCTGCCGGAGGATCTTGCTGCCCCGGTGGCGGCTCATTTCCCGGTAGCGGCCACGCTCCCGGTCGCGCCCGTACGAGCGAGGCACCAGCCCGGCCAGGAAGCGCTTGGCGCGGCTCGTCAGGCTCTCTCGCCGTCCAGCCGCCGGGTCGCCGTCCGTCCACCCGGGGCCCACGCAGTCCCCTCTCGCGCTCCGCACCGCCGCCTCCAGCAGCTCATTTGTGCCGTGTTCCAAAGAGGCGGAGAGCTCCAGGTAGACGCTGTCGAACATCATGGCGCTGGACTGGGCCTCTGGAGGGGGAAGAAAACCAAAGACAAGAAGACGGATCTCGTTTTAGAAACCTGCTGCTCATTAAGACAAAGTTTCTCACAGCTGCAGCTGCCAATCAGAGACAGCAGGAAATCAAACAAATTTTAGGATCATGAAGGTGGCACATAAGTGTTCCTCCCCGCTGTGTTATATGCTTTACCGCTTCATAATAACTTCAGATCAGATGCTGTTTGTGAGACTCAGTCTCAAAAGTATCTGTCACTTCTGTCACACCTCGTTGTAACAAATAGAGTCTGGTAACATCTTTTTCTTTTTGGGGGTTTTTGATCCTTGCGAAAAAGCAAACTGTGTATTGTGCATCTGAAGTTTGGAGTAGAAATTTTGAAGGAAAAGATGATAAATTGATGCTTTTTCATGGAAGTTTGACTTTCAGATTCTGGTGTAAATGTCTTGAACTCAACTAAACTGATAAAGTTGGCCATACCTCTGCCCAGTATATGACAAACAATAATTTTTCATCATTTATGATCTGAGCATATGCCATAAACCACTGTTGCTAATGTATTTACTTATTTATAATTGTTTTGTTTAAAAAAAAAGTAAGATAGTTTCGCAAATGGTCATAAGTCAAATTTCCAAATGACTTTAAAAAGGAGTCCCGCAAGGCTCAGTTTCAAGCCTCTTTAGCTTTCATTTTAATAAAAAAAAAAAAAAACGGTGTTTGGCTAGTTGCCTTTCTTTCAGAAAGAATGCATTAAGTGAAGAGGCTGAAGTTTAGTACTGAAACAGGATCAGTCTCAATACATTAGAAAAAAACGACAAATATTCCTTTTTTTCAAAAGAAAATATTACATCAAAATATTACACTTCACATCACCGTTTTCGTAACTCTAATATTGTCTGTCAATCCAATCTTGTGAGCTGGATGCGTCTCTACACCCTATTGCATTAATCACATATAAACATAAATATCAAAAAACAACAACAACAACAAAAACCCAGTCGGAATTGCACAGGGTTAATGTTGTCTGTATGTGTTGCATAAGGTGAAATCTATTTGCCGCGCCTCAGATAGAGAAAATGGTTCCTGTGTAAACGGCGGATGAGGACAGGTGACGGAGTGTTTTGTTGACAGCGCCGTGTATCTGAGCTGGAAGTGGCTTTTTGAGCCTGGTCAAACAAACCAGCCATGATAAGGGACACACACAGACCATCTCGCAACAAATGGGCTGCACTGTCACGACAAATGACTGTTTTTTTTCGGCTTTTTCTCTTTTTTTTTTCCGTTGTGTGCTTTTAAGTTCACCGCTGCTCTAAACAGAGGGGAGGGCAGGAGAAGTGAGCTGCTTTGTACCGAGTTCTGTTATTAAAGCTCAGTTTTCCAATTCACAGTGACTATGAGGTATAAGAATGTAAGAGGGTAACACTTCGGTGGCAGATGGAGCAGGTCAGCCCGACATGAACTGTGGGTGGGTGTTATAAAGAGGCCTTTTTTTGTGTTAATCCGTGAAGCACTCAAACAGAATAAAAAACAGAACAGGAAAAAAGGAAGTGTAATATATAAGTATTTGAAAGCACCAATTATGAGTGGCAGGGGGACAAAACATGTGTAGCTGTAATTTTACTCTGAGCATGTTTTAAAACGTTGAGTAATCCTGAAATGTCCATTATCTCCCAGCTGCTGTTAAATCTTTCTACGAGCTCATTGTGTGGTATCATTGTTGTGGTGTTGCTATGCTCAAATAGTAGAAGTAAGCAGCATGAGACGTAGTTAAGCTTCAGTTCACTCTTTACTCTTCTTCTTCCCCTTCTCATACAGCATATCTTAGTCACATACTTATTAAGAGCTCCCCCTTCTGTCATTCCCATGCAATAGCAGAACATAACAATCATGCTGGGAGATTAAACAAGTGCTTTCCTCTGTAAAAATACACAACTTGTAAACTACACCCAGTGATGTCAGCAACGCGTTACTGACGTCGGACTGCTACTTTCAGTAACGAGTAATCCAACGCGTTGCTATTTCAAATCCAGTAGTCAGGCTGCAGTTACTTGTCGAAACCACTTTGGAACTTCTTTAATAATAAATGAACTGCATTCAATTATAAATCAAGCAATGCCAGGTAGCTTTAGCAAATGAAAGTGATGCACAGGCTATAGGGAGGCGGAAAAAAAAAATAGAAATCGTACTCTTAATTCCCACGAACGACCTTAGTTATGCTAATTCACTTTCCCATGTTGCCAATGGCCTGTAATTTGTGCTTACTGCTCAACTGCTCACATTCACTTGTTATGAAGAGTAAAACTGTCTGAGGTGCAATCCTTATTAATTAGATTAAAAATACCAAATAATCCAGTCATACAACTTGCTTCTTTCATTCTTTCTATTTCCCTTAAGCAACTGAAGTGTAATCTACATGATACAAATGTATGATGCAACCTATAAGCAAGAAACTGGATGGTTACTGGAATAGCCTGTTAGCTTAGGGGAGCTAAAAAATATTCAAATGAGAGTCAAAGTGCAGAAATGGGATGGCAGAGGCAAAAAAAAAAAAAGCCTCTTTTTCTCTTTTGGACATTTCAAAAATAATACACGATGCATGTTTGATGCATTCTCTCTTAAAAAGTCCTTTATCAATCTTATTATTTGCTTTTGGAAATAATAAACAGTGATTTTTTTGTGCGTTAGGAAATAACAGAGAGGTATCTTAGGATTTCATGCAGTTTAAAAAGAAAGCTTGTATCAGTTCTGTGACCCTGATCCAACAGGACAGTCTGAACTTTCACCCTGTATCAACGTTCATGTCCTTGAGCATCGTAAGTGCTTGATCGACCTGACTTTTGATGGCATGAGCATTCAGTACGAAAGGCACAGACATAAAAAAACAGGCGCAGATTTGATCTGGGTGTACTAGTCCGACCTCAGCAGCTGTCGAACCGCTGCTCTGGCACATAATAACGGCATAGGTAACGGCGGGAGGAAATAAAGCAAATCCCAAACTGGATCAGCAAAAGGATTCGCCCCAATACCGGCAGCAGCTGATTGAATGATCTGTCAGGAGCACTTGGGGAAAGTGAATTGAAAAGACGGGCAAAAAGACAGGCAAGGGGAAATAAAAACAGACGATGGAGTCAATGCTGTGCAGTGTCATAAAAGAAGACCATGTGGAGGATAACAGAGGAGAAAGTGAGGGCAGGAGAAGAGTGGAAACACGGAACCGGGTGAAAGGAGAGAGCCAGCGTATGAATCAGAGATGCGCTGACAACAAACCCGACTGCTGAGCGGCAGGTCGGGATGTCAAAAGTCGTGTCTAGTTCGTGCCGTACCGGATGCAGTCAGGTTCAAATGACAAACCCTGGTCTATTAGAGACACTGCTGCTGAGCCTGTCACAATAAGCAATTAATCGCACGATAAATTCAAATGAGCTCCATCATTTCCACGCTGAAGATTAATATTTCTCGAAGAGTCATTTTGTTTGCAGAGACTTCATAATCCATTTAATTTATGATGAAGTGTTTGGTTTTTGTTTCATGTTTTTGTCTTTTGTGTATTCAAAGCATCTTCCAGTTCTTTAAAAAATTAGAGTTTGTTGGTCTTTGAGAGGGCAAGCTTGAATTATAATACCATCATCAACATTGTTGATGATGGTATTATAATTAAATTATATATAAATGTCTTAAGACTTTATTCCTAAAATAAAGGCCTAAGACATTTTTTTCCAAAAATGTTTTCTTTTTCTTCTAACATTACTTTTAGGAAACAACAACGATATTATCGTTTATTGGAATCATTTCTGGGATAATTTATCATCCAGCAACATTTGTTATCATGACACACCGAGCTGTTCCTGAAGAAAAGAGACCTGTAGCTGCTTATCTACAATCTTAGCAATGTGATATCTGAGGATGAACTGAGATGGAAGAAGATATTTACAAAGAAACAATATTTTTCACTGCATTTCAAAACAGGAAGACTGACAATGAGGTTGCTCATACTAATCTTTTTTTACTACTTTAAACCTCTGCTACAAATAGAAGAGGATGGATTTAAAATTTGTTTCTCTTTTGCATATTTCAGAGTACAGTTGTATTTCTGTATTGTCTTTGCCTTTGTTGTGGTAAATGACTTGGTTACTCTCTCACATGGTGCGGCAGCACTTCTGCTTCTGGTCTAAAATAATTGATGATGCTGAAAAGAAAATATTTTGAAGACTGTTTTTATGTCTTCCTTAATGAGAAACCATTAAAATTTAGAATCACCTGGTCAAAAATGTAGAATCAAAAGGCCAATGTCCGACTGATGCCAATCGGAAATTAATACAAAGTTAATTTTGCTTCGAAGAAAACCAGAGGAAACAGTCAGAAAAAAAGGAAAACAGACAAGTTTTAAAAAAAATGAGGCAAGAAGAAAGTGTGAAGGATGAATAAGGCCAAAAAACAGGTGAAGCAAATTTGAGATGGTGAGGAGGCGGAAAGAGAGCAGGAAAAAGATTGTCAGGACAAGAAATGGGTCAGAGAGATGTGTTTAGATTAGCGAAAGAGAGATGATAACATGCAGTGTGTAACTTTTTGCTGACTAAGGGAAACGAAGCAAGGAACCGAGGGAAAGATAGAGATGAATAATAAGAAAAGACGACTGGTAAGGTGGTAGATCAAGCACACGTACAGAGAAAGAGGACGGAGATGGACTGAGGGGACAGACAGACATGAAGAACATTGACTACGCAAACAGAGCGCGGCTACTTATTAACCCGAGCCCGGAGGAGCAGGGCAAACGGCGTCACCACACGGAGCGGATGATAAATATGTTCCATTGTGACAGTATGTGTAGCTGTGTGTGGCAAAGATGGAAAAGGACAGCAGGAAGGTAAGAGATACCAGAATTAAAGTGTCACCGTACGCACCATAAATAGATTTTATGAGATCAGCACTCTGAGGCGGGCCTCCGGTTCTTCACGGAGGTTGTCAGGCAGCCACTCAGCTTCCTCCGTCAGGCGAGCGCATCAGAAGAAATTAATGCCGCGTGCTCACAGAGAACATCAGGACTCTTCTCAGGCACTCCAGGAGCATTTCAGTACTGCTGACCCTGGTCAATGTTCTTTGGTTGACTTTATTTTATTTTATTTATTTTTTTGATAGACGTCTGACTGACTTTCCCCATCCACTAATGTCTGACTGTACACGATAGCATCACTCAGAAAAAGAACACAATCCTGAGCTATTCTGCAGACTTTCAGTATATAGATAAATTAAACTTGTAGAGACCTGCCACCAAATGAAATGTATTAATAATTGTAGTAAAATGTAGCGTAACAAGATATCAAAAGGAGGGAAATAAATACTTTGGAAAGTCTCTCTAAATCTATAGATTCCAGAGGTCAAAAAAAGCAACCACAGCTTAAGGATAATGAGACACAGATATTGATTCTTTTTTCTTTTCTTAGCATTTATTCTACATAAATTCTACAATGGGAAAATATTTGTTACTCCTTTAGAAAATACTTCAAAAGGCAAATTACAACAAAGTTGTAAGAACCTACTTCTGTCTATCAAGAGGCAACATTGAGAAACAACTTCAGATTTTTAAAACATTGGGTTTCATGAACGCGCTCAAATTCCTGTTTAGTATGCCTACTACTTGTTCTGGCGCACCTCATTATCATGCAGCATAGTAAATGCAAATGCCGGATGTTTGCTGTGCCAAAAGCCTCCTCTCCTATTCTATTCAGCATTGTTTATATTCTCTCAGACCTTCATATTGCTCCACTGAAAAGATGAAAAGGAACACCTCTCCGTCGGTGAACACCAGAGCAGCATGAGAGCAACAGAGCCAAGATCAATTCACTCCTACAGGATGAAAAGGAGAAAGTGAAAGTGTAGTTGGGTTTTAAAGAGGCTGGCGAGGTAAGGAACCACAAAGCTGCCTAAATTGGGCAGAGTGGAAGACATTTGCCATCTGAATCCAGACTGGAATGACCCGAGCAACATGCTCGTCTTAATTTTAAGCCCCACCCATAGCTATGCTCAGCTTGGTATTCTTTTGAGTGAATTAGTTATCAGTAGTCACTACCTTACCTCCAGTGGATAGCAGTCAGCATGAACTGAAAGTGCAGAAGAGGAAGGGATTTCTCACAACACAACAAAAAGAAGAAGCTTTAATCATTTCTGACAAAAATGCTAATTTTTTTGAATACTTTTGTACATGGATGCTACTTTAGCAGATATAAAATTGCTATATGCTTTTGTATATTTGAAACCTGCTATCTGGTATAATGCATTAAAAAGGTGCATTTATGTCTGAGTTTAGTTTGAAAGGTAAAATTTTCCTTCCCATGTTGCATCCACGCATGTTTTGTGATACTATAATTAAATATTATAAAGACAAAAAATGAATAATAAAGTTCAAATTCTCAGTATCCCATTATCAAAGCGATAGGGTTCTTATTTGTATATCACAAAACATCATTAGTAACATTAGGACAATTTTTGTTTTCATAATTAGTTCCAAACAAATAAGAGAAACTGTCTTGTAGCAAAAACATACTAATTTTTCTGTTTAGCAAGAAAGTGGATGAGATGGCAGTCATTGCTGTCAATGTTTGTCATCTTCAAGGTGAAGTATACACTTCACCTTATTCAACATGCAGAATGTACCTTGAATAAAGCCGAACAAGTAATTAAAGGACAGGCTAAGAAAAGGATCTGGCTCATGTGAATATATTCAGTAGCAGCTCTGTTAAATTTCTATTTCTGGTAGTTTTACATATGTTGCATTTTGGATAGAGCCTAGTGGACTTTTGTCAGCTTTAATGTACACTAAAAGAAAAAAAGAAAAAGCTTAAGCGGTGAAGGTTTTAGCAGCGCTGCTTTGCAGCGAGGAGAACAAGCGTTTGCATCCTTTGGTATTTGGTCTGCATACAGATTGCATGTTCTCACAGTACATATGTGATTTCTCTCAAGGTGAAGCTTTCAAATTGAAAATTTAAGCTCAAGCATTACAAGTTTTGAACTAAATGAAATAGGTCTTATTCTTTCAATCCGAACGTATAAGCTCTTGACTTATGGCAGCAAAATCCCCCCATACTTTAGCTCATTCCCTCATTACAAAAACATGGATGCTCGGTTGATTGGTGTCTTCAAGTTGCTTTTGTTCAGGAAGTAGTGCAACTCCGAAAAGTTCAGAATCTGGACGAAGAAAAGGTCTTTGTTTCTATAAATTTTAATGAATGTGGGTATTTTGGAAGAAATTCTTTTTTTTTATCATTGATTATCAGCAAAATGTAGATTATTCTGACAACCCCAGCCAGTTGGACTGCACCAATTAGCACAACACAGTGCAGCGATACCAGTGTGGGCTCCCCATGAGACTACTGTGTCGTTTGTTGCTGAATTTATTTTACATGCTAAATTTTGTGAGCTGAAACTGCTTTTTTGTATCACTCCTAATCAGCTGAGAATAGTTGTTCTGCCAGTATAACTCTATCGGGACCAGAAGCTGATTTTGGACTCTTTTCATATTTTTTTTTTCCCCCCACTTTTGCAGAATTGAAAAATGTCATTGAAACACCAGAAATGAGGACAAATGGAAACAATTAATGTGGAGTAATTGACAGGAAAGCTGTGTTGTCCGTGCTAAATGCATCATGAAGTTGTGTCCTTGTCAAGTTCCTCTGGTGGCAGCAACAACACTCTAGATGTGATGCCAGGGGGAACCGTTATCCCATCAGCACCACCAAGTACTGTCTCCTCTCAGGAATTAGCCACACTAACAGGCTCCCTTTTTAGCTTAATCTTTCATTTTCCCCTCTCTCTATATTTTTTTAACGTCTGGTTTGAAACATCTGTGGAATGACGAAGCTCACAGCCTGAGGCCTATAATCATGAATGTTAATCAGTTGGGTCATTATGACTCAAAGTAAGCTGATGCCAAGCTAAACAATGGTCTCATGCAAATGAGGTTTATGATTAGCCAATGTAACTTTTCATGAGAATTTTGAACGCAAGTTGTTTTATATTCATAGAAATGACTCAGGTCTGATTAGCAATTAGCCTTCCTCAACTATGAGGACATCTTTTTGCAAATTTTGTCCATTATTACTGCATCTACCGCACACAGCATTTTCACAGGATCCCATTTCCCATCATTTAAATTATCTCCTGAATGAGAGTAATGATAATATTCATTTTAAATCGTGAAGACGCTTTTCCGTCCATTCATCCATCCCTTTGGAGTGTCATTTTGATGACCAATTAGAACCTTCCACACCGAAAAAGCGAAATCTTACCAAGATTTTTAATTTTTTTTTTACTAGTTTCTAATGCAGATATCTTAGTCCATTTGAAATAAGAGAAAACTTTTCAACCAATATAGGAGCTTTTTAAACTCAATCATTCCTTGATATTATATTAGAAGTTACCTTTAGGCTAATTCTTACTTATTTTCAGTGTACAAAGATATTATACAAAAGCTAATTAAATTGCTTCACTGCAAAACACAAAAGCTAAGTGCACAGAAAACAACAGGTCATCATCAAATTCTATTACAGTTTTACATTTGTTCTCTGTCTGCAGCAGTGAAGTGGATGTGGCAGATAAATATGATGTTTTACATCATCAGTGACCATTTCTTCAGGTCATCCCCCCAATCTTGGACAGAAGACGTAAATTATCACATTTAAAGAGTAAACTTTGACACGCTAACATTTTTTCATACATGCATGTAGTGAATTTTGATTAAGGCGTCATGAGTAATAAAACGGATAAAGAGCAGAACAGCAACAAATTAAAAATACTTAATAATAAATCAAATGCCAACTTACAATTTTATACTGTATATTTGTATTCTACATAAATGAATACATTTTATTCATATGAATACATGCAATAAATTTTAATGCAGAATTTATGATCACAATAACAGAAATGTTCATTTGCTGTTTAAAATCAAGTAGAGCCTTTGAAGAAAAAAATTAATTAATTTAAATGATTAACAGTGTGTGCCAAGGCAGATCAAAGAGAACATTTTCTAAAGGAATGTTTATCATCACCCACTGTGGTGAGGGTCATCCATTTTGAATCAGCGAGGACAGGAGATCTTTTGACTATTAATGAAAAAATGGTAAGACGTAACAGACAAAACAAAAGCAGCTGAACACAGAGCCTCACTTTAAGTTCGAATCTGTATTTGTTTCTGTAATTTAGGCTCCTTTTTTGGCTCTCTTTAGAAATCACAGCAGGGATTTTACAAGTCAACTCTTGTTTCCGGAGGTATAATGCAAAACAAGAACATTTTCAGTGAACTTGGCGGGCTAGTCAGGCATGTTTTTCCAAATACACAATAGTTGCGAATGTAAAATCAGGTTAGCCATAAGCAGAGTGTGGCTGCAAAACTCTCCCATCGCCTTCCTGTCTTAAACTGTGCTCAGCCTGAGGTTTTAGGAACTCATTGTGACTCTTTCAAGGACGGCAGAATAGGCCTCACTCTCTCCCACCAGACACTGGCACAATGCATCACACACATCTCCTTTAAACACGAGGTTCCCACTCAGAGACTCACACACACACGCACACACACATCATTTTTGTACACCCGTCCCTCCCTGTGTCACTCCTCTTCCTCTCATCCTTCTTATCACAGCCCTTGCTTCACAACAGCCCTGCCGACATCAGGCAGCGAGTAGATGGGGAGAGAGATGATGGGAACGCTCGTTAACACATCGAATGTGTCTGTGGACGTGCAGCCGCTTGTGCACATACGGTTGCTCCAAACAAACATAAAGATCGCAGGAGCTGTGGTGTCCTGCTAGAGGCAGATAATGCAAATAGAGACCTGCCATCTGGAAAGCAAAACAAAACCAAAACAAGGGGAAAAGCCCAAGGGGATCCAAAGCGCTTGCTTTTGCTAACTTGACATGCGGCTGAAATTGCTGAGATTACGGCAGATGTTTCAGGGTCTTCCATCTCCGTGCGCGCGCACTGATTTCAAATTGTAATCAAGGTCAATCGTTTTCCTCCCACTGGACTCCTCTGTGAACTAATTTCTATTCTAAACGTTAATGAAATCTAGTTAATAGCTCAGCCTGGCAGCACGCCATGAAACATTCACAGAAGAGTCCAATGAATTTACTCAGAAACATCCCATCAGATGATTCTATTGAGTACATTTCTGACTGATCCATAACAGTGAAACCACATAAAACTAAGAAATATATTCTGCTGTCACTGAGCTCACAGCGGCATGGATGATGTAGCAGAGTGCAGCTCAGGCTGATGGGAAAGCTCTGAAGACAGCAATATAGCCGTCACTGTTTAGAATCAACAGTCAACTAAGACGCCACAACAGTGACAATGCCAAAGACAGCAGGACAGCAGGAGTGACACGCACTAGTCTGTGGAAGCCCAAAAGTGCCTTCCATAAAATAAAATCTTAAAATATTTTTTGAGTGTCACTTTTTAATTAAAAAATGTCATTATTTATATCATGTTTAAAGGTCCCATTAATATGATTTATCGTTTTTATTGACTCATGCCCACCAGGTTTTTGAGATATTTTAAAATTATGTACGAATAGTAAAAATGATGCTTTTTTAAATACTCAAAATCTACTAAACATGTAAATATTTGAAAGGTAAGTCAAGCTTGAACTGTAGACAGAACACTGCCCATCTTTGCATCCCCGTTTTGCAAACAACATTTAATCATAAAAAAAGAATAAGGCAGAAATATTATTCATTATTTCCAACAAATAGTAAAAATGACAGAAAAATCGACCTAGGAAAGGAAGTGTTTCAGTAGGTCAGAAACTACCTTTTTCATTGCAACTACTTTACTCCCTCTTAGGATACTTTTCGGTGTGGACGCTGTTACAGAGTGAAGGTGACTCAAAGTTTTCCAGAATAAGTGAAGTAATTATGAGTTTCTGACTAGGATTGCAAACCATTCCTAAAAGCCTTGTCTTGTATTGTATAAATGGAGGAGGTGTCCTACATTAAATTGTCAAGAAGCGCCCTTTGTCCTACATTTCTGATATTCAGAACAAAAAAGGTGCATTTCACGTTTTGGTCAATCAACACAAACATCATTTATTGGTTGTAAGTCAAGGTTTGCAAACTCTGGCCAATTGGAAGTGTTGTCTGCAGGTGTTGCTTTTTGAACAAAATGAGATTTGGGTGAATTTAAGCGATAAATCTCTCAGTTGGAATGCATAAACAAGGCAGCGGACATTGAATTTTATTCACTCTGAGAAATTAGTGTGCATTACATGTAGTTGTGGTACTTGATTAAAAAATATTACATCAATTGTGATTCACTTATTCCCATTGTCAACTAAAAATATCTGACATAATGAGCAGCTTTGTAATTCAATAAAAAGTCAATGAATCAATACATAGATATTACTGTTGGTATAAAATAGATTGTTGTTTATTTAATGCAGTGATTCATAAAATAATTCAGATCTAGTGCTGTTAAAGTCATGTTGCTTTAGTTAAACCAAGAAATTTTGCCAAGAAACAAATATGTATTTCTATATTTTACAAAAAATATATTTTTTGTTTTGCCAATGGTTAACCACATTAATTTTATTAATCAAAGACAGAGTCTGGTACATAGCTAGTCTGGTGCACAGTTACCAAGGTTTGTTTTTTTGGAAAACGGATATGTCTGTGTGTGTTATGTGTGGGAGAGAGGGCATGTATTATTTGCACACTTCTATTTTGGGCTTTTAGTCACTCCTCATTGAAAACAGCAGCAAAAGTGTCAGGATAGATAACTGTAATTACAAGAAATGTTCCATTCAAGATATTCCATTTGAAGAACTGCTTGAAGGCAACACAAAGAAACAAAGACTGCTTTAAATTTTTTATCTTGCGTTCGTCACACAATAACCTGTGAAATTCTGGTCGGGGCAAACCTTAAACCTCTGCAGCCCACCGTAATAATAAACTAGTAAAGTCAACTTAAAGCAACTACATGATTGTAGCTTTTGCTCTAACCTGAGTTGTCAGTATTTCAAACAATACAGAGTAACATTTTTGGAGACTGTTTACACTTTGCCACGTCTGGCAAAGATTCAGTCGAGATTTTTTGCTAGAATGGTAAAAGATCAAGCCTTTGGCTGATGACAGTCCCAATCCAATGCAATGTATAAAAGCAATGCTGTGCATGTTTGTGAAAAACTAGCCTTAAAGTAAAGTAAAATAACATACATCTATTCATTTGTTTAACTGATTATTCATTCACATTTAACCAAATTTACTATAAAGCTGCTTTGATTCTGACAAATCAATGTTTTTAACTACAACACTGCATAAACACTTTAATTTAATGCACTTAAACCTTAAGAAAGCTTTAAGTGTAAGTCCCATAAAACATATCACTGAATTTAAGGTAATTGACAGTGGAGCTCAGATTTGTATTTGTTTTGCAGTGCGTGAAAAAAGCATGCTTTTTAAATTAAGTTGAACTGGGTTAATAGATAAATTAAGTCATAATAATGGCTTAATTAATTCTGAATTAAGCCATAATAATGGCTTAATCATTGCACTTGATTTGTGGACACATTAAAAACAAAGATTACGGTAAGTAAGAAGAAAGTTATACACCATTGTAAATCCACAATGTAACATTTGCAGCATTGCTGTTTCTTACCCTCTATTATGACTTTATAATAATAAAGTTATAAGCTTGTGAAATAATTTATTCAACCACCCTCTTGGGCAGACCAAAAAATTTATCATTTAATGCTTGTTAGGATGCTATAATTTTCAAATTCACAAAGTAGTCCTTAAAAAAAAGAAGAAAACTAATGCAGTTTGTTTAATAAATATTAATGGTTAGTATCAATAAACACTAGTTACATGAGCTACAGAAACATCATTAGCAAGGATTATGCAGATTGTGGCAACATTTATTTAATGAGTGTTTTGAAGAAAGTGATTTTCTTTGCATGGTTTGCAATTTTTCAATTTATTGCAAACAATAAATAGAGCTGATAGAGTTTTCTATTAAAACAGGGGAAACACTGTAGCATTATGAAAGGAATCATTATAGTTTTATATCACTTACCATGAAATAAACCACAATTTGGACATTTATAATAAAAAAAACAAATACGTTCAAATAAAAATATACTATTACTTTTTTCTGTTAATTAATCCTTACCTCCATGGCCAATCAAAAATCTCTGGTATAAACTACCAAATGCTTTAAATCAATGTTTGTCTTTGCATAGTTTCCAAAAACAGCACAAATCCTTTGCCCTTTAATCTATATTACTGGGCAGCCTGAGAAACAGAAGGGAGGAATTATGTTTTACACCCAACAACAGACACATTTAACAATGAGGGCCAACTCATTTGATGGCACTATGGCCATATCTTATCTGCAATCTGTAAGAGTGCCCTCTGCTGATTAGAAAGTGACATTATAGATAGAAGTTAAAGTGGGATATTAAAGGGGACAAACCAATTATTTTGAATATTATATCTGTTCCCTGGTTAAAGGAGAACTATTAAAGCCTTATAAAAGATTAAAGGTAAACCTGGCACAGGATACTATACTATATACAGCAAATTGGGTTTTCACAGCATGGATTAGCTGTAATCTATCAAATATAGATTAATGAATGCATTGGCACTAATAACAAATGCAGTGCTTCAGCTCTGCATTTGAGCTGAACAGCTTTTTGAGAGAAGATCAGACGTTTATCGTCGTTTTGCTTCTCTCAAAATGACCACTTTAGAAGATTGACAGAATCATTACCAAAATGAAAACTGAACCATGGTTTTAAGTTTTCAATGCAACAAAAAAAAACAACAACAGAAAACATAGAAACAGGCCATGATGTGATTGTTTTTATATACAACATTAAAGCAACTATCATTACATTGTGAAAGAAAATATTGTGCTGATTGTTATTGTAATGATATTGTCATTTGGCTTTTGATTCACAAAGCCAGAAAACACGACAGCCACTAACTGTAGTAAATGGTAAAATGGACTGAACTTGTATAGCGCTTTTCCCGTCATTTTGACCACTCAAAGTGCTTTACACTAGAGTCACATCCACCCATTCGCACTCACAAACGCACACACATTCATACACTGATATGCAGAAACACTGGGAACCTAACAAGCTGGGCTATAGATTCAGTTAGCAACCCTGCAGTTTGCAGGCTATAGACACTTAAAATGCTAACTGTGCTTTTTAAAAGAAACATTACCTTAGTGACAATAATGGGAGGCACTATGACCTTTCAAAGAGCAAACTTCCTGTCTTGTAAACTACTGAACTGTATTGGGAACCTGTGACGCGGTGAAAAAGGAAAGTGTAGAACAAGAAACTGTTTTATACAATTGGACAAAAGCTGAGCTCACTCTAAAATTTTCTAAGGTGTCTTCAAAGGAACTTCAAACTTTAGGAAACGTATGTCATATTAACTTTAGAGGTTTGTTTTACATTGAGTTCTGACCTTCATGAGGTGCAGGGCAAACATCAGAAACATAAAACTCCCCTAAAAAATGTTTAGGTGAGTATGGAGAAATATCCAACTTCTATGTTTAGTTTGAGCAGTGAAGCAGTTTCAACGTCATCAGATGTGGGTGCGTACAACTTTAAAGACCTGAGCTCTACCTACCCTCTGAGCTGATTTCACGGGACCGGACGAGGTCGCTCTTGTTGCCCACCAGGATGATGGGCGTTTGTGGCTGGGACTCCCTGAGAAGGAGGCGGAGCTGGGCGGTGCGGTGGAAACTTCGCCTGTCGGTCACTGAGAACACCAAGATACACACATCACACTGCAGAGTGGACAGGTCCTGGGGATCGCAAAACACACACAAACACACACACGCATGTATAATGCTTGCAAGATTCTGCAGGACAAGATCAGTTTGTACACAATGAGAAGGGATCAACTTACACCAGGCCAGGTGTGGAATGTCAGGTAGACGCTACATGCGACACAGGATCTCTTACATGCCATTAATTGATTAAAAATTCGTCCTTGAACATTTCTCTCTCCCCAACACTGGAGCTACTGCCAAGCAGGCGCCAGTCAAGTTTTTAGCACCGTCCCATGAGGACGCCCGCCGTGGAGGCGCTGGTTAGCTTGACTGCATGCGTGTCTTGCTTCACTTTGATTCTCCTGACCCTCTGAACAATGACCACTGAGAGTCCGCTGGCACTTTCTGTCACACAGGCTCAATTAATGTGAGTGCCTCTGTCAGAAACAGCAGTTTAGAAAGCATCTCTGTGCTCCACAGAGATTCAGACAGCTGAGTTCAGATTGGACTGAATGAAGTTTATCAGGGTGAATTGGGTCACGAGGAGATTTGTGTATTTCTGAGTTTGCTTCTGTGTTTGTCCAACTTAGTGGAAGATTATTCAGCAGATCTTAAAAAAAAAACAACAAAAAACCCCAAAAAAGATTATATCTAGAGATCATCCGCAGACCAGCTGACAACTTGCTGACCTGGTTGTTCGTCACAGTCCCTCAATCATATTACCTCTGTAATCTGGTTTAGTCAAAATAATCTAATATGTAGCAGATACCAAAGGATTAAGAGTTCAACAAGCTGAGAGTCCTGTGCTCGCAATTAGATGCAAAGCGATTGTGGAAAAAACTGTGACCTCCTTGAAATGTTGGTTAAACATTCATTAAAGGTGGTATGTGCAATGTTAAAAAAAACTTCATGTGAACAGACCGGTTTACAGCAGATGTAAACAAAAGCCCCCAACTAGCTTGTTGGAGAAGACTAAAAACTATTTGATGACAAATATTTATATTTTAAATATTAATCCTGTATGTCCTACATTAAAAATCTTCACTTGGATATATTTGCTTATTTTAATTGTACTTAGTTCTTTAAATGTCCTATGAGTAAATATATTTGCCCATTTATACATAAGAACTGGGACTTTCAAGTTATTTTCACAATTTACCGTCTATTAAAAGAGTGCCCCTGCTGCGGCGGGGGTGAAATTACCATGAAAGCCCAATACTGGCTGGAAAGAGCAGCATCTTCCCTTTCAGAAACCATTGAAATTTTTCAGATGGCGCAATGTGAGGGAATTACGGTACTGCAAATTTGACTGGATCGCAGCTGCTCCATTTAGGGCTTACGGGGCTATAGAACAAAGATAATTTTGACAAACAAAAAACTGAAAATCCATAAAAAATTTGAAAAAGTGAGAACATTTTCAAATAGATTCTCTATGCATAAATTGACAGAATCGTTTGTGAATCTGAAAAGTTTTCAGGTGATAAAGTTTCACTCCAAACACAGAGAAGTAGCATCTGAATTTTTTCCTCCCGCATCTCCTCTGAGACTTTGGTCATCCAGGAACTGGTCCAGGTTAAACATGGGTCAATCGCCAGTAGGTTTAAAAAAAGTCAAAAACCGAAAAAGAAAAAAAAAAGACTCCCACACATTTCCTCAACCTATAATAAAAAAATTATTTGGCCAATTAGAAATATTTCCACTGACATCTGTTGCTTGGGAACTAAAGGAGCAGCACCCATTACTCTTAAGACACTGCTATTTTTAAATTAAAGTAGACTAACTAGTTACTCAGCTAAAATCAGTTTGTTGTACTTTTGTTGCTCCACAAAGGTAAAATATCCAGCTAAATATATTGTTTGTTTGTTTGTTTTTAGCTAACGGTGCACCAAGAACTCAACTGCAAATATTTGAGAGCTTTCAGGTCTTCAGAGAAACCAACAGTTTAGTATGGAAACAATTAAGTTGTTATGATTTTCTGTATCAGAGAGGTGTGAAAAATTAACTCAAATGAAACACAGAAAGATAAGAAATAACTGAAAAGAACATAGTATTTTCTTTGATATGTTGAAAAATGTCTGTGGGTCATTCAGGCTGCAAAAGAGCAAGAGAGAGCAATACTTTCAGCAGATGACAGGAAGGCTGAACACGGTACAGCAAACATGCTCTGTTTTACTCAGTTTAGCTTTCTAATTCTATCTATCATAGAAAATACAAGATGTTGACATTTTGTTAGCCCTTTGGAAAAGATATAGAAATTATTTGTAGTGTCCAGGCAATACTGTTGTTTTAATAATAGTAACAATTTTAGCCTTGCTAGTGGCTAACATAAGATGCTAAGAACTATTTAAAGTTGTTTTGCCCTTGTTATCCACATCATTGTTTTACTGTGGCTACTCGTACATAAGGTGCACCACTTCTCTGCTTCTTGTATAAATAACTGAAGGCAAGAAAACAATATTTTGAACACTCATTCATTTTGTTATGCCTCAGTTTCCAGAGAAATTGATATCAAGTGGTCGGTATGGGTGACATGTATCATGTTATACAGTATTATGTTTAACTTGTACTATGGAACTGTGATGTTTTATTAATCGAGGTCATCCTACCTGTAACTAATCTAGTGTCACATCTGCACAGAAACAATGAAAGTTTCTAAAATCTTACTATAAAACATTAGGAAAGTCAAATGCACATTTGAGGAACATTTGAAGATCTAAATGTTTTTTTTTTTTTCTGTAGGAAAGCAGAGCAAAAAAAAGTCACCTGGATACATCACGTCTAATACCCAATGTACTTATGTCCTCCCGCTAAAAGGCAAAGCCAGAAAAAATACACCCGAGGAAACAATTTGAGGTTTACAGATGCGCAAATTGACATTATTATAGAATAAGGATTGCTCATATTTACAGCTTCCTGTTGTATTTTCAATAAACCTGTCAGAAATCCACGCCTACTGACTCATCAACGCAAATTGTATTTTAAGAGGAAGTGCGGCTCTGGAGCCATAAACATTTCTGAGTGGATCAATGCAGTCGCAGGAATAACCCCGTCTGTCTGCTGTGGGTCTGAACTGTACATCACAAGTGTGTTTTGAACGCGTGTTGTAAGCTACCAAGATCTCCACAAATTTGCTGACTGCGTGTGTGTCTCTGTGTGTAAATGTGTGGATGCCCTTGTCCCCGGTCCGCTGCCCTGAAGCTACTGTAAATTTCTGTCCGCCAGAGATTTTCAGACAGCTGAAAAATTCACAAGGCTCCAATGGCGAGACCTCGGGCTTTGTCTGTTTGATGGAGCGCAGGAAATAGGCGGGGAGACGAGAAGGCAGGAGGAGAGGGAGCTACCGGCCACCTGTCTCCCTCCGAGATGGGGGGAACGATGATGAGGAGGAAGAGGGATGGAAGTTAAGAATGCACGGAGAGGGACTGAGGGGAAAGACAAATCATTGTAAACAAACAAGTAAAGACACAGACATCAATTAGGATCACGACGGAGTGCTTCAGGAGAAATGCTGCGACCCAGTTAATATGTCTCTTCCTCTATCGCAGGCAAAGCAACTCAGGACAGAGCCAACTAATGCTCCCTCTCCACTTCTTTTTTCTCTCCATTAAGCAGCTCTGCTCAGCTCACGGAGAGCGGGCCATCTGTCAATACATACCCCTCTGACGAGCAAACGCACACAAACACAAAGCCACCGGGGCCCACACGCGGAGAATAATTTAAATAATCTGTAAATACAGGCAGTCATCGCTGAGCAATCAGGAGAATAACAGTGAAATATTTTAATAAGGAAAGACTTCATGCTGATTAGGGCCGTGCAACTGGTAAAGCACACAGGCTTTACCAGTTGCTAAATACAGAAATGATTGGCTGAAATTACAAATATGAAATACTTTGGTGCTCTTGCAGTCTCTGGTTGTTTTGCTTGATTTGAGGTAGGCTCCTTAGTTGTTGGCTTGTCAATACTTATAAAAAAAAAAAAGTTAGAAATTGTTCTTATTGAAATTTCCTTGCTAAGTTGGCTTTTTCAATCACTAGAGTAGAGAAACTTTGTATTATTAGCCTTTAATTTAACGTTTTCAGTCTCAAGAGATGCACTGATTGTTGAAATGACAACTGGAATCTGCCAAAATTTACACTCGACTGACTCGACCACATAGCTGATGGTGGTCCTCAAAGCATGTGATGCACTGGCCAAACAACTTCATATTTTATTGGGTGTCCTCAATTTTTTTCTCCAGGTGCCGCATTTCTACTAGAACGATAACCGTTGACATAATGCCACCCGTCACTCAATCTATTGTGTTTGTCAGCAACCAGTTAGCGGTAGAAATTTGATCGGGTTGGGTGAGGCTAACTCCTGATCCTCAACGCTCCCACATGCTTTGTCCGAATAATCATGTGATTATGGACTGCACAAACAACAGCACAGACCCTAAATTTTCTGTTTTGCTTTTGACAAAGAGGTCAAGGAGCTAACGCCACACTTTCCTGCGAACAACAACATCGCAATTTCCACCCAGGACTTATAAACCACTTTCCGGGATTACTATGATAGGAGATGTATAGTGAAGAATCGTACAAATGTAAATAATTCCTCACAGCATCAGAAAAAACATTCTTCAATCACAAATACTCCTGTCTCCTGGAGATACAAAAACCAAAATCTGAACGCATTTCCACATAGAAGCACAGGAATAAACTTGTGATCAATCAGAATTGCACAGAGCTGTCAAAGTAGATGCAATCTTTGTTGCATGCCTACGTCAATGAGAACTGATGAACTATGTCAAGGCCTTAACCCTTTTAACTTTCACCTCAACATCAACTGTATCAATTCATCCAATCAGCTGCAATGTCAGCCCACTTTCAGTTAACTAAGAGCAGATTAAAGTTTTTAATTTATTATCAAACACTTATTTGACCCACAATATTGAAGACGATGCATGTACTTTTGCAGGACTTATATATGTCTTAAAATAACCAGTGTATTTGTGGATATCCACAAATACACTGGTGGATTCCCAAGCGTCTGAATTTCTTCTGTT
Organism: Poeciliopsis prolifica; assembly: GCF_027474105.1. Taxonomy (NCBI): domain Eukaryota; kingdom Metazoa; phylum Chordata; class Actinopteri; order Cyprinodontiformes; family Poeciliidae; genus Poeciliopsis; species Poeciliopsis prolifica. Next base: position 5,920,778 of record NW_026562383.1, read on the forward strand.
CTAAATCGCCAAGCTCAGCTAAAACTGGGAGTCCGACTGACTGACTCACAGAGACACGACGTCCATCTGCAACAAGTAAGGGTTGTAGATGCTGTTGTTACTCACGATAACGTCAAAGAGCTTCACTTGAAAAATATCTAAATGGTCCCTTCAAATCACAGAAAATTATGAGGACGGAAACCTTCCTGTTGGAGTTACAGCACATAGTGAGAAATAAAAATCCCTGTTTGTGTCTGACAGCTAAAAATGTGATTTTTAGATGTACTAATAAATTTAATAAAAAATAAAATAAAAGAATCTTGGACAGTATTGCATAATACACTGACTAATTTTTGGCCAATAATGACACAGTTCAGGACTCTAAAACAAAAAGTGTATTCTCTCATTTCTGGTGCATTTTTGTATAGATTTTTTAACAAGTTAGGAAAAATAAGGAAAGGGCAAAGATCTAAAATTACTTAGCAATATTGTGGGAAATTTCTTTCCACTTGAGTTGCATATGTTTTTATAGCTAACTTGAAGCTAGAAACAGTAAACCCTTTTGGTTTTGGACAGATCGTAAAAGTTATTTCCAGCAGATGTTTCACCGTGAACGCGCTGTTAAACTTCCCGTCCTAACAAGGGCTGCACCATATTAGGAATCCGCCGCTGTGACAGTGCAACACAATTCCCACAAGTTTTATCTAAATCAGGCGTGGGCATCAAGGGCAGGAAGGGTCCATCTGTTTCGCCAAATATATTACTGGCAAGAACATACAGTATGGAAATGAAATGGCCGACTCATTCATTGCAGTCCAAGCACTCCCTTGCGATGCTGAGACGGTTGCATTGTAATGAAGAAAACTTTAGGGTTCTGAATCTCTCAAATAGGCATAATTAAGATAAAATATTGCAAATTCTTGACAGTACTTTAACAAGTGGACTCTGAATGCCAATGTGCATCTGTAGGAACTCACAATCATGACTCTGTATTAAAATCAGGGTGGCTTTAAATTTGGCAGATGATTGCTGCTTGGGGCTGCATCCCAAAATAACTCCACCATATGCTTCATGTTTCTGCTCATCACTTATCTATCTTGTGTCTACTGCTGATTTTCAGACAATCAAAACATTAATCTGCAGCAAAATTACATGGGTGCGTTCATATCCTTCCATAGAAGCTTAAAAAGCGCACACATCAAAACTGTCTCTGGAATTAGGGGAACAGAAATAATATTTTTGAAAGGAGGACTTTTTAAAAGGTTCTGAGCAAAATCTTCCATTTTTTTCTTCTGGTATACAATGACTGGGAATTTGCCGAGTGTGGGCTACCCCAAGTAAATTCAGCTTAAATGCATCATGTTTGATGCAAAAAGAAAAGTCTGAAAACCTCTGGCCCATCCTGCAGCTTTGGGTGTCAAAATTGGACAAAATTGACATGCAAGGAACAAATAAGACAGAAGTAGAATAAAGTTTACTGCAAGTATAACAAAGCACAAATGCTGAGGTAAGGAAATGAAAGACTGGTGTATGCTTTGAACCTTTTTCAAACGTAGTCACGTTACAACCATAATCTTTAACGTACCAGGAAACAACACATTTGTTGCATTGGGTATACATAACCCAGGAGTTTTTATTAGACGCACTCAAAGAATCAACACAAACCTCAATGAACCATTTAAAGCTCCATGATATTTCAATCCCACACTCTACACTTCACATAAAAAAACAACTGAGGGTTCTCCTCTTTATTGCTTCTAACTGTCTCTCTTCAAATAAAGCTGTGGTCAGTGTAAAGAGTTTTCTTTGCTGCATTTTTGCTGAGTGATTAACTTCTTGGCCTCATTTGCAGAATATTGGACACAGAAGCCAGTCATTCCTGCCGATGCTTTCGTATAACTGCATTGCTCACATACATTAGTGTGTACCCAGAAAAAAACACTTAGATGTTGGAGTCCAACACAACATTTGCAACCATTAACTTTAAGGGCAATGAATCACCTATCAGACATAATTTGCATAATAAGCTGTGGCTGTAATAGCGCTCAAACTATTATTCTGTCTGATTGTGGGGAAAAAAAAAAACACAAAAAACAAACACCAGAGCACAATCTGACCCTTTTTGGAAAAGTGCTTCTGCGCGCATGTGTAGCATGCATCCGTCATTATACAACATACTTCTCTCTGTCTGGGAAACAGAGCCAAACTGATTGCAATCTATTGGCTTTTAAGCTGTTTGCTTTGCAAAACCAGATATAAGAGTAAAGCAGCTCTGGGCCTTTACATGGAAGAGAAAAGGTCACGCCTAGCTCCACCTGCCTTCACAAACACGAGCTTGCATGCACTGATAAATACATAGGCGCTCCTGCTACCATTTGGCTTTATCAAAAGCAAACATGTGCACTTTGCACACGTCTGGTTCTTTGGTTTGCGATCTATCTGTAAGTCTGACTGGCTGTCTGAGTGGATTGAAGGACCGGGAAGATCGATAAAGACACAGGGGTGATGAATGGAGGGATTGACAAAGGACAGGAAAAGGAAGCAAGCACAGAGAGAGAGTAGAGATTTAAAAAGGAGGCAGAGAACATCACTATGTGGCAAAGTCAAAAACCTGACGACAGCATGAGAAAGCTCTGTGAAGACGGAGCGCTGAGCTGGTACTTTTCCTCTTTTTTCCATGTTTTGCTGCAAAGAGGCGAAGCGCCCCACAGGAAATGCATCACTAAGGTCATAGCTGCATACGTTGCATTGGCAAAACACACATCTGCTCGTGTATTAATACACATACGCCGACCATCAGAGGTCAGCGACTGCTGAAATCAACCGACCTCAAAGCAATATACTGTATGACAATACACGCTGTTGCACACCGTGTTAAACCACCTCCTCTCAGTCGGTTGGTGCAAAAACTGAGTGTTTCTGTATGACCCAGATTTGAGTCTTTATACAGTATGTTGGCATGTGGAGCCTCCAGCCTGTCCATTAGCAAATCCCTGAATCCCTGCGCACTAGTCATGCTGTTCACGCCCGACCTCTGACCTTCATATTTAGGGGGAGGGTGAAAGAGGATTTGTGTCTTGGCAACAATGTAGTACCAGTAGTAAAAGCATTATGTGAACATTAAACTGAATATACTGCAACATTGTTGGCAAATAATCAGAGTTAGGGCATTTATCTTAGAATTATTTTTTTTTCCGCAGGTTGTGGATTCAGGAAAAATAGTTGTTCTTACACATAGCAACAAAAGAAGATGGAAGCCAATAAACCTTATTCTGTTTATTGCCAATCAAAACACTTCAACAGAGCAAAATATCGACTAAGGAAAGTTGTAGCAGTGTGTATGTGTGGAGGTGGGCTATGGTGCAAGTTTCACAGAGTGGTCTACAGGGCTACAATAATTAAGTGCATTTAGCCATTTAATTTCAGTCTGTTTTGTTGTCACAATATTTCTCCATGAAATCAATAAATGTAAACATGATGCACACAAGTACTGCTGCTTTATTTCCCCCCTTATGCCAGAGGGAATGAATAAAACATCAAGCTGCTGGAAACCAAGCATATGCGAACTGAAAGCTGATTCAATAATTAAGGTCTTTATTATTTAACATATGTGTCTTTTTCTGTAACAGATGCTAATGTTCATTCAAATGGCTAAAATCACTTTTAACTCACTCCCAATCTTGTATTGTCTAGATTAATATTCAAAAAGACAGCAGCGAATCAGATTCATAGTAATCAATAATAATAAATATTAGAAGCTATTTTATTCCTTTTCATCCCCTCTACGCCACAAAAACACTTCAATTAAGGTAACAGATGTCTTGTTGGTCACTCGAGTACTGCAGTCATGTGATGGTTCACATTATTTATTTACAGCTGCATTCAGTCAGAAACCTTTACTGCGGTGTTCCACAGAGCTCAGTGACCTGTTTGTCAGAGCCAACTCTTTTGTTCCTGCCTGTTTTGTCTGGTTGTTTAGATTAAATTAAGGTCCAGTTTGATGACAATTTTATCAAAGTAAACACCGATGAAAAATAACATTTCCGCTCTTGGTCGACTCTTTCCAAGAAGCTGTATTTCTCATTCAGGATGGGCAGTAACTATTCATCCATCACTACATGTTGAGAATGTGAGTGTAGAACTCAGCCGCTCACGTTATGACCAGAACCTGTTTCACTGAACTCAATACTACAATCCTTAAACAACTCCTTCTCGTCCCTGTTAAATATCCATAACCCAACTCCTTTGGACCTCTCTGAGTTGCTCTAACCGTATGCCAGACTCTCCCATCCTCCTCTGTTTTCCAGCTCTCCAATCCATCTGCCTAAACATCCACAATGGGCTTTAGAGCTGTCAGCCACATGGTGTCGTGTCTCTTGAGTACTTTCCTTCTGTCTGCACAATTGTTTGTCAGTAAGATTATAAACTTGTAGTGGAAAAATTACAAGACTTCCTTAAATTGTAATTATCTCATTACATATTTCTGATTAATTGCTGGTTAACAACACAAATGACTGTTATTCAGCAAATAAGGCTAAATTATAATACTGTAACTTAATTTTATTTGACAGTTTAAATCTAGATGTTTTATTATCCCTAGTTCATCACTGTGATTGTTGTAAACTTATGTTCCTGTAGGTTCAAGGAATCCCAAACAAAAGAATCAATTGTTTTTAAGTGTTAGCTCAAATGCTATAAGGAGGTTTTTTATCAAGCAAAATGCTCCTGATGGAGAAAAAAGGTGAATAAAAAAGTTAACATTATTTATTACAACTAAACATTGAATCAATACTTTAGTTGAATGATGCAAAAGCTGTAACTTTGAACTGAATTTTCTATCAATTTGAGTTTGGTACACAGCAAAAAGAGAACAAACTAAACTGCCTAGCAAGCAATACAAACAGTGGAGTACAGCTCTAATAGGACAAAAAACACGGAAGAACAGGAAGAAGATTAAATGTTGAGAAACTTTCTTCCTTGGGCTTGATTCAATGCCAGCCTGTCTCAGTTCCAAGAACCGGCAGAGTGATTTTTGCTTCCCTCTTCTAAGTGAACAACAAAATGTAGCTGCAAACCAATTACTGCCCTCTAAATTACATCCTTATTTTGTTTTTCTCTAACCTCCCAAAACATAATAGGGCATCCAAGTTTTTAAAAAGGTCAGCAGCTCACTTTCATAACCGCATGCATGTGCATCTTACATTTTCCCAGGCCTGCGGCAGCACCAATCTGCTGCCTATGATAAATATTTTAATTTCAAGTTATCAAATAATAATGAAAAGGCGAAAAGTGATTCAAGCTTGATATGAATGGAGACAACCCAAAGGCATTAAAGAGAATGATGCTAATGCTGTGTAAGACATTCTTGTCGATCTGAAGCAGAGGACATCACAGACCAGCCAGGTCAAGGCCAAGTATGTCAGCGTTTCTATTTCTGGCACATGGATGACTTATTTAAACCACCCTACGTTTCATGACACCCACAACACTCACAACGCCCCAGCGTCTGCTTGAACAGACTCTCTGCCTTCTGTGCATGTGTGCTGGAGGTGAACACACGCACACACACACACACACACACACACACACACACACACACACACACACACACACACACACACACACACACACACACACACACACACACGCACACACACACACACCCACTTGGCAGATGCTTCAACAAATTTCAATATCAAAAACCACCCGAGTAAGTACAGAAGGAGTTTTTAGATGCTGAATTCATTTATTAAGTGTAAAAAAAAATGCAATCTCATCCAAGTTAGTAATATGTAAAATAACTAAGTCAGAATTAAACTGTAAGTTGTAAATGATAATTTCTTGGAAAACTGAGTTCAGTTTCACATGCCTGTTTGTAGATTTAAAAAAAAAGATTACTGCGACTGGAACATCTCTGAAAACACAATGTTGGCTTATCTGAAGGAATTCAGAAACTTTTATTATTAATAAAGCTTTTATTAATAAATGAAGGCTTTTCTCAGTGAGATGCCAACCAAATACACAGGCTCGCCACTAAAAATGACATCCAAGTTATATTGGGTGTCAAATACAACTTTCTCACTTCTGATGCGATACAAACAATGTAGCTTTAACAATTGGCTGGTACAATATCGACCTGATATGACATCATCACAAATCATATATGATTTTATTACTTATTTTATTGTGTGGAATGTTAGAAAAGGCTTTAACAAGTGATGCTACTCAAGCAGAAAACAGTAGTCAATGAGAACATCTGACACATTTGAATGGAGACAACCCAATCAATAGGTCTGATTTATAATCCGATATTAATTTTTTGATATTGACCGATTTTTGATAGCGTGGCTCCTTTAGGACCATGGCATGTTTTATGGAGAAGGAAACCTCATCCAACAGTGCAATGATCCAAAGCACACCTCCAAGTCCCCCATCTGAATGTCTCAAAGAAAAAAGATAAATGGTGGTTTTGAAGTGGCCTAGTCAAAATCTGGACTTGCAGTGGAATGACCTTGTACAGGCCTCCAAAGAGTCTGAATGAAAGCAATTCTGAAAAGAAGAAAGGGCAGAAACATACATAAAACCTTAAACGTTGGTTTGGGTCACTTCTTTCCTTTGATAACGGAATTAACGATTTACAAAAGTGCACTGTGTACGGACTCTGGTTCTCTTTTTCTTCTGTTTAAAAATTGTTTGGTTATCTGAAACACGTAATTGTGACCCCCAAAAAACAGAAAAAACAACCATTAAACAAATCTGTGTGGGGGATAAATACTTTTTCACAGCTCTGTGTAAAAATCTGGCCTTCCCAGTTGGCTCCACTTGGGATTTGTCGTGTCCAGTGAAAATTCCTCCTCCCGCTGCTCGACCTGGCCGTCAATCAGCTGCGTTGAAACGCAATTGAAGCAACTGCTGCTGGGCACAACAGCTTGTCCAACGTTTCCCCCCAGTCTGTGTCGCGGGGTAAGGTGCTGATTTTGTTGCAGCGAGAGAGCAACCCCCACGCGCCCCCTCCGCTGCCAGCAGTGCCGCATGCTGACCGCTCTAGCATGATGCCATGCGTGAATGAGTGATTAATCCTGCCCTTGTGCATGCACGTCTCGCGTGCTCGTGTCTGTGCGTGTTGCCGTGGTAACCGGGGTGCGGGTCGGGCCGCCCTGTGGAGGCCGGAAGCCCTCCCCTCTCGGGGACTGCGAGTGCTGGCAGAGCATCCAGTGCCATCGAGAGCCAGTTTCTGGCACTGACTTCATGCCTGACTTACTGGATTTTTTAATTTTTTTTTTTAACTGTTGGATTTTATGTGTGCGTGACTTTAATCTTTCAACACAATCTCCAAAGACACTCAAACAAAAGAAGCCGTCCAGTCCTCTCTGGAGTCGTTCCACACTTATCTCCACCACTGCTGCTTCGTCCCGTATGCCCTGCCTCACTTATTTTTTTTTTAACACGCAAAGAGTAACAAATGTAATGAACTAAAAGTGAGGGGAAGGCGGGGCTCTCCACAAAAACGCTGCAAGAACAAACATGAAGCCATCTGGGGCACTTAAGAGTGATGACAGCTGCAGGACGGAAGGACAGCTAGATTACTGGTGAGAAATGAGCAGTTTTTTCTCCGGGGTTCTTCAGAGTTAAATGTAGCTGCATGTGAATAATTCAACCTGAAAAAGAAGAAGAAGAAGGGCCCCTGTTGCCCCAGTGGACATCAGGAATAGGATGATCTGCCCTACAGAGTAATTAGAGTGCTCTACTGCCCGATTATCTCATTAATATCCATAAATAACCGCATGCTGTTTGATCCGGTATAATGTGATAAGGTGCGGTTTTAACAAGCTCTTGCTGCTTTCCCCCCACCGCTCAATTTTCCACCGGTCCAGATTTGCAGTATAATGATGAAGCAGAGCAATAACAAAACAAAAACATGCTTTTAGTTTCAGAATTGGATTTTTAAAAAAATAGAGCTTTCCAGTTTTCCCAATGAGAAAACTTTGAAAAGTGCGAGTGCAGCCACTCCTGTAACTCTTCCACTCGGAAACACACGAATGGCCATCAGAGAAATGAACCAAATGGCCTTCTCTGTTTCGGTAGTGCAGGCAAAGGATGGCTGACATGAGAGGAACCGTGGGTGCTTTAGCATGAGGCTTGACTCATCTGTGCCGTTCTCCTTGCCGGTGTTCACATTGATGTTTTATGTCAGTCAACCAACTGGAGTTAGCCTCGAAACTTTCTCTTCTAACTTTACCTTGGAATAGAAATAACAACCTGGAGTTATCCTGAGAGTCAGACTTTTTCGGCTCCACGCTAACAGATGTCATGCAAGGTCAGAAGTCAATTCAGAAATATTTAATCTAACCACTGACTGAGGTCAAAGATAAGATTTAGGGTAAAATCTCAAGACATTTTTGGAATCAAGCATTGTCACAAATAAGCACCATCCGATTATCGTTATCTGGAAAATTGGAGGATGTTTTTTGGCAATGTTTTTTTGCCAACACCAAACTTGTCAGAAGGGGTGCCTATTTTTTTTATACTGGTTTTGAGTATAAATTTGAATTTAAACAACTTACACTGAAAAAGTACTTAAGCAAAAGTGCTGCTATTCTGGTAGCCAGACAACAGCAATATTTCCACAAAAATCACGTTTCTTCCATTTTAGTCCTAAGTTGTTCGTCACAACCATGATGCATCAACACCATAACTGACAATTTACAAAATTTTGATAAGGTTTTGTGAAATAAAAGCTTAATTTGAGTAAACTGTAAAGATTTAATGTACCTACAATCTGGCCTCCTTAAGAATAACATCATATGAATTGAGGTCGTTTGGCATTTCGTCAGAGTTTTTAATGGACAGTGTGACTCTTTCAGTGATAAGTGTTGACAAATCTCACGTAAATGTTAATTCATTTTTATGTATTCTACATAAATGGCATTACTTTACTCACTAGTTTGTCACCATCTTCAGTTCTGTGTTAACTCCATCAGATGGACTTTATGTTGTTTTTAGTTTTAAATAATATTTCTTTTGTTTCTTGAGAGGCATTTGTCTGTAAAACTGAGTAAAAATATTACTGATAGAGTAATTAAAAAATTATTATGTATTTATTTTTGTCAGAGAGGATGACAAAGTTCTAGGTCAGGTCCATTAAAAATGTAATTTTCAAAAAAATGTTGCAAAACATTTGTCATATTTGTACACATAAGTTTAAAGGAATCATTTTTAAAAGTTTTGGGAAAATCTAAACCCATTTGTCCCACTTCTCAAGAATGACTGAGCACCATATTGCCACGATATGCATCATTGCAACCGTCTGAAAGCAAAACAGTACGAGCAAAAAGCTGCAGTTGCACAGCGTCCAAAACCAGAGGGTACAATTGTCCAAACATGTAAAGTCTGAGACAAAGTGTTCCTGCTCTGCAACCTAATCAACATAATCGCAGCTGTAAGCTGTTCATGTAAACTAAATTTACATGAACAGGGTTAAAGAGCTTAGAATCATTGCCGCAATTAATACATATGAAGTGAATGAGGTTAAAAATAAGGTAAGCTCAAAAGTTCAGCTATTAAATTCTGAAATCTACACTGATCTGTGCAAAACTCTCCCAGAACTGAAAAAGGTATTTATGTAAATATGTAGAAAGTTGCTTAACCCTCTCAGGCTCAAATTTCTTGAAAAAACAGTCTAAGTTGTTGCAAATCTGCAACACCTGCCTGGAGAGGGTTAAAATGCTGCAGTACATGCATGTAATTTCTGTCATTCTTTACTAATACAATATGTCATCAAAAGGTTTAATTATGACATAATGTTAAGCGAATAGATCAGAAGACACAGATAAAATCTGCTTCCCATTTAGCTAATCTAAACACACAGACAATAGTTTGACTGTTCAAACCTCAAACTCTCAGAGAAAAAGTTCACCAGACCCTCAAAAAGCTCAAAATCAACGTGAGGAGGAAGAAATAAACCAGCTGAACTGACTGTGACTCACCTGTTTCCAGTTGTCAAATATGATGACTTTGCTGTCCTCGTCGTCCACCGTCACCGTGCACTCATAGCCCTCGCCTGCAAACAGACATCAGTGTCACACCCATCCTTCGCCACCACTACAGGAACAACACAACGCCTGGGCTGCGAATGTGTTGTGACAAAAACATCCTTTCACCAAAGTGGGACAATATGTAGATTGTGTTGCAGGAAGCAGAGCAGTATTCGCTAAAGAAGGAAGAGTCTGCACACTTCCAGGGGCAGACTTAAGAGTGGCAGTAGGTTAATGCCATTTTTATCAAATGTTCCTTCACTTGGACCTGAAAGTGAATCCGAGTGTCAAGGAGGATTTTTAAATAAGTGAGGCCAGATGACATTCTTGCACAGATATCTTTAAAACGGCTGAAACTATTCAAGTCTTATTAGTGGAAGCAGGAGAATATAGAGCTTTTCCAGTCACACTGATTAAATATTGTAAATGTAAAAAATAGACTTCTTTATTCTTAATTACTATATTGTGCATGGCATGTCTGACATTCTGCTCCCGTTTGTGAAGACAGATCTACAGCTGAGCCTCAAAATTATTCACAGTCCATTCAGGTTTAGATTTAAAGTTTTATGCCTCCAAGAAGCTTTTTTCTGATCGGAAATGATACAGGCGTCCTCCGAAAGATTAGAAGACAAAATATAATGGTTATCAGAATAAAAGCAATTTCTTTTTTTTTTATTATTTAACAAAAGACATATCCATGTTAAATATGCTCGACAAACAAATGTCTATTACATCAGTGTTATTTTCAAGTCAGAAGAAACGTATTGGTAAAGTTATATTACTTTAGCTCGAAATCAACCAAGGTGATGAATAATATCTGACTTGACTGAATCTTTATAGAGAAATTCCAAGGCTGTGCAAACTTTAGGTGACGCTTAAACACGCAAGCACAGACCTACTGATGAATATGACGCTCACACCCTGTGACCTGTAGCTTCTCAGCAACTAAAAATAAACATCAGGTATTTGTATCAAGGGCAGCAAACGTCCATCCTAATGGCCAATTAGATTATTACCAAGTAGAGCGTGGAATCCATACTAAAATGATAAAAGCCTTGGAAATATTATCTCTGAGTCGTCCTTTGCCATTTTGATAATGCAAACACTGGAATTGCAATGGCGCATGTGATTCAATTATTTATGCAACTCTGGATAATTAAAAACTTTGGTAATGACCTCACTGTGTAACACTGTTGAAATGTAGTGTGTTGTAGTACACCACGTTAAATCTACCAGCTCTTTAAGCATTTATGTGGAACTGAATTTGTTCATTTTACTCTAGTATCGTATGTGTCTATAAATGCCTTGGACAGAACATCTTCAACAGCGTATCTCCTAAAAATCCCAAGAAGCGACAGCTGTGAACGCTCTCACTTACATATTTGAAAAGACATTTTCTCAATTTTGCACTGATGCAAAAGTTTTCAAAGATTTTGAAGCCAAGTAAGGTTTGCCAACTTCAAGTTTTAAGTTAACTTAGAATATGAGAAAGGCGTAGCAAGAAAAAAAAGAAACTGCTACTAGAAAGTGCCTTCTTCTTCTTTCTGAATATGGTGCAGTGATCCAAGAGCACAAGAGGAGCTGATGTAATGAATGCTTTTCAGTGTGGGCCAGGGGCATGTTGGCTGTCACCTCGGGGTGACAATGACTGATCGACTGGCTGGCTGAAGAGTCGAGGGCTGATTAGCCCTGGTGTTACACTGAGCTGCGTGTCAGCAGATCTGCTGACTGACAGATGCCACACCGGAGCACAAAGAAAAGTCCGACTTTGGCTGCTTTAATGTGACATATGCTTAAAAGGAAAGAAGCGAGGTGTTCTTTCACACAAAAATGACGCACGTTGTGGGTGAAAAAGAACTTCTTCAAGCTGCGGCTTGAAACTGCCTAGTGAATATGTTTCTACCATGATTTTCTATCGTTGATGCAAATAGTGGCCATACTAAAAAGCAAAGTCTGCCTTACAATTTGTAATTGGGCGAGTTGCTTCCAGCTTCCCTGTGTGAAATCCAGATTCGCAGGGTATTTCAGTTGATTATTTTAACTGGGAAGTTCCCAGTTCAAAGTACAACTTGGAGTGCAGCATTAGATGCAGCAAAAAGGGTTGAAGCTGAGGTCCTTTCAGCACCACCATGAGCTCAAACAAAAAGCTAGAGCTGCATGCATATTCATTTACGAATGGCCCAATCAAAATGTAGCCTGGATGACTGCTGTTCAGCTTCATGACTTTTAAGAACAAGACAAAACAAATTCAGTTTCTAAATGTTCAAAGGTGGCAGAGATGCACTGAAAATCTTGCAGCTTTAATTGTTGGGAATTGTAGTTCAAAACCTTGATTTGTTATTTGCAGAAAGTTTTGAAAAAAACGACACTCTTTTTCACTTTTGTAAGGTACTACAGGACTATACAAGTGTGCACTCTCTGTTATAGCGTACGGTAGAATCAGGGTTTGTGACTGCAGAGACATATTTCAACAGGCCTGCTCTCTGCTCCCATTAACACACATCTGGCTCTGGAGTGAACACAGCTGCTCTTGCCACAAGATTTTGCTTCCAAATTTTTTTAAACAGGACATTTTAAGCTCAATAAAAGCACAGCAGGCAGCTTTAGACGGGCGGTCTAAAGAAGAATAACATAAGCAAGACTGCCAATTGTCCAAAATAAGCTGATGACAAGATCCAGACCACTGACATGTCTCTCTGCTGGATAAGAAATTATGAAGCTGCTCAAAACTGGAATACAAAAACAAAAATGAAGAACCACAAAAAATAAAGGATATTAAGACATTGATTCACATGATCTTGTCTTTTATATGCTTGTTTATTTTCTTGGACTTTTAGCTTCTGTTGGATCTAGTTGATTATTTGGTATGCACATCATGCCAAATGTGAAAGAAGTCTCCTAATCTAAATCCCATTAAGGCAGGAAGTGGCTGATTAACCGAGATGTTTCTCTTTAATGCTTCAGAGGTGTGTAAATGAACTGACTTTGTGGCTCAGAGAAGAAGTAAGTTGATCTCAGAATATTTTCACTTTAATTTCCAACATGCTTCACACAAAGACCCATTTCTTGAACCACGAGGAAATCATCCGTAAAAGAGATGTAAGAACACACCCTTCCACTCCCCGTGGTTTCTAAATGTAGGCTAAAAATATTTGTAATTGAATTAATGAACAAAGCAGCCAGTATCAACGTTTAGGTTGCATTTTGATAAGACCTATGAGCAAAAAAACTGGACAATCTCAAATAGCCATAAAAAGACGTCCATGAGCATCATTTGTCTAAAGAGCGATTAAGAATAATCTCACCACTATGCACTGAGACAATTCATTTTGAAGAGACTTCTTCCCATTTCTATCCAGAGATCTGAAGCAAACAAACAGAGGAATCCTGGGATCCTCCAATTTTTTATTCATTTTGTTTTATCAAGTCTGATAACTAAAAAACACTCAGTCATTGACACACTGATGATGGTAAGTTCAATCGACACCACCTGTGACCACCAGCAGGACGCGAGGCAAGTGAAGTGCCTTGCCAAAGGATACAACTAGCCCATGGAGCAGGGGTTTCAAACCAGCAACCCACCACTTACAGGACACATCCCTAGCCCTGCTATCATAAGACAATATCTAAATGGCGATGTCCGCAAAAAGCCTTTTTCTGGCGCAACTGACTTTCCTTTTTAATAATAAAAAATATACATATAAAAAAGTAACATTTGTCGTAATAAAGCCTAATTTCAACATCTGCTCAGCCTGGCTGATATTATAAAACTGATACTTAGAATCTGGACCAAATGTATGCAAAGTTATGTGTATAAACTAAAACATTATCAGCAGTCTGGTCTCCGTCTTGGACAGGTAGTCGACATGCCATTGCAATCATCCTACAGAAAACCTTTAGTTTATGCTGAAGAGTACATCATGGACCAGGACTCTGGATGAACTAGAGATATTGTGCAAAGAGGAAAGGTCAAAGGTACCTCTATTTCTTTGCTATACCCTTGTGAACCTTTATGGAGAAAATTTTGGTGATGTGCTTCGGTTTAAAGGAGATTGTACAAAGTACTGACAGTGGAGGTGCAAATAATTGTGGTACCAATGTTCTTGTTAAAACAGTATTCTCACATAGTAAATGTACTGAAATCAAAGGTTGGATTATAATGCAAAATTATGATTGTATTATGTATCTGACATTTTCTTTGCCCACAAATGCAAAAGGTGCTGCATTTTTAATAAAGATCTCCCACTCAACGTTCAATGCATTACCACAAGCTTGTGTCTCAGAGTCTATAGAGAGCGATCTGTCCGACTGTCCGGCCAGGGATAAGGCAAGCGACGACTTGCCCACGCCATTCTGTCCCAGCAGCACTATCCTCAGCGCCCCGCCGTGGCTCTGGTACGTCGGCTGGGATGCCGCCAACTGGCTGAAGGAGTCGTCTCGAGGCACCGCTGTGTCACTGATAGGCAACGTGGTGGGCTCCTCCAGGCCCGGTATCCAATCACAGTCGTCGGACACGGCCTCCTCTCGCTGCAGCTGGTGCTTGACGGGCAGGGGCGTGCTCCCTCGCCGGAGGGGTGGCGCCGTGGTGAGGAACATACTGTACTGCAATTAAACAGAGACAGACAGAAAACGTAAGAGCAAGTACGAGGAAGGAGGGGAGCACGTCGACGGCATATGGTTTCTGTGGATGGAGAACGAGCTTTAAAATCCTTCTGAAGCACATCTACCTGTCAGACCGCGGACAGTCTGTTCTGTATTAGCAAATGTTCTCGGCGGAAAATTTGCTTAAGAGATGCCTTCACATAGTGTATATGTGTGTGCAATGAAGAGGGAGGTGATAACACTGAAGGTGAGGTTCCAGGGTGAGGAAGAAGATGCTGATAGACAAGATCAGAGTCAAAGGACAAAACAGAAAGGAGAGGTAGTAAGGCTGGCTCGCTGGGCAGTGAGATGAGTTGGACATGCGAAGGCGCTGAGGGATTGTAAGAGACAGCAGGCTGATAAAGACAGTGAATAAGGTGGAGACCTGAGAAAAGAGAAGTATCACAAGGGAGAGACAGACATAGAGAGGCTGCTGCTCGGTGTAACAAAAGGTGTAAGCGTGATCCGGAGGCGCCTATACGCTGTTCATGGAGGCTGCAGCACAAAATTAAGAGAAAATGTAATTTCTACACTGGAGCAGAACTGAACAGGGGTGTGCTGGAGAGTCCACATGATGAATCTAAGGTTCTGCACACATGAATATGCAACTGCAGCATGTCCACCATAGATGACCCTCATCAATATTAATACAGCTATTAATCCATCTTCAGCAGCACCACCAGGCGTCTGTGGCTCAGTATCTGTGCGTCGCAAATTCAACAAACACCACCAGCAATTAAACAAAGCGACACAGAAAATGAGAAAAAAGGAAGATGATGTGAAACAGTTCAGTAAAATACAACACACCTGTTTCATTAGAAATTGATTCTGGGATGAAATAATAGAACAAGCTGAGATGAGAAAGCTGGAATGAGATCGCATGTCGCCAGATCTGTTGACATTAGCTGGTCTGTCTTGAGAAGCACTTTGCCATGAACTTGTGACTTGGTCTCGTGAACTATGTTCAACAATGACAATGGATGACTTTTTTTTTTTTTAAATTAAGCTTCCCTGTTGTGTTGTATTCAGGAAAAAAAAACACCAATCGAGTCAGATTAAAATTATTTGAAAGTACTGTAAGAATACCATGACTAGCCAACTATTAGCTGCTAAGAATTGAAAAAGGTTGCCATCTGGTTCAGAGTTTGGTGCCTCCACTACAAATTTACAGAGAACTTGCAGAGAGCAAGTTCTCTGTAAATACACAAGCATAATTGACAGCGCTAAGACCCTCCTCCTTGCAGTTATTGGTTGTTTCTAAAGGCTGTACTTCTGTAGTTAGCAGGGGAAGCACAGGGAGAAGGCAGAGGATCCTAATTTTTCAGACTCTCATATTATGTATTGTCACAACATGGTGACAGCTTTACCAAATATACTCAAACATTTTTTACCCAAGCTATAAAGATACTATCACTTTTTCAGACCATATGGATTGATCATATTTCTTTTAAAAAGAGGACATCATGTCTTACTTTTGCAAACTTCATGTTGTGGCCCATCTTGTCTCATGAGCTAAAAGTATTGTTACGTTGAAACTAATGAGACCCGGATTCCACCTGGTTTAACGTCTGTGTTGAGCTCGTTGCGGACTGGTCTGCAATGCCGTGAAAACTTTCTTCATTAGGCAGATAAGATGAACAAAAACCTTCTTTGACTGTACAGACAAAGAAGGTTTTTTTCTTTTAAAAAAAATTAAATATATCTCTATTAAGCACATTTTGCTGTCTAATTATTAATCAGTTTTTTGATTAATCAATCAAAGAAATATTTATGTCAAATAGCTTTAGCAAACAATTTATTGCCTAAAATGCATCTTTTACTGTATTTCTAATATTGTGTAAAAGAAATTAAGTGGCTGACTGTAAAATCTGTGCCAATATTTTTTTATCCGATTGATTTTATAGTCAAGATAATGGATAAATGAATTGATTACTAAATGAATCATTAGTGGCATGCCTTTTTCTACCATGTCAAACATTTTCCAATCGCTGGTTAACACATTGCCCTCATAAGTATGCCTGGTGGTGCAGGGAGCAATCAGGTTTATAGGTATAATGTATTTATATACATTATACTCCCGTGCAGAAGTGTGGATCCTACAGCTGCTGACAGTGAGTAAGAAGTAAAGTACATCGCGGACAGGTCACCTGTCCATCACTCGGCTAACACAGAGAGGCAGCCCTGCTCTCTCACACCTACAACTTAAATTAGATTCATCAATCACCCTAACCTGGATCTTGTTAGACTGAGAGACAAGTCTGTGACAAGTCTGTGACTGCTGCCGTTAATACACAGTATATTACAAGGATGAACCGCCGTGTAATTTGTGTAATTTCATGTCATGTATAGTTAGCAGACATGCATATATTGTACGTAACTATGTGTTGGAGTTGATTATAGCTGTGAAATACGGTGATTGTGGTGCGCTGTTGTATGTAGTAGAAATCTACAGGGTAAAAAATTGAGATTATTCTGAATACCACCTAAATAAATCCACTGCAATTGTCATCAGAAGTTCCCAAATTAGTAAACCTTGTCCATAACTTGTGATTAAATGTGGGTGTAAATACACCTGCCCTGTGAAAAGTTCAGAAGTCATGAAGTCCAACAGCAGACATGTCATAGAGAAAGAAGGTTATGAAACAATATCTGAATTATTGAATCCTCAGATCAGGTGCGGATGTTCTGTTTTTTTCAGTGAAACAAGAGAGCTGGTCCAAGTTGACAGGAAGTTGTTTGATGCCTAATACAGAGCAATCCTGGATGAAAAGGTGAATGAACTGATGTTTTTCAGAACTTTTTATTATCTACCTGAACAAGTAGGAGCTATTTTGGAATGAAAAATAGGAAAGAAATTCCTCCCTTCTCTTCATACCGATCATACTTGCGTCGCTGCAGCTGAAAGGTGTTTGGATCTGTTGAGTGGTATCAAAGTAAACTGGATAAAACACAAATACGGCACACAGTTTGTTTGTTTTTTTTTTAAAGATTTTTATCTGTGATTTTCCCTTCACAATTATGCCCCACTTTGTGTAGTATGAAAGCAGCCTAGCAAAGCAAACTGGGAAGGGATTTGTTTCTGTTTTTCAGCCAAAACAAAAGAAACGGAAGCAAAAACTGAAATAGTATGCAACAGAGCAGCTGGATTTAGTGTGTAATATTGCTACACTGCAGCTTACTTACAATTATTTTATTAGGAGGGTACAACAAATAGTGGCAATGTCAACTAAGGCCACGCAGCCTACTGATTCACTGCACAACATGGCATAACATTGCATACACTTAAATATAGTGTAGTGCTTTTTTGTCTATAAAGATGCCAGCTGAGGTGTGACAGCGACAGCACCTTTGCACTATCTCGACTCAGGCAAACCCACACACGCGTTTGCGCACTCTAATCACTCTCACGGAATCAGCGGGGGGTTCCTCAGTTAGGTTAAACTGAACGAGCTGATCAATTAGGCATGCCTTTGAGTGTCTGCAGCGGAGACAGGAAGCCGTGACCGGGCGGGCCGAGGCGGCGTGTCAGGGGTTAAATGTGCTCCTTCGCCAGGCTTGCAGAGAGAAACTGGGGCAAACAACGGCAGACAATGCAAAATTAATACCACGGGTTTGTGTTCTCTCCTCCCGTGGTCTGCTTCAGAGTAGTAGCTTCTGCTCACTATGCGGCAATTCTTGAGCGCTCACAGAAAGCAGGGCTGATGGTAAACCCGATAACCGGCGAGGAAAATGTGACTGTTTAAATGCTGCAGTTAGTTCAAAGTGCATTTTGTCGCGGTCCACAGACGCCTGACACTTTAGCGCGGGTTGTTTAAGTGAGCACGTGAGAATGTGTTTCAGGGAAAATAATGTGAGAGGAGCTGCGTGTTTATCCACCTGTGCGTCTATTCTCGGCAGAGCGCACGTTGTGTGTGTGTGTGTGTGTGTGTGTGTGTGTGTGTGTGTGTGTGTGTGTGTGTGTGTGTGTGTGTGTGTGTGTAAAGAGGTGTGGTGAGAGTGCGGGTGGAAAATGTGCGTCGCCTCTTACCTGGTCAGCCATGGTGGTCAATAAGCCTTCTCTGTACGGAGCGGGGAGAGCGGCGTGCCTTCGGGCTGAGGACCCGGCGTCACATTCACAGCGGCGCACCGGATCAGAGAAGCAGCGCGCGCGGTCATCTAACCGCGCTCTTGTCGTTCCTGCCCCGGCGCGTGGGAAACTGGGATAGGTGGTAGTAGGTCCGCGGAGGAGGCTACACCTGCGTCCGCGCTCCGATTCAGCTGCGCCGTAAATGTGAACGTGCTTGGGGGAGGACAGCAGCTCGGCAACACATCCCCACTGGTGTTCTCCTCGTCCCACTGGACGGCCGCGTCTCAGCGCACGCCCTCCCCACCTCCTGCTTATACCTGCGTCTATCTCTCCTCTCCTCTCGCTTTCCCCTTGTGTGTGTGAAGGCGCGTCCCTCGGTGAGAGTGGAGTGATCTTCCGACGGGTTGGGGAGGCAGGGGGTGTTCAGCAATGGAGTAAAAGGAGTGCCCCTCACTTCCGCCTGTCATAATTAATACCTGTCAGCTTTATGCTATCCGAGGCTTCCTCGTAGTAGGTACACCTCACCTGGTGTGTTGCCTTTCACCAAGGATTTAAATGGGAGAAGTGTGGAGAGCGGCCGCCGGAGGGCAGCAGAGAGAAGACCCCAGGTTGATGAATAAAGTATCCCCCGGTCGCTTAAGTCATTGATTGGCTGAACGATCCAGGGCACTGGCTGCCAAAGGCTCTGGAGGAACTGTATTTAAACTGCAGCTGAAGTTCGTTGAAGCATTTGTTGGTTAAAGTTAAAGTGACGGAGGTGTAATTTGGAGTTGATCATAGATTACTTTAAACAAGGAAGTGCGATGGAAGAATGAGTCGATGACTCAGATACCTGAAGAATGAACAGTGATCATTGTAAAAGAAGTGCAAAAGCAGGAGACTGGCAAACCGTGAGCTGAGGAAATAAGAAAAGGAAAGGATTTGAGTCTGATGAAGGAAAAAAATAATAAAAGAAATGAAATTAAAGTGCTTCTTAGATTCCAGAACCCATGTGCTTTGAATCCTTTAAAAATAAATGAGGCGACATACAAAATAGTATAGCTTGTCCACACAGGGGTTGGTGAATGGACTCGGTGGGTTCCTGCTGAGATTAGAGGGGTTAGGGTCAGGGTTAGTAATTTGCCTCTGTATCGGGAAGCCAATTACCCCCCGGTACGGAGGACGTCCACTGTAGAAACAAACGCTTGTTCACGGATTTTGAATATTAGGCCTGAAAAACTGGAGTGAAAGAGTAAAGTAGCGAGCGCGTAAAGAAAGAGAGGTGAGGAGAAGGCATGGAACATGGTGACACCAGCTTCTGTCGGTAACCAGGAACCTTGGTGCAACTTGGTGCAAATTAATATCAGCTGGTTTAGCAGCAGCAGATGGCCTGTTTAAAAGGGTCTCATTACCAAGGAAGCCAGAAGTAGCTGCCACGATCTGTTGGGTTTGGCGTTCCTGCGTTCGCATGTCTGTTTATTTAGTTTTTTCCATCCTGCTTTCTGTTTTGTTTTCCTGTAGCTCGTGCTTCGTAATTTGCTTTTTGTCCGCTCATTCACCCGCGTTCACAAATCTCGCTTCCCTCGTTCATCACCCGACTCTCTGCCATCGCCGTCGTGTTGCTGCTTTTACCAATTTGTTCCCAGCTCCAGAGTTTTGCTGATTCAATTCTGTTTTCATTAAAGCGGCTTAGAAGAAGCTTACTGATTACCGGTACATGAAAAATGTCTGACCGCAAAGAATAAAAGCTCAAAACACTAAATGTTATTTGAACATTCTCAGCTCTGGGGTGGGATTTCACAAAAATAATATACATTGGCATATTTTGAGCTCAGAAGCTCTAAGATGACTATTGAGTTAACTCAAAATAATGTACAAAAGGTTTTAAGAAATGTCTAAGTTATTGATCTGATTCAGGTCCAGCAGGAACAGACAGCAGATGAAGGATCATTTAATGAAAATATTTTCACTATAAAAGATTAAGTATGTAGGTTTTCCTGCAATCATTTTTCTCTTTCTTGTAATAAGATCTTAAAATGAATTTCAACTACCAGAGAGGTTGGATTACAGTTGTTTTTTTTTCCTGCTAATTAAAAGTCAAGCTTTTAAGATCAATAATTCACTCTGGCTTTCCTCACTTCTGAGATATTTCACTAAATTTTATTTAGTGAAATTGGCATGCAAACAAATGCTGAATTATCTATACTGGTTATTATTTCATAAAAAAAATGTGAAGAGATCAAAGGTGGGTCTGATAAAAACCTAGAAAAAGAAAACATACCTTTCCAGTTTTGCACCTTAGGCATGTCTAACTTATCGTCATGTTTTCAGGTTAAATAAAAACAATTTTTGGGACTTTTGCAGAGACGAGATAAGGTGACTGTAGGTATAAACAGGCTTTGTTAAAAGTGGGGTTTGTGAGTCACTGCTGATATATATAAACTCTGCATTAAATGAATCCTCCCCGTGGGAATTACACAGCGATCAATGACAATTAATGAGCTGGCATTCTCCATAAGCCCATTAAGTAGTGCTGTCACACTCAAGATTAAATGTTAAATGTCCATCCAGACGACGGAAAATCACTTCCTTTTTGTAACGATTATCTCCCAGAGTTTTCAAGATGTTAAATCTTCTTCCAGCTCCGTGCATTCAGTGCAGCGGAGCCCTGCAGATGTGTAAGGGATTCCGGAAACACGCTGAATAAAAACGGGAAGGAGCCTCTCAATGGAGCCTGCTGAGCACGACGTTTTTTAAAAAAAAAATTTTTTGAGCTTTTGCTAATCTTCTGACTTAATGAAGCCATACAGTTAGGGTTGCCTTTTGGTTCCACGGTTCAAAAAATGTCAAGAGGTCAAGAAGTAACTAGCATTTTATGTTGTCGCTACCTTTCTATTTATTTTAGTGGGAAAAGTAGTTCTCTTGCAGTCTTAAAGTTGCAGGTTCAATCCCAGTCTGCCACATGTCGATGTGCCGTTGGGAAAGGCGTTTAACCCCAAATTTTCTACTAAGCTGTAAATTGAGTGCCTTTGTTGGCGAATATTGCAAGAGAGTTTAAAGTGAAATAAAAGCAGACACAAACATTATTAATCTGAAGGGTAATTTATGTTTCACTGAGTTACACTTGCATACTTTACAAAGAAATCACATTATTACGATACAAAATATACATTAGATAGAAAATGCTGACATTTTAGCAATACAACATTTAAGCTCACGCTGTCATGATATAAGACATCTACATCTGGTCGAATAGTGAAGGATGTGTGTGCAAGCAAAGTTCAGGATCCACAAGGAAACATGACAAAAATAATTTCTCAGTTAACCAATCATACCATTGTGATGTTTCTATAATGACCCAATAATAACACTACTTAATATCATGTTATACGCTGTGGAGACGCTTTATTTGCACTGAAGATTCACTCAGCTTAGCATGTCAGGTGCTTGAAGCGACTCTCCTGCACTTAATGTACATTTGGGCTCATGACATGATGCTTAAAGAAACATGTTCAACACTTCCTGAGTTTCTGTTGTTAAATGGTGATTTTTTTTTTCAGCTCAGTGATTTTAAGCGTCTTAAATCACAAATATAGGAGTAAAAAAAATAAATAAAAGAGAACATTCCACAGCACTGTTTTAAGAAAAACAAGAATTTATCCAAGAATCAACACAATCTACGACACTTTTGTAATTGAGGAAACACAAAAATATCAGTCAACGCAGTTCAAAAAGCTCTAAAGTAGCATCTCGTCATTAGAAGGATCTGCTTTTAAACCTTTAAGAGCATAAAAAGTGAGAAGGAAGTGGGCTGAGGATGACTGACAGAGTTTTGTGGATGCACAGAGGCATAATGCCTGACTCTCTGGCGCCCATCCCTTGCAGCCAGGAACTAGAAGGCATAATTTACGGTTAGGAGATACGTTGCCAGAGGCAAACTTTGTGATCTTGATCCAACTTGGATATTTCCTGTTTCTGTTTCACCCTTATCTTCAGGAAGTGGTTTGATATTTTTTCAGTTTTGTCACACAGCACAACAACAGCTCCAAGCTGAGAAACTGAGGAAAGCAGCACCGTCGCAATCGGTGAAGGTCTGTGAATTCAGTCGCATCATCTGGGATGGTCTGGACCGAAGATGAAGCCGTCCAGAGTTTTCAGTACTTTTCTTGTGTCTGTATAGTTCAGCATCTCCCTTTGATGTAAATTACATTCAGCAGCACACTTGAGTTGTGTTTTTTTTACCTGATTGCTTTAATTAGTGGATCCTCCAAGGCCTGTAACATAGAATTTTTTTTTAGAGATTCACTTTCAAAGAGCTTATCCTGCCATGTTTTAGGCTTCAACAGGATTTGCACAACATTCATCAGTCAAATAGAAGTGCTTCGGTAATACTCTCATCTGATTCTCTGCAAGAAAACAAATAAGCCTGTACCACTATGGCTTTCCTATTTTTTTTCAGCTCTTTGAAATTGCTTCATGCTATAAGCCCAAGTCTCCGTCAATTTGGCTGCAATGGAATCCAAATGGCAACATCCAATATCCTGGTATCCCTGAATAAAATACAGAACAACCGATTGCCTTCTCAAGCCGCCTTCCTGGATTTGTCCACATCAATCTCAATATATAAATGCAGTCATTCTGTAAATCCATGAGAGATTTGTTGGAGAAAGTGGCAGAAGGGTCGGGGATGACGTGGTGGAGAAGTTTAAAGCAGGGTTGGGTTAAAAGACAAACAGCAAAGCTTCGAACATCTCACAGACGATTTCAATTACTTTACCCCAAAAGTCAAGATAGAAAGACGAACCTGAAAACTGACCAACACCTAAGCCGGTCACCCGGACCCACAGGCGAGGCTACGGGGACCGTTAATCAGGCAAACAGCGAAAATCAACATGGAAAAACCAGAGGATTATTCACGCACTCCACAAATCTGTATGCCAGCTATCCTAAAGGTAAAACTGGAGTTTTATCAGCAGTTTCTTTGAGTAAAGAGAGACTGAATTCAAATACATGTTACAATCAGTTCCTGGTTGTAACATGGAGGAGCTGAGGGGGTTTCAATACTTCTGCAAATGTTTACATCCGGTCCTCTGCGGCACACAAAACTGCACCATCAATAGAAAACAGCAAAACAAATTACACGGCCTTCGCTATTTCATTAATGAGTACAACCAAGTTACAGGCAGTACGCAACATGACCTTTACATGACCTTTACGTTGTGACATTAATCCACTCTCGATGCAGATAGGATCCACTTCTAGGCAAGTCATTTTCCCCCAGCAGAGCAGATGCAGTACTTTGAGTCAAATCTCTTTTTAATAACCACTTCTCAGCAGTCAGGTTCTGAACCAAACAAGCCAGCGTCTTTTGATGCGCGTCAAAGTCAAAGGGCCCTCTTCTCACCGGGGTTATTACCATGACATTGAATCCAGAATCAGCTGCCGCCGAGCTTTTCAGGGGGATTTCTAAAGGCGCGTCATCTCCTGTGTTTCCGCTCCGTCTCTGTATTGGGGGTTGCAGGCCTGCGCTGCGTGTCGTGATGCATTGCTGTGCTGCACTATAGAAGGTTCTAACAATTTGCAAAGAGCAAAGCCAATTTTCCACAATGCAGATGCCGTTTATCCTACTCGCCGGATGTTTTTTGTTTTTCTTCATTGAGGTTAAGGTTTTGTGTGTAAAATCCCCATGGGGAGTTTTGGTTTATATTTGCTTGAATGGGTTGAGCCAGTCAGGATGGATTTAGCTGATGCCCTTCAGCACCAAAAAAGCAAACTACTGCGGTTCAAAGTCCCATGTGTGAGCTTAAATCCATATATTTAGGTTCAGTGACCTGAATATAAAGGATGATTTGGGCTGTGATACAGACAGAAATTGCATTGTTTGGCTTTTCAGTTTTCATTTTCCATTCAGTATGGCTCCCTCTTCTAGCTGGAATTGACCGGACAGCAAGTAGCTAAGTGTATCTGGAATTGTGATCTTAGACATAAACCCTGTTTATAGCCTAGAATGGGGTCTGATTATGATCCAACGTGAGAGTTTATTGTTGCCAAGAGCCATGAGTGTACTCAGTACGTACACGAACAGTGCATCCTGTGAATGGATGAGATAGAGCACGGCGCCTGCCATCTTCACTGAGTCAATCTGTGCGTCAGGTTTTGCCGACTGAGCGGGTCCGAGGCCGCGCCAGGCGCCGGCAGACACGGCGGCGGAGCCGGAGCGATGCGCCAGCGCGCCGCAGGCTTTCTCCCCAGCTGCTCTCAGATGAAAGAAGGCAGGAGAGCTGTTAGCTGGCGAACAGCCGGGCGTGACAACAAGAAGTACAGCGGAGGGTTCCAACACGGAGCCAGGCACACCAACAAAATGGCCGCCAGAGAGGCCACCTCCCAGAGCAGCGTGACCCTCGTCAAGGTTTGCTCACTGGGCCTGGACGGAGCGGCCGGTGGATAGAAAGCAGGCAAAGTCCAAGATGGGCCGGTATCTAATCTGCTTGTGGGAGACGCCGCTGAACTGACGTACGGGGACAAAACGTTGACAAACTCGAGCGCGTAATACGGCAACCAGCTGACCGCGAAAACCAACGTCGAGCCAATTAGCAGGGCGGTGGCTTTCTTGTTGCGTCTGTCGGCAACCAGGCTGCCTCTGCAGCGGTGGAGGTGGGAGATGATGAGGCCACAGTTGATGGCGATGCACAAGAGGGGCGCCATGTAGTACACCAGGAAGGCAGGGACCAGGAAGAACAGCCACTCCTGCTGACCAACCGACCAGGTGCATCCGCCGTCAAAGTTGATGTAGGTGACCTTCGGCAAGGCCATAGTTACTGAGACCAGCCAGATGGCCCACACGATGCACAGCCTGAGGGAAACAGGGACAGAATATTATATTTTCTGTGCAGAAAAATGTAATCTAGAACTCTTCAATTCGTTAACTTGAAGTTCCTCTTGATACTCAAATCTTATGGAATCACACGCCAAAAGAAAAAGTTTGAGACCATAAATCCGCCACCACTTGTTTCCAGTCACTCACATGTTAATGGGTTGGGATTCTTTTATCTGTTCTAACTATACCCCAAACATTTTTGCAAACGGAGATGAAATCTGCACCTGTACAACAAAACACAGTTCCATCCATCAGACCTGGTCTTCCACAGTCACTCTCTTCAGAGTGACGTTCAGAGGAAGCATCCAATCACGTAGCTGTTACCTGCTTCACCAACCCCACCGCAATCTTAAACGCATTGACGCATTTCAAGGGGAACGACCTTAGCGACAGTTGGCTTTCCCATTAAAAACCTGTCCTCTGTCCCACTGTGAATTTGCCTCTAAATTAAATTGCAGGTGTATGGATTGCTCGACGCTTAACAGAAGGGTTGATTAATGTGCCACCCTGTTTAAATTGGATGTCTTCCATCTCAAATCAATGAAGCTCCCACAGAAGCCAGTAAAGTTTAACTTTAGTATGTTAGTGGTTTCAGATCCCTCCGGATGCATCACTAACACTCACTAAAGGGAATTTCTTTTTAGGATCCAGTGTCTTTTATAATTATGAAAGTTCTCCAAGTTATGAAGAACCAAGATCCTGCAGACATTATTGAAATTTGTATAATTGTATCTACATTCTTCAACAAATGTGCTCATGCCTTAATGCCGACTTTGGGTAGTAGCTCATATTTTGCCTGCATTGTAACACTCTGCTAAAGCGTCTTTTGTTTTTACCTGTTTTTAGCTGCTTCCTATTTCTCTTAAAGAGAAATTCATTGTTGACAGTTGTGCAACAGGAGATTTACCGGGAAGAAAAATAGTCCCCCTCTCTCAAACGTGTCTGGGAGATTAGTCGCTGCTGCACAAAGAGCTGATCATCAACAGATCAGGAAACTCACAGACTCCATGAAAGGAATGAATCACTGGTATTGAAAGATAGGGAGGCTATCTCTGTCCCTTTTTTTATGTCAGAAATGTTTATTGGAACGAAAAAAAATCAGATGCTTCCGACTGACTGACCAGCGGTCAGGATGGGTCAAGATGAAAATAGTCCAACCAGTCGATATCTTTGCGCATCTCTACACATTTTAACAGTTGGCAATATTTGGTACAGCTGAGTACCTTTAGTTGTGCCTCATGCTTGTTCCAGCCACGGTTTTGTAAAATGTACAAATTTGCTCAGATAGTGGAACCCACCCAAAAAACAACTTCCTAAAATTTAAGCAAGTTTTAGGAAATATTTTCTAACACATGTTTGAGATAGGAAAACAGTTTGACAGCAGCTCAACCTGGGAGCTCTATTGAACATACATTCAGGTTTACCGTAATATTGAGCTGTGTCACTCTGCGTAGGACGTGGTGAGTTTGTGTGATTACTTTTCAACTCAGCATTTTTAGTCTAGAAAAACAATCTTCTGGTCTAGACATTAACAAAAATACAAATCATTACAACATATTGGGAACTATCAGTTCAGGAAAAAGTAAATAAAAAATACCACAGCTTCCATATGGCACGTCTGATTTGGAAAACATTTCCAATATGTTTTTTGTGCTTGCAAAAATTATCATATTTCTTAATATTGCTGTGAAAAAACCAATCCAGTTTTACTTATGATGTGGGGACAGTTTATGGGAAAAAAAGATCATTTTCGAGTTTTTTTTTTTACTTAGATGACTTACCCAGTAAAGCAAAAAATAATAATAATTAAAAAAGGATCCACAATGAACATGTTACTGCATTTCAATACCGTCCAAAAAGGTCAACATTTTGTGATGATGCCTTTGAACAACAACAGACCTCGTCATTCATTACTCACACTTGCGTCAAACTGGCAGGCGGCCTCATCCTCGGCGCAACAATGCGATACCTCAGCACTGCCAACGCTGCCAGGCTGAAGATCTCTACTCCTACTGTCACCGAAGTCATGAACCCCAGCAGGACGCAGGTCCCGCCGCCGAGCTGCCAGTTCTGGAAGCTGGCGCTCAGGAGCACACAGGGCAGGGTGAGCAGGGCTCCCAGGTCCGCCAGGCTGAGGTTGAGGAGCAGGACGGAGCTGGGCTTGGAGCGGCTCCGGGGGTTCCTCACCACCACCAGCCACAGCAGGAGGTGACCTCCGACCCCGGCGAAAAGAGAGATCAGGCTCACCATGGGCAGCACCACTGAGAAGGAGATGGTGGTGTTGGTTGACACCACGTTGAACAGGAGGTTGACAATGGCAGGCATAGCTGACAGTGCAGAAAAGAGAGGAGAGATTATGAGCTATGGAGATTTTTAGCTTTGAGTGCCAATAAGAAGTTTAGATAAACTCACACAAACTATTCTCAGAATTTGGTGAATATATTTGAATTTACTGGGAAATTTCTTTAATATGCATCAGTTTTGCACATAAGGTTAGATGTGCACATACACCACATAAACATTTGAATAATTGTTGCAGATATGCTTTTTGCAGTCATTAGCAAGATTGAGGAGACTCGCTGAATCTTTTTCAGAAATAGTACAGTTCATTTTTATTGCCTATAAACAGAGCTGAGCCTTGTGCATTTCCAGAAACTTGACACCTTTGGGGACATTTGAATGAATCCAGGTGATGTGAAAGAGTATGAAAGTTGTCATCTATCATTATTTCAGATAGCTAGCTACAAACATTAAACAACAGGCTAGTTAGCTGCAAATATTCAACAAGTTGTTGTCAGGTTTTTGTAGCAAACTAGCTTCAAATTTTGTTGACAAAAACATTTGACACTTGTTTGCTACAAACACTCAACAACAATATCTGAAGCTAGCTGCAAGCATTTGATAACAACTGCTCGAGCGTTAACTAGCTAACTAATTTCAAATGTTAACTTCAAGCTAGCTACAAACATTCGACAACTTGTCAAAAGCTAGCTTTGAATGTTGCTAACAACATTTGAAACTAGTTAGCTAACTGTAAAAAGCCTACTTTATTAATCCCAAATTAAATTATGTGGCTTCCATTAATACAAACAATAACCTGAAAGACCCACCAGCTGAAATGGAGTTTAAAAAAAATCTATGAAATTAAGAATATTACATCCTAATTATACACACAGTGAACATCACTGCATTTGCTCAAAGCAAAAGATTGTTTTTCACGTTTCTTCACTTTGCAAATCTAAAATACTTAAAGCAACCACATACTTTAACGGGCCAAATCAAAACTTAAAAAAATAAAAACAATGAAAATGATAAACAGAACAATTATCATCCTAATAATCAACAAACTGCAATCTATTATTCATATTCATACAAGCTGCCTCCACGGGATTCCTGAATCACTCACAGCTCAGCGCTCGCCAGGCCTACCCTGTGACTGACAAGCCTGGTGATTCAGACTAGACAGCGCGTCTCTCAGGAGACCTGGGCAACAAACACTCCCAAGACATCATCAGCAAGTCGCCCGCGTCACGACGCCAACAAGGCGACTCACCTCGGTGGGCTCAGGCAGGCGTTTTAAACAAACCGGCGGACGAAGGGAGCTCTTGTTCCCCAGGGGGTCGACCAGGATAAAACACACAAAAAGCAGCTGTAAAAGGGAAGGAAGAGAACAGACTCTAAGAAAGAGCAGGTAAGATACAAAATCTGTGGGCTTCTTACTTAAAACAAGCAATCCCACCACATACATTTATTTTTAGCACTCCGGGCCTCCCCAAATCTCACCCACTGTATCATCAGAACAACTTCGGTGTACCTCAGTGTGGCGGCGGGACGCTTAATAACGCCCACTTGGGTAAACGCATCCACAACACTGTGTGGATGACAGATGGACGAAAGAATGAATAAATGTTTGTTCATTCTTTCGCCCATCTGTCCCTGTGATGCTGAGTCTCACTGAGGCTTAACAATCCTGCCCTGATTCCTTTGTTGGAGGCGTAGGAGTCAGGCTGCTCTTTGGCTGCGGAGCAAAAAAAGGTCACGGCGGGATAATCCAGAGCGCTTTGTAGGAGTCGGGGCAAGATGAAAACAGCTACGCCAGCATTTAGCAAAGGTAAGCGGGAGGATTTTATTTGAGAGGAAACACGGGGTGACTTTAGTGAAAGCCTCAGAGGTTTGTTAGCGAACAGTGAACAAATGTGTCTAATTAAACCTGCAATCCAAAACAATACTTGTAACCCCTCACTGCACACATTATCTGGACCTCAAACATACACAAGCTTGATTGACAACACTAAGATCCTCCTCCTGGCTCTGATTGGTTGTTTCTGACCAGGAGCAGTGGATTTTTTTTTTTTTTTTTGCAGATGGCAGTGGAACCACAGGGAGGAAGGAAGTAGATTTTTTTTTCACAGAATATCTGTCTCGTACATTATGGCGTGGTGAGAGTTCTAATTGATCAAAAATGTGTTTATAAAAGTTACTGCAGCTTTAAGGTTTGTGGTTGGAATCTGGCAAAAATGTATGAAATTCAAAGGATATCTAAAAAAGCAAACTAAAAAGAATCATTGTAAGCCATTGTTTAAAAAAAGCAGCGGTCATTTATTTAAGAAACAAGTCTGAGGCCAACTGTACGTATTAGTCTGAATTTCATAAACTACCACACCACTGTTGCTGCTGCAGGAGGAGCAGAGATCAGAAACAGCGCGGTGGAGACGAGAGGGAAGCCTCCAACGGCACAGATGAAGAAAGACGGCCGAGAACCAACACAGAAACATGGACTGCACAACAATGAGCTAAAACTAATCACGTTTAATTTTAGACACGTTGGCCTCCAGCTGAACCCATGAAGACGTCGAGGCCGATTCCAGGCTGCCGTCTCCACTTCAGCACCGGGGTCACGGTTAGATTTTACCTACATTTGTGGCATGAAGTCATTTTTAATGGAATTAAATAGTTTTGTTTTTGTTAATGTTTTGCTTTGCTCCTGGACTTTCTTTTTGCTTCACTAGGCCTTTCCGCTGCTGCCCCAGTGAGCCGGGTTCCCGCTCTGGGCAGCCTCGTCCCCATGTGTGATCTGACCTCCTTCCTGGGAAGTTTCTCGACAAAAAAAAACAAAAAAACTTTTATGGGCTTCTCTTTTGCCGTTCAAAAGATCTAGAAGAACAGAAGATATTGTTTTTAGAAAGACGATCAAAAATCAAGGATTCTGGGGAGTGTAGAAAGAAAAGCAGTCTTCATTCCACTTTGCAGCTTCATGTGTTTTTGCTAGTTTCTCCTTTAAAGCATGAAAACTGGCTCACACTGGCTGGCAGTAAACAACTTCTGCTCAACAAAACACTGAAAACTCCAGAGATCAGAGTTTGCGATGGTTTGATATTTTCATGTCAACGTGCCAAATCAACAGGGAAACCCGTCACACGCCCTGGCCGAGTAAAAAGGAAAATAAAAAAAAAAAAAAATCAAAGCTGGCCCTCCAGCTATTACCTGACCCGGGTGAATTTAAAAGGAAGAAGGAGAGACGGAGCAGAACCGGAGGGAAATACAAAGAGAGAGAGGACGTTAAATGACCGTTCTTCACTCACTGCGAAAGGAGACCTGCTGCCGGACAAAAGCCCCTCCACTCTCCGTCAGCTGATGTGCCGTATAAAGAGGAGAAACGGAGGGCACACACCTGTACTGCTCCCCACGCTCACTCCGCCTCTCGACTCCCCACACACACACACACACACACACACACACACACACACACACACACACACACACACACACACACACACACACACACACACACACACACACACACACATCTGCACATGCATGCAGATGAGTTAAGAGAGCCTGTGGGTTTTTCCAGCATTCCCTCTCCCCTCCTTTGGCTCTACATAACCTCCAACATAAGCTGTATTCTGAGGTCAATAATATCACTTTTTAGAATGTCACAGATTTGGCGTCACCAAGTCTTCAGTTTTGCCACTTTTATTGAAAAATCCCTTGCAAAATTCTTTAATGTCCAGCAAGGATGAACAAAAACTCAATTGTAAAAGAATTAAACAATCTTCTGTGATTTAATTCAACAGTGAAGCCTGTGAAAAGTCAAATCTACTGACTTAAAACTGGAAATGTCTTCCATTCTATTTAGCGTACTGTTCAGCAACGGTGACATAATTTCAGTCTTTTGTACAAATTCAATCAACTTCTTGTTATTTCATCATGTTCTCCATGGCGTATTTAAAAATAAAAAAATGAATTATCAACTAGCATCTTCATCGGTTCAGAGTTAAATGGTGTCTGGGATTTGATGTAGATCTGACTGGCGCCTACTCACAAAAAAATAAATAACAATAATTATAAAAGAGCAAACGGAGGTATTTGACTGGTTTTATTAATGCTGTGGTGACATAATAATTCTGTAGAAAATAAAGTAACATCCGGTCCTCATCTGTCTTGACCGCTTCATGTCAGTGAGAAAATGAAAAAGCTCAACTGTTCAGCGACGCCTCAGATTGAAACGCATGAGTCACTCCATCAGCGAAGGGCAAAAATGCAAATACACACTTACACACACCACTTTAATCTACTCTAATTGCCAGCAGCGAGTTGTTTTTAGGGAAACAAACATGCGAGGTGAAGGAAAATGTTGGAAGAGAGTCCTGAGCCAGGCAAAACGGCATGATGGGAAAAGGTGTAAAGAGTGCCGCCAAACCCGCTTCCTCAGATAAGAAAGATAGGTCAACTTGAGTGGGGAGGGCTTTATGAACCCGAGAGGAAAAACACGGTGACAGCCGTGTCTCGGGGGAGACGACTGAGTCGTGCAGACTCGAGCCTGGAGCCGGAGGAATCCGGAGAGCGCGTTCAGCGTCACACTCTGTTCCCTGTTCAAGAAGCTTTAAGGGTGGCTAATAGAGAGATGGCAGGGAGACGGAGGCATTTAGCTTTATGGGCCCTCTGGTTCACTTAGCAGCTCCAATTACAGGACGCTAACGTCGAAACGGTCTATTTTGACCATGTTTCTCTCTCATTTGGTGGTAACCCCTGCTGTACCGTTTCGTTCTTTGTGATCGGCTCACCAGGTCCAACTTTCTGTTAATACTTTTTGAGGTTTTGTTTTTTTTTCCTCTCCTCTTTTGGAACACGGGGGACTGATTTTTTTCTAATGATTTCTGAGTCCTCATTCTTGCCTCCATGTCCTCAAATATGTTGAGCCCTTTTGGGACGAAACAGACGGAGTGACATCAGTTTGACGTTTGAGAGTAAAGCTTTCAAAGTGGAGGTTTTTAAAGAACCTGGCGGGAGGAGGGTCTTACAGAGTCCCATCTCCATCTGGATCCTGACTGACTCCTAAACTGAACACCAGACCTACAAGTAACTTTACAGTAAGATAAAGGAGTTTGCTTTGAGTCAATGTTTTCTTAATGTAGAGGGGAACTCTTCACTCTCCATGGATTCTGGGTCAGTCGATGAACCGCAGTTTACGGACCTTCAGAACCAGGACCAGAGCCTGACTGCTCCCAAAAGAGCGTTAGCTTCTGGACAGGTGCGTCATACTGAAATCCACAGATGACCCTCCAAACTGTAAAGAAAGCCACTCCCAAACTTTCTTCTCAGCACGATGCTTGCTCGTCGTCGTCCCTCAAGGCCAGCCTCCGAGCATGCACTCCTTTTTCCATGGTCAAGCTAGCATCACACCACCGTGCCCAGAGTCAGATGAACAGAGCATCATCTGCTTTCCCTCAGACAGTCACAGCTCCCTTGTTTCCAGGACCTTCATCACCTTCATGTTGGTGTCTTCTGTTTCGTGGTTCCCATGAAACACGTAAGAATCATCCTCATCAGCGACGGCGTCCCCTGAGCATCCCTCATCAAATCATCCATTTCCACAGCCTTCATCCTGTCCTGTTTGATAAATGGTAATGAATGTATTTCTCTGCCAATTACTTAGATCAACTTGCGATCAAGTAGTGTTTTTTTCCGAGGCGGGGAAGCTCTTCACGGTGGCGTTTATTCCTCAAGGCCTGAACCAAACAGCTGGATGGGATGATCAACCAGCCTTTCAGGATAAATGGCCACCCTTTATAGGGGTATCAGGTAAAACGGGGCTAAAGGTAAAGCCACATATATGACTTTTTATATAGGATGTTATTTTGTTAGCTTACCTCAAAGCATGCAGTGACATGTGTTGTTACAACAGGACAAAATATGAATATGTTTGCAGGGCATTGTTTTTACCATTCCCTTAGTGAGCCACTTGATTCAAACATTCCCTTCTGACTGTTTCTGGAGCTTGCAGGAAGCGATTTGAAGGCTGGTCCTCACACAGCCCAGCATAAAATACGAACATGACAGCCTTCAAGTTCACTCTTCCTCCGTTTACATAGTAGTGAATCAGAACTCCTGGATAAAAGCTGCTTGTCCGCATGTAGATAAGCCAGTGCTTAGGTGTTTCTAAGAGGATTATTGCACTGCGTTGCATTTATGACGACGGTACCTCACTCTAAAGGCAACGTTTTGGCTCAGACACTAAGCCCAAGTCTTTTGTCAGGTGTATTATTACTGACAAAAGGCTTGGCAGGATACAAACATCCTTTTTTTCTTTTGAACTTAGCAGGCTGTTACCTGGTGAGGCGCTGCTCGGTAGGAGCAACACCAGCTTTCATAAACTCATTACCACACAACTAGTGTTTGCGAAGAGGGATCAGATGACTTGCTGCTGACCCATTTGCCTTGGTTAAACA
Organism: Poeciliopsis prolifica; assembly: GCF_027474105.1. Taxonomy (NCBI): domain Eukaryota; kingdom Metazoa; phylum Chordata; class Actinopteri; order Cyprinodontiformes; family Poeciliidae; genus Poeciliopsis; species Poeciliopsis prolifica. Next base: position 5,955,086 of record NW_026562383.1, read on the forward strand.
CACGCAACACACACCTTTCAGCAAACCTCACACCGTCTGAGTGAATGAAACAAAACAGATTTATTAGATCATCTTTATGTTGATGTGTGTGTGGCTCGTGGAGGTTTAACATGCACTGTGATGAAGCGTTCACCTGAAGCATATGGCGTGCCGAACAGGCACCATATGGGTGTGTGTGTGTGGAGAGACAAAGAGGGATTTATCCGAGCTTATCTGAGGGTAGGTTGGATGTGAATGCTACAACCCCTGGCTGTGAGGAGGCCTGGCAGTGCAGGAGATCAGGTGGCTGCATGGAGGGAATTAAAAGCTCCTCATTGTCAGGAGGATCGTCATTGTCTGGGAAAAGAATGATGGACGTCCAAACAGCCTGGGCTCGCTTGTGCACAGGAAGCGCGTGCTCGTCTGCAGAAACACATGCCAGACACCTGACTGTTTAACACATCATGGTCCTGCTGTCGGTGACATTTGGCAAGTCTCCATCAGATCCCAGAACACTGACTGAGCAGCGTCTGGGCAGCCACATCAAACAACTGCGAATCTGAGAGGTTCAGGCCAAATTGTCACAGTCTCTGCTGCCACCTGCTGAGCAACAGCGGAAACACACATTTAAGAGGACCCTCTTGCACTTGGTGCTGCTTCATCCCAGTTTAAAAGTTTTGATGAAGTTTCGACAACTGTGAACATTTGCTTGACATTTTGACATCCATGAGTTCTACATCTTACCCTTGGATTTAAGCTTACCAGCCTCTTTGGTTAGGTTCCCCCCCAGTATGGAGTTGGACCTCACTTTGCCTCCAGAACAGTCTTAATTCTCCATGGAACAGATCCGAATATTCCTCCCAGATTTTGATCCACGTGGACAGGACAGCATCACGCAGTCGCTGCAGATTTGTTATCTGTTCATCCGTGACGCAAACATCTTATTCCACCATGTCTCAAGGTCTCGGATCCCACTGGGACATCTTGACTGCGGAGGCCGTTGGTTACGCAGTCTGTCGTTTTACTTCTTGCGTTTGATTTATCGATGTTTTAAATGCCATTTTGGTGGCACTCTTGTGGTTCCACATTTTCCACTTTCTAGGACGTGGATCGCTGTAACTCGGTAAGACTTGAACACGAGCGAAAGCTTAACAAGCTTGACATTTCACACACTGCTTCCTTCTATTAATTCGATTTTATTTATTCTGATTCATAGAAGCATTTTTAGAAAATATAATTATTTTCCAGCAGTTGAAATCACATTAAAACCACCCGCCAGCTGAATTAAATACTCTTGAAGAGATGGGAGAGAGCTAAGTTCATGGTAACAAGTTTCTCAATCAACATCAGCATACACCAAAAAAAAAAAAAAAAAACCACAAAACAAAACCAGAAAAAAACAAACAGAAACAAAAAATAAAAGCATACTCACAAACACATTTATCAAATATTCTATTATCATAAATTAAATCCTGATTGTGAACTAACAGCGGTACCACAGTGGTTAGTGCATTTGATCTACATCTCATTGAAATAAATACAGTACAAACTCACTTTTAGTAATCACAGATTGTCAGTAAAAGGTGGGGGGAGGCGATGAGGAGACATCTTTTAACATTAACCGACTCGCACAGATGCATAAAACTCCCTTGAGCTTGCTGGAGAACAAAACTGCTTTGCGCGCGTGTGTGTGTGAGTGTGTGTTTGTGTGAGAGGATCTTCTCGTTACGCGAGAGAAACCATAACGAGTGCAAGCAGTTAAAAAGAAGGTATACAGAACATGCACTTTCAGCAACAGATTGATGAAATGGCGAAGAATCCCCTCGATGAATCCCTTTTTCAGTTCAAGTCCGTGGGAGTGGGGAGGGGTGCTAAAAGCTCGTCTCACTCCAGTTCTCCGTCCTCCAGGCTCTCCTTCCCAGCAGCGTCTTCTCCGTCCCGGGGTAATGTCATAATGCGTCTCCGTTACCGCCTTCGTAACCTGCGGGAGAAAATGTAACGCGAGGTGGAATAAAAGTTGGACTCATTGAATTGTATTGTTAAGAGATCCAATTATAGGCAACACAGAAAAGATTCTGTTACCAAAGCAGAAGTGGAAAAGCAAAAGGTCCCGATAGTTTAAAGTAAGAGTAAACCCAGACGTCTGGCCTCAAGGCTTGGATTTTGTGGTGCTTCACATCCCGATCTGGTGAAAGGTTACCAACTCCCGCTAACGAAAGGCTTTCTCTCCCAAGGACTCACATTTAATGCATGACAATAAATAAAATGTTCATTTTTTATTGCTCTGTTGAAAGTCTTTCCTCGGACAATGACAGTCTGACATTTAAAAACCTTGAGCTCGAGCCAAAATCGCCTTCCCATGCTTCCTTCCTTTCAAAGGACAGTTTTTCTTTTGCGACGTCTTTGTGAGCAATTTTTCGCCTTTAGTAATGCTTTTAGGAAGTCACATGCAGGTTGATTAGGTTGCAATCGACTGACTCGCCCATAATAAACACTATCCTCTGGTTAACACTGATGTCCTGTGTGTGTAACGCTGTTTAAGCCTAAACATGATGCTGCACTGGAGTTTAAATCAGAGGGAATTAAGCAGATTTTGTAAAAAATAAAATACAAAATTATATACATGAAGTAAATGTTTGGCTTCTCATGGGCTCCCATTTTGTGTAGTTGATGCTTACTGGGATTAATGTCGTACACCATACAGCGCTATAATGCAGAACAAAAAGAGTGATTGCTCCATGTTACATGTTTACCCTCTGACTGACTTTCTTTGGATGAAAACTCAATGCTCTATTCACGGTCTTTGATTGTGTTAAGTCCAAATATTTAAAGCCGATTAAGTATCTGGACTGCTCCCTGTCGGGCCACTTCAAGCATTTGACATGCTGAGGTGAGAGAATCTTCATAAATGCAGACTGAGCATAGGTACAGCAAAATATGTAAGGTGATTTAGAGGGTTATATTGCTGCACAATTGACAAAATATCTCATGTGATGGCTGGTGTTTTCACTCTGCGAGGTCACAGCTCATAATTTTTTTGATCAGAAACTTACATGACTACCTGACATATAACTTTGTATCAAACTATTTATGCTAATGCCACAGATGAACACATTATACTAGATTCAAGATGCTGATTTCTGATCACCGATTTTGTGAAGCTGAATCTCTTAGGTTAGATTTTAGCCAATCCTGACGTCTGTTCAAGAACGAGCAAAAGGAAAAACTCAGAATCAGGAAAAACACATTGAGGGACATTAACATGTGTTCTTGTTAAAGATCCATTCAAATGAGAAAAAAAAACAGAATAAAAGTAGCCGTGTCCAACTGCATATTTCAAAAGATTTTGAGCTGGTTGATTTTTCTGTAGCTTCCATGCGCCTCTCTGTGATTATGAATTATTCATATGGGGACCAGACGTGATGTCACACTGTGTCTATACATGATACGACTACTTTAAAAACAAACACAAAAGGATTAGAGTTAAAACAGAAAGTCTCTTGCATTAGCGGTTAGCTTGCTGAGCGTATGCTACTAAAGTGAGTATTTCCTGTTACGAGACAATTAGGCTTCTGAATGATGGTCATCTTCTCCCATCCCAGCAGGTCAGATTCACCTAAATGGTAAAACAAAGCAACACCACTTTTATACTTTTACATATTCGGCTTCCTGAAGAGACAAAAACAAAGCGGCAGCCAGGACAACTCGGCGCTTCCTCTGCCTTCATCACTAAATGCTTCAACGAAGCTAAAAATAACTAACTTTAAATCTTCCTCCCTCTGCAGCAACTTCCACGCCAAAGAGTGTTGTTGTTTGCGTGACCTGCTGACAAGCTTCCAGATCGGATGAAAGTCCGGGTTTTAAGTAAGAGAGTAAAATCAACGGTGTCTGAAGGCAGGCCGATTTCTTGGTGGCTCTCAGTAAAGGAGCCTTCCCCCATCCATCGATGTCACACAAAATGTCTGATCTGATGTTTGACGTTTTTAGGTTTTGCACATCAAAGACTGGCTTTCTTTGCTAACGCTTTCAGCGAGCGCTGGACATTTTCGACGTTTAGGCAATGTAGATGACAACGCCGGTAGCCTCCCTTTGTTTCTTCAAGCGTCTGCAGGAATTTCAATTTAAAATCCCACACATTCGGAGACAAGGCCGTTTTAATCGGTCGGCTGTCTTCAGACGAAAACCTAATGGTGACGTTTTTTGTATTTTTTTTCACAAGGCAGACGCTGTGTCAAGTATTGATCTGCGACGGGAGACATTGAGACCCCGGCGTAATAAGCGAAGCAAATGATACGACTGTGTCGAATCCCTGATATGACGGATCACAGAGGGTGATCAGAGCTTTAATACTTGAGATAATTAGCTCTAATGCAACAAAGTCAAGGATGCGCAGCCACACTGTGTTGAAGGTTTCTGTAGCAGAATCTTAAGATGCACCACTCTGGATTACAAGGGTAATTGGCAGTGGGTTTCGCCTCGTCATTAGCATTCTTTCAGTTCCAGCAACCCCGAGGTCGACTTCTTCAGCACGGCGCTGCTTAGAGTGGAAAATGATAATGAATCAGCTAAACTCGCCGGGCAATTATCACAATAATGGAACCAAGGAAAATAATTAAGCGTGAGAAATAAAAAGTCGGAAACAAGGAAGCTGTCGCCTGTTTTCTCGCCAAAGGCTGCCAACAGAAGTGAGACATGCCTGGAAATTAGCCAGAGTGCCCCTTTAAATGATATTCTCTTACTTTGATCAATCATTTATAAAGCGACTGCACAGCCTTGCTTTTAATGTGGAGCGTACGACTCGTGCGTGAGGGGCTCGATAAACGCGAGGTCGAGCAAAAATAGCAAACGTTAAAAAGTGGGGGGAAAAAAAGAGAGGAAAATTTCTGTTCAAAAACACGTGCGGTGTAAAATCGGGTGGAGGGTAATTAGTGGCCATACCACATGCATCAGAAAGGGAGTGGAGCAAATACATACACCCAGCAGAGAAGTCCAGGGATCTGTTTCTGTGCTGGGGAAAGGTGGGCTTTTTCACAGGGAACCTGCGATCTGAGGACCTCTCCGGATCACAGGGTACGTCCCTTTCCACGCCTGAGGGGGGAAACGTCAGGAGACGAACACAAAGTGGGGTGTGGGAATTAAAATACAGAAAAGGAAGCAACAAAGGAGGGCGGGGTGGTGGAAGCACACGATGTCAGCAGAGGGTTGGAAGAACACAAAATAACAAACCCATGACGAGTTCATTAGGTATAGAAATGAAAGTAAAAAAAAAAGGCATGATGAAATTGTTTTGAACAAATGTAGAGAGAGGTGCATTCATACTGCAGCATGCACTCCACAGCACAAAGGAACGCCACAGCAGGGGGCCTGGAGCAGACCATGTCAGAGGAGCAGTACCTATGTCAAATGAGTTGGACTTCCTGGTGTGATGGGATGTTTTGGGGAATCCATTATGATCTGCTTCCTCATCTGCGGGCGTATACAGGGGGGAGGGGGGTCATCATCATTATTCACCACATTCTGCCCAAATGGTTTACTGGCTTCATTTAAGATCAGGATTTATCTGAACGAGTAGAAATGAAGCTGTTAAATCAGAAAAATCTGACCTCTGCTGATCGGGACGAGGAGAACGTCTGAAAATCTTCAATAATAATAACAATATGAAGTGCAGATGAAGTAACGATAAAAAATGAATGCCAATCACCTCTTCGTTTAAATATGTGGACACTTAACGGCGATCATTTTTCAAAAACACTTGATTTGATGCGCAGAAACTGCTCTCAACTTCTGTGGATTTAAAAATATATACATATTCTGGGATTGAGTAACAAAATGAACAGTGAGGTGTATACAGCTAACGTTATCTCATTTTAAAACCAGACAAACTGAACAGAGTTTGAGTTTGAAAAACAATGAGTGCTGTCATAATGACAGATCGGTTTATGGCTGGCTTACTGTGAATGCATCTGAAACGTGTAAAGCTATAATTGCAGTTAAAATGAGTCTTTAAAGGGAGGCTAAATACAAACGGATGATGCATTTCTATTAACTGTTTTGACTTTTTTTCCCCCAAAATTGTTCGGCTCCTTAGTGAAGATTCTTAGAGAACCAATTCCTAAAAACAATATAAAAGCTGTCAAATCAAGACAATAAACATGTTCTAATTTGCAAAGTAAAAGCGAAACAAGTGTAGCGACTCAATCAATGTGGGAAGTTGAAGTTTTTTTTTCCGGGATTCAACCTATTTAACAATGATCTGAGTCACAGCTGTGGTTCTGTAACATTTAGGTTCGTCCCTGGTCCCACATATCAGAATATTAGACTCAGGTGTTTTGAAGACACAGCTAAAGTTGCGGGACGCCGGGCCTTGAGGGCCTGAAGTTTGAGACCTCTGGTTTGGAGACTAAGTTTAGTCTGAAATCTAAGAATTTGAGTCCCGATATCTGGCTACGACCATGTGATGGCATTTTAATAATACCGTGGCTGATGACGGTGGAATCGGCATCCTCTAAGCCAGGCTTCACAGAGACCGAGGGGCTCCTCGCCTCGCCGCTCACGTCGTCTTCAGACGCTGTCCGGGCCAGAGGCGAACCCTTCTGGTCGCTGTTCTGTTCTTCAAGGCCCGCGGGGGTTTTCGGTGAAGTCTTGGTCTTTTCCGGAGAGGTCTTGTCTCTCTGGAGGTCTACGCTGGGCTAGCAGCAGAGGGTAGCACGTGTTTATTCCATTTTTCATGTCTATTGGCCTGCAGCAGAAAAAAAAAAAATCCTATTTATTTACCACATACCTTTTTGGGAATAAGAGGACGCTGTCCCTCTGGTCCTCGCCCTCTCTGCCTCTCTTCCTGCAGGCTCTCGCTCTGCTCTTCTCCCTCTGGCAATCCTGCCTCTTCTGGGCACAAAACCACAGGAAACTCCATCAACTCCGTGATCAACCAAAACTTTGTTTCTGATTCAAAACCAAAAGCCCTGAAGCAGAGACTCTGGGAGAGAGCAAAGAGGCAGAAGTTATGGGTTCCAAGATGTGAGACAAACAAGTTATTCCCTCCACAAAAGCCAAATATCTGTGTATTTTTGTTGCTTATTAATAATTCCATTTAGCTATTTAGCATTCTGATATGCAGTGAGTAAACTGACAATAGTCCTCGACTACGACTCTGTGAATCTGGAGAACATCATTGTGTCGGAATCATTCCATTTTTACTCTATCCAGCTACCAGCTCATTCATTTAAAACATTTTCAAACAATTCTGACGAGGCACAGTTCCCAGATGAAGCCTCTGCGTTTCTTCGTGGCCATGCTGGAGGTGAATCAGATTGTCTAACAAGGCTGTTCTGCACGTTAAACTTTGCATTTCAACCCGTTTGAATTTGTCCAGTATGCAGAGCCTTGAGTCCTTTGAATTCTTTGCATCCTTTGCATTCACATGATTTGAATTTGAATCTCTTCAAACGAACCGAGGTTTTTAGGCCGTTAGGAGTTCGCTTTTTTTTTCAGTCTGCATCAGAGTTTGATTGTGCATTTACACCTCCCCACACAACCTGGACTTTCAAAAGTTAGATTACTAAGAAGGGTTATTGTGACTGCATCCTTAACGTGTAAAGCTGTAATTGCAGTTAAAATAATTCCAGAAAAGGTAGACTAACTACAAATAGACGATACATTTGCGTTAATTTTTTTTTCTTTTTTTTCCCAAAAAATAATTCACAATCACGCCCTTCCTTTTGGGCATCTATCAGAAGTCCTACTTTTGCAAGACGCTGCATACCACAGACGCTTCCCCGTCTCCAACAATGTGTCTGCTGAGAGATCAAACTCTTATCTACTGTAGAAGTTGCAGTACCTGAGGTGTCCTGCAGATGTCTCTGCCTTATCACAACCAGATTGGGCTTGGTGCTGTGTGTAGGCGGCTCCGGCCTGGCGCTGCCGCCGCTGCTCTGGACGTCTTCTCCCGCCTCGGTCCGCGACTCCGTCAGTGGGACGATCCTCTCCTGCCTGGCCGTCTCCATCTGCCTGTCCGTCTGGTGTTTGGAGGACGCCACATGTCCGTTACTCCGCGGATCTGTCAGGGCGTCCGAGATGGCGTTTGATCCATCGGCGCTGTGCTGCGACGACTCTTTGATGTCGCAGGTGCTGCTGCTGTCAGAGTCCTCTATTTCCGCCCCAATGCAGCTGTACACCATGCTGACCAGATCCGTGGACTAGAGCACAGGGGAAGGCCGCACACAGAATCCCAATTAGTCACAATCAGATACATGTTTGCGTCATGCGCAACCCACAGCTTTTTGCGGACGTCCTGGGAAGGTTTCGTAGACAACAAACCGAATGCCTATTACGACCCCAAATATCTAAATATTGAAAGATCTCCAACTCAATTTGACAGGAAGAACTGCCAGTAAGAGTCGGAGCGGGCGTTTTGGTTTCTGTAAGAGTGTGCAGCAGAGATTTAAAATAAGCCTGAATGTCTACGTTTCACACAAGCAGCTGCACAAATCCCAGACATAAAAACGCTGGGAATAGCAGGTGGTGGGCACAGCAGGCAGCTCTGCTCTGCCATCACATGGGACTACAGAGGTTGGAGCATAAACTGACATCTTGCTGATAAAGTGAACTTTAAAGCCCAGCTTTGATTGTTCTTTATATGCCTTCTTTAATCTTTTTTTTTTACAACCGCCATTAATTGTTTTGTTGCCGTTGATTATTTCAAGTTTATATTTTCAGAAAGGACATCACATATTATGAGATTATGGCCAAGTGGCTAAGTTGATGTTCTGTATATATTGCAGACGTAATAAAAAACACTTGTCAGAAAGAATAAAAGGGAGTAATTAAACAGTTATTTGTAATTTGTAGTTTATAAGGGTTCAATAAGTTTGATTTGAAGCTGATAAGTTGGATAGAGTTAGCATAGCGGTGCTAAAAACAGAGCTTCAGACTACCGTACAAAAAAACCTCTTTACTAACTTTTTGTCACCCACAATGGTTCAATAACTTTGACTTCAAGTTGAACTGAGTTAGCAAAGCTACGCTATAAATTTTGTTGTACAGTGAAAGCTATGCTTAGCTAGACAGGCTAATTGTGTGGACCTGAAAAATTAGCTTGTGCCCCAATCCACTCTTTTGGCGCGCTAATCCGAGCCACGTCTTTTGGGTACATAAATGGTTTTGTTTTTCCAGTTTCGCAAGACAATTAGACGAAATTGCAATTTTTTCGTGCCACCCTTCTCCAGCCTGTGCCCCTGTAGAAGGGGCACAAAGTGTGGGAAAAATAATCAAGACACGTCTGAGTGTAACTGTTGAAAGAACAAAGGTCATATCATATCATTTGTTTTAATGCTGTGACCTGCTGTTGCACCATTCAGCTACAGAATAATTTGTTTTTAAAAGAAGCACACAGGCCCACTTTTCAAGGATGCCCGCCTCGATCTCGCAACTAATCGAAAGCAGACGGCGTGCGGACAGCTGCTGGCTCCCGGGGACGATCCGTTACTCCGTACCTGTCTTTGGACGGAGCAGGGGGGGCTGGCGGCCCTCAGTCCATGAGCAGGTACGCCCTGGGCCGGCCGAGGCGAGGACAGGGTCCCGTTTGCTCCCGGAACGGCGCTCTCTGGCCTCCCGGTGTCTTTCGGGTGCTGAATCATGGAGTAGACGTTCTCCGAGGCGCAGCTGGAAACACACAGGGCCTCAGTGGTGACCTGACAGCTCAGGCACAAATATGTTGGTCGGCACACTGGCTCTGACTCAGCTAACGATTAGCCTAGTGATCGATTTTTACTAGATCGTTTTGACGATTAATCAATCGATCGGATAAAACGATTTCCACTTCAGTTCTTTTTACACAATACAAGAAATGCAAATAATAATTTGGTTTACTTTTTAAATAAGAAAAAAAACATTTTATTTCCCAAGATGCAGCAACAGTAGCACTACTGAGTATGCTTGAACACTTGCAGTGAAGCGTGAATCTGCAGCTAAAAGTAAACTTCTAGCATCAGTGAAAAGCGCAGCCTTTTCGTCTCGACTCTGCATAAATACAGAGTGTGACTGATCTGCTGACTATATTTTGATTACATTAATAACAGCTGTACAGCAAAAAGTTCTTAACAGAGTTTATGTTCGGCCAACATTTGGAGCAGGTGAAGCTAAAACCAGCGCTTTAGGAATTCCAGGCAGATCATCTTTACAGACATGCAGATTTAGAGTCTGAACACTCCAGTTAGCGATTAGTCAGTCGCTAAATTAGTTGACGATTATTTCATTAATCAATAAATCATGATTGTTCAGTCTAATTGTTTCAGCCCTGCCTGACTTTTTTTCAAATTGCCTTACACCTTTGCAGTTTAAATAATCTAGTAAAATTTGTTTGTTTTTTAATTTGATTTATAATACTTGACAGAATAATCACTGTTTACGTCAGAAGGTTAAAAACCGTCATAGTTAGAATGAAGGTTCGTGTTTTGGGTTTTTAGGGATTCACAAGGTTGTTTTTTTATGTCAGGGTCCACCATTCATATAATAATAGTCACAATAACAACAACAATAATAATAATAATAATAATAATAATAATAATGAAGAGAAGCCTGAGTGAAAGCAGCAATAAACATCCCGCCTACCAATTTGTTATCCGCTATTAGACAATATCTCCTGTTTTCAAAGAGTCAAATTAATAAGAGCTGGCCTTCATGTGAGCGAACGTCTTTAATTATCCTTCTGATTCGCTTGAAAGTTCATGTAATGTGTTTTTCACTTCTCAATAGAAGAGTTGTTTACCGGCAGAGCTACCGGCATGACCGATGTTCAGGAAGACAAATCGGAGCTTTCATCAAGTGTCACCTTTTCCTTCTTTGATCGGTGACACAGTTTAATAAGCGAGCTCCCACTGAGCGCCGCCCTCAGCTCTCTTTCTCAGAGAGGGCAACGATAAGTAGAAAAAAAGAAGAAAAAAGTTGTTCGCCGGCTCTTGTTTTCTCCATTTGGCAAAACGCCGCCGTTCGAAAAAGTCGAGGAGTAAATAAGAACTGCCTGGACGTACAGAGAGCCGTAAATTCAAAGCGAAAACAGCTGAAGACGAGGAAAACGCTGAAATGATTATGAATAGTAAGCGTCGCGGATCCACGCAGCTGACTTCCGTCGGCAGCCGTCGCAATCCGCAGCGTAATTTGCCGCGCTTTGAACGTCCCTCCGGCCGCCCGCGCCGACGCTGCTCACTCACTCAGACTCCTGGTTGGAGAAGGTGGAGTTGCGGTTCTTGCGGAAGCCGGAGAAAATCGACAGTACGCTGCGCCTCTTCTTTCTCCTGAGCGATTGGGCCTGATGGAGGGATGACAGCTGACTGAAGGAAGAGGGATATAACAAAAAAAGAGAAGAAGTGTGAATGCTGGTGAGAAGGTTGGAGGGGTAAAGTTAGATGGGAAACCTGAAAAAAAATCAGAATTCAGACAACGCAGTCACACATTTTTAGGTATTTTCTCAAAATGTTGGTTATTTTGGTAAAAAATAAATAAAATAAAATAAATAAAGACCCAATTCTTGCAAATTGTAGACATTTGCTGCTGGAGCGGGACGAGCCAGAGCGAGCAGCTTTCCGCCTACGAGCCGCAACGATGGCGACCGCCATTTGTCTGGAAGTTCACAGTCTGGTGTGTTTCAGATTCGCCGTTGCTCCAGTGCGTCTGATTTAAAGTGACGGACCATTAAACAGCCGCCAGCGATCTCAATGACCTGCTGAGGGACTAATTTAATCATTTAAATCGCCTGCGATGGAGCAGAAAAACATCTAAAACACGCAGGAAGGCGGGGACCAGGTCCGGTGAAGACATCCAGCTCTGCGGATCGGGGACGCACCGTGACACCAATTTTCTTCTCAGTCGTTCCATGAAAGTTGTCGGCTTCCTAGTATACAGTTTTGTGATTTCTTCACCAACTATTGAGCAGATTGTCAAAGGACCAGGATCATTTCGAAACATGGTGGCGATACAGACACTGATTTTGTTCTGCTGATGGAAAATACTCCATGCAAGGCCTGATGTAAAACAGAAGACGTGAAACGGTGGAAAAGAACATCATGCGCCGTTTTAAGAGCGGCTGAAGATAAATGACGCGCTTAGCCTTTTCCTATGCCCAGGAGATTTCAAGCAATATTCTAGCGGGCTCCGCTTAATGAAACTGAAATAGGATGGTTATAGTGAAATCTAGCTGAATAACAATCCAAACCCTGTGATCAAAGGGTTTGGAAGTAGTCGATCCAAAATCGACTACTTCCATGGCAATCATAGTCCATGAACTAAAGTTTCCGAAAAGATACAAAACAGAAGAAAAACTGTGTGGTGAGGTGAAGAGAAGAGACCATCCATGGTTTAAAGATGACTCTCTCGCTGTATATTTTAACTTTTGACAATAGTAGATAAAGCACCAGTTTTTCCTTTCAACAGACAAATAACAATTTTCTCTAACGTCCCAAGATTGTTTTTCTTCTATAAAGAAAGATCATTGAACCTGTTCCACAAGAAGACATGCAAACTCCAACCATGATACCTCACAGGTGAGCTTATATGTTTGCAGGCATGGGGAGACAGGCATGGGGAGACAGTTTTCTTTTTCTCACATTTTTCTTTTAAAGGTTTGTCTCTTAAATTCTCGGACAAATTACTGACTGGCTTCCCTGTTCCTCGAGCTAATAATGTTTTGCATCCTCTGGTATTTTGCCCATGCAACGTTCTTGTGACTCACTCCTGCCCCCTGCAGGCTGGCAATGACATCTCTAATGGTTGTCAACGTCTCTGCTGTCAGCTGCTAAATTTGCTCCTCGGTCGAACAGTTTGACAGGTTTTCCAAAACGGTTGTTCTGGTTCTTTTTCTCTTTCTTTCAGCGTTTGTATAAAAAGGTTTGATTGATTTTCCATCTTCACGATCGCTCGACTTTCATCCACAGGCAGCTGTCTGCTTTTTAATGTTAGTTACACCTGGTATTATGAAAGGCGTCTTCAGCGCCACGACCTGACGGAGTGTAATTTCAGCGATGTGTCTCAGAGTCACAATCGCAGTACTTTTGCCCTTGAAGAGTGACAAATGATGCCATCTTTTCTTTTTTTCTTTTTTGTATAAACCTGGAAAACAACGTCTCACACACTTTTATTTCAAATCTAATGTTTGCGGTCTGAAGGATAAAAACTGAAAACCCGGCCTCAGTGTTCCTCTGCACGTGAAAGGGGGAAATGCAAGACGTTCTTAAAAACCGATTCTTCTTTGTATTGCAAATTGATTTTGTGTCCCTGTGATAAAGCAGCGCATGCAGAGGCAGTCCCAGCCAGTTTGGCGAATAATTGATAGAGCGCACTGTACTGTTTTGATAACTAGGATCAGTCGGACTGAATGTGGGATTGAATTGAATTGACAAAAATAAACTAAATGAATTGAGTTTAAAAAAAAAAGTGGAGTCTGATTCAATGTATAAGAGTGAGGGAAAAAAAGTTTCTTTCCTTCCTTTTACAGTTTCTGCAAAAATACCTTTAACTTTGTCAACCGAGTCTGTTAGAAACCCTGAAAGCAGCTGGTAGGACAGTCGCTAGTTTAAAAGAAAAATAATTTCGCATAAAAATGAATCTGCTATTGATCTTAGCTGCTTTGAAAATGACATTTCTCAGTGAGTTTAGTGTCTAGGTGACCTAACTGAGAAGTCACCCTTGAATGGCTTTGTTAAGAGGTCAGAGGTCACAGAGCAACAGGTCAAATAAAAAAAAAATCCCCACCTGTCAGGCAGAACTCTCTTGCTGTAGAAATCTGGAAGTCCGTCCTCCAGCATACTGACTCCTCCATTCTCAGAGCAATGCTGCACACACACACACACACACACACACACACACACGCACACACACCCACACACACCCACACACACACACACACACATACACACAGATAACGAGAAAGAGAACAACAAATGATCAGTCTGCCAAGTCCACAAGAAGCGGAAAGGATAACAAAAAGGTGCGATCGTTTCAAAAGGCTGGCTGGCGGACCTGAATCCGAAGCCAGCAGGAGTCCGTCCGTAAAACACCTCCTTTAACACGCCGCCCCAAATAAATTTGCACCGATTTAGAAATGAGCTTTGAAAGAGACTAAACAAACAAATTGCTCAGCTTGTTGATGCCCCGCGGTCTCCCGGGGAGACGGCGGTTCGCTATTAACATTTGAGTCACAGAGGCACATGTGGCAGCTTCCTGCTTTGAAAGGAACTTATTTTTGGAAGGCACCTCTGGCAACAAACATGAAATGAATACCAAAAGTTCACACATAGAAAAGGAGAGAAGGAAAAAAAAATCCCTCAAAGTCGCAGGTGTTGGGATTACAGTTGAATCGCTGTCACCTTTATGTGAGTTTGGAAACAAAGGGAACTGTCCGTCAAACCTTTAGAAAACGTCAATATTTGCTACCAAAATATCCCCAACATAAACATGTTTGATCAGCATGACGCCGCTACTACCATGTTTTACTGTGGCGACAACATTTGGATGTCTTAGCCTTGATAGCTTTTGCAAGTCAATCAAGAAAATTGGTCTTTTTTAACAAACAAAAAGCAAATTCCTACAAAATAATGGCAATTAAATGAATTTATTTCCATAAAAGCAGTGACTATGTTACTATTCATTCCCTTCAAGTCACTACTTAGTAATTACATCTTTGGCTGCAGCCCCAGCATGGAGTCTGTGTGGACAGATTTGCACATCTGGATGCTGCAATTTTACTCTCAAAACTGCTCACACTCTATCAAGTTGAGTGGGGGATCAGTTGTGAACTGGGCTTTGGCTAGGCCACTTCTGAGCATCCACCTTCTTCTCATCAAACCATTTAGTTGGACGCTTCAAGTTTGCTCTCCTGCTGGAAAGTAAATGTTCTCTGAAGTCGTGGTTCTGTTGCAGATGGAAACAGATTGTTTTGCTGCACTAATTTTACCTTCTCCCTTTACAAGCCTCTGAAATCCAGGCAATGTTCAGACACAGAGGGTTTTTTGGGGTTTTTTTTGCACCCATCCCCCGATTTGTAATTATTTGCTCGGAGTGGCTGATTAACCACTGAATGCACCTTTTACAACTAGGTGACCTTACAGACGCAGTCTCATTTGATCTCCACTACTGGCACCAGTTGAAAGGACCTCTGTTTAATTATGTCAGTCACTCCTAATTAAATAAAAGGGGCGAATATTTATGTAATCGCCTGTTTATGTTAGATATCATTATCTTGTCGAAATCTGTCTTCACTTGGACACTGAAAGATTTTTATTTGTAACTTGTTTTTTAAAAAAAAGCCAAATTGACTGTTTTGCAACAGCAGTGGAAAGAGTAAAGCATCTAAAGGAGGGTGAACACTAATATATAGACACTGGATGGGCGTCCTTTGCTTTCTTCTCACCACTGTTCCACACGTGCCAAATTCATGGAGTTCACAACTAATATTTGCCGAATGGTCGGATTCTCCCACATCGACCGCAGATGTGAGACGTTCAAGTTCTTCGATAACCCAGACAACTCCACAACTTTATCCCTGACGGGTCTGATAGGTTTCTCTGTCTTTGCGATGCTGTTTGATTGCTAATGCTCTCAAACAAACCTCAGAGAGATTCACAGAACGGATTTCTCACTTGCTGGAATTCTACACACTTTAGATATTTTCAGTGACTTAAATTTCGGAAACCATGAACCATTTTCCCTCCGATTATTAACCACACACTTCTTTGTGATTGTATATCAGAAAAACAAACACAAAACCCCGACACCTTCAGCCTGTGGTGGTAATATGACAAATTCTACGAAATGTTCATAGGGACACGAGTGATTTTTATTTATTAATTTTTTGGCATTTTGCGCAAGACGAGTCTACTCACAGATTCAGGAGGAATGTGTGCGGCTCTGTGCCGCCGCGGCGGGCGTGGCCGGACGTGGGTCACGTGACGCAGAGGCGAGCCGTTGGTGGGGAGAGTGGAAAGGCACTCCCAAGATGCCGAGTGGGTGAGAGATGCTGAGTGGGAAGGAGCGGAGGGAGTGGGAGAGGGACTGGGCTCGTCACCTAAACCTGGGAGACAGGAATGAATTGGGACAGAGATCTCTCTACCCCGCCGCGTTTGACCCGCAGCACATTAATCACATATTCCTCCACTCCTGCTTCAGTCTCCTTTGATCTCGGCTGCGTGTGGCGTCGAAAGCAAGCTGGAAGAGAGGCACAAGACTCACTCATTCTGGTGGAGACGGGGCGGATCCTTCTGGTTCTGGAGCTCCGCTTCTTGATCGCCATGGTATCCTTCACCGGGGAAGATGAAGACACGACATAAGTGCAGTGCATTGCAAACAGTGTGAATTATCCTTGAGCTTTCTGACTCGCATGAGGTGTGGTGTAAACATAACACAGTATCCACTTAAAACATCATGCTGCAGGATAATGCATAAAAGCTGGAGGCGCTCGGAAGACACCTGAACACAAATGCCCAACACACTATAAATTCCTACTTAAGTTTTCATTTGTAATAAAAATGTAAAGGAATATATTTGCAAAGCAATCAGTGTTTGCTTTGCATACAAAAATGCAACTGATTGATATTGGAGATCGGTCTGATATCAGCCAAATAAAGAGCATCACAATAATATAATCTTCTAGTGGAACTAGTACTTTTCTTAATCCATATTAAATAATTATTGACTTAAAACAAGAAAAATCTTTACATTTTCCTGCTAAATATTTACTTGTAAGTTGGCTTCTTCTTATTTAAACCGTTTTAAGATATTTGGACTTGAGAATAGAAAAATATTATGTTGTGTTTTTGCAGAGTAGAAGCATTCTGCCCTTGCATTTTAATCCAGCAGCGCTTGACTCCCAAAAGCAGACCCATTAAATAAATGGATCAGTTGTTCTCACATCTATTGATGTTGAGCATTACCACTTGATCAAGTCTTTTCTGACAAAATACATAATAGACGTCCATGATTCATGCTGATGTCGTATCGGGTCAACATCGGTATCGGCCAGCACTCAAAGCTGCGATACGGGTATCGTGTCGGAAATTTAAAAAGTTGCATCGAGACCAAGTAGGAAATTTTGTATGGTCGTGGGAACTATGTTGAAATCTTCATCATGCCAGAACGACGAAAAACAAATGTAGACTTTTCATCATACCGTCACGCTTTACAAACACTTACTATTCCGAGGTTCACTCCAAAGTCCTCATCGGGGAAATCCAGCGATTCAACAAGTCTCGAATGTCTGACGGATCGTCTACCCGTCCCGACATCGTCCCAGCGCTTCGCCTGAGAGACCTGTCGCATCTGACGCAACACACACACACACACACACACACACACACACACACACACACACACACACACACACACACACACACACACATCAACAAGACTCAACAATAGCGTCACTCAAGTGCTCACATCAATCACACTACTGTCCTTAAATGCGGTGTCCTAGGAGAGGACACCTCTCTGCGTGTCAGGTTCACAAACAGAACAAAAGGGCGATTTGGTTTGCAAAAAGCCTCAGACAAACATGAATTACACTCAAATTCTTGATCATCAAAGCAGAGCGAGGGAGGATAGAGGACAGGCTGGCACTGCAGCAAAACACAGCGATGAGAATGAGACACAACAGTGGAGACAGTGAACAGAATGTAAAGCAGAGCCGGCCAGGCGGCGATGCTGTTTGAAGCCTTTCCTGGTCCACTTTTCAGCCGAGTCCATTTCGGAGATTACATTATGTAAAGATTGGATCCTGCAGCACCAGATCATGAATTTAACTACCTCAAAGCCAGGTTTCTGTGTTGCTCGAGAGCATATATATATATATATTTCCCCTACAAAGAGGCGAACATTTCTAGTGTTGGAGGTAAACACTAGAATCACAGCCACTTTGACATAACTCCACATACTACAGGCTTCTTTTCCAGCATCAGAAAATACGATTTCTGATGCTGGTTTTGATTCACTTTACATTTCCATCTGCAGCGGGTCGCCATAAAGTTTTCATTTGCGTCCCGTTGAGCTTCGACTTTAAGCGGCACAATCTGCATCATCGAGAGGAGAGGAGAGGAAGAAAAGTCGCTTCTCAATATTTTCTTCAGGTTGCATAAAGGTGTTAACAACAAACAGGCCAATGAAGGTCATTAATTATCTAAAATTATAACCATCTCCATCAATCATTCATGATCTGTCTAAATCTCCTGGATTATTTCATTATTTTGTTTAACTAAGCTTATCAATGCAGTAACTGCCTGGCATTAGGGAAAAGGAGTTTTAGTTATGCTTCGAAGAGGTTGATGAAATTGAACTTTGAGGCTGAACATCAGAAGTATCGAGGAATTCATAGCAGTTTGTGTGAATCACCAAGCATGGCGCCCGTGGAAAATGTATCAGCGTCTGGAAGAATTTTTGGTAAAAAAGAAAAGATAACTTCACATCTGTAACACGACAGAATTAGATAACAATTAGCCAACAGCTAGCAACGCAACCTAATACAATATTAGCATAGCGCCGAGCATGCAGAATGTGGCAAAATAACAAGGCGTTATTTACAGTCTAACTCAAACTCGTAGTGCAAGTCAGAGTTTTGATTAAAAAAAAATAAATAAATCAAGGTTTAATGAAATTGAAACAATATCTGCCCAGTTTCCAACAGCTGGACTCATTTCGCTCATTATGTTCCTGCAGCACAATTATGAGGAGGTGATATACAGCAGTCCTTTGTTTCACAGGCAAAACCGGCCAGGGAAAGAGATCGCCGAACAGCTCTGGAAAAATTCAAGTCAACAGCATCGAGTGGACTTAAAAAAAGGTTGACCTTCTTGTCCGTATAGTGATGGCGGAGAAACGCAGACATTGTAACCTGATGGCTTGTAGGAAAACATGCAGCAGCAAAATTTCTTGAAATAATATTGAAAAATTTGGATGTTTTAATTTGATCAACCCTCATATTTGTGTAAAACAGCAATAACATAATGTTAGTTCATCAAAGTCTGCACGACTCTCCCTTATCTTTAAACAAACATAACTTCACATTTGGGCCTAGAATACATTGGTATAGTTCGGTTAATTGTCAATTTGATCCTGCAAACAGCCTAATGACAGCAAAACAAGCCCACATTATGACACCTCCACCCTCGTGTTTGGCAGTGACGTGGAGAGATCAACGTGTTTTGCTGCCTCCTATACGTGCAGATTAGATTATAAACAAACATCTCTATGTTGGTGTCATCTGTTCAAAGTAATGCTGCTTCTTTTAGATAAAGATCTACAAAAATAAGTCATGCTGCCATCTTCTTCTTTGGAGAGAAATATTCTTTTCTGGAATTTTGTCATCTCTACGTACTTATTTACAGTCTTTTTTTCCCACTGCATGGTTCTAAAATGTATACACTAATACCTGTACGCTATTTGATGCAACGTTCGAGGTTTTTGTAATTTGCCAAAGCATTTCCACACTTTGAGAAAGATTTTTGAGGTTTTTCCGCTTGTGAATAACGTTTCTCACCATACCATGACGGACTTCACGTTTTTTTTTTTAAAAAAGAAAATGGTCTAAATTCTCTTTGGATTCGTTGACAGGAACTTGATTTCTGATAACTTCTCGACAAATCAAGACACCTCACAATACTGCAAATAAGGAAATTACCAAAGTCTTCACTTTTTACAAAAGTGGACACTTTTTTTCCCTCCGGAACAGAAAAAAATATTGTGGCGGTTGCCATTTAGGCACTACGTTTAGCTATAAACCAGAAAACTATAAGCTACAACAAACACGAGTTTTCTACCATCTAAAAAGAAGTCATGCATTAAAGAGATATTACCAGTACCAGGGTTTTATGGGTGGTGTAGAGCTCCTGCAGGATCTGATCCACGATAGAGTTTGTCAGGTAAGAGACCACGGACAGCTTCACCTCTCTGCACGCGAAGAAATGACAGTTCAGTCAGCGTGTTCTCCAGAGTCCTGCGTGACTGGAAGCTTTCAGTCTGCGGCGTTTCTCACTCCAGAGCCTGGTTGATGTCTTCGGCTGCTCTCTCCATCAGAGCGCTGCGGATGGCTGAGCGAGGGATGGAGACTTGCTCGGAGATGGAGGAGAGAGGCGGGCTGAGTCTCTCGGCGGCCGAGCAGGACATGGGACACAGCTCTCGGCACAGAGACACCATGGAGTCCACCACCACCTGGACAGGCGACAATGTGACGAGAACTCAAGATTGTTGGAAAAGTTGCTGTCGGTTCCTCTAAATTTATTCAGGGCTGCCTGTGCAACGCAGCTGTTTGAGGTGTTATTAAGCTAATGAATCATATGGTCTGTTCCCACAAATGTTCGCCTCATCTGTTGGAGGCGAGCGGCTGAAAAATCCCAACAAGCAAAGTAATTAAACTTTGCAAAGTATTTTAGATTCTCCGCATTTCCGTTTCCCTTCGGAAATGATTTTCAAGTTTGTGTTTCTTTTTTTCCTGTGGGTTCAAAATGCAACAATTCTTTTGAAGTCGGCATTAACAGGCAACCTGAATGCAGCCAGTTCACTGCTATATAAGCAACAACCGCATCATCGGAAACAAAGGGGTGATTTACCTGCAGCTCTTTGTCTGCGGCCTTGGCCAGCTCTCCAGCCAGCGTGTCCAGCCGCTGCTTGACCGGGCCGTCCACCGACAGGACGTGGGCCAGCTCGCACAGGGACGGGTACAGCTGACGGAGACACAAACATCCAGCGTTCGCTGAATTAAACTCATCAAGTTAAGCTGTTGTCGCATTCACCTTCTGGATCTCTCAGGTCTTCTGGTTCTGGCCCGCTCTGCAGAACCACAACCGAATGTGGAGAAGCAGCTTTCAGCTTCAACAAACTTCCAGAAAACTGAAAAAAAAAAACAGCTGAAACACTTTAAATGTAGACTAAAACCCCGGCTGTTCAGAGTTGCATTTGAAACATAATCGGTGAAACATGAATCAACAATCTCATGATTAATGATGGGACTTGACAAAATGTAATGTTTCAAATGTTGACTGTGTGTTGCACGACTCTGTGTTTTTATGATGTAAAGCTCTTTGAAGTGCCTTGTTGCTGAAATGTGCTGAGCAAATAAAACTTGATTGATTGAATAAATCAACAGGTTGAAAAGGAGACAGAACTCTTATAGTCCATTCCAAATTGCATTTGATGCAAACTAATTTTGAGCGTTATTCTCTTTAGTACGGGCTCAAGGTTTAACCTTCATGCCCATATCAAAGTCAGTAATGATGTGGGATATATAATCCGAATTATAGCAAAGAAATAAGCGACAAAACGCAGAGCTGTTAATTGTATGCAGACCGTGTTTTATTCAGTTTGGGTGTTTAAAGATGCAACCAAATCCCTGCCAGCCTGTGCAATGCACCCGAGAGTGAAATATTTCCACAGTATGATACTGCCGCCACCTTTCTACAGGTTTCTCACGTCAGAAAGTCTTACCTAGACTTCTTCAAACATTGCAGCCAAGTAACTGAAAATCTAATCTCATTTTGACCTGATTTATGGGTAGCAGTTTGGAAATACATGGGATTTTCTAAAGGGGCAATGATCTCAATAACACCCTAAAAGTGGTGTGAAAGCAGATTCAAGTCGAGCATTATGAAATGCACCGACTTGATATTTGGGGGCATAAACAATTAACTGGTTCAACTAGAGTTGCCTCATTTGCTTTCATCTTCTGCCAAGCGTCATTTAATAATGCATGAAACCTTCAATAATAGCCATTTGTCTGTAGTTGGTGCTGATTTCATCTACATCTAATCAGAAAAAAACCCATCCCAGTGTTACCTTCCTGCTGTTTGAGCTTTTATAAATTCTGTCCTTACGCCGTAACTTCTGACCTGACGGCTTATTCAGCTAATTACCTGAATATTAAACTATTGGCGGTTCATTACAGAGGAAATTCTTCAAAATTACCGTGCATGGACTTTTGATTATAGACTCAATAACACAATTGGCCATGACTAATTAAGCACCATCAATGCCATTGATCATACCTCGCTTCTTATGGGAACGATCCATCCCAAATCCTGCATTGCTGTATGAGTGTACCAGAGCAGTGGGGTTAGTGCATCCAGAGCGAAACGGAGAGAACGTTCTTAAAACAAAAGCTCTGAAGAAAGCCTTAAAAGTTTGTACTTTTCATGTACAGCCTTTGAGTTTGATGCAATTCCATCGTCGTATGAGGAAATATTTTACATCTGTAGAAGCCAAATGCACAAGATTTCCAGTCGGCTCGTAGAATCGGCATGCAGACAGACGCGCCTAAACTTCTTCAAAAGTTTCTATTCATGCTTAGTTTCTTATGTATTTTTCAGGCATAAGGTGTCATCTTATAGCACAATCAAGTAAATAATTTACCCTTGAAATTGGCCTCTGTCTCTTCCTTTCAGCCAAGCATGTCATCACAACGACGCTTTTCTGAGCCGCCCACTGGCGCCATTTACAACTGTTCTCAGCAGATTCCCAGTTCCACCAGGTGTTTACTAATTGCTGCTGCCGCTAGTCTGGAGGAGTTCAGTAGGAGACTGAAGCTCTACGGCGGAGTGTTGGGCAAATGTGCAGCGCACTGTCAGAGCAGGCGCTGAGGCACGCCCACGGTGGTTGCCATGGGAGATTCAAATATTTCTCAAACATCCATGAATGAGTCAAAGCAACACTTGGGGTATGTTTTTTTATGATGACGTAACTTTATAGCATTATACAAAGCTAAAAAATTGTTGATTTTTGTTACAAAGTCCCCTATTTAAAACTAAAAACTCAGGACTGAGCGTTGTTATTTTATGTGCGTGGAGTGTTCATTTTGTCCTTTTATTTACACTACAGAATTACTTTGCTGTTTGCACGATGCTGGGTTCCTTTTCATTTAGTGTAGCACTTAAAACTGCACCATTTACAATGGCTTGCATAAATATTCTTCATTTTGTCTCAGATTGTAAGCATAGACTCCAGCATCCATGACTTTGACTGAGGAGCACTGAAGTGTCTCAAAAAACACTAAATCCAGTGGAAATAATTCCTGTAATTCCCATTTGCAACAGTATGCCCAGTTTGCCAAAGTCTGAGCTTTTCTCTCTCTCTCACACACACACACACATGCACACACACACACACACACACACACACACAGAGCTCACTCACAGCTCTCGAGTTTCTGGCCTCTTTGAGGATTTGTCTGGCAGTCTGGACCTCGTCTCCGTCCTCGCAGGACTTCAGCACACAAAGCTGCTGCTGCACCCTCACGCAAAGACGCTCCATCACCTAAAATGCGTCAATTAATATCAATGTCCGACCCAAATATTCCACACGCCGACATATCTTGTAGTCACAGACCTGCTCAGCGGTGCTGGTGACGAGACCCTGGTGCAGCCGGAGCGCCTGCTTCTGAGAGAAGCGCTGAGTCTGGTTGTTCCTGAGCAGCGCACGCTGGATCTGGCCCCACAGAAAAACCCCGCAAAACAAAACAAAATCAAAACAAAACAACACAACACAACACTGCAGGATGACAGGAGGCAGAAGACAAGTTCATTTGCATGGTAATAGGAAAACAGGATTTAGATCCCTTGCAATAGAAAGGAGTGACTTTGATTTGTTTTCCTGACTCAGCAGATGGAAAGCAAACGCTGGATCATCAAATTTTGCAAGGTAGAAGATTACGCCGGGAATTATGATGTTCAGACAGAGTTGGGGAGGGAAAAGAAAAA
The DNA here is from genome assembly GCF_027474105.1 of Poeciliopsis prolifica. NCBI lineage: Eukaryota > Metazoa > Chordata > Actinopteri > Cyprinodontiformes > Poeciliidae > Poeciliopsis > Poeciliopsis prolifica. The sequence continues at coordinate 5,978,785 of NW_026562383.1, forward strand.
CATTACTTTAGTCTTTTCTAAAAAATATAAATTAACCAGACGGTGCTGTTGCAACAGCAAAGGTGACCCGGCATAACAAGAGCCGACAGACATGGCGCTAAAAGTGCTTTCTGGCATAGATATGATGCTTATTTTTGTTTTTTTCTGGCAAAGCAGAACTTGACATGGGATGTAAACCCCACTGCCGTTTACAAGGCCAGAGAGCAGCAAAGTCTGTAGACGGCTCTAATACCGATGGAGGCAACATGACTGACCCATTTCAGAACCAGAAAATACTCATTCGGGAGCGGATTCTGTCCGGATCAGCTGCTAACACACGCCTCCCTCTGTCGCCGCACATTCACAGGTTCCATCCAAGTGCAGAATACGTTTAGAATAAATTGGACCTCACTGATAAAAAATGTATGGCTCTGATGTGGTTTCATTGTACAAAGTACACTGGTCTGCAAAAAGGCCTTCTCACTGGGCCTGCAGGATGGCAGGAAGCAAGTCGCCGGGATCCTTTTGCTGAATGTGCGACAGCAACAACGACAATGCAGTTACAGAATCACTTTTCTCACATTACAGCCACAGGTTTATTGTATTTATGTTTTCAGTGTAGAATTATGTGTGGCACATCGATCAAAGGTTAAAGTTATTTACTGAACATCAGTGCGAAAGTTGATGGAAAAAACATCCAGTGGGGCAAACGCATTATTGGTATACATGATTTGGATGAATGGAACTTAAAAACACGGTATTCTTCCAAACATCTCATTCAAGCAGCTTTTTATTATAAAAGTACTACAAAGAGGGATTGCAATGAGTGAACTGAGAAGCTCAAATTCTTATAGATTCCACTTTTTTGTTTACATTTTGTGACACTCAAATGCATTTTGTTCAGATTCTATGCAGTAGAGTGACAAAGTAGAGTTATTTTGAAAATGAAATATGAATATGTCTTGAAGCTGCTGTAAATTTCCCGTCTGTATGACAATAGAGGCTATTTCTTTTTGATACATGGCTTTATACTTTTTTTTAATTACTTAATGGCAGAAATTTTCATTTCTAGAAATGCTAGGTATTGAATAAAACTAGCTGCTGTTGTTTTATTCACCCAAAAGAGACGAACACAAGTGGGCACCGTGTTCTCTAAATTATTTTAAAAAATATATAATCAATCCATATGTCATTTCCCTTCCACTTCACAGATATCCACCCTTTTGTGTCAGTCTGACACGTAAAATCCCGATAAAATGCAAAGAGTTCAAAAAAGCTCAAGAGGCACCACATTCGAAATGGCAGCAATGAGAAGATGAGTACGTTCACCGCACTGTGAGGTAAGAGAACAACGTGTTAGCACTTCCGACCTTGGCCAAGGCGTGTTCGGTCTTTTCCGGGGCGCCACGGTACGCCTGAGCGATGTCACAAAGGGGGAGGGGCATGTACTGCAGCGTGAAGTTGCTAAGAGATGGAGAGACGGAGAAAGAAAAGTCACTTTTGCATGGATGAAAAGAAAACGATCTTGATGCTAACTTGATGCCCGTAGCTCCTCTCTTACAGACGTAGCCAGTTCCCAAAGATGAAAAAACAAACAACAAAAAAAACACCTACATGCCTTTGCACACATAAGTTTAGAAACTTTTGCACTTCCACAGATCTGACAGGCACACCAGTCAGAAGACTGATGAAATGCCGTGAAACAGAAAACACTTCAGAAGGATGGTTATCTGCCTTTCATATGTCTCTGCTTTATGAGGGAGCCCCTCGTCTTCAAAAGGACAAAAAATAAATAAATAAATAAAAAATGGCTGCTATGCGTCGCGTTCGGCTTACTGCTCCAGCGCTCTCGCCACGTCTTGGAAGCCGACTCCCGTGGTGTTGTTGCGATCCCACGTCACGCTCCTGAAGGGTGGGGGTTGGGGGAGAGAATCGGACAGACAGGAAATAGAAAGGGACAGGCTGAGAAATCAGGAGGAAGACACTCAGCTGCCTTTCACACCTTCCTGCTGTAAGGCAGCCTCAGTAATTGGTCGGCTGGAGGACGATGATTGGATCGCTCTTTTCCTGCATTGAGGACACGAGAACAGCATCCAGCCGTTTAATGAGCCCCTGTGAAATATTCCCCTTCCATCCATCCTTTTTATACCAGTTCTTGTCCATATTCCCTTTTTATCCGTCTCCAACACGTTTTGCCCTAGAAATTCAAATCAACAAAACCCAAATCTCTCACTCTCTGCAGGTGGTCTTCCATTTCCATCCCTTCCATGTCTTTCTTTCTCTCTTTCTTTCTTTCATCTCCATTTCAAACCATTCAATCATCCACTCCCCCAATGTGGATTTTGTCCTCATTTGCGGCTTCTCCAGCTCCCATTATTTCTTTTCATACCTGTATTTCCCGATACATAAAGAGCTACTCAGCATCATTTCTCTGACTCCTGAGTGTTATAACACACAGGATGCCTGAAGGACTTTTATTTTCTTATGATTCATCGCTGAATTCCCCGGAGTGCTCAGTTACGTTTTCGCCCCCCGCATGGTGAGTCTTTCCTCTGAATCTCTGCCTCTCAGCAACTCTCCTGTCTCCGCATCTTCGTTTTTCTATTTATTCAGACCCTTTCATCTCGACTAACTTCTGTAAGTTTGTTTGCTTGGTTCTCCGCGGAAAATCCCTTTAGAATGTAGAATAAAATATATACACCAATACGTTATCAGGTGCATACCTGAGTGTCGTATTGATCTGCAGGGCCTTGCTCAGCATCTTGGCCCCGGAGTCCTCCAGCAGGTTGCCGCTCAGGTCCACCTTACGCAGGCAGGCGTTGGAGCCCAGGGCGTTGACCAGCACTGTTCCCCGGTGGCGAAGCCTCGAGTCGGCCAGAGAGAGGGACTGCAGGGCCTGCCAGATTCAACCGAGGGGGCAAAAAAATGGGACAAATCTAGTAAAGGGTTACGGATCTATAGATGGCAACTGTAGGTTTTCAGAGACAACTGTTGGAGAGCAGCCAATCAACGCCCAGGGAGGTGAATGGTGCTGCTGGATTGGCTGCCTTGCTACTTGATACACGTCAACTATCCTGTGAACACGTCCTAGTCTAGAGTTCGGTTTATGCTTTCTATTTGTTCATAAAGAGAGGAAGGCACTTTATAAATACATTTAATGCCATTTCTCATCTTTATGTTTTATGCCAAATTCCTTATCCTCATACTTCATTATTAAAACAAGACAAAGCGTTTCTACACCTGATAGTCCAGACATGATTGGGTTTGACTGTGGACCAAAACTGCAACATTTGTCATATTTTCAGCTGGTTAGTTTTCACACTGCACTGTGTCAAACAAATCAAACCCTTTCAAAAACCTATTTCCCCAAGAACCACCGAGGTCAACAACACGAAAATCTTCAAAGGCAAAACAGCGTCAGATTTGAGAGGCTATGAGATTTTTCTTTGGTACAAGACCACGAGTCATTTCTCACATGTCTGTTTTGCTTGTATTTACCCAGAATGCCTTGCGCTGTACCACGCGTCCTGCTTATGGAGCAGTCGTCAGTGCGCTTGGCATTCATGCGTGTATTCATGCCACAGAAGAGACCTAGGTTTTTGGTCCGCACCAGAGTTCGATTGTGCTTCCATTGCCGAACTAGAGTCTGATTAAAACACGACTGACGTGGATCCACCCTTAGACTCGACATTTGACGCGTCTAAAGTCCGTGTCGTTATCACCTCGCCGTGTCAAAAGAACGGGCTGCCATGCGACAAACTAGTTCAACCACGCAATCCCTTTAAGCGTGCTCCTCTATGCCGAGCGGCGTAAGAGTTCACGCGCACACGCTTTCGTTTTCACTGTGTGAAAGAGCGCTGTTGTGAGCCATCGCCATCAACAGCGGTAAATAATTGAGTAAGCGAGTTGTCACGCTGGATTTGCCGAGTTAAGAAAACCAGAGAGCCTCTGGAGTCTTCCGGATAGACTGAGACCAAATAATCCACTCATCAGGCCCGCAGACAACATCACTTGCGAGGATGTTTGCACCTTGTGTGTGTGGCAGGTGGGGGATTGAGCTTAAACAGGCATAAACGAGGACAAGGATTCAGCTCGGTGACAAGTGTGTGTGTCTCTGGGCGTGCGACAACTTTGTGAGGCGTGCGTAGGCGTGCATCTGTGCATGACACCACAGAGAATATCTGCATGCGTGCATGTGTACAATATGTTACATAATCGAACTCACACACTCTTCTTCTTGCACCAAATGAACTAGTTTCTGCAGGATTTCATCCAGCACCCTGAGGAGGCACAAACGGGAGGGAGGGAGAAAGAAAAAAGAAGAAAAAAAAAAAAACATTCATCATCTGCATCAACTTCACTGCCATCTGTGCCGCTGCTCCCTCTTCCCTCCCCTCCCCGCCGCGGTCCGTACCTGCCCTTGATGTTGAAGTTTTTCCCCAACATCAGGTGTTTGAGGGAGGGGTGCCGGGAGAACGCCGGGATGACGGCCAACAAGTCGGCGTCCAAACCTGAACCAAACGCAAAACAGAGAAGTGCATCGAGTTAAAAAGCCAGCAGGACTGAGCTCTGTGGAGTCGCTCTGAGATCCTGCTTCAGAGAAGATCTTTAATCACCGCCTTGCAAGTGCCAATAAAGCCTGAGAACAGGTGTTCAACTTTTAGCGTTTCAGCGCTGGAAAGGAAAATAATAGCATAGTCAGAGGATAAAAATGGGTTTTGCCAAGAACTACAGAGCCGTAAATAAGGATGGAGATTCCTTTTTAGTACATATATATATATATATATATATAAATAAATCATAACATATCATGTTATGAGATTCATGCTCATCAAAAATACCTGGAGTGTTGTTCTGATTCTTTCACACATTCAATTATTTCATCTCTCATAGCACCCATTCATTTGAAACAAGCACTGTCTCTTCTTGGCACAGCTCCTCCTCGGAGCCGCAGTTTCCAAGCTTCACCTTCAGACTAGCCAGCGGCAATTAGCACACACCTGGTGGAACTGTGCATCAGCTCAGCTCATTGTACGAGCTCCGTCTCAGTGAAACGCTGGTAAAAATGTTGTTAAAGGGTTTAAAAGACGAGCAATGTTGTGATGACTTCCTGAAGACTGAGTGCCGGAAAGAGCAACAGTTTTTAGAAACAGAGGCCCAGTTTTAAGGCATTAAATCAGGAGCCATATTTGATACATACCGCATTTTACTCGGATGCTATTTAGTCGGAGATCTGATGGTTTGTCCATGTGCAGTAGAAAACTCAAAAAGACTCATTATTGCAAGACATTGATGACCATTCACCCCATCAAGAGTGAAAGGAACAGCAACTATGTTTAGTGGGCAATTACTTATCTTGCTTTCAAAAAGAGTTCTTAGTAAACATCATAATTTGAAAAATGCTTTTGATAACCATTCAGGTCGTCTCAGTCGGATATTTAAGAAATGTGAGCGACCTGAATCGTTTAAGTGTGACCAGGAGAGAAAAACGGGGAAATACCTCCTCAGATCGCAGTAGCTGTTGCATGAGTGACAGCGGCGACTCGTTTGTTTTTAATAAGAGAGCCTGCTTCGTCCTCACGGTGAAAATGTCTCATTTTTGAAGAGAGAGAGAGAGAGAGAGACGATCCGCAAAAATTCCAAAATATTCCCGACTGCATGCCAACACACACACACACACACACACACACCTACTCAGCCTTTTTTGTAAAATGAGGGAGAAAAAGAGAAAGTGGTAACCATGGTAAAATGTGACTGCATCCAAGAAGCTTGGTTCAGAGAGCAAAAAAAAAGCAAAAAAAAAAAAAAAAAAAAATATATATATATATATATATATATATATATATATATATATATATATATATAATATATATATATATATATATATATAAAGAAAAAATATATATATATATATATTTTGTATATGAATGCAGAAAACAGCCCAGATGATTAAGCGGAAAAAAGGCGGAAAAAGTATTTCGTCCCCAGGTTATTGAAATGACTAGTTTAATGTTATTCAATGAAAACAACTCAAGTATTTATGCATGCTGCTCGTCTTATTTGCTTTGCTGTAAAAGGTTTGCAGGAGAAGTTAAACATATTTCCTGTAACTGTTGCAACATCAAAGAATCTAGTCTGGTCTCAGCAAGTAGTAGCTTCAAGGTGAACGCGAGTTCTTTGGAGTTTCATGAAATTCTATTTTTCTGGACATGAAATACTTGGAAACCCGCTTTTGCATTACCAAGGATAGAATGTCGAAAAATCAATGTGCGCTGAAAACCTGGAGAGTTGTGGTATTCTGTTACACACACCCGACACCACCCTGCACAACTGTTACAGGCAGAAATATTACAGTATTCTGTTAAGATTTAGTCTGAGAGACGACAAGAAAGCGGTGCACAGTCGAAGTGAAGTGGGACGAAAATATTCACCCCTTTAGAAGTTTCCCTCTTTTTCATGCTTTTACGAATCAATCAGGAGCGACAAAATGTGGATTTTTGGACAAAATATTGAACAAAAACAAAATCGCCTCAATGTCAACGTGAAAACCGATTTCCTGGAAATAATGACAATTCAAAATTGGCATTATTTTCATTCTTTCATTCATGTGTGAGAAATTGTTTAATCTCCCATGGCAACCAGTCAGCTGTGCAAACAGAGCGCCGCCTTCAAGATGTAGCTCAGGTCTCCAAGCTTCCGCCCTCCGCCGCGACTTCTCCACTCCTTCAGACTAGCCAGCTGCAATTAGCAAACACCAGGTGGAACTGCTCGTCTTCAGCTCACTAAAGTCAGTTTTTGTTGCAACGCTGGTGAAAACGTTGGTAGAAGGTTGTCGACATCAGAGGGAGAATGTTGAGATGAGCGTCAAAAAGTGAGCAAAAGTTTCTTAAAGAGACAGAGGCCCAATTTCAAATCAGGAAGAAAATTTTCTTTTAAGACATGTTTGATATATACAGCATTTTGTTTAAAGTAACAGTTACATGATTGTACTATAAAATGGCACTATGTGTTTAGAAAACGCGTAAATCTGCCTCTTTAACGTTGGAACAAGACAACGTATAATAGTTCAATCTTCCACCATCTATACCCACCGTCAGCAGGCCAGCAGTCCGCATCAACACTTTCACACAAAGATTAGCGATTTGCTCACAAACTGTGTACAAATTATGCAGAAGTAAAAGAGAAAATCCAAAAGACATCAAATTAAAAGAGGTGACATATGATGTATTTCCATTCAAAGCCTCTTTTCGCGCGACTGAAAACTACCTCGGCTGTTACAGAGGAAAGCGCGGCAGGGTGTGCCGACAGACTGAAGTTTCTCACCGTTATCAGAGACGTCTAAAGTCCCCACGCAGGACACGCGAGGGAAGAGCTCCTGAATCACGCCGGCACCCGCCGACCTCAGCTGCGGGGAGGAACAAGAAGCAGAGAGGATCATGACGGGAGGCTTATCTGAGAAAGATCACGAGTGGGTTGGCGCAAGAAAGGGAGGGCCGGCGGACGATACCTCACAGCTGCTGATGTCCAGGTGAAGGTCGGAGATGTGAGGGTTGTTGGACAAGCCCAGGAAGAGAGCTCTGAAAGAAAACACGAAAGAAAAACAAAAAAAAGGGGTGAAAAAACAGAGGAGAACATAACGATGGCGGAAAATGTGTGCGGAGGAGGTGGGAACGCTAATAAGAAATGGGGGGGGAAATGAAAATAGATTCCTCTTCCACACAAATCCGACCTTGCATCTGAATGGGATCAATGCCCCAGCACATCTTGTTCCATATTTTCCCGTGCGCACCTGAACGTTTTTGGAGCCTTCTTAAAAGATTAGAGAAAAGTAGCTTAGAAAGAAGAATTGCCTCAAAAAGCTTTCAATATTTATTAAGGCCAAACAGCCAGATGTAATGCGACATAAAAAGTTATGCAAGCGCACAAACTCAGCTGGATGCGGCAGCACAGCAGGAGCATGGAGGAAATTTATTTTCCTGCGAAAAAAAAAAAAGTACGAAAGATGCACCAGAAGGAGGTAAGCAGAAAAAAAAAAGTCTGTTCCATTTTGGCTGGCATCCATCATGCAGCATGCGGCTCTCTGTTTGCTGCCAATTTTGCTTTGTATTTTTTCTGCTATTGATTATGTGTTGTTTTTTTTTTCTTTTTTGTTTGTTTCTTGGCTCTTGCTTGTTAACAGCAGGTTTGTGCACCTTATAGGGTTAGGGTTAGTGGAAATTTTCTGCACTCCGTTCATCCATGTCGGAGAAACCCTCTCTGTTTTTGGTTGCTGTGGTTTCGATAGCAGATCTCACGAAGCTGCCGAGAACACAGAGTCCCGTCAGCGCAGGACGCTTTGGTCCGGACCGTCTGATTGAAGGCCAGTCCACACGCACGTGTTCGTCGACTGGATCTAGTAGAAAACGTTGGAGGACTAATGGGCAGATGGCGAGGGCGCAAACAACCCTTTGCACGCACGAGCTATTTTAGTCTGCAAACCTAAAACAATACGCAAAAAAAAACAATTTCTGAAGATGGCAGAAAAATTTGAAGGCAGTCGATGGTCGATCTTTCAGGTCTCTAGAAAAACGGCTTCCTCATGAGAATACAAATTGAGAAAAAAAAATCACCCAATTTATCACCAAAAAAAAGACAATCTAATAACCAAATGGGGAAAAAAAGGCTAACCTAACCAACATGGATCTATGTTAAAAAGTAATAACACCATTACTCCAACGCATCACTTCAAAAGTATCTGTCTGACAACATAAAGTAGGCTACAAAAAGTCTCAAGAAGCAAGTAAATAAGTCCTGATGTGAAAGAAATTCATGCACAGACATAAAAAATAGATCAATAAACGCTCGATGAAGAAAACAATGCCTAAGTCAGCCAAATAAGAAATATGTCTATTTATGCAGAAGTAAAAGAGAAAATCAAAAAGAAAAATCCAAAGTTACAAAAATAAATGGGCAAATGAAAGTTCAATACCCAACGTGAAACATTAAAGGGGAGATTGAATTTTCTTACATTTTTACACACCAATTATAACCTAAATCAAGAGTTTTCATGACTGCCGCCGCTGCTGCTTTCATATTTGAGTTCTCACTCCGGCTTTAGACATTGTCGATGTTCTCCTCCAGGTTTTTCACCAACGGCGCCTTCCAGCCTCGTAGGTGGGTGTATTTTTAGCACGAGCGGCTCCGTGCAACGACAACAAACACGTCCTGACATTTCTACCAACAAACAGGTGGATCTGTCAAGACTGCTGAGGGATTTATTCAAGATGAGAGTGATGGATTCAATTGAATTTAGTTGTTTAGTTGCTCGGAGAGCTAATTCAGACTCTTCTTTTTAAGGCTAATGGCATGCTGGAGTCTTTCTTTGTACTTGGTTTTTTTTTTGTTTGCTTGATAATTTTGATTTTCTTTCTCAAGACGGTATCACTTGTGAACTTATCGGATGAAATAACACTTCATTTCAAAAGTAGCTAGTGAAGTTGTACTTAAAAAAAGAGGAAGAGGTCATAAGATCATGTTCCTCATCTTGCGTTTTTTTTTGTTTTGTTTTTTTTACAAGACTCACAACAAAGCGCATCCAAGGAAACAGTTTTTAGGTTTGCTCCTTTGAATAAACAAGGGTCAGGTTTCTTTTTATTCATTTTGTGACAATTTCAGACATTTACTTTTAATCTAATAACTTTTTTAGGTGTTAGTAACATATTTAGTTATAATAAAAAACACATTGGGCAAATGAAACAGATCCTACTAAGATGGTCCTTTGGTCAGGTATTGGTGTGTTTTAGTAATGCAAATTCATACATTTCTTCCAGGTCTGTTTTTTGCAAGAGTTCAAACACCAATGATACCTTAACATGTATTGATATGCACAGTCCAAACCTTTCTCAGCATGACCATGGAAGCTAACAGGCTAACTCATTCCTTATTTTCATTTTTGGGATCGCAGCCGATCGAGACAAAAATCAGTGACACTCCCGGATTTGCCGCTTTGCGTAAAGTAGCAATGCGCTAACGTATCGCAGCTTGTCGAGCAGCCACATTCTTTCGAATATTATATGCTCTTTAAAAAACAAAATATCCACAAACAGACACATTTTCAGGCAAATAATTCACACTTACAAAATCACAAAGAGTTGAATCTGCAAATACTGAACCACAAAATCAAGTTCGCTGACATGTTACTTTCACAGACCAGAAATGAGACAATTCTCACTTTTGATGCGTTCAATGACGGGTGACAAAAAAAATAAAATAAAGCTGATTCGTCAGTCACCACCGGTCAGAACCGTTCGCGAGAAAATTGGCTGGTAACGACCACCGCCTGAGGGATTTGTGTGTTTCTTTTCAAACTACTTAACAAACTGCTCAGATATTTACTGTATGGGAACAAAAACTGCTTGTATCGCAATTTATTCTTTTGCCAACTAAGTAGATGCCTCTTGTTCAAACACATTCCAAATGAGAGGAGAGGAGATTCAATTACCAAGTGGCTGTCACAGGTGGTGAAACATTAGTCAGAGCGACACAGTCAGCAGAATGTTCCTAATACAGGCAGAGCAAGAAGACCAAACACAGTCAGTACATCATACGTGCATGATTAAAACAGAGGACATGGTCATATAACAAAAAGGGCTGTCCATCAGACATTATTTTTGTTATTTTTAACACTGAATCCTAATTATGAGTTCAGCTCAGGGTACAGTTACCCACATTAGATCCCATATCACACTAAACTCCACCTGCTGACTGAGGGGGCCCGATTGACTGCTGGGTCATTACGGCCGTGGGTTGAAGTGGAAATATGGTCATTAAAGTGGTGATGCCGTAGTCGTGTAAGTTCATTCGCACAAACTTAAGAGTTCTACTTCTAATCCCCATTATTTAATGACAAAATAAATGCATCTTTCTCATCTCTTCAACACTCAGAGTCTCATCAGCTGTTGAGCTTGTAGAAAAAGCAAGCTTAAAGGCGTTACGGCTCTCCATGCAGGGTGCCATGGATAATGGGATTCCCCAAATGTAAGTAGTCTGCTCGTTGTGGTTCAAACTAGTGTTGACCTGCTTATAGCTGGAGAGTGCACAGTGCTTTTGTTGAGCGGACTGTAAACTCTTTGAGAACAGATGGATGATGAGTGATGCTGATGCTAGTTAAGTGGTCAATTAAAGGGTTATTGCTAACTAAAGGGAGAAGTAAAACGGTCTGAAAAATGTTCGATCATGTACAGACTCGGTTTGATTGGGGACCAAAATGGCAACATTTGCTACATTTTCAGCCGGTGCAGTTTGCTTTCACACCGCACTGTACAAAAAGGATTTTAGGGGTCGTAGGGTTTCTCTGTCATCGTCAGCAAAACATCATGTGTCATCACTCCAGCTGGTGGAAAACTTGCTGGTTTGTTTTGATTGTATTTACCACCAAAACAAAGAAAGTGAACAATAGTGCACTGCAACTTAATGACTAATTTACCGAATGAGATGTTTCTAGTGACTTATAGAGAACCACTGGCTTACTCAAGGCTTACGGTACAAAACCACCCATTGAATCTTTGGAGAATTAAATACCTATTTTAATAGTTTAAACAACAGATACACCTTTAATAAGCATTTTTACACACAGTTAGCACCGTCTTAGCACTACCGCAGAAGCTAACGTCTTCAGGTTTCTTTATCGCCGCAATCATCAACCAATCATTGCCAAGCAAAAGAAATGCTAGTCCTGGATTGGCTGCTTTGCAAACTACAGCCAGTAGTGTATCAAGTAGCATTGTGCCAAGGCATTGCAGTTTCCCTAGCTGCAGTTTGTGTCAAATATTTTAGATATGCTCAATAAAGAAAAAAAGAAAAAAAAAAGCCAGTAGGTGGATTTTGCACAAATAATTTGGGATCAGGTTCCATAAAAACATCCACAAACAAGCGAGTCTGCGAATATGAAACCAATAAAAGGTGGGAGACCACTGCAATTATTAGGGAATAAGATACTCCTCTGGCTGTGGAAACCCAAACAGGTCATTTTATGGAAGCTGTCAGGTCTAGTTCAAGCACTTGTTGAGAACTGGAACAGTTTTAGTAGAAAATCCCCACTATTCTACTGCATGTTTCCACTCAGTCTTTATCTCCCCTGGGCTCAGGAACAATGCTCTGCAGACAAAGCTTCCTCTGTTTATATACTGAGGCTGACTAAAAGCGTAATTTACATTTGCAAGGTCTACCCATGTTTTATAGAAATCTAATTCTGTGGCTACTTTACTGCCCTCATCCTCACTTTAAACGTTAAGAGACCCTTACTGTCGATACTGCTTTATGGTCTTCATTAGAACAGACTCTGGCAGGGATTCTGATTCATGCATCACTTGAAAAGCGACAGACCTTTAAAATGTATTTACTTCTTTTTTTTTTTTTTTTTTTACAACTCACTTTGGCTGTAAAACCGGCTTTTAAACTGAACACATTCGTTCGAAATTCAATTAAAAACGATTTGGGAATGAATTAATTACAGCTGCTTTGCCCAGCCGGTAGACGTCACTTGGAACAGAGTCTGGCCGACGGACTTGTAAGCGAAGCCGCTTAAGAACGCGTCTCACCTCAGCGAATCCGGCGGGACCTTCACGGAGGCCAGGCTGACTTGGGTGAGGCTGAAGGCCGAGCTGAAGAACTGGCGGAAAGTCGGCAGAGAGTCTCTGCCTCTCCTGGGAGGGCACAACAGAGCAAAAAGAAAGACAGAGAAGTTTAAATAGAGAGAGACGGATCACCACCAGACAGACACGACAGTACATAAAAAGTGCTTAGGCGAGAACAAGAACAGATGGAAGACTGAACGAAGACAGAGAGAGAACGACATCAGGAAGAGGGGGAGAGAAAAAAAAAGAAAAGCTTATAAAAAGTGATGGAAAGCGTTCGGCAGATGAGCGGGGAGCTGACGGTAGGGATGTGCTGAAGCAAACAGATGCCGGCGGAGACATTTAGGTCAGAATTACTTCCAGGAGGTGCTATATAGCGCTGGGTCTTGGCATTTATTGCTGCCACCACCTTAAAAGGTAAGAATAACAAATCAGCCAACCATCTGCTTGGCAAATACAGTAAATTAGCCTGTCAACAGGGGACACAGACAGAAAGAGAGAAATCAAGAGATCAAGAGAGAGAGAGAGAGCTGGATCGGATGTGTTTAGCACTCGTCACGGCCACCGATCTGCCACTTCTGCTTCCCGCTGCACAGGTAATTCACCTCCCAGCGGTGGATGGGGAAAAAGGGTTTCTAGGGAATGCAAGGGTGAAGTGATGAGTGGCAGAGGAAAGATGGAGTTTGCTGGGGTTTTTTCAGGAAATGATCATCACCTGGTCATCTATTTTGTTCCTTCATAGAGCTGGTATTGTGAAAAGACGCCTTTTCTCCTGTCTGCTCTTCCTGAGTTCATCTGTTACGGCGAGGTTAATCAGAAAAAGCCGGCCTGCAGCTGCAGCCGTAACATCACCTGGACCTCGGATATGGATTGTCAAGCTGCCCTCTGCTCTCCTCTTTGATTGCTGAGCCAATTTAATAAAAAAAAATAATAATAAAAATATATTTTTTTCCACGTCTTCATGCGCTTGCCACAGCTGGTGCACGGATATGAGAGCGGTAATGTAACGTATTAGGGCTGAAATGACGAATCATTCTGCCTTCGCGGTCCCTGGCTCGGTTCAGAACATTTCATGCTCCGTGCCCAGCCCCACCCCCACCCATCCTGCCCTCGTGTATGTCGTGACCCAATGCTTTATGATGATTAGGAGTCAAAATTAGAGCAATCAGAGCTTGACTGATAGCTTGCCAACTTAGGCTTTAGGGATAATGAAAGATTACAAGCTTCAATGGATTTTGTTTTGGATTGTGTTTCCATTTTCACAACCTGTAGGTTCACACGCACGCACGCACACACACAACATATTACTAGGATGAAGGATTGTTATTTTCACTATAACTCTTCAGGAATCCTCCCATGCGACAGATAAAAATAAAAGCAGCTTGTGGTTATTGGAAAAAAAAAGTAGGATTAATTACGTTGCAATGTCTTGAATTGTTTAAACAAATTCAAAGACAAATCTGAAAGGTGCGGCGTGCATTTGCATTCGTTTTTTGAACATCGTTTCAAAAGCAGCTCTAACTGTGTCGAACTGGTTGAACGTACATTCATTCACCGCAGCCGCACTTATTCCAACTTAAACGAGCTCTCGTTGGTTTGAGGAGGTTTGTTTGAGGAGGTGTGGAGGGCAACTCTGGTGTGGTTCAAATGCACACGTGGATGGCAAAGGCAGCTCCAAGCGCAAGAAGAAGACTTTAGTGCAGGGCCTACTGGGTAAACACAACCAAAACAAACCCACTAGCGCTACTGGGAGAAACAGCTTCAGGCCTTTTGACAGAGACAAAAAGAAAAGTCCTGCAAGTTCTGAAACCTAACGCCGCTCTGATTTTGTTAAGATTTGTTGAAGGAGAAAGCAACACTTGGTGGCCGCGTTTTCATAAGCCATAAAATTGCGCAACTTGAAATCATAAGAGTAAATTTGCTTCATGGAAACATAATGATTTTGAGAAAAACATTTTTTCAAAAATCGCTTTTTTCAATAAGAAGTGGTATGACAAAAAAGCAAGAGGAAGTAGCAGGAGGAATTGGAGATTGTGCTTCTGCTTCTGGCGCCACCAGAGCTCTCACAGCAAGGCACAGTTCATAACAACTGCATGTCATCCAAATGTGTTGAAATTGCAATCACAGACTGCAATTTCCCCAACACGATGCATTTGATCCAAATATAAGGGCCTCCTCACTCCGCCTGAAAACGATGAGCGTTAGCGCCATGGTTGAAATATGAACATAATCTCATGTATGAGTTCATGTTTGTTGCTGATATCATTTTTGATGACTCATCATTCAAATGGGAGTCAGCAAAAACTCCCATTTGGGTGTTTGCTGACCCAAACGTGAACAAGTTCGTTCACGTTTAATTTTAATTTAATTTTCTGGTGGAAATTTCCCAATTGCAAAATTGTGTTTTTTACCGCCTTAGCAAAGGACAGACAAAGATTTGCACACATTTCGTAACGAAGACGCGGCTGTTGTCTTCTTCAGAGGTTTTCGTATCGTTTCTTCATCCGTTCTTGGTGCAGCGCCACCGCAGGTGATCTGTGTGATCTGTGTAAAAGTTATGCGTCAATTCTCACGCTGGGCAATTCTGCACGACTTTGTCTTTATTCTTGCCCCAATGATCCTGGTAAAACCCAGATAATGGTTTTAAAATGGCAAAACATGAAATCCTTTCAACCTGCAGAGATAAAAGCATGTTAACTTGGCGCGGAGATAAAGGTGAATGAACGGGGCGCGAGATAAAGATGGAGGAAATGGAGAGCAAATGAAGTTATGCAGGCTAAAAATGGAAAGGGTCAATAGAAGAAAGGAAGACGGAGCCATCGAGATAGCAGCGAGGGAAGAAACGGGGGAGCCGCATTACAGCCGCAGTTAGAGCGATAACCTCCCTCTCTTCTTCTTCTTCCTCTTTACCGGTTCATTTCTAACGATTAGCATACAGCTTGTCGAGTCTCTCCACAGATTCACAACGGCTTGTGTCGCCGGGGCAGATACTGTGTCGCCGTCTCTCTGGCGATACGCTCCCAGAGAGCTTTATCAGCAACTCTGAGCCACAAGTGTGTGTGTGTGGGGGGGGGGGAGGGTGTGTGTGTGTGTGTGTGTGTGTGTGTGTAACAGCATCTGCACGGACACCTTCATTGTCTCTCGAGGAGACACGTGTACGTGTGTGGTGGACAGGGGAGGTGATCCGGGTCCGGGTTTCGTATTTAGGAGAATCAGCAGCAGGGGCCGTTTCTTATCGGCCGCCTTCAGGCTCCCGGCTCCGTGCTGTCACGGCTACACCGGGGCCACCTTACCAGGAGCGTGGATTACATACAACGCGAGACGACAGGGGGGCGGGAGGGAGGTGATGGAGGAGAGATGGAGGGAGAGAAGTGCTAGGAAAGATGATGAGAGGTGGATGGCGGAGAGAGGAAAAAAAACCAAAAAGAGTGGTGAGGAGACATAAAAGAGATCCAGCAGATGCAAAGACAGAACAAACGCACAAAAAAAAAAATGCATTCATGGGAGCCTGGGGACTGCAACAATAATAATTCCCCATCTAAAATTAGTCTCATTTTTCAACTTCTCCCACTCTGTAATTCCGTAATGCAATATGCTGAGCAGGGAAGCTCCCGGGCCCCAAGGGGACGCGGTCTGTCGAGAGCCGGAACTGCTCCAGCCTTCCGGCAAAGGTAAACAGAGAGACATGCACACATTTAAAAGAAAAAAAAAGAATAAGGAGAAGAAGAAGAAAATTAAAGAAAAGAAAAAAAAAACTTGTGGGCATCCAAACGAGCTCTTGACAGATTGAAAACTAGTTGGCAAACAGAGACATGTGCATGGACGAAAAAAAAAAAAAAAAAACACCAACACATTCTGCAAACACATATGCGGCAAGAGAAGAACAACTCAGCGGAAGAGGAGAAAATACGCTAACGCTCAGCGTAGGTCCCAGACAAAACATCAACACAGCCGAGGAAACAAAAAAGATCTCTTAAAAGTCTCCTGAGTTATTTGTGTTTTTTTCCTCCTTTTTTGAAAAAGATGAAGAAAGAAAGATATGCGATGCCCACCTGTGAGAGAAGGAGTTCTTGGACAGATTCAGGTAGGAGAGGTCGGCGCAGCAGCCTCGCAGCAGGGCCCCGAATAGCTGCCAGGAGAGAGACAGATCAATACCAGAGGTCTGTTCACAACTGTTCGACGATCATGTTGCACAACAGTTATTTTAGCCGTGCGGGCTGAAGGACACCGAAAAGCAAAAGCATCACAGGTGAGACCGAAATCACCCGATTCACCTCTGACATGCGTTTCCACGTTTTCACATCAAATCGTAGAAAGTTTCCAAGCATCAGTATCTGCAAGGTAACGAAGCAACTTCCACATACATTAGAAATGACTGCCAGCATACACACTTTGACCACCGGATAATAAGAAAAACCACTTCTTATTAGTTCCATATTGGGTTGGTTTGAGAAAACCAATGGGGGATTCTGGATCAAGAATGCTTTGTTTCCACATGAGTAAGGGGCCAAAGCACTTCTTATAACGAATTACTGTTTGCTTTTCAACTCGCCTTTCAATTAACCTCCGGAGAACCTGCTGAACTTATCCTGTGACACTCGGAGGCAGACCAGGTCCACCGCCGTCAACGACTGGCCCCGAGGCACCAATGTACATAAAAAAAAACAAAAACAGAAACAAGCAACAACTGAAAGGAACAACCAGAGCTCTAATTAAACGAAGAGATTGAGCTATGGAGCAGTTCTCCTTCTTGTTTCATCACTGAGCTATGGCTCGCGTAGTTCTGCCTCACTTTAAGATGTTTGTAGAAATAAATAAGAGTAATCCTTCAGCTGGGTTTCAGAAACCAATTTAAAAAGTGTGAAAACAGTGTTGCATTAATTGTATTAATAATTGAAAAGAATTAAACTTTAGTATCATTTCCATGGAGAGGAAGCACGTAGACAAAAAAATATATCAAAAGATGTCTTCAAGCCTAAGTCTGCCAGGTGTTTGAATTAAATTATTAAATACTGTAAACATGAAGAAACATTAAAACTCAGTGGTTGTCATAAAGTTAATGAAGTGTAAACAGCACATTTCAACAATGCAGCCGATACGTCATCGTCTATTAACTTCACGCGGGTAAAGTCAAGAGACCATATTCGGCTCCTGGGCTGAATTTGGTCCAGGAGCCATAAAAGTTTAGTTTCCGGAAACAGATTAGCCTTAAAGCTGCAGCTCTGTGCACAAAAACGTTTTGCTGTTTTTGTTTTTTGATGCGTGGCATCTAAATCAAGGCTCTTCTCTAAATCTTTCAAACGGCATTGGGTCATTATTTACACAAGCGCTCAATTTGTGGGGGAACAAAGTGAAATGTCTTCGGCGTAGCACAATTTAGTGGCTTTCGTAATTCAAATTGTCCTGAAGTAGTAAAACAACTTCATGAACACAGAGGCGAAGGCTTTAAGCTTTACCTATGTTGGAGACTCTTACTTTGAAAGGAGGAGAAAGGAAAGTAAGCAGATCTTAACTTGTCAGATTTGGCAAACAAAGCAACATTAGGCTAGAGGACAACAAAGTTTATTAGCACAGCTGTAAGTTTTACCGGCGAAACTGATTCCACTAACGATAATATTCCTGACATTCTTCTTTATTTGCTGTTACGCAGTGATCTCACGGTCTCTGTGTGCTTTCAGCGTCACAGCTGTAAAAGTGTTAGACGAGTCCCTCGAACGCACCGAACGCATTGGAGACAAATAAAATCTTTCACAGTTTCAATGTGTCTCGCAGTACTGATGAGCCTCTTAATTTTGTTCCTGACTTCACACAGTCACAAATCACGCTGCACTTTTTACTACCTACGTATTTTAAATACCGTGTGTGAATTTGATTTGATTGTGTTGTCCGAGTTATGACGTTTGACACCATTTGCATTCCTTACGAACCTTTTTGGGGAGAAATAAAATCGTTTGATTTGGATTGAATCGAATTCTCAGTGTTTTCACTGCAAAAGCACAAAATCTTACCAAGTATTTCTGGTTGAGTTTCAATATACTAAATATATTGTATATATTGAATTAAGACAAAACCAAGTAATAGACAGCCTTTGAGCAGGACATTGGCGATTGTTTTAAGTCAATAATCCCTGTAATTATGAAAAATTACTGGTTCCATTGGCAGATTATTTTACTTCTAACATGTCAAACATATGTCGTTTAACATGAAATAAGAAGATAATAAGTGAAATAATCTGCCAATGGAACGAGAACTTTTTCATCAATATTAAGGAATCAATAACTTAAAACAATCTCCTACTTCCTTCTGAAAAGTTAGTTTTGCCGTATTTCAGCCGTACTGAGATATTTGCACTAGAGACTCGACCAAAAACACTTGGTAAGATACTGACTTTTTATTTTATCTCTCAACTGAATTGCTATTGCATCCTTACCACACCCCTCCTTCAAACCGACTCCCAAATCGAGCAGCCACTTAAATAGAAAGGCACACCGTTGGATCTATGACTATAACTTATTTTCGGCAATTATTTCTACACTCTGATCCGTCACTGGGTTAATGCCGCCCGGCTTCAGCGGCCAGCGTTCCCACCAATCTGTCAACGTGCGTACGGCGAGCGCTCCTCTGCCAGATATGACTGCACTAATTCTCGCCAGAGGGACCAAATGAGCAATAAGAGTTTAATCGTACAGCACTGAATCAAAGTTGAGGCCCATATCGGGAGGAGGATGGGGGGGGGGAATTAATTACCTACTGTTCTTCAACTTCTTATCGCACATATTCATCAAACGTACAGCTTTACATTAAATAGGAAAGAGACCCTTTAAATTAAGCATGCTGAGACACATTCGGTTCCTGTGCCTGCAGTGAATAATCAATGTATACCCATAATGCTATCGTCCATCTATCAGTGGGATATTAAATCAAGCGCTTTTTGGTCAGCTTTAGATGAAGAGCTTTAAATGAACTAAACAGGGAGCCAATTATTCTTAGAACAAAATGACCCGGATATGTTTGTTGGACTTGAGAGGACAACATTAAACGTTCAGAGAGAGAGAGAGAGAAAAAGAGAAGAAAAAAGAAAAAAAGGGAGCATCTCATCATTAGCGAGAGGTCACACTGTCAGACAGGTTCAGGTATTTCCTGACAAGGTGATCCATCACGCAGCATCACTAATCAGCCGCGGTCTGAAAACGCATGCAGATTCAAATCAGAAGCTTATGGGTAATTCAATTTAAGATGCTAACTCCCAAAAAATAATAAAAAGAAGAAAAAAATAGGAGTCTCCCAGGGACTTCTGAAGGATGAATGAAATGAAAACGGAGGACAAGACGCTTCTCTCCAGGATCGGAGAGAAGCGAGTTTGAGAAAATGTAAAAGAAAAAAAAAAAAAAAAACCCAGAATGAATTCAAAACAAAATCTGTGCCCCACATTAAAGGGAGATTGGTTTCTGAGGGCCGGCTATTTTCCTGAGAAACGGATTCCTGCTTGACAATTTCTTCTCTAATGGGGTGTTTAAAGTGTGAGGTGAGGCGCTCCAGGAAAAGCAAACAAACAAATCACAGAAAACCAGAAGAGCTGGAGCAGTTACACCCGTCGGGACGAGTTTTTTAAGTGAAACCAACAAAACAAATCCGTCAGAAAGAAAAGCCACGGTTTCAGTGTTTATGTGAGAAGTTAGTTATCCGTGTCACAGAACCTTTAAATATTTCCAATGACGCAACTGAGATCAAATTTACATGAGATGTTAGCAGCTACCAAATACTGCAAACATTAGCAAATCGAAGCAAATTGAATGGCGTCAGGAAAACGTATTGCACGCATTTGAAGAATTTCCATAAAGTATCCTGTACTTTATGGAGAGCCTCTCAATATTTGCTCGGTTGTCATTTTGAACCATTCTTCCTCACAAACCATCTGTAAATCTTGTAAATCTTGAAATGTTTTTTGGCCTTTCCCCTGGATTTTCAAGTCAGTTCTGCTTTGTTTCTCCCAAACCAGCCAGCAGTTTCCTCAGCTATGTGGTTGGGACTATTGTTTGCAAGTGGCTGGGGAACATACACTCATTTCAACATCCAGAAAGTTAAATTACGTGGCTGCAGACATTTCCATCGGTATTGTTTTGCAAAATTGGGGCATTTTTAATGAATAAGCAATCTCTTTACGGTCCTTAGTTAACATCAAGCTCACAGGTATTCATTTTCATTTCACAACATCAATGCTTTCGAAATGCTGACCGATTCCAGCTGGCTTCTGGGCTTTCGGTAACTTTTCACCGACGGCTGGTGAGACTTTCGTATCAGTGCTTCCATAAAACAAAAAAATGCTTCAACAATTCATTCCTGTTTTTGCCTGTGTGGATGTTCTTCAATAGCAGGTCGTCACATTTGCTGTAAGTGCAGACTTTTCTCTGATTTGTGTATTCACACACACCTTTTGAAGCGAAAAAGAATTTTCTACGCTCACGTTTGCAGCACCGTCCATATTAATTAGCACCTTTGGTCAGGATGTGTGAACGGGAGTCAAATCCATTTATCTTTCATCACGGCAGCATCCTTCTTGTCACTGAACGTTTTCGGTATTTAACAGTGAATTTTGGAGGTTTGTTTCCCCCCCGTCATTGTCCCTCTCTTTTTCCACGGGAAAAATCAATGAAGGATGCTCAGCTGGCCGCGCTTGAAACAGTTTCCAGCTTTTTTCTTAAGATAAAACTTCAAAAATAGAGTAAAACATAAAATATATAAGCGTTAGATGGTTGGCATTTTGCAAACAGAAAGGACTTTTGCAATCTGGTTTAGCTTCAGAGGAAGACAAAAAAGATGTGTTTTTCTTTGATGTAATTGTATATGGTTTGAATTGTATATGGAGTCAGCTTGGTTTGTTCATTTTTAGAATCATATAGCGTTCAGGAAAAGACTAAAGAAATATCTTTTCACGGTGTGCACAAACAAGAGGAGCTACGTTTAAAGCATTCAATTTCGAAGGCACTGCAGAAAGTCAAGCCAAAAGCATTAGAGCTGACAGCCATCAATCATGTGTCATTTTTTATTTATTATTTAGGTTTTTTTACAGTATTATTGGCCAAAAATATATCAAAGCATCGCGAACAAAGAAATAAATGAGGTCGGCTGCTGCATTAAAGACACAACAACATCAAAAAAATATTTGTTTTTCAAAACACTAAAATGAATAAATATATACCAGGTTTAAATTAAATACAGTGTAAAGTAAGCAACTTCAATATTTCATGGCATTTTAGGATAACCTGAGGAAATAGAAAATGTGTTTTTATTTTCAAATTATGACCTCCTTTTTTTTGTAAATGTTAAAGGCTGCTCAAAAGAAAACTACAGAAAACCTGAACACCAATAAATGGCTTTGCCGCCCTTGTTTTTATAATTAGTCTGAAATATGCGGTTTTAATTTTGTGTAAATATTTTAAGTCTACATAGCCAATAGTTTATACAACATCAACTCTTGATTTGTTTTTATGTTTATAACGTTACCAAGAAAAAAAGGGAAACGGTTTGGGATCGGTAATAAGAAAACAGGCGAACATGTCCTTTTATGTGGTGTATGTAAACTTCTGGTTTCAACTGTCCCTGCAGCCGACGCCGATATGAAAAACAACCAGCGGGGAAAAAAAACAAAACAAAAACAACATCCATCTTCATCATCCGACCTTAATCGAGCCGGCTGTGCTGTGTGCCGTCAGCATTAGCGCAGCACTCATAAAGCAGACGCGAGGAAAGGCTGAACAATAAACCCGACCTCTTAAGTAGAGAGTCAGACATCTCTTTTTTTTTTTATTCTCCCCCATGATGCCGAGGAAAATAAAGACGCCAGAACGTACCGGCTCCCGCTTCGAGCTGACATTTTGCCTTGAATGAAAACAGTGACACAATCCGAAAGGCCTTATCAGGCGGAGACATACGGAGGCAGACACATTCACAGACAGTTACTGAACTGTTCTCAGACAGAACGCACTCACACCCCGTCAGCTGTTAGCCAATCTGCTAATGGGGTGAGACGCTGCCGGCGCGCAGATTTGTAAGCTTAGACAGGAACAACAACTTTGTCACTTTGCCTTAGAGATATATAAATATAAATATAATAAAAACACTACGAGTTTTATAAAAGACCTCCGTATAATTCATGAGCGGATACAGATTTCTGAGGCGGTGCCTCCTTGGAGCTTTCACAGAACGGCTCTATAACAGAGTCAGCCAAGGATTTTGCATGACGGTGCTATTCGCATTCAGGACAGTAGCCCGCTCACTTTTCTTGGCCTGAATCCCGTACCGGGAGATGAAATCAGACAGCTCTGGGAGGACGGAGGCTGTAAAAAAAAAAAAAAAAGAGAGAGGAAGGAAGTACAAACCGAGTCCACGGTGCAGTCTGTCCCTGACAGGTCTAAATGGACCAGGCAGTTGGGCTGGGCCAGGAACAGGTACAGGTTCTGCAGAGAAGGAAAAATAAATGGCAATTAATACATTAAGGACTTTTAAAAGACATTTTTGTGAGACACTTCAGGTGTATTCATATTATACCCACAAACGTCAACATATTTTATTTGGATTCTATATAACAGCCACACAAAGTAGCACATTGTTTGAACATTTAGTGGCATGTTTTCAGCCCCCATATTTTTAGACCATAAAATGAAATCCAGTTCAATCGCCTGCCTTTAGAACTGACAACACCTGTGAGTCGAGTCCAATTTAGGGTGTTTTTACACCTGGTCGTCTGTTAGTCTCTGTTCGACTGGGTACCATTGAACCAAACCCTTTGAGAAACCTGTTGACCTCCTGGCCTGGGGTGGCGCTGCTCCAAGAACCACTGAATGAAACAATAAGAAAACCTCTGGAGACGACAAGAACAGAACTACCCTTTTTGCAAAATGTAAGCAAAAATGAATTTGCGTCAGATTTTTCTGTGGTTGTGGTTTTCGTTTGTCTTTGGTAAAAGACCTGCAATGATTCTCAGTGTCACCTGGCATCATAATTTAAGGTAAAAGTTTTTCAAATTTGTCAGACGTGCTTCTCGGTTAGTCTGAGATGCCAATACTAGCAGGTCTGATTCATCCAGTCGGTTTCTATGCAGCAACTCCAGAAAAACAGCAGACATGGTCCATGTGGCTTGGTGAGAGTCACCCACCGTGGCGTCCTCTCCAGACAGGACCCCGGGGTTCTTGCTGAGGTCCAGGTGCAGCAGAGAGTTGGAGTAGTCGTCACTTGAACACAGAGCCTGAGACAACGAAACAACACCTGGTGGAATAAAACAGAAATGAACGGATCCATCATTTAACAAGCCAAGGACCGATGAACACGTTCCCTTTCTTTTTAAGTGACAATTTCAACACTGAGCAATAAGTAACTGTAGATTAGAAAGGGTCAAAATGGATTAAAAGAGACAAAATGTGTGAAAACAAACAACAGAATTTTTCTTTTAAATAAGTTTTCATAAGGAAAGGAGCTGCAAAAAACATATTGTCTCCATAGTACTTTCAGAGTGTACCCTGAACCAAAACAGGTGACAGGTCTGCCGTACCTCTCGTTGCACAAAAAACACAATACAGTGAGGGAATCATATTGGGCCCTCAGCAGCCGGTGCAGGAAGCGCGCTTCGCCTGTTCTGTTGCTTCAAAGAGCATCTGCGCTAGAAGGCAGATATGGCACATGTTGCTCGAAAGCAGACGAGGCGCTAAGCTCCTCATGCCTTAATTTGTAGCGATTAAGAGGGAAATGGCAAAAGAGAGGACAGAGAGTCTAATCCCCCCCCACCATCCATCTACTCATCAGCTGCTGTGAGCTGGGGGGGGGACGTTGGAAAGCCATCAAGATGACCCGACTTTATCGCCAAAGTGTGTACGTACAGCGTCTTTCTACATCCTGTCCTGTTACAACCACTAATTTTATTGACAAAATGACATTTCATTGAAGAAATGCCATGTCTACATTTTTCTACAGCCAGTACTGTAAGATGTCAGGAGATGATGGGGAGATATATGGAGATGAAACCGGGGTAACCCTTAAAAAAATAAAATTGTTAGAGGCTGCAAAGGTCCTGGGCTGAAGGTACAACTTCCAGGCAGGACAATGATCCAAACAGAGCTACAGTGCTTAGATCCAAGGATGTTCATGTTAGAATGACCCAGTGAGAGTCCAACTAAAAATCTGACAGAGCGGTCTCCAGATGAGCCAAGCTGGTTTTACAAAACGCTGATCAAATACAGGACACGCCCTCTTCAAATTGTCTCTGGAAAAAAGAAAAACTTGCATGATTTTTGGCTCACAATTAATCACCACTTTCTGCTGTTCTAGCACGTAAAATCCCATTGAAATGCATTGAAGCTGATGGCCGTATTCTGACTGAGTGAAGAAACAATGAACTCGCAAGGCACCGACCGGTAGGTGTTAAAGAATCACATGGAAAGGTAAAGGAGGGGGGAAAGAGAGAGAAGCAGAGGGAGATCTATAAATATTCAGCAAAAAGTGGTCAGCCTCCCCAAAGTCACGCCAACAACTACGACTCAAGGTCAGACCAACTGCATCCTGCTGAATCACTGTCTAAACTCGCTGGCTTTAAAAAAAAAACACTCTCATTTATAACACGCTAACTTGGTGTCAGGGTCACTATCTGGAACACACGCGACACTTTTATCCCTAAATATTGCATTTAGCCTATCCTTATTTAATCTGCTGCGTGACGATGCACAGGAAAGCTGCGTCCGGGGCAAAAAGATGAAGAAAAACTGAGTGGGTGAATACATTTGCTTAACAGACACACTTGATCAGCTTCAACAAATGTGAGACAGAGTCATTGACTTTGTGTTGATATGAAAAATTGTGCGTTTGTGTGTGAGCACTATGTCGAGCGCCGCAGAGAGGCCCTTTTTTTTTTTTTTTTTTTCCAATCAGCATGGGAAGAGCTGCAAGGCTATTTTCAAACAATCTGTCATCCATTGTTTTACAAAGAACAAGAAAATACTCAGGTGGGGAATATTTAGGACAGTCAATGTTCACAGAAAAAAGGACAAGGTTTACTTTCAAAGACATGAAAGACAAATGCTCTGAGTATCAGCAAAAAAAAAGGTGTAATTTTGCATGAGGTGCCGTTTCTTGTCCCTTAACAGAACATACATGACTCATATTTGCAAAATCACGCCTGAACAAGACAAGGCTTTTTAAGCAATGTCCTTTAGACAGAAGAGAGCCAAACATACCGATGCGCGTCAATAGCTGGAGAAAGGATGATGTCGACTTGTTTTTGGTTCAGTTGAGTGAGCCAATGAAATGAGTAGTTTACTCTTAATTATGTCAGCCAATCAGATGTCAGCAACTCAGAGCATTTAGGCCTGGTGTAAATAACCTGTTTGGTGTCAGGGTCACTATCTGGGGATGATCCCTAAACATTTGGGGATCATCCCTAAACATCCCCAAATTTTGGGGGATTTCAACTTCTATTGTAGGATAGTTGTTGATATTTTGTCAGTTTTGGTACTGACTGCTAAGCTTGTCCTTTTCTTACCACAGTCTACTTTCCTGCAGGATATTGGATTGCCTGTTTCTTGACCAATGGCTACCCATCATTAGCCTCCACAGTTACAAGGGGCAATTCTTGTCATGGGTGTCCAGCCAATCAGTTAGCAGTGTGTCAATGTAGGCCAACATGTCTTCCCAATGTTTCTGTCACCTAGTTGAATCTATGGCACAAATGAGGTGGCAAGTCTTTATGGTCAAACATAAAGCTATCAATTGGATTGCACTTAATTTGACTCATGCAATAAGACAGCTGTCTTGAACCACAGCAAATCTACAACAACTTCACTCTATAAAAGAATAAAGAGAGAGAGAGAAAGAAGGGCTGAAATGTGAGACAGCTGTCCAGGTTAGTTCCTGCTCTCTACTGAGACGTTGCTGTGGGATTTAACAGAAATGTTCAATAGTGAATGTAAGAGCCAAATGACCTAAATGAGCATTATTTGTGGCACAGCTGTGACACTTAATGGTGGGTGTGTCATAAGTGGGCGTGACTGTCACTTAGTATGAATGAGAGCCGTACTGACGCGCTGGTCACTATGTAGAAGGAAACGGGTGCACCGGGTGGAGAGTCATAATTTCTGTTGACCGTGTTAAATATTGTTTATTGTTAGTATCATTATGATTTAGCCTGGTCAGCATGTGTCAGTTCTTAAGTATTTAAGCTGATATATAAAATAAATTGATGTTAACAACAACACAAAGGAGCCGCTGGAAGTTATTGGAACACGCGTCATGACAGCATCAAACCTACCCAGTTAACCCTGTGCGACCTTCTATATTATTGTTAGTTTCTACCGCACAATTATCATCAACAGAAATGACAATTGAATGAGCGGCTTAAAGAAAGAAAGTTTGGATTCTTCGCTTCTGCTTGGAACAGTTTGGAACGGTAATGGCGCATGAAGCGCAGATCAGCGTCATCAATTAACTGAATGAGATTCCTTCATTGCAGCGCAATCAAGTCCGCTGGAACTGAGGTATGGACACATACACACACTGAGTATCGTTGTCTGAAGAAGAATTGTTAAAGACAAACAACAAGAAATGGAGTCAACTGGATCTAAAACAAGTTCAGTTGTCAGCGGTAAAGATGAAAAAAGACCATCAAAATTAACTGTCAAAGCATTACAAAATAAAATTGAGAAACTTCAAAAGGATCTCAAGACAAAGGTTCATAAAATTAAAGGAGAAATAAACATTATAAAAGAACTTATGAGAAATGAAGGAAATCTTGAGAGTGTTCAGTCTCATTGTGATGATTTAAAACTATTGCTTGAAAATGCAAATCAGCTGTATGAGTCTGTTATTCCATTGTTTCCTGCTGAAGAACAAGAAAGACAAAACACTTGGTTTTTAAGCCTGTGTAAATATAATTCTGTATTTGTACAAGAAGTTGAAAAGTGGCTCTCAGGTGCAGGAATCAACAATGCAGCTCAAATGGGTGGAGAAGCTGATTTCAATCAGGCTCAATTGTCCAGTTTTGAACCTTGTGTGAATAATGAGCTTAATGCACCTTTAGTTTCTCAGCATTTACAGTGTGTTGACAATGCTGATGATGTGGATGATATCAAGCCAAGTGACAGTGTTTCTAATGTTGATAGCAGAAGGTCTAGAGGAAGTCGTTCATCAAGAATTAAGTCCTCTCTGTCTTCTACAGCTTCAGCTCGTGTTAAAGCAGAAGCAGATATGGCTGCATTAAAGGCACGACACAAACTGTTGAAACAGAAACATGCTTTAGAGGAACAGGAGGAACAGCTAAGAAAAAAGAAAGAAGAACTGGATTTGGAGATTGAAATTGCAGCCTCAATGGCTAAAGTTAAAGTGTTCCAGGGCTCTGTCTGTTCTCAAGTATCTAGTGCTGCACAGAATAAGTCTGATGGCATGAATTCATATTTGGAGCATGAAAATAAAAGATCTCCAATGTTGAATGTTGATGCAGATACATTTGTACCTACAGCAGCTGGAACTGATTGTCATAATAAAGCTCCAGACTTTCAGTTATATTCTTATTTGGGTGCACGACCTAAAGACACAAAGGTTAAACAAATTTCAGACACATTGACTGACCAGGTGAAGATAAAAACAGCACCAGTTGAAGTTCCAACACAAGAAATGTTTCATCAAGTACAGTTACAACCATCACAATATAAAAATGTATTGCCAGTTGATGAAAATAAACAACTGTTAAGTGTTTTGGAGAGACAGAATGAAATTACAAGCTTGCTTGTAAATCAACAATCTTTATTTTTTCTGCCAAAACGGGACATACCAATATTTGATGGTGATCCACTCCAATTTAAGATATTCATGACAGCGTTTGAACACAGTATTGAAACAAAGGCGCACAGTGCCAAAGACTGTTTATACTTCTTGGAGCAGTATACCAGAGGTCAGCCTCATGACTTAGTAAGAAGCTGTGTTCATATGCCTGATGATTCTGGATATGCTAAAGCTAAAGCTTTGCTTCAAGAGCATTTTGGTTGTTCATTGAAGATAATTGCTGCATACATGAATAAGGTCTTATCTTGGCCTGCTTTGCAAGCAGAGGATGCAAAGGCTTTACAAGCATTCAGCTTTCTGCTCAGGGAATGCTGCAATGTGATGGAAAATAATGGATGTATGCATGAGTTGGACGTTCCTGCTAATATGCAAACAATTATCAAGAAACTGCCCTTTAAACTGCGGGACAGATGGAGAAATGATGTGTGTGATTTACAGGAGAAGTTTAATAGAAGAGTAATTTTCAGTGACATTGTTCAGTTTGTAGAAAGGCAAGTGAAGATTGCCAGTGATCCACTTTTTGGTGATATTCAAGATTCTTTATCTCGACCAAAGAAGGATGTTGGAATCTATAAATCACAACAGCGATCAAAGATAAAAGGAAGTAGTTTCGCTACTATTGTTGGAGATATGCAGAAGAAAGCTGACCTTGAAGTAAAGAAAAGACAGGAGACAACTGTTAAAAGGAGTTGTTTGTTTTGTGAAGCTGGACATTCCTTGGACACATGCCCTCTACTGGAAAGGAGGACACATGTGGAGAAATTGACATTTTTGAAAGAAAATGGGGTGTGTTTTGGCTGTTTATGCACTGGGCACATCAGCAAAGATTGTAAAAGGCGACACTACTGTAAAGTGTGTAGCTTAAGACATCCCACCATGTTACATGTCTTTTCTAAAGAAAAGGAAATTGTTCCAGTTCATAAGAAGAAGGAAGTGGAGACAACAAGTGGAAGTGCCTCCGTTTCTGCCCAATCCAGTGGTCTAACTGGGGCCGGTGATCTCAGTTGTACTCTCTCTATTTTACCAGTCAGAGTGAAGTCTACAAAAAGCCAAAAGACAATAATAACATATGCTTTTTTGGATCCTGGAAGCTCTGCATCATTCTGTACTGAAGAATTGATGAACAAATTATATGTCACTGGGAGACATACAAGCATCCTTTTACGAACAATGGGTCAAGAAAAGGTGGTTGAAAGCAACATTGTGTCAGATTTGGAGATTGCTGGGCTGAATGAAGACATCTTTTGTGAATTACCTGATTTATTCACACAGAGAAACATGCCTGTTCATTATAACAACATTCCTCACCAAGAAGACATCGAAAGATGGCCACATCTGAAAAATTTGAAGATCACTGAAATAAATTCAGGAGTTGATTTGCTCATTGGAACCAATGTGCCTAAAGTACTTGAGCCATGGGATGTCATTCGGAGTCAAAATGGAGGACCATATGCAGTTAAAACGATTCTTGGATGGACAGTAAATGGACCTCTCAGAGGAGACTGTGATGTTGACACAAGAGAGCTACAAACAACTGTTACTGTTAACAGGATTTCGGTGACAAGACTGGAGGACTTGTGGCAACAACAACTGAAGGTCGATTTTCCTGAATGTCCTCAAGATGAACAACCTGGATGGTCCAGAGAAGATATTCAGTTCATGGAGCGGGTTACAGAATCAATTGAGCTGAAAGATGGACGTTACACCATTGCTCTACCTCTGAGACAGAAAGATCTGAAAATGCCTAATAACAGGAAAATGGCAGAACAACGCATTTTGAATCTCAGAAGGAAGTTTACTAAAACCATCAATTTCTTTCTGACTATACCAACTTCATGAATGATATAATTTCCAAGGGCTATGCTGAGAAAGTACCAGTTGAAAATCTTGAAAGGTGTGATGAGAAGGTTTGGCATATACCACATCATGGAGTATATCATCCTCACAAGAAGAAGATAAGAGTTGTGTTTGATTGTGGTGCAACATTTGGAGGAACATCTTTAAACACTCAACTCTTACAAGGTCCAAACCTCACCAGTTCATTGGTTGGTGTCATCATCAGATTCAGAAAGGAACCTGTTGTTATAACAGCAGACATTGAGGCCATGTTTCATCAGGTCCGAGTACCACCATCTGACTCGGATCTGTTGAGATTTCTCTGGTGGCCGAATGGAGAGTATGAGCAGCAGCTGGTGGAATACCGAATGGTTGCACATCCTTTTGGAGCTACATCATCTCCAAACTGTGCATGTTTTGCATTGAGAAGGTGTGCAGAGGATAACATACAACTGTTTCCATCTAATGTTATAGATGCTGTGCTTCACAATTTTTATGTGGATGACTGTTTGGTTTCTGTGAGCACAGAAGAAGAAGCTGTGTCATTATATCAAGGACTTCGTGATTTGTGCAAGAAAGGTGGATTTCAACTTCTCAAATGGATAAGCAACCGACGCAGTGTTCTTACTGCAATACCACAGCATGAAAGATCCATTGAGGTGAAGAACCTGGATATGGAAAATGATGATCTACCTGTGGAACGTGTGTTGGGTGTACAGTGGTGTGTACAATCAGACCTGCTAAAATTCAAGATCATTCTCAAAAATAGACCTCTGACAAGACGAGGAATCTTGTCCATCATAAGTTCCATCTACGATCCTCTTGGCTTTTTGGCACCAGTTGTTTTGGTCGCAAAGGGGATTTTACAAGACCTAAGCAGAAGACATGTTGGCTGGGATGATTCTTTGCCGCATGATGTGTTACAGAAGTGGAAAAACTGGTTGGAAGAACTTCATCAGCTTGAACAATTTGAAGTTAACAGATGTTTGAAACCACAGGACTTTGGACAAGCCACAAATTTGCAGCTTCATCATTTCAGTGATGCAAGTGAGAATGGATATGGAACAGTGAGCTACTTGTTGCAGTATAATGCTGATGGACAGGTGCATTGTGCATTTGTAATGGGTAAAGCTCGTGTAGCTCCACTGAAACCAATCACCATCCCTCGGATGGAGTTGACTGCTGCAGTGGTTGCCAGCCGTATGGATAAGCTGTTGAAGAAGGAGTTAAGAATGGAACTGAAAGACTCAGTGTTTTGGACTGATAGTACTTCAGTTTTGAAGTACATCAACAATGAAAGATTGAGGTTCAAGACCTTTGTGACAAATCGAGTTGGAGAGATACTCAATTTGTCAAATCCCTTGCAGTGGAGGTACGTTGCTACCAGTATGAACCCAGCAGATTTGGCATCCAGAGGAACAAGTGTGAAGTCTTTTCTCAAGACAAATACCTGGATGTCTGGACCAAAGTTTCTTCATAATCCTGAATGGAAATGGCCTACAAATCCTGAGTGCATAAGTCGTTTTGCTCAGGAGGATCCAGAAGATCCAGAGGTCAAGACATTGGTTTCTGTTAATGCAACATGCCTTAATGAGCAAGTGGATCCAATTATGAATTTTATTCATACATTTTCCTCTTGGAACAAACTAAAAACAATGGTTGGGTGGCTACTCAGGTTCAAACAATTGCTTTCCAAACTGGCTCAAAAGAGAGCACAACTGAAGTTGGAACTTGCAGACTCCAATCTTGATGATGAAAATTTTCAAGAAAGGCTTACGAAAGAAATGAATGTCTACAAGAAAGATGTTGCATTGGGAGCCTTAACAGTAGAGGAGTTTGAGAAAGCTGAGAGTGCCATCATTTGTTATTGTCAAAGACAGCGATATCCAGAAGAAATAACAAGTTTGCAAAAACATGAAAGTGTGAAGAAAACAAGTCAGCTCTACAAGCTTAATCCTATTCTTGAAAGTGGTGTATTGAGAGTTGGTGGAAGGCTAAGCAAAGCAGCTATGCCAGCTGAAGCCAAATATCCAGCCATATTGTCTAAAGATCTTCACATCTCTGAAATCTTACTGCGCCATATACATCATCAGACAGGCCATGGTGGACGTAATCATATGCTCGCTGAACTACGTCAAAAGTATTGGATCCCAGGTGCCAGTGTTGCAATCAGAAAGACTCTATCAAGGTGCATAACTTGTCGACGACTCCATGCCACACCAGGAATTCAAAGGATGGCAGACCTTCCACAGGAACGAGTGTATCCAGACAAACCCCCATTTACTTGTGTGGGTGTGGATTGTTTTGGTCCCTTTGAAATTAAGCGTGGCAGGAGCCTGTTAAAACGATATGGAGTCATTTTTACGTGTATGGCAATAAGAGCGGTTCACCTTGAGATGTTGTCATCACTGGATACTGATTCTTTCATCAATGGTCTACGAAGATTTATTTCCAGACGTGGTCAAGTGTTGGAGCTGCGTTCAGACAATGGAACCAACTTTGTAGGAGCTGAACGGGAATTAAGGGAAGAAATTGAAAGATGGAATCAAACTCTGATCAGTAACACTCTCCTTCAGAAAGGAATAAAATGGTCTTTCAATCCTCCTACTGGCTCACACCATGGAGGTGCATGGGAAAGTCTTATTAAGTCTGTGCGAAAGGTGTTAAATTCTGTTTTAAGGACGCAGAGTCTTGATGAAGAAAGTCTTCATACAGTTTTCTGCGAAGTTGAGGCCATTATCAATAGTCGACCTATAACCAAAGCATCAACTGATGTTCAAGACCTGGAAGCACTAACTCCAAATCATCTTCTTCTTCTAAAGACTACACCTTCATTACCACCAGGAGTGTTTTTCCAAGAATGATGTATACGCTCGACGAAGATGGAGACAGGTGCAATATATGGCGGATCTCTTCTGGAAGCGTTGGTCAAAAGAGTACTTGCCTCAACTACAAGAGCGACAGAAGTGGCAAAGAACGAGACGGAACTTCATTCCTGGAGATGTTGTCCTCATCGTGGACGACTCTGCTCCACGCAACTCTTGGTTAATGGGAAGAGTTGTGAACATTGTTCCTGATAAAGGAGGACTTGTGCGATCAGTTCGCATCAAGACTAAGACAAACTACCTGGAAAGACCCATTACCAAGTTGTGTCTGCTTCAGGAGGCGGAGATACCATGAACATTTTAATAACCTTTTCTCTCCCTTTTTAGGATTGTTAGTGACTTTCTTTCTAATCGATTGCTTACTCAAGAAGAATAGATTAGGATGAATTTGATATTGAGTAAATTTATGGTCATTTATTGCCGAGGCTTGGCTCTTATAATGTTAATATGATGGATAATTATCTTTATAATAATTAGGGGCCGGTATGTAAGAGCCAAATGACCTAAATGAGCATTATTTGTGGCACAGCTGTGACACTTAATGGTGGGTGTGTCATAAGTGGGCGTGACTGTCACTTAGTATGAATGAGAGCCGTACTGACGCGCTGGTCACTATGTAGAAGGAAACGGGTGCACCGGGTGGAGAGTCATAATTTCTGTTGACCGTGTTAAATATTGTTTTAGTAGTATCATTATGATTTAGCCTGGTCAGCATGTGTCAGTTCTTAAGTATTTAAGCTGATATATAAAATAAATTGATGTTAACAACAACACAAAGGAGCCACTTGAAGTTATTAGAACACGCGTCATGACAGCAACAACCTACCCAGTTAACCCTGTGCGACCTTCTATATTATTGTTAGTTTCTACCGCACGATTAGTGAACGTCCACAAACTTTAATACAGTGAAGAAAAGCAAAGCTGCTTCTGCAACCACAGCTGAAACTGGGTCAGAACGCTACAGGACTCGGTCAAAAATATGGCAAAAACGTTTCCAAATCAATCATCTGTCTCCTCTTGGACACAACGCATCTTTGGCTTCGTCGTCAGCCATGAGTAAACGTTGCTCTTTGGGTTGATGGAGTACACAGAACAGGCATCGTCAAAAATGCTTCGCGTCCAATCAATTGAGGCAGGCCGTCCACATAATGACGAATCAAAAAGCTTTAAAGAGTCGAAGAGCACACCTACACCTCTGCACACGTCACACAAAAACCGTGGTAACATTGTATTTGATATAAGACTGTCATAAACATGTAATAACAGCCGTCATGAACATGAGTAAGTCTGCATGAATATTCATGACTGTTGTCATAAAGTATCATTCGGTAAATCATGACGCTTTTAATACAAAGTTGACATTATTCAAAATGTCTTTGTTGTGACAACTTGTCATTAACTAAGAAATCATGATCTGACATAAATCTGTTGCAAAAGTATCACTGATTAAACTTTAAAACTTATGTAGCTTTATGTTTTTATTCATAACAATCATTGCAGTCGTTCTCTAATACATTTATACGGAAGATAATGTCAAATTAATATACCTATAAATGCTATAGAAGATTTAAAAAAATGGCTTGAAATAAAACGATCTAAAAAAAAATGGAGAGCTATGAACAAGAATATATGTGGATTTGCTTTGGCACACATATAATCCTTTTGAATCAGCGATTCTGTTCGAGGATGGTCAAATTGTTGAGGATAAAAGCAACTGGGGCACTGCCTACAATCGCATGCAGGCATTAAATAAAATGCATTTAAAAAAAACAAAACACTGCTTATAATTCTGACCCCAATATCATTTTGAAGAGGAGTCATGCGTAAACGGGCCTGTTAAGCTGTGCGAAAAACGGACAAACCAAAAGCACTTGAGCCATTGCCGTGGATCAGCAACAGACCTTTTTTCCACCCTCAACTTTGCGCCACGTCTCATTACGTTCAAGAGAGCTCAGCAATGTCCCGGTGAACAAGGCCTTGCTCTGCCTACCCTTGGAGGAGAGAGACGTCTTGGAGAGATTCAGGAGCCGTAGGCCTTTGTTGAGCCGGCAGACCTGTTGAATTAGGTTGGAGACTCCTGGATGAAGACAGGGAGGTGGAAGGGAGAGAGAAAAGATGAGAAATTACCTCCATTTCATAAAAAAAAAAGATGACTAATAAAGACACAGAGAGAAGGCAGACTTATTCAATTTAAATGTGTATCTGATCATATGGAAGAGACAATAAAATAATCAAGGCAGCACAAACATACTTACGGCTTATGGACAAAATTGTCAGCTAAAGAGACGTTTTTCAAAGAGAAATGTGTATTTATGTTTTAAGCCCTCAAATAAAATAAACATGCATAAAAGCCAAATGACTTTTGTCTCTGTTTTGCGGTGGATGAAGCCAGAAGCAGACCAAGCGCTAAGCTAAATTACGTAACACGGTTTCAATTGATTTCTTTCTTTTCTTCTTAATCTACAGCAATCACGATGGACACATAAAAGCCTCTTGCTCATTAAAAATCTGTTTATTTTTATGCTCAGGATCCCTGTGTGATTCTTAGCTTCTTTGTGATCATACATCTTATTCGCAATCACAGTAAAAAGGCCTGCACCCTGTCAATACTCATAAACACACGGCGACACACCAGGGGCCCTGACACCAGGGGGTGTGAGCGCAAGGAATCCACTGAGGCAAGTGGAAGTGACAAGTGTCAGACGGAGGGCGCAGGGGTGGGGACATAAATCAGCTAATGAGGGACGGTGGTGTGCGTGCGAAAGCCCGGCTCTGGCTCACACAAAGCCCAACGCTGTCTCCTTGTAGGATGAGAGGCTGCGAGGGATTAGAATAGGTAGAGGATCCGCTGAGGCAGCGAGGTCACGGGGTCACCCCAGGAGGAAGCTCCCGAAATTCATTTAAGCTAAACAACTTTGTGAGATGAGTGGCGAATGCAACGACTGGTCGGGTTTAATTGACTTTCGATTAAAGATTTCGAGTCTTGATTTTGAGTCAATTAAACCTGAGTAAATTGGCGACAATGTCAACAGCTGGTGTTCTGCTTTCATTATTTGTAGGCATCTTTTTAGCTTGGACCTATTTTTTAACCTGCAAGCCTAAAAAAAATAATCAGAAAATGGTTTGTTAGCCATTTGCTAGCTAGCTAGCTCAGAGCACAGAACAGCTGGAGCGTGGATTTTTCTCGCTTATGCACCTGCGTCCAGACTCGCCCCATATTTCCTGCTTAATATTTGTCACAGTAATGATATTATCTACACTTGCATGTTTACTTGTTTGCAGGTGAAGCCAAGTCGAGATTTTAGCCTGGGCTTACCAGGGCAGCAGCCCGGGGTCCAGACACTTCTGGGGCCCCCAAAGATGCTTTGTGCTTTTGTGAATGAATAAGGTCAGAACGTCTTAATTTTATTCCTGGCCAAGAGGATTTTGGTGGTGTGGTGGAAAAAAATGTCTGATTTGTTCTGACAAACGTCCGTCATGAATGCTGGATTATTATTAGTCCAAGTTGGACGCTTCTTTCGCTTTTTGTGTTTTCGTGATGTAAAAAGCTTTGAACTGCGGTGTTGCTGAAATGTGCTACAGAACTAAACTTGACTGATTGATTGATTGATTGATTGATTGATTGACTATAACTTCAATAGTCACCATGTAGTATTGTAATAAAATTATGTTATGCATTTTTTGCTTTCAATGTCCTTTCAATGACCTCCATCTTGTAGAGGAATTTTTTACGTCTGTCATAAAATTAGAATGTCATAGTCGCCTGGTGCCTAGTTATTAAATATTAATTGGCCTTCATACATGTTGGTGAAATGGCAGAAACACATCAACATCTTTCAAAAGTGTGCTATGACCTTGTTCATGCTTTTATTCAAGAAGTCGTATTTTTTTGGTGATGCTCACAGTGTCCTGATGAAAAAGAAAATTCTAATAATAATCTGAATAGGATCGTTTTCCCATATGTTTCCACCCCTTTGTGTTCATCGCCTGTGCATGCACCAGGAGATAGCAATTTGTTTCTACACGCAAAAAGAAATAAAAAAGTTTCAGTTGTGGCGACAAAAAGAAAAAGAAAGAGTCTTTTATCATGAGAAGCACAGATAATCAAACACAATGAAAGGTGGTTGGGAGGCACGTTGAGAGTGAGGGAGCTGCAAGGACAGTGATTGATTCAGGGTTCTTTGAAAGCAAACAAAAGCTTTGCTCAAGTAATAGTCAAAGAACAATAGGATGTGCCCACAGAGAGGAGTCAGTGGGAGGGAGAATGAGTTCACCGAGTCGCTACCTTGGTTGTCAAGTGTGTTATGAGCCAGATTGAGGGAGTGAATCACGGAGGCTGGGTTCTCCGATAAAGCCGACGCCATCTTCTGTGGAAAATCCCTGGAGAGAACAGGAGAAACAGGAAATTGAATTCCCTGGAAAAACAGTGGGTTCCCTCCTGCTTCCAGCAACTCAATTAAGCTGAACTTCTGAGGTCATTTCCACAAGGTCTAAGCATTTGTAATGAAGCAGTTTTAACACTAGCACTTTTTGTCTTGCCTAAAAATCGATCTGATCTAAAACATGGAAAACTTGAGCATGGCTGCCAACGCTGTCATTTTAAACATTTCTCCTCAAACAAGTATCCGCCAAAACAATTCCCCCTTTCGTCTTTTGCATGTCTCGTATTGACCCACCTGCGGAGGGATCACTGTCCCCGTTCAGTTCCAGCTTCAATCACTTCGGTAAATACAAGCAAAACTTAGATCGAGCCAAAAATAGGAATTAGGTTGAAACTTTCAAACAGTGAAAGCACGGCAATCGAAGGATCAAACATTTCTCACAGAGCTTAAAGGACAGACGTCACTGGAAGTTATACTCGTCTGCTGGCCAAAGACTGAACTCGGCATGAATACTAATGCTCGTCTGTGGCTGTCGTTTGCCAACACTTTTGTATAGATCGTTTATCCCCAAGTGCCATAACAAATCAATTATACAATACAGGCTTTAAAAAAAACAACAACTTCCAGGCAAGTCGAAATAATAAAATGTCTGAAAACTCCTGTGAGCAATATTTTGTGTCAAACATTCAAGAGTCTATTATGCTAATTTTTCCACCACAGAAATTTAAGCACCAAGCAGATGTGCGATCTGCAGCATGCATTGCCCAACCCCACAAGGTTGGAAGCATCTTCCAATTCCTTTTCACTATGCCTTAAAATCCGGTGGGGGTTTCGAGATGCGCTTTCTGTGTCATCACACTCTTTTCTGTCATTGCTAAGCATAAATGTCCTCAGTTCACCTTTAGGTACGCATCAGTGTTGCCAGACCATCGCTGCGAGACTGTTGACAAAAAGGGGCTTTGTTTTAGGGTTGAGAACATTTGCACAACCTGAGAGCAATAGTTTGCACATTTATGTTTGCAACGCTGTTGGCAAAGCCAGAGGAGGTTACGTTGACAAAGAGAAAAAAAGCAAAGCAAGAAAGATATAATGTGTTCTGAATATTTATGTAATAACTTGTTATATGGTAAAGTGAACATATTAAGCATAACTTCAGAAATCAGTTTGATCTCGCATCCAAACATTTGGTCTGATGTTGGTAAATTTAACACCACTTGGGTGGACAATTCATAATAGACATGAGCATCACTACCATTAATATGGAATGTATTGAAGCGCTTTGCAAATATGGCTGCATGGTTTTATTTAATCTCATGCTACGCTGTGCAGTCGGTCTGTCTATGCTGACAAAAATTCATTCTAGGATTTCGAGAAAACCTGCAAGCAGCAACAAGCCACAGGGATGTTTCTCATGCAGTGTTTGTTGAGCCTGTTCATTACATTTTGTGGATTGGAATGTGGGCCAATCAAAGGTGCCAGAAGTCAGTCGTCTTCACAGATATGAAGCGGTTCTCAGAAACATGGGGTTATGCCACCAAATATTCACCCAGTGACTCACAGCAACCCTAAATCTTCAGGCATTTCAAAAAGAAAATGTGGATGGAAATGGTGTTTGGAACATTTATTTTTGCTTATTGTTGATATGGCATGACTGAGGTAATACAATTGGGCTTATTTTTGCTAAAGCAAAGGTTTAACCTCGCTAAGATAAAAAAGAAGAGAGATAAAAATAAACTATGAGCACTACTTGTGTTGCAGTTCCCATTTAATAACCTTTTCAGCTCCCACATTAAAATCAGACTTAAATTGAGGATGCTGGTGCGTGACTTTATGTGCGACATATAATTTCACTATTCGATTGAAAATCTACTTTTGTTGTTTTTTTGATGCACTTCTACTGCAAAGCCAGTTGCCTTTCCCACTTAAAGAGCGTCACTACCAGGAAAATATAAAACCCTGCGCCTTCATGAGGCTGTAAATTATTTCTCCCTGAGGCAGCGAATTCATCTCAATTAATGCTAAATAAGAAAAATGCCCTGCTAAGTTTTAGCAGCATTGCCCCGCAGGTGGACGGCTCTGCCAGTTATTGCTCGCGATTTCTCAGTAATTTCGGCAGATAAATGCCGCGTTCGCCATCAAAAGGCAGAAGGGAGGCTTTATCGGAGCTTTGCTGGATGAAAGACCGAGGCTGAACGGAGGTGAGCGACGGGGGGAAGAGGGAGTAGAGACAAGACTGGAAAGGTCAGGTCATCAAAGAAAAGGAGGAGAGTGAGGTGAGACAAGAGGGGGTAGAAGAGGAGAGAGAGAAAGGCTTGAGTAAAAGAACAGGGGGGAGAACAGGGGGGGAAGGAGGTAAAGATGCAGGAGAAAATAGAGGAGAGTAAATTGGATTCAGCGAAAAGAGGCGACAGGGCAGCCTGGTCATTTTTCAGGGAAGTGGAAACCTACGCTTTGAGTCCGGCGTTCTCCAGCGTGAGCTCCTCCAGACTGTTGGACTTGCTGACCGTGTGCAGAATCTGATCCACCACCTCTGACCCCTGTTGAGAAATGCAAAGCAAAATCTGTGGCTGAGGTTTTCTGGTGGGGGGAAGCAAATGAAAAAAAAAAAAAAAAAAAACCTAGCCGGCCTTGACGTACACACAGAAACTAGGGTGAGGGCAGTGATTTATCTCCATACTGTACTTTCATTAAAGCAATAATAAAATATGAAAACTTAAAAGTAATTGCATCTGCATCCCCTTTGAACTTATTTTTAATTTAATGTTTCAGACGATTAGGGCTTTTTATATATTTCAGAAAAGCATTCCTCACGACCTAAAGAGCTGAGACAGAAATATGTATAGCACCAATATATGGAGAATTATAGCAGAAATTAATGTCCAGCAAAATCAAAGTGCATTTCATCTTTACCAAAACTTTAAAAAAAAGAAATAAAACTATTTTAGCGATTTCGTTAAAGCAATCTCGTTAAGTCTTGCGAGTTAAACATGTCAATTCCAGAGGAGAAGAGAAAGAAGAAGAAACTGACTCAAAATCAGAGTTTTGGTCATCTAATCAGTTCAAGTTTTATTGCAAATGTATGAAATGAAAGTTACTCTCAGTATGAACCCAAAACTGTGAGCACTATAAATAATTAATAAAGACTCAGTGAGTCAGCTGGAACGCGTAGCTCTGTCCTCTTCAGCCTTTGCTTTTCAAATTGAATCTTCCTTCCCCTGAATGGTCTTAATAATCGACCGTCGCGCACAAATGTGTTTCTTAACTTGATACATCGGCGCAGCTTCGCTTGCTGCAAACCAGTCACATAAAATAATCTCCACAAAGGAAGGAGAATTTAGATTTTTCAGCTTCCTACTAAAAATAGCTCAATGCACTGCCTGAACTTTGATGTGTAAATCAGTTACGAAACGCGGGGATGGCTTCGACTTTAGCCGTCAGGTGCGATAAAAGTGTAAAAAAAAATCTTGATGAGAGGCTCAGGTTGGTGTGTGTATTGACGAGGAGAGCATCAATGATACATAATTCATGTTTTTATGCAAACATTTTGACATGAGTCACCCACAAGGCAATAAAACATTAGATCAGAAGCTCACATGCCGCCCTGAGTGAGAATGTTTTCAATTTAGTTTGTTTTTTGTGTGTGATTGAAGACATTCTTTATTAGTATGGATAGATTATACTGAATGAGATTTTTAAAAACAAGAATTGAGCACAAATACAATGTCAGCCTAACACGGCTTCAACTTTTCTAGAAAGCCCCTCCACAAGGTTGAGGAGTGAGTTTATGGGGATTTTTGACTATTCTTCCGGAACAGTGAGGTCAAACACCGATGTTGGACGTGAAGGACTGGCTCACAGTCTCAACTCCAATTCACACGAAATGTGTTTTGTGGGGTCATGGATTTGCAGACCAGTCCAGTTCTTCCTCCCCAAACCTAATCATCCTTGTCTTCATGGACTTTGTTTTGGTTTCTCCAAACTGTTCCCACAAAGTTAAAGGCATGGAACTGTCCACAATGTCTTCGTAGGCTGCAGCATCAAGATTTTGTCTAACTTAAACTAAGAGGCCAGGCCCTATTCCTCAGAAATACTAGCATTATTTACCCATCTGCACCAAAGTTTAGATTTGACAGTGTCAGCCATTAGATCCAATCTGTCACCTTCAGATGAAAGGAACTGTGAATGTTTAACCGGAAAGCTGCCAAAACACCACTGAGAGCTTGTGCAGAAAGAAAGAAGGCGCTACTCTATAATTCACACTTTCAAACTCAAATGAAATTTTCATTGACCCACTTGTATAATACAGATGCTTTCTGGAGAAAAGCTTGTCAAACAAGACAAGGGTTGAGCTGTTTGGCTACAATGACAAGGAGAATGTGTGAAGTTTCAATCAGGCTTTTAAACAAAGTCCTACTGTCCAGCATGGTGGTGGTAGCATCATGGCAAGGGTCTGTTTTGCCAACAGTAAAACCGTTGCATTAGATAAGATGGATGAAATAAAAAACGAGGACTACCTTAACTTTCTCCAACTGAACAGACACAAAACTGAAGTTATTATCTTTGGACCTAAAGAGGAACGATCCAGAACGAGATCGTAGGTTTAGCCAATGCAGCTAGAAACGAGCGATTGGGCCCAGAATCTGGGTGTGGTGACGGACTCTGACCTGAACTTCCAGAGCCACATAAAGACAACAACAAAGTCGGCCTTCTGTCACCTGAAGAACATTTCCAGGCTTGTTACAGTAGATCTAGAGAAATTCATCAATATGTCTATCTTTAGTCACACTGATTACTGCGACAGCGTCTTCACCTGAAAAAAAGCCGGACAGCTTTTTTTCAGGTGTTCTGGATCAGCAGTGCTCCAGAACCCTGCTGATCCAGAACCCTGCTGATCCAGAACACTGCTGGTCACATTCTCACTAAAACCAGGAAGACAGAGCACATCGCCCCAGTCCTAAGGTCGTTACACCGGCTCCCTGGAGCTCAGACGTGTTGCTTGTTTCATAATTGATGACTGCATGATGTTTTTGTGATGCAACTGCCCTGCTGCCGAAATGTGCGACACAAATAAACTTGGCATATTAAAACTGGCTTTGAAATTGAATCGAAGCCTCTGAAAGCCCCCGTCTAGATATTAGTGGCCTGTATGAAGATATTTAAGCCTGTATGTATAATTATGGCCTTGTGTAGATAAGAGAAAATCTGCAATGACTAAACACTGTTTTATGCTATTCTTGTTTTTAGAAATATTTGTATGTTGTTGTTATTTTATTTTATGTTATTTTTTGTTCATGTAAGAAATTATACAGTAAAAACCAAAAATAAAATGATTGATAAAATTATTAATAATACCAGCGATAAGTATCTAATAAGTCTAGGCCGGGTAATTACAGAATCTGGTACAAATGTGAATGGATAAATATATGGAAGAAAGAAAAATATATATTTTCATTACTATTCGCATGTCTTTGCAGTACAGCTTGGTGAACCAGGTGTTGTAGGCAATGGATGCCACAATTACTGCCAAGTCCCTGGAAGAAACAAGCACACACACACACAAACACACACAAATTAGATAGAAAATTCAAACGTTTAAATTAGCCAACGCCATCTGCTCAATAACATTTTATGTGAACCATGTATGAATTCCCATAGTGTTGAGCCAAACTTTTACTTTGCTCCCCGTTTGGTAAAAGAGCAGTTTGTCATTGTGACAGGGAGAACACCCCGGGCGGAGTTGCTTTCCTAAAGATGACTGATACTGCAGCTGCACCATAGAGGGGAAAAAAAAGAAAATGGGGAGATAAAGAGGATCGATGGATGGGTCAGTGGATTATTCAATAAAGCCACACTTTGAATCCAGCTACGAACCTCAAACGCTGCTACCAGTCACAGTTAGCAGGAGCACAGATTTGCGTGTTTGAGAGGGAGGAAAGGGACGGAGAGGAAGGGTTGTCCAATTCTCCGAGGCCCAACTAGAACCGTGCTGCCTCTGCACCCGCCATACATCATCTGACAAAACAGGTAGCCAACATACAGGGAAGGCACGGAGAAAACGAAGAAGAAGCCCACAGTCAGGAAGGCAGGAAGATGCAGTGATAGGGAGGAAGAATAAATTAAGAAAAGGTTAATCTAGTCAGGAAGGGTCCAGTAGGGTCCGAATTTCAGATATCACTGCTGCTCTTGGAAATAAAAACAGCTAACAGGCTGCATTCCTGTTTCATTACCAAGCGCAGCCGTCATACCAGTCCATTGTGAATAACAGCTGAGTCCGTGTTTGTGCCCAAACAGATGGAGCGCATGTCAGGATCCGTCATCGGCGCTGAATCGTACAGACAGCGGGGACATGTAATTGACCTCTGTCTCACTGAGCCAAGGAGCGTGGCGACTCGCAGCGTACACGTCGACAGAGATTGTTTTCTATGAATTAACCAAACAATCTCAGCCAAACCAGCTCGAGAAGTGAGAGGGATCTTTGCGAGCCGCCGCAGAAGCTATGAGCCCTTTCAAAACGGACAGATTCAGAGGTGTAGTAAAGAGAGGGCAGCCTATAA
The DNA here is from genome assembly GCF_027474105.1 of Poeciliopsis prolifica. Lineage (NCBI taxonomy): Eukaryota > Metazoa > Chordata > Actinopteri > Cyprinodontiformes > Poeciliidae > Poeciliopsis > Poeciliopsis prolifica. Next base: position 6,022,857 of record NW_026562383.1, read on the forward strand.
ACTCACTGAACTGAAAAGGCAGTGGTTGGAAATGATGCACTGAATGCTCTCGAGCAAGAAGTGACAGTGTCCCCGGCAGCTTTACAAAGTGATGACAAGCTTTGATACTTACCTAAGGGAGTGCTGCTCAGTGGTTAGGTTTGAAAGCCTTGGCTTTGCACCGCCGTATTTGTTAGGTTTCAAATGTACAAGATGAAAATAAGCATGTATCATGCGTAAAGCTGGGGAGTGAAAGTCCCCATCACCCTTTTCTCATCGTATTTTATTATTTTGCAGTTCCCCTCTCTATGTGCAGCAAATATTCCCTCAGATATGTTTGATTTCACCCATTTAAAGGCACTCAGACACAATGGTTTGGAAAATGAATTATTTTTTTTTATTTTTAAAAAGCATTAAAAGGTGATACTGTCCCAAAAAGTAGCAAAAAGTGATCAGCACCAATCTGTTTTGCACCTTTTAGTCCAATACTAACACACGACACTCACACACTCTTTAGATGCGATTTGACTTGAGGTTTCACAAAATGTGCAGAATTTCTTTCCGTTGTAGATACGCCAACCCACAGGGCGAGATAAGCAGAAGTGCGGCAGAGGCGTAACTTTGTTTCCATCGGTTCTGAAGTTGCTCCCAAGATAAGACACTCAGGCTGGTTGAAATAAAAGTTTCCCCCGTTGCGCGAAGGTGCCTGCAACCTTTTACGCCAACGAATCACGTTAATTAATTACAACGGAGCGCGTCCTCACGTGGTTTCCTCTTTGCCGAGCGCAAACAAGGAAAGGAAAACTTTTGCAAATGTCAAGACGATGCATCTAAAAGGGTCTGAATTTGCAGAGACAGAACAGTCGCCAGGCTTCGGTGGAAACAGCTCATCTGATAACACATCGATATGCTATAAATCAGCACTAAAATCTAGAACTTTAAGCATGACTCACTGCCTGCAGTGGTGACAAATTTAGGGCACTGGTTACACATTGGTGTCCAGATGAAATTTTGTTCAACAAACAACCTGAGGCTGTGACAATCTGGACACCTGCATCTGTCAGGACGTGCTGAGGCTCGCATCAAGAGCGAGAGAGAGACGACTGACTGATATGATATGTCGGAAGGCGTCAAAACACTTTCCCGAAAGGCTTAGCCATTTTCACAAGCAGAACATATGAATGCGTCCAAACGCAAATTTGAATAAAATTAAAAATTTAAAAATCACATTGCTGTGCCGTCTTTGCGCTGTGTTGTCATCCTGCAAGAGGCCAGACAGAATGGTGGCAGGTACGGTCCATGACTGACTGAACGGAGAAAAATGGGTCAAAAGTAAATTTAGAATAACAAGAGAAGATGGGAGAGGCAGAAATACTTGTCCCCTTTCAGTCAACAGCAATGACCAAAGACAATGTTCGGACGGACGTCAACCAGCGGGGAAATAAAAAGCATCTCCCCGTCACTCATGGCAACGCAAAATGAGATCAGACGGGAGAGAGACGGATGGAGTGAAGATGTGCCGCGACGAGAGGGGTTGCGAGGGAAAGCGGCGCGCCGCAAATAGGCTCGGGCCTGCGAAGAGTTGCCTGGAAATGACAGTTGATTATTTCCTAACAGTTTGCCTTCACAACCCAAAGACCCATCACTTCGCTTAAGGGAGGAACATCTTGAAAGGAAGACATTATTTTAGGAGGAAAACACCTTCCAAGATGGCCCTGACGCGGTTTCCTCGATGTTTCGAGTAAAACGAGAGGGGGGCCGGCATCGGGGGCGGGAGGGGAGAGAGCTTGACCTGCCACTGATGCATCTCTAAGGCGACAGCAGCAGTCACAGAACTGGAGTGCATCTGTGAAGTGATCTCTGCTCACTCTGTCACGGGGACTTGTTTGGCACACACTGATGCGGCGACACAGTGACATGTTTAGCTTTTTTGGTGAATTACCGGAGCATATCTGATGCAGACATCTTCATTTCACTGATACGGCTCAACTAATTTGCGAAAATGGGACTGATGCCAGAAAGGACAGAGAGCGGGCGGCGGTTTCAAGCGACTCATTGCTCAACCATATCTGCCTTTATCGTTTATCGGCTTGCTCTGTTTTTGAAGAGGTAGCCCACGTTTGAAATGTTGTCACCTTGAAGACAAGGTGAGAAGGTTGGTCATATTAGATCAGGGATGTCCAATGATTTTCACAGACAAAACAAAATCTTTGCTTAATTAAGATATTGTCTATTTACTCAATCAAAGAGGTTTTATAAAACACCAAATGTCATAAGAAATAATTTTTTAAAATGTTAAGAAAAAAAGAAAAAAGAAAGTGGTTCTGGAGTTAGACTCAGTTAACTCAATTATGGTCCGAATGACAAAACATTTGGACACCAATGTACTAGAGCAAATTTTAGTACTTTGTAATCACAAAATTATAGGGTTTTTTTTTCCATGGAGAAAGTAGTTACGAAAGTGTAAAATGGCATTCATAGAATACATGGCGGCACAGTTTTGCATTGAATGTGGAAAAGTGTTGCATGAAAATATATTCAGCCACTAATTATATTCAAAATTATAATCCAGATCATCAGATGCGCTTTATCTTGTAGATCCACCCGTTTGTAGTTTCATTACAGTAAACGAGATTGGCGAGATTAAATCGCTTTAGTGGGACGGTTTAGAACCAACCACATTTAAGTGTTATAATGGCCCAGACCTAAATTAAAGCGTTAAAAATGTGTGTTGCTTCACCAAGCACGAGCTATTTCCTAAAGAGCAGCGGCTGCACTTCTGCTTTCAGATGTGCAAAGATCGTCCTTTAAAAGTATTTGACTCAGGGAGCCGGACCCAGAAACGACTGCCACACTTTTCAGATTTTGATCAGTTAAAAATGTGTTGAACCGAAGGACCTTTTCTTTTCTTTTTATTGTTACGTGCTGCTTTGCTTTGGTTTATCACGTACAGCTTCAGTTCAAAAGAATGAATGCGGTGCTCGTAATGTGACTTCCAAAAAAAAAGAAAGAGGAATCCAAGCAAGGCTTCACTCTTATGATGAAAGAATAGAAAATAAAAAAATTATCATTCGTGTTGTGAAAGCATTTCAGATACGTGGAGCAACGCGGCTACAGATGTAACGGAAAATAAAACGAGCCTAAGAGAACTTTTCATAACAAAACATTTATAAAACATAAGATGAGGATGAGGGAAGCAGTCAAAATCATCCGTCAAGTCATTTTAGGACCAGCAAAATTCTTGAAAATACGCACTCTAACCCAAAAACCTGAGTTAAGAAGCAAGAGATTAAAAAAAAAAGGCAAAGTGAGCACATGGCACGTTGCAGCTGTGCGACTCCTTGATTCTGCCTCTGACAAGCATATCATCCCTCGTCTGTGTTCCAAGATTACCAAACATCTACAAAAAAAAAAAACGCAAAAGAGAGCACGAGACAGAAAGGGAGCCAAGGACTGAACAAAAGACTGACACTGAATATTTTACCCAGACAGGATCTTATTAGATTAAAAACACTCCACTGTCATGTGAAGTGACAGCTGACGAGATGCCAGGCATCATCTGGGGAATGCTTCTGCTCCAAAACGCCATGACGCGCAATAGAAAAAAAGAAATAAATAAGTAAAATAGAAAAGGAGAAGTTTCACAAAACAAAAGTTCAGCCAGAAAATATGAGAGCAAAAATGATTTCTCGGCCTGCTGGAGGTAGACACCAACCCACCTGCGACCTCTGCTGGGACGAGAGGGTTCAGGTGACGGATGGACACGTGAAATATATTTTAGCGTCTTCAGGCGCGTACTGACAGATTTCATACGCAGTGATAGCGGAAATCTCAGCGACATTTGACGTCCCGGGCAGTTCCCTGTCACGGTTTGGTTTGTGACCCGGCGGTAAGGAAAGCGTGAACCACTTTGTTCGATGGCGCTCGAGAAAACTCGAGTTCGGTTTTAAATGGCATGCCGTGATCCTTACCCCCCACCACTTCTGCTATACAGCTGGAACATTGGTATTATTATCTTTAATTATCACACTTTTTAAAGCACACAGTGAGCCTGTAATAAGAGGATGATTTGGGAACATTTCTGGTAAATACTTCAAACTCCTTGCAGACATTTGGGGTCAAATTACACCACGTTTCAGGGAAGCTTATTTCTATACAATAATGTGGACAAACAGCAGCTTTGATCTTGGTGTGAAACAAAAAGGTTACACTGCTGCTGGAAGTAAAACATTAATAATGTATTGAAGAGTGCTTATTTCATGGCATACAGAGCTGCTGTTTGAGTCTATGTGGTCGACCTTTAAGCTAAATATCAAGAGGTCAAACAAAACAAAAAAGAGGAAAAGAAATGGCAAGTCGTGCAGTATACCAACTCGTATGCTACTGCAAATATTATCTTGGCTTTTAGAGTCTAGTTTGAGAACTGCAAGAAACAGTTGATCAGTTTCAGGTTTCAAATGTTCACTTTTTAGTTTGTAGATTATAAGTAGGTTGCTTGTTATAAACTCACTTTGTGATATTGTGGTATATCTTTCAAAAGTGATATAAAAATAAATTATTTGTGAGATTTTTTTTGGATGACCTGACTCCATCGGAATATCCAACAACACAGAAATATGGTGATATGGAATGGTTAAGTGCAAAGGCGTGACATGGTATGTTCATGAGTATAAAATGGAGCAGTCAGTTAAAATGAATAGTATGTCTTTTTTTCAAACAAAAAGACCTGAAACGAACACACACACAAAAAAAGACGAGTTCCCTCTATTTGCAAAACCAGAGGACGTGTCTGCTGAAGACACGACTGGACGGACATCGGACCAAATGGACCTTGCTGACGGGACGAACAGGAGCAGGGTTTGTTTTTAAAGACCAAGGCTGGAGTAGAATTACAACCAAGCCAAGCAGATAGACGGTACTGCTGCCACGTTCGACATAATTCATTAAAGAAATTCTGATTTGTTCCACTATCACATCGTTTTCCAAGCGGTTGAAGTCAGAATGGTCGCAAGGCATTTTATTCGACCGACTTTTGTTGGATAAAGTCGCATCCCTACAGACGTCTCCAACAAAGTTGCAGCCAAAGCTCCACAAAAGGTCATTACTACCAGTTTTGTTTCTTAGCTTCCTTCGTCTTCTGGTCTTCTGATAATAGCGTCGGCTCCCACTGCTCGACAGTTGCTTCAAAAATCGATCCATTATCACATTATCACAAATCGTTCACCCACAAGTCTGATTATGTGGCTGCATTTAATTCGTAGCAAAAGGAACAGAGTTGAGCATCAACATCTGCCGTCTGAACGTAGCCAATGAGACGCCCTAAGGAGGTTGAATGATGTGCAAACCTTTTTAAGGCAACGCAGCGGTTCCTGGAGCAGCAACTGCAGTGAAATTTGGCTTGCATGCCACACTCTTCAGATTACAACTTGCGAAAATTGTGGAAGCCGTGTCCACAGACAGTTTCTGCAGAAACCCAGGCCATTTGCAAAATTCCAATTGCAAATTTCCCAGTTCAAAGTTAAGTGGAGTCAACGTCTGAACTTCGACACAACTTAGTTTCGAGCCTCATTTGATTCGGTAAGCAATTACAGCTCAAAACATTGGATGCTTTCTCAATTCAGATCAAGCGCTTAATGCATCGCACTGATGAAAGGCGTTTTAAACAACGTCAGAATGTCTTGTTCAAAGATTAAACGAGACATTCTTAACTGAAGCAGTTAAGAAATATTAGCACATCTCACACCATCCATGACCTTGATGGTTAATCACTTTTACACCGACTCATTCAGCTGCGTCTCTGTACTGGCAAAGGCACGGCTGTATGTGTGAATCAGAGAGGAAAGAAAGAAAGAAAAAAAAAGAGGGAAAAACCAGGCAGATGTGTGCGACCCGCAGACATCAGCCAGATATCGACTGCAGCAGAACTGACAAGTATCAAATGTGTGTTTGTTATTTTCCTCCAGTTACTAAATGGCCCTTGGTGGAGTTGTCAACAACCTTCATTTATTCATGCCTTTGGCCCGGTTTCTGTGCAACGTGTCAAACTCGGGGGAGCCGGAGCGGTGTGGCGCCGCGGATTAAAAGTTTGACTCGAACTAACGACGCTCTCTGAGAGCAGCAGACGCCGGCGAGCCCTAGCGAGTCTGGAGGTTTTTCCAACTCCGGAGAAGTGTGTCACCTGCTGTCGAGGTGGCTGAAGTCCAGCAGGTTGAACTCCCGGTTGTCCTGAGAGTGATAGATCGTGTCAACGTCCTGAAACGACAGAGAAGCAAGCAAGAGTTTCAAAGAAAAACCTTTGAGAACAGGGTAATTGAGACATATGCATTCATTATTATTATTCCCTCAGCTCCTCTGCAGTGGTCTCTCTAGTTTTTCATTTTCATTTGCAGTTTTCTATCCTATCAAACATAATTTCACCAGGATCATTAAATCAATCGTCGGTACATTTGGCGCCAAGACCTGATGAAAGAAAAGAACAAACAAAATCTGCATCTCAGCAAAGGTTGTCAGTCAAGAGAAGCAGGAAGTTCTCCAAATCTTGGACTGGATCTCAAGCAGCATTGATTTTGTTTCTTTTCATTCTCCCCTCACCCCGAGACTCTGGAGTATTTATTTCCAGATGAAATATAAAATGTACTTTCACCCGAAGGAGAGAGAAAATTCTGGACCGCTTAGCAACAGATCAGCTTTTCTTTTTCTTTTTTGTTGAGTTTACTGAAAGTAAGAAGAAAAATCTCCTAAAAATTCTTAAACAGGCTTAAATCGGACGCGGTGAATCCTGTTCCTTCTGCGCCATTTTCTGTCACGTTTTCCTTTCACTCAACTTTCTATTAATATTCAAGGATGCAGCACTTTGAACACCCAGCTTCTTTAGCAGTGAACCGTAGTTGTTTATTCTCTTTGCAGAGGACATTGTGTTGAACAAAATGTAGTGGTGACATGACATATCTGCATTCGAAATCCTTGGCCTTGTGTAGTTAATATTAAATGCAATGATAATTCAGTCAGAGGGATTCAGGCACAGAATAATAGTTGTGAGAAGTTGAAACAGTGTTTTACTTTTTAAATTTGAAAATTATTTAAGTACAATTTTTTCCACTTTTTTTTTTTTTTGTACAACAAATACATAAAGATTTGATTGTGATTATTTGTTTATTTTTTCACAAGTTTGACTTCAGCTGAAATTTCTAAGAGGAAAACATTCGAGAAAGATTGTTTTGATTTTGACGATGCTGCGGGTTTAAAACGCGAAAGATATTTCACAATATTAGGAAATAAGCTTATTTTTCGATTAGCCAATAATGTAAATACGTCTACATTTTGACGACATCCAAACTCATCGAGGTGCACCTGTTCCATCAATATTGATCGTATCAAAAAGGAATCGAATTAGCATCGACATGGCCTTCTCACCCACTGGACTTCTTCTTTGCAGCCGATCCCGTTGTAGTCACAAAGGGCAGCGTACGTCTCCGAAAACCCGCCTGGAATGACGAGACGCGTCCACAAATCACAGACGAGGTGCAAAAAGATAAATTAAAAAAAAGTTGAATAGGAATCTGAAGCTTAAAATATTCGAGGTGCATTAAAGTCAGAATGTGTGAGACTGAGATGGGCTGTCAGAGCGGGGAAATGGACTCTCGATTGCAGTCGTTGTTGACCTCCAGTTACGTGGGCATGTGTGTGCAGAACTGACCGCAGGTTTTCGGAGGCTCTAGCGACGATTCGGAGCTGGGTGAAAACTTCTGGCTGCCATCGGGCACGTCTCCCTCCGCTCTGCAAATCGGAGGACTGAAAATGGAAAAAGAAAACAGGACAAAAAAAAAAAAAAAAAAACGTTCAGCCGTGCACAAAATCTACAGGCAGGTCATGTCGAACTGAGCTGCAACTTAATGTTTGATACCTGCAGTGGAAAAAAAAAGAAAAAAAAAAGAAAGAAAAACAAAAAAACAAGCAGATGTTAAGTAGGTGTTTGCTTCTCCTGGTTGCTGTCCTGCAGCCAAGTGTTGGTGTGAAGAACTGTGGTAATTGCAACAAAGGAAGAGACGAGGTTTAGGTTTCTGAGAAAGAACAGAAATGAAAATGTATTGTATTGTAAAGTCTGGAAATGAATAGCTGGGAATGTCGAAACATCCATCTAACTTCTTATCGTGTCAGGAAAAAGTATCCCCCCCTACAAATATCTTCACTTTTTCTTTGCCAGTGTTTCAGCTGTTTTACCCGGATTCGATCTGCCTTTTAGTGGCGATAGATTTAATTTAGCCGGTGACAAGTAAATCAATCTACAAACAATTTGCCCACAGGTTTTCTGCTGTATTTCACAGTAAAGACCCAACGAGGGATCCTCTTGTCTCATTCTGTCAAATAGTTAAACACAGGGCTGACGGTTCAAAAGTGATCATAGTTAAACAGTTAAAAAGCCAACAACAAAAGCCAAAAATCATTGCAAATGAACAAACCACTGAGACCAGGTTTAGCAGTAATCAATCCGACGGCTCGTAAAGCGCCACCTGAAACACCCGCAGTCCTTCAGGCACATCTAAGCTGACACAAATCGCTCCCAACAGGAGCTGCGCATTAAAGAGCTACGGATTTAGTTGCAGGTCGGACAAAATGAGCAGACCCCTCTGCAAATGACTCCCCTTTTCTTTTCTTTTCTTTTTTTTTTTTTGCCCTTTTCAAAGCTGCGCTCAAAGGCCTGGCACAAGACGGCTTTCAAGCTTCGGCGCAGCCCGCCCGTTTATTGCCGGGCAGGCTTCTGCTATTAGCAATAATAACAATAATGCATGTCTCCTTTCTGGCTGAGTTACGTAAGCGCACAAAGAGAGCATTTCGACAAAACTACACAAACCTCCACAGCTAAACTCTGTAATCATTTTTAAGGTTACTACAGAGCCCTGTTTGCACTGAGGAAGAGGCTCATTTGCAACAGGCTCATCTTTGTTCATTACAGACACTTAAGTCAGAGCTGAGATGGATCAAAAGCTAATACAAAGTCAAAGCTGATTATGACATTGTGCACTGGTCATGAATAAATAAAAAGCAGACAGGAGAATTTGATTCCTGACATGCTGGTTGGCAACCTAACAGCAAAGACTTCTGATGCCATTGTTTCTTTTCTGAAAGCTGACACTCAGTATGCAGAGATCTATAAGAACAGGGATTTTAAACCAGCGAAATACATGAAGTCGGATTCTGGAGAAAGTCACCATGGGGTGCCTTGCAAAGGCGTTGCATGCCTAAAACCTTTTCATATTGCCCAATCTTCAAAATATCGCATTGAGATTGTGTGTGGCAGACCAACAAAATGCGGAGCAAAGTTATGAAGCAACAGGATGCAAGGGTGACCACATTTCTTCACAGATTACAATCTGAAAAGTGTGGTGTGTGTGTTGTTCTAACGCCCCTTCAGTCAGTACTTTAAATTCGCCTTTTGCTGTAGTTGCAGCAGGAGGTTTTCGTCAACATACTTTGTAGCTTGTGATTATAATGTCACCAAATGCAGGAAAAAACAACAACAAAGTAAGTAAGAATCCTTTTACCGTTCGTACATCATGTTTGGTTGCATCTGCTTCCTTTTTTTTTTTTTTTATGAAAGAATTACATCACGCTGTTGAATTCAGCACACACCGCGGTTAATCCTGTTTGTCAACAAACCGCACACACCTGACCACATCGGTGACCTTAATCCTTCCTTATCACCACAATCATCATCGGGAGGCAGTTATTTTTACACCATCTGCGTTTTTCACTTCGGCGCAGCAGAACCAATCAGTTACGCGGCTGTGCAATCAAACCCACATCATCATCTCTTCTTCTGTTCTCTCCGCTCCTTAGTGCCTTTCAATGTGCTCACTGGAAGCGAGCATCTGCCAGGAGCCGGATGAAAAACAGCCGTTTAAGTGCGTGGAACTGGAGGGCCAACAAGCGCGCCAACGAGCGGGACAAAGTCAGATGCATTGAGTTTGAAAAGTGTGGAGGAACGTCAAAAACTGAGAATCTGAAAGTAAATCGGACTTAAACACAAGACAATCCATCCAGGACAAACGGTCCAGTTCAAGAACGGCTTCTTGCATGTAGAGTGAGGGTTTGCCGGCGGGTTTTTTACAGCTGCTTCATCTTTTTCCACACGTGGAAGAAGATGAAATAAAGCTGTTGCAAATTACAGCGCCGATAAAAACAAACAAATCTGCCGGCTGAAGAAGAAAACAATACAATGACGAGTGTCGTTCGTCTCGGAAAACAAACAAAAAAAACACAAAAAACTTCATTTCTTCTCCTTCAAGACTTACGCATAAATGGAGTTGTTGAAGACGCGGGAGAGGGCGTAGTTGATGTGGTTGACCATGTGATCCAGCTGGTCCTGGGTCTGAAGGCGCAGCGAGTAGGTGGTCTTGTCTGTATCGATGACCACCTGCACGTAAACACCAGATCAGTTTTTCTCCTGCGACAAGTCACTCTTATTGGACGGTTCACACACAGGGGAGCTTCTGACCTGGTGTTCTGGATAGGTGTTCATTGCTCTGATTTCCAAAAAGTTGAAAGTGACTTCCACCTGAAAGAAGAAAATGGGAACAAACGATCACTTTGGTTTTCAGCGACGCGCATAATGTATGCACATTTGAAGAAACCCAAAACAACAACAACAACAATCTGTTGAGAATTGCTACAACATTAATCAGACCCTGGAGTTTTAAAAATATGCAAATGGGGTTAAAAGAAGAAGTCACTGCCTGCTGAATCCAGAAAACAATGAATGCAAATTGACCCACAACAGTTTCGACTAAGTCTGGCCTCACACCTTAAATATCTACGATTAAATTTAGATCTCATTATTTTTTTGTCCAGCTTTTCACATCAACTTTTATTTGAACACAAATTAATCAAGAATGTTTTTCTGTCAAAAATAGAGCCAATTTACAGCAAATGTCATTGTGAGGCTCTTTAAAAGTCAAACAAGAGTGAATCAAATACAGTTCTGTTTTGTATGAAGTCTTTTCACATTGGCTTTCATTCAAATTAAAGCCAAGAACACAATAAGATTGAGATCAACTAAAAAGGGGAAGTTGGTTTTACGGTAAGAGACACGACCTTCCAAGGTCTTGAATTTCTTCTTTTGTGGTTTTTTGGGGCTGCAGTCAGCATCCTCGAGGGTCTTTTCGGAGGGTTGCCATTTAACCTTTTGGGCCCATAGCCTTCAATAATAACTGTCTTGACGGGTTTGACCTTAGAAACAATGACTTTTTGCTGCTCATGGCCAACAGATTCCACGGGAGAATAGCCACCGATGTGAAGACTTGGAAGGTTCTACCCAAACTCCGGCATCCTGAGATTGTATGCCAAGCAGATGAAGGCAAATGTGGCGAATGACTTTATGGATCCCCAAAGAAGAGTGGAGTAGTGAACAGAAACAAATGAAGGTCTCAAAAAGGAAATGGAGAAGCTGTGGAGAGTCCAGGTCTCGTTGGTGCCAGTGATCATCGATGCACTTGGAAATTGGACCCTGAAATTGAGGAAGTTGCTGCAGTGGTTTGCACAAACAACCTTTCAGATGAGCTGGGATACTGCACAGAAGAGGAAGCTTTACTAATGTCCAATTTCAGTTTTAGACTTCGTACTCAGGGACAAAATGTAAACTATCTAGATTAACAATTTACATCAAAAGCAAAGACAAGAACCAGGAAGAGGAACAAAGATTCTCTTTCTGTCTGTTTTCGGCTCACATATAGATCATCCCGTTTTATTGGGAGATAAAAGTTTTTTTTGCTTTCAATATTTAAGATACCCTTCTGTTGCCTTATACCGGTGGCCACATATCACTTTCATGGTCAGTATCATTACATACCATCATCGGAGTTGTAAATATTGCTTCTCCCTTCTCGGCTGAGGATTTTGTTTTGCCTCGGCATTAGCGTGAGCTCACGTCTGGCAAGCAAAAGGCATTAAATTCCACTGAGAGCGAGAAACATTTACCTTGGTGGGCACTTTGACAGCGAAGAGATACAGTCTCCATGTTGCCAGGACCTGAGGGGGAGAAGACATTTATTTTTGTTTCTGTCACTGAGCCGGCAAACGCAAAGACGCAAATCACAGCAAACAAAACAAAAAGAAAGCACGGCACAAAACGTCGCACGAAAAGAGCGCCAATCGTCTCCGCGGTTCGTCCAAATGAACGGAGCACTCTAAACATTAGCCCGCTAATGGCGACGGGGTTAGGCGGGATGTGAAAGAAATATAATGATGAGCCTGCGAGTCATGTGACAGACTAATTTATTTCAGTAAGTTGTGTTGATGGAACTAAGTAGCAATTATTCAACAGATGCCTCATTGTGCAAGAGAGAGACAGAGAGAGAGAGAGAGAGGAAATCATCGGTGAAACAGGAAGATGGAAGACAAAGACGAAAAAACAAAAACTGCTTTTTGTTGGCAAAAAAAAAAAAAAGAAGAGGGTTTGGGGAGCATTACCATTTTAAAGTGTCTGGGGTAAAACAGGAGAAGCAAAACGAGAATATATTAATATTCTGCCCATCCTATTAATCTCATTTATAATTCAGAAATCCACAATTAGCATACCCCATGTATGCACACTGTGCATCTCTCCTCCACTCACTCCAACCCTCTCTGTCTATTAGTCACACTTCCTCTGTATCTTCTCCAGTCTCGCGCTTAGTTCTCTTTCTATCTCAGTTTTAAATCTCTTTCTTGTTTCATGTCAGTCCATTGGATTTATCTTTTGTTGTTGTTTGCTTTTCATCTTCTCGGCCCGTCCCTAATTCCTCCCATCTCCACGCCGTACGTCTTCTCTGCCGGGTTTGTGCCCAGAACCCCCGACACCTCACTCCATCCCCTTGTGCCCTCAGCCCTTTCCACCCGCCGCAGTTCAGTTTTTTCTATTTCTTTTCTGCTCTGTCGCTTTCAATTCCTCAAGGCCTTTTTGTGCTGAATGGCTAATGGCGCCCCGCAGAGAAGCGGAGAGAGGAAGAAAGAAAATCAAATGTACAGAGACAAAAAGAAAGAAGAGGGGAAGGGCAGATAGAAGCGCAAAGACATTTTTTCAATTTATTTATTTATTTTTTCCCGCCTGATAATGGACTCTTCGGATTCCTCTTAACGATGCCACACCGTCTCCCGGCAGAGGCGGCGTTACACATCAACGCCCGGCGCCTTAAATATACAGACAGACACGCACAACAGACTCCAACAGAGTTCTGAGACGAAACCAAAGGGAGATGGAACGATACCTCCCATCGAAACGGGAACAAAACCAGAAAACGAATGCATCTTCTCTGAAGATCTGAAGTCAAACAAGAAGCTTGAGGACAAGTCTGAAAGCGTCTGTAAATGCAGGGAGAGCGGGGCACTTCCAGACGGAGCCGAACCGAGACATAAACAACTAATTATAAAGTGACTAATAAAAGCCTTCAAAAGGCCCCGCAACCTGACGAAGGGTCTCCTCTTGTAAACAAAGACATCAATAATGCAAGCCCGCCAAAGGGCCAGCTGGAATCTCGGGAAGATTCCAGCTCGGGTCACAGACTTGGCATTAAAAGCCCAGGTTGCATCAGTGTGCCCTCGTACAGCAAGCAGGGCACCTGAGGGTACAGTATGTCAATCTGACACTCGTCAAACAGCTGGTGGGTGTTTTTTTTTTTTTTTGCGTTACACAAATAAATAAATGACAAAACGTATATGAAGAAAACCTATAATAAAAGGTGAATCGAAGGTTGCCTGAGGTGACGCTGCGTCTGAGGCACAAACGGAAAAGCGGTGGCGCCGCTGCATGACTGTTGTGGAAGAGGTTCCGAAAAAAAACTGATACTCTGAAATTCTCAGCTCCAAACCGATCTAACATTTGGGCTTAATAGTTCGATGACGGCATTTTTCATAAATTACATCAGAAGTATTTCTGAGCTTCTTATTAAGACACTGAATCCACATGATAATGATGGCGAGCTACAGGACTGTAGCCACAGCTACCATGGGGCAGGTTGCTACGCTGCGCCGTCGGCCCTCCTGACCGACACCAGCAGGCAAGATGGATGACGCGTCTTTTCTAAGGACTCAACAACAGAGATGGATGCAGCTGCGGCTCAAACCGGCGTCTGGTTGGGTGTTTATTGTGGTACTGAGCTATGACAGCTTCTACACTAAAGATTGTTGCCATGTACTTTGTAGCTCTGGTGAGTGTTAACTGATTGGATTTTTGAATTTCCAACAACCTGAATAAGCTGAAAATCAACTTATTTCTCTGTACATCTCTGAGTCCTTTTGGGGCCTTAAATCCCATCTCATTATCGGGGGGACCGTAAACAGGGACATTTTTTAAGAGTGATGTTGACGGGGGTCAGCGAGGTTACAGTGAAATGTAACGCAAGATATGCACATTCAAGCTGCAGAACCAAAAAATGACTAGCAACGCACATCAAACGTGTTTTTCTCCGTAAACAAACTGTTGAGAAGTGAAACTAAAATTCAAAAGCTCCTCACTTCGGCGGCTCTAATGGAGCCTGTGCCGTTCAGCGCCGCTGTTGCTCTTCCGACACTTTGATCTAATAATGGTAGGGGAGGAACTAAAAACTAATAATTTTTTTCTGAGATAAATGGCAGATTTATTTTGTTATGTTTGCTTATTTTGTCTTTTCATATTGACATTATATAGACGCAAACGTTTCTTCAGTGATTTTTTTTTTTGGGGGACAATTCTAGACTTTTCCCAGACATTTACCCCTATGTGGGGCGTGGAATCATAATTTCCCTCCTTATCCATAATTTATACTTACAAATATTAGTGAGTTACGCAATAAAATCTGTGATACATACACCCTAAGGTGTACGTTTTAGGTGGGTTTATAAGAGGATTGTTGTAATTATGCATAAAGATTACGTCCTTGGATTGGGAGCACCCACTTATCTTTGGATAAATTAGTTGTCTCAAAAACACAAATTAAGCCACAAGAAAGAATATTCAGCAATTTATTATTAATTAGCCCTGCCAGCCAGAGCTTAAGACAAACCCCGGCAGAAGGAATCGGGCCATTCGGCCTACTTGTTGCATTCTCCTAGAGAGCTCGATCCAAAAAGCCTGAAAAGCTGCTCAAATGCAGCTCCTGGAACTGTTGGAGATGAGATGGTCAGCTTCTTCGATGTGGTCAGCCAAGAAGCCAGCAAGTGACAGTTTGAAGAAGAAGAAAAGAAGAAAAAAAAACACGAATGCAGGAAGTGGCAGGAGAAAGGACTGGAATGTAAAGATGACAAGATGAGAGGTAGAGAGGTGCCCTTGCTGTGATGTGCGAGTGTCAGAAGCTCCAGTTCAAAGAACCGACCAGCCAGCCGGCGAGTCGGACCCGGCAGCGACGCCGGGAGAACGGGGACGGGGCTGGTGTGTCACTCAGGAGAGCCTCTGTGCCGCACACACAGGAGAGCAACTTTGTGTCTCTTTTCGCTCACACACACACACACACGCACACCCATTCATGAGGGAGGTTCAGAGGGCGGGGGCTTATATTAATCTTAAGCTGTCAGGCTCTTGCACTTCAAACGAGATGTGGTGGAAATCAAAGCATTTCACTGGATGGTGTGTGATCGCACACGGGCGCGCGCCGCGGCGTGGCGTAGCCTCCGAGGGAACAAGCAGGGGGGCGGGGGGTCTGTGCCAGATTTGGTCACCAGCGGTATTTTTGGCCCGTCCACAAGGGCACATCAAAACGAGCGCACAGAAAATTCCCAACACGCTCACATCGAAGCGGACACATGCTAACATGTCGCACATTCATGAGACTGGAGGAACTAGTCACACCCCACAGACTGTTTCATATTTTATCATGTTCCATCCACAGTCTTTGAAGCATTTTAGTAGTTTTTTACCTTACATTAAAAAGGAGTAAAATTTTTTTTAAAATTTAAGGACAAACTATATACTGTAGACTTAAATCAGGCATGAAGGTGGATAGTTTGGTCTTAACTGTGGTTCTTGTGCTGAAACAAGAATAAGCCATTGACAAAAAGAAAGAAAGAATAAAGAAAAACTGCACGACCAAGTCACTAAGTAACTCAATAAATTAAGTAAGCTCGAGAAACAGAGCAAAACCATGTTGTCCTTCCATCTGTTCATGATCGGGAAAATGGAGATGTCCCTGATTCTGATGGATGACAAAGGAATAAAATCACGAGGAAAAAAACAAACGCAGAACTTGAGAGTATAATAACGCTCTGGGTTTTTTTCGGAAACAAAAAAAGAACTATAATCCAGAGCTTTGACACGGAGATTTAAAAATTAAATAAATAAATAAATCAAACTTTTGGCAAACTGACAAAGCCAAGATTAAAAGGAAAAAAGAACCACCGGGGTTAAATGGCGACAGACAGACGAGACGGAGAGAAGGACAAGTGTCTGGATTGAAACGAGAGACGGGAAATGAATAAGATGTAGAGGGGTTTGCCTTTACGTCCTGACAGTGCACGCTCACACTCATTCACACTTTCTCTCTCTTTCTCTCTCCCGCTACCGCGAGGGAAGAGGGAAGGTCAGCAGTCACGCTTCACACTCACGCCGCCACAGGCTCGCCGACATGTGTTAAGATAATCAAAGGAAATTTCAGTCCTAATTACGGCGCCGAGCGCTCGCCGTGCGCCATCGGATGGCAAATCTAGAGGCCTGCCGAGAAAAACGACTTTTCAGAGGCAATTTTGCAGGGCCAGAGACATTAAAAAAAGAAAAAGAAAGAAATTCATGGCGATGTTCGTTACGTTTCAGAGAGAAGACCGCCAGAATGAAGGGGCTCATCCTCAAAGCACGGGCCACATCTGTATCAGAGCTTTTGTGCTGCGCCTTCCTGCAGAGCCTTAGAACACAGCTGGAGGTCTCTGGGAAACTGAGTCATCACGCAGGCTCACTTTCACCATTTTGAATTATGTAATTGACAGAGAGCTCTTTGGCCTGCATTCACTATCAGAGCGGACTTGCTGTGTGTCAGACGGGGCTTTTCTCAACGACGGCATAAAATGCGGAGGACAGAAAGAATCGCGACCAAAGACTGTGAGGCTGATGATGTTGGCTTTTTTTTCTTTCAGTTTTTAGCGTGTTAAACTGGTTCGTTGCAGCACAGAAAATGTGGGGTCTTGAACTCGACAGAGAACAGAAAGAAAACGCAGACTTTCTGCAGCAGAAAACATTTTCCTGAGACAGACTAGAAGCTCTGGCACTGACGAAAATAGTCGCCAAAAAGCGCCAAAGAGATCCACGGCTCAGGTTAAGTGGCAGCATTTATTGTATCGTTTATCAGTTACCATGATACATTTTTTTTCGTGATAATATTTTGATTCATCGTTGTCACAACATATTCAAATTAATGACATTTAAAGCCCCTAAAACTCGCTGCATTGTTAGGATTATTTTCACAATTGTTGACCGTTTGTTCCATAAAGCTGTACACATAAATATCAACAAATGTTTATATCGTAATCAGACGCAGCTTCTGTGTGCATTTCAGCGATAAAAATCACTTTTTGACTTCTTAATGTGATTGCGTGTTACAAATTGGAATGTTTTTTTCACAAATTGGTGTTTGTGCTTGTGAGACTGTGATTATTATCATGCGGTCACAGTTGTACGGTTACCTAAAAAAAAAAAAAAAAAAAAAAGTATTAATAGTTTTTGTTCTTACAGCAGTGCCACAAACCATCTTGATAAATCTTGAAGTCCACATCGTTCTCACGTCGTTCAGGTGGGAGGATCTCAGGACAAATATTGGTGCACTCATCGAATTCAAGTGTTGCTTTTGGGTTTAGCAACATACTGCCAAAAGGATTAAGCTTTTCCTTTAGCAGACAGAGAAACTAGCCAAACTGGGTTTTTTTCCCCATCATTTAAGCATTATGTGTGGCAGAAAATTTACTCTGCCTTTTGCTCTGAACAAATCACCCCCACTGGGTTAGGAAGCATCATAAGGTGGGATTATATATATATATATATATTTTTTATCTTTTTCTTTTTTTATCAGTAAGGACAGGAAAGCTCACCGGTGTTGATTGGATAAAGTTAAATGTAGGGCAAGAAAACCTGCAAACGACTACAACAGAGGTTCACCTTCAAGCAGAACAACAACGTTAAAACAACCGCAACAACAGTGGAACGGTTTAGATCCAGGTATGTAATAGAAGATTTGAAAATTGCTGTACAAAGATGAGCTTCATCCAGGATCTCAGATTTATAGCATGAATCCATAATGTTTAGAAAACAAAGCATCATTTTTCCACCCACAATAAAATGACGTTTTATTTTAGACGCAAAATCCCAATGAAACAGAGTTTTGCAGCAAAGCGGGACGACTGCTGAGGGAGTTCAGGGCACTGCAGGTGCGAAAGGCACTGGCCGTCTTCCAGCTGGAAGACAAAGTTGCAGACAACATTAAACTTCACACACAAGGCGACTTATTCATATTGGCAGCCGGGCGCTTCCTGCTGACGCTGCAGCACCAGGTGTCACTGGGGTGAAGCAATGAAGTTTGCAGGAGGAGAACGCTTGCTCAGAAGCAGGTCTCCAATTACACAATTTCCCTGAGTACAAGCATCGAGCTTCAACTTTCCAAGTTTCACTCTGGAACTTAGCTTTTTACAAATTACATCCGCACGACGAGCCCAAGTCGGTGGGACGCATTCAATAAGCAAACGAGACACGGCTACTGACCTCCGGGGGGAATCATGTGGAAAAACGAGACGTTTTTCTGGACTCGGCATTATATTTCTGATGCGCCCATGAAAACGTGGAGAGGTAGAGCGGCGAGGGGCCCATCCACTATGCGGCATCTGTATGTGGCTAAACAAAACATCGACCAATGCATGATCCGTGAACACGCATTTTCCCAACCACTAAAAAAAAACAACAAAAAGACACAGAGCAATGCCTCAGGAGAACATCTCGTTCTCCGGCTCATGACTTTTTCTTTAAACGAGATGCTCGACAAAACTCAGGAGTTTTTGGGGCTTTTTTTCTTGAGAGCATAAAAACCGCAAGTGTGCATGAGATGCCAGGGCAAAAAAAACCCCAACGAAGATCAGCTTTCAGATGAGGTTTGCCCTGAGGCGGCCGCACGCTACACTTGCTCGCCGTTTTCTTTATCGGCGCTAAAAACACCAAACGCTGAGGCAGCATTGGAGCTGCTCTTGCCTATCGGTCGGCTCAGGTGTCTGGAGCGGTTTTGGCGAGCTGCAGAGGAAACGGCGCTTCCGTGCGCCATTAAACATGGATGGATGATGTGCTGCACCTTGTCGGAGGAATTGAAATGAAATAAAACTAACAGCGTAAAGCAAATCAAAGTCACCCGGAAGACGTGCGCGTTCTCAAGAGATCGCCTGAGAAGCTCGCCGTTAAAGCGCCGCTTAACGGATTTCCGAGCCTCGCTTTCAGCGTAGACAAAAAAATTTACATTTATGTCGTCGTTGATAAGATGAGTCAATCCTGGTCTGAATTAAAATGTAATTTCCTGTTGTGGAGGTGGCATCATGCTGTGGGGATGCTTTTTGTTCTCTTTTTTTTTTTTGTCATTGTTTTTTCTGAGCCTTTTTCTAATAATTTTGTGTTTTCCGTTTTCGGGGTTGAGTAACTCAGTTGCAGCTTTTCCATCACGTAAATGCTGTAATTTCTCTTACAGCATTTAAAGTCATGGCATCTAATGTGCCACAAATGTACACTGTGGATACATGACATTAGAAAACTATGCAGTGGCGAACATTTTAATCTGCTATTTATACAGCATAGTTTGGGGTGATCATTCTGCTGACTCCTTTGTCTCTCGTCGGCCATTTCAATACTCGCCAAATGCCAAACTCTCGGTTGACCTTTTGTATCGCAGACGCCATCGTCCACTGTGGGTCTCTGCTGCAGGGACTTCAACCTGGTGGAACATATTGTTACCATTGAAAGTGTACATTTCTATCTGTGCCGATCATATCTTTGTGTTGCTTTGATGTCGTTCCGTGTTAAAGTATTAAGTGTCATAAATTGTGTTTCCATTAAAAATGTGTGTAAAACTTTGTTGACTTTCCGCTGATGTTGGAAAAAACAGAATTTTGCAATCGGGCAAATTTGGCGAAAGACAGAAGAAACCTGTAAGAACAAAATTACCTCTTCAAAGCATTGCATGTTTTACTTGTAACTAGCAGTCTGTAAGACGTGCTACTTTCAAAGTAGCAGAATAGTTTTTGCTTTTGTGTTCTTCAATCGTTGCTGAATTTCTGCAAAATCATAGTAGGTTTGCCCATAAAAACGAGAGAATTTTGAGCTGCCTCAGTTATTCTTCCCTCTTGTTAAAGAGATTTGTGCAAAAGCCCTGTGACTTTCTGATATTGTACCTCAAATGACTTTATTGCCACCAAGCAAAAGATTTTCAATTTCCATCAAAGGGCTTGATTTTTCCAAAGGTTTCCTTTTTTTTTCTTTTTTACCCAACACAAACACAAAATTGCATTCCATTGACATCGTCAGAGACGTTCCTTGCTGCAGTCTCTTTCAGGCTTTCACGGTTTCATTTTAGAGGCAATGTTCGGGCATGATCTCACACGGGTGCACGTTCGTCAACATCTGTTTTTGATCCACTTCCACAGGGGGCAACGAACAGCAATCCAAGTCACCAAGGTGCTGCGTATTTGTCTGTGGCTAGATGAGAAGCTCTTATAATAATAATGACAACAATAAGAAGAATAATATCGCATTTCATTTACAGCAACTTTCAGAACCAAGGACACTTTTCAACACTAAAAACACAAATTAAAACGTTGATAAATGTCTGTAAAAACACAAAACCATGAAATAACTAAACAAAAAAAAAAAAAACAGTCAAAGTGAGAAAGCTTAGTTTACATTTGACACGTAGAAGTGGGAATTCAGGAAAAGTAACGTTTTTGGTCGTTTTTGATCTCATGTTTTTGGGGGTCATTTCGGGAGGATGGCCCCCTGGGAAGCTTCACCGCTGAAAACGACGGCTCCCGCTGTGATTCGTTTGATTTCCAAACCCTCAGCATCCGTTTCCAGACTTCAGAAAGACAGTGACGTTGCTTCTCAACAACTCTTCAGTTTATTTTTATATCGGAGCTTGATGTGTCACTTCTACCTGCAGTACATTTTCATCTACTTAGGTCTTATTTCAAGTAGGGCTAGATTGTGGTGTTTGTTCAAGTCAGTTGTTTTATATTATGTATTGTTTTATTAATGTTAAAAATTAAGGTGTGACCAAAAAAGGCAAGTCAAGACAGCAATGGTTCACCAGAGCAGAACTAAATCCTGGGAACAATATGTTATCCATCCTGCTTTCCCTGCTTTGATCTAACAGATATTTTTAGACTGAGGGAGGAAACTGGAGTGCACAAAGACCTCTGGCTGGGATTTGAACCGAAGACCTTCTTTCGGCAAGGCACACTATCCAGTCCCAGAATCCCTGAGCATGAGGCTTTTTCCAAGTTAAAGAAGGCTTCCTAAAGTTTTTCGGCGCGAGACGTTTCGTGCATAAAAGAGGGATTTATTTTCAAACTTCCCCCACGTCTTTGCCAGGCTGCTAACAAACGAAGGGAGCGCTGCGTCATCGACTACCAGGAGAACCTTCATCCATTGGGATGAAAGTTCACTTTCACTCCAAACCTCTCATTTCAACCGGTTTCAGCTTGTAGAGACCAGAAAACGGGGAGCCACTTACACTTATGAATGATTTATGTGCAACGGGGGGACTTTAAAAGGCAATTCAAAGCCATAAATCATCATTACATATTACACCCACCATGAGTTTCATAAATTACAACCCTGCTGTAAACATCACACCCCCCCCCCACACACACACACACCCACACACACACACACACACACACCCACACACACACACACACACACACAAACATCCTAACCACACAACTACAGTCGCTGAACATCCAAGCATAACTAAACCTTCAGACGGCGAAGTAGCACTTAGCCGACCTCGGCTCTTTGGGCCGAGTTCTCTTGAGCAGCTTCTCTGCGTTAACTGTAGAACCCTGGGCAGGGATGAGCACCCGAGTGTGTCCAGGACTGTCAAGCAGTGACTCGCTCAGCAAGTAATTGGCTATTATTGGTGAGAGCACAGAAACCGCAGAGTCAACAGAGGATAAAACGGAGCAACCGATCAGGATAAATAAGTGGCGGAAGAGCCAAATCGGCAAGTGGGGCATCACAACACATCAGAGATTACCTCCGCATTCTCTCTCTCTCTCTCATTCTCCCTGCTCACTCCATCCTTCATTCACACTCCTCCAGTGGGAAGCCCTCCCCTTTCCCTCCATCATATTCACCACCCCTCTCTCCCCCCACCTCGCCCTCTCTGCCTTTGAAGATGCTTTGTTTTCTTGACTTGCCTCTAATCTTCAAATAGGGTGATCTAATAACGGCCGCAAGAGTGTGTGTGCAAGCGAGTTCTGTAGCTCTGAGCCTTATGTGTGTATGCGTGTGTGTGCGTGTGTGTCTGTGTCTAAGTGAGCTGTACATGCCAATCTGCACGCATGTAGTGTGTTTGGATGCGATAGATGCATGCGTGTTGATGCGTCCCGACACGTTGCCCTGGGTGCTGTTTGGATGTCATGCTGTGCCCTCCCAGGGTCTGTCTGAGGTGTGTGTGTGTGTGTGTGTGTGTGTGTTCGTGTGTGTGCGTCACAGAATGACGGCTGGTACAGTCAACACACAATGACAGTTGGATATTAACAAACCTCCAGAGGCGAAAAGGGGGCCGGAAGAAGGAGCAAAATTTAGAACAAAGGCTTAATGATATACATAAACCAGAAGCATAAAGCGCTAATCTATTTCACTCTACCGCCATGAAACGCAGGGAAAAAATGGGAGATGTCATAATGACGACTATGATTTTGACCAGTTCATTCCAGTTTCACATGCAGAGAAGGTAAAGGGAGAAAGTTGCTGCAGCCTTTTCCTGCAGGCTTTAAAAAGATAGATACATTGCAAAGTAAGAAAACCTCCTGTGGTCAACATTTGGACTTATTAAAATTGTAACTTTCAGTGCAGATCAGTGGGATGTAATATGGCACACTTACAAAAACGTTCACAGAAGGAAACGGTGGGTGATATTGAACCGTTTTCGTTTCGCACGCGTGCATTACGTCGGCTTTTAACTTCTTAGGTCACGAACACGTCTGCAAAGCGCCGTACGTAACGAGTCGACGCCGTTAAACAGACGCTCCCTTCCACCGCCAGCGATGTTTTCGGTATTGTGGGCATTTGTTGCGCAGCGTAGGATGAATAAGCCGCTCCATTTACAAGCCTGTCTATTCAGCCTTCATGCGGACAGGTAAACGCATTCATCAGAGCGAAAAGATTACTTTTGAAGAAAGAGAGACCTTGACAACGAGCTGGGATGAATTTAAATTGTCTACGAGTTCTCCCTCCTCCCCTCGCTTAGCGGCAGGGTTTATTTGGATAGTAAAAAATAAATAAATAAATAAAAAGTCTTGTAAGGCAAAGACCTAATTGAATTGCTTTGGATGGTAAGAGGAGCTCAATACCCCTTAACAGGTCTGAGGGAGGATGAGGGGACGGAGGGGAAGGGCATGAGGAGAAGAAGCACAGGAAGTAAGCGTGGTGGCGGAGGGGAGACGACAGGGTGGAGAATAATCGAGATGGACAGATAAGGAGGCAGGGAGGGAAGGAAAATAAAGAGAGGGGGGAGGTGGGGCTGGAGCAATAAAAATATAAGCCAGAATGGAAGACAGACAATAGAGATTGAAAAAAAAAAAACGAAGAAGGTGGAGAGCGACTAATTCACTTATCAGCATGTGCGTCTTGCTGGCTTCAGGGGGAGGTAATGAGCTCACTCCTGTGTATAACGACACCGTGTGAGTAAGCGATCGGTCACTAACGCCGCTGACTAATCGTCACTGTGTCATAAACAGCGGTGGCCTCGGCGCCGGCGGGTTCCTCCGCTGCGTTGCGGCCTGCCCACGGGCCTTCTGGCATCCGCATTTTCTTTACTTTAAAACAAACTCGACAAACGCCACGCCAGCACACGACGTCTGGGCTTATACGCCCTCCCTCTCTCTCTCTCACACACACACACACACGCATACCACTACCGCCTGTGGCATTAAGGTCATCCTGCCACATCTAATAAACTCTCAGCCAGAACTCAGTAGGCAGTGGCATGGTGTCCACTTTGCTCTGCTTAGGCGGCATCTGTCCTAAGCCTGATTTGCAACGCGTCTGTCGGACGTCTCGCGACGCAAAGCGCAATCTGCGACTTCTTACGACTCCCTACGTTTCTTGGAGTTCGGTCCGACTGAAGTGCTTAAATGTCAAGTTGGGTCCCCCCCGTCCCCAGAGCTCAACTACCAGTGTTCACAAGTATGGTCTCTGCTGGTGGAAGAAAACAGAGGCTCTTACCAGGATTCTGTCCTCTGACTTGCCGCCTCTCGTCTCCTGCTTGATGGCTCGCACAAACTTAACGGGCTGTTTGTCCAAAACCTTCCTGATGCTCTCTGGTGGGGGGAGAAGGGGACGGAGAAAGAAAGAGAAAATATAAAATACATAGTGATCTAAATTAATCATTTAAAGACGGCTAAAGGGTTTTGCAAAGAAAATTGATACAACATAAATACACAGCCCAGGCCGAAGAATTAGTGTAAAAGCTCTTATAAGTAAGCACCGTCTTTATTGATAATCAATATTGATTGAAGTCAAAACGCCGCTTGCCAAAATATTTTTTTTAATTTTTTTTTTGCTTTCTGTTCCCTGATGGGTCCTTAGCGAGTGGTTTCCCCACAGGCAGCGTGGAGACATTGAAAGCTACTTCAACCACAGTAATGGGGACAGTTTCCCCGTTCATAAGTGATCATTATTTTGAAATGACTGATTGAAGCCATACGGTTCCAGGACTGTTCAGAATCTTATTTGCGCAACTGGTTCACTTGATAAACTGAATATGACAGTGAATAAAAATAACTACTGGAAATTCTTAAAACTTTTAGATGTTCCAGCAGGTTAACAGTCTTACAAAACACATTAAAATGGTAAAGCAGGCCAACATTAACCATCTGGAGAGGCCTTCTCATGGCGCCGACTTTAGTCAGCGACTCGGTGAGAATAGGTACAAAACATATTTGATCGGTCAAATATCCAAAATTGCACCAGAAGTAAAAAAAAAAAAAAAAAAAAAAGTCAGACGTAGAAATTCAACTTCAAGTGACTGAAATGTTTTAGAAAAAATCTGCAATATATTCAAGCTTCCAAATTTTCTTCCTAGAATTCACTGAAGTTGTCGTACAGCCATTGCACGGCGAAAAAAAAAAAAGTTCAACTTAATCATGAAAAGAACACAGTGATTTACATTTATGCAAATGTTGGTTATATGCAAAACTGCAGAAAACTACACAGCAACATCTCGAGCTGCTATAGGAACAGTAGCAGCTCAATACTTTATGAACTGAAGAACAGAGGTACTCCTGTTGTAATGCCGTTTATATATTTAAGGTGAAAACCACAGTAAATATCGATTGCAGCAACACTGAGCTTGAGCTGTTATCCTCAATATTCTGTTAGTTTTCTGCTTACGTTAAATCCCTGAAATGGAGAGACCGGGGGGAGGGAGCCAATTTCCCATGTGTATTCGGATCCCACCTTTTCACTCCGACCCCTATTCAGTTATTTAAATTGATACAAACCTTTTAAAGCTAAATGCTGACAGAGAAGTACAACTTAATATGGTTAATTTACTGCCAATATAACACGAGAATTATGACTTCTATATCAGCAGAGATGCAATTTCAGCACATTGGGTCTTCACCTCTGAGTGAAATATTTGTAAATCATATTCTGAGCTTCGGAGTTAACGGCTCTCGAACATGATCAACTGCGCTTTCTCCATTAAGAATGATTTGCTGGAAGAGGGAAATAACATTTAACAAAACACAAAAAGGCATTTTGTGCAATCCATGATAATAACCATGTAAAACTTTGCTTTATGCTGGGGTTGAATACCTGAACAAGAACCTGCCAGAGAGTGTAACGTACAATAAGAAGGTAAGATGACGATGAAGCCAACAAGTTGGTGCTCGGTTCTGTTTCGTTTCATCATTTTCTCAACATCTGACCAGTAAAACCTTTATTTTGGAACCATTCAGAGATAGTTTGTTGATCGGCGTTTCTTCCATCTCAACAGAATCCTTCTTAAAAGGGCTTTCTGTTTCATTGCAAAAGTAAAAAAAAAAGAAAAATCACATTTCTTATTGTTAACATGGATTGCTAATTTAAAATAGGCCATAGAGTACAATCAGAGACACAGTGCTTGTGTGAACAGCCACATGGAAAACTAACAATATGCTCAAGAATGAACTGAGGTCCCTGCTGCACTTCGGTGGATCAGTTTCAGAGCACTTTGTTACTGTAAACCTCTGAGTTTTATTTGAATTTGTTTTTATGAAATGGAGGAAAAGTGCATTGTCTTTACATTAATGTTGGCCTATAGCTGTGTTCGTCCCTCTTAAGCCACAACAG
Organism: Poeciliopsis prolifica; assembly: GCF_027474105.1. NCBI lineage: Eukaryota > Metazoa > Chordata > Actinopteri > Cyprinodontiformes > Poeciliidae > Poeciliopsis > Poeciliopsis prolifica. The sequence continues at coordinate 6,049,351 of NW_026562383.1, forward strand.
TGTAAAACCACCAGCTGTCAGGTTTCAGAAGTGTCTTAACTTTCTGCTTCATCTGCTTTGCAAAGCAGCTCCAGCTCAGCCAGAGTGGATAGAGGGTGTCTTTGAACATCAGTTTTCCTAATTAGATTAAGATCTGAACTTTAATTAGACCATTCTAACATCAGGATATGCTTTGGTCTAAATCATTCTTTTGTAGTTATCTGTGCTGAAAGGCTGTTCTAATAGAAAGTGGACCTGCACCCCTGTCTGAAGTCCCTAGCAGGCTCTGTCTTTTTCTTTTCAACCAGATTTGCATTTTGTTTTTGGCATTTTGTATTTTTCAACAAAAAGTCAAATTTTGGTCTCATTTGGCCAGAGAACCTTTGTTCATGTTTTGCTATATCCTCTGCATAGATTGTGTGAATTGTGGTTTTATGTCTTTCTTTCAACGATGACTTTTATTTTCCTGGCCACTCTTTAAAAAAAATAAATAAATAAAAAATTTGTGAAGTGACATAACAGCCTTGCTAACAGATTCATCCGCCTGATCAACGGATCTCCAGATCTGCACCGAAACGATCGCCGCTGTGATTAATGCTCCCCCTTCCTTCCTCGCGAGTTCAAGCAGATGGCCAAGTCTTGGTAGGAGATTTGTAGGGAGCTGTCAACAGATTCCAACACCTTGGCTCTGGTCTCTCTCCAGTTAGTCACCAAAGGCGTCTCGTCTGCTTTGATTTTCGCTGACCTTGCCCAGTCTGTCGAATTCAGGTCGAAAGTCATGTCGCTGGTAGGTTTAGAGGTGTACCGGGCTATTGGTTTTGAAATTCATGAACGGGGAGATTTTCTGGGCATTGACTATTGTTTCATGACCCAACCTTGCTGTAGACTTCTCCGTCGTTTTCCTCGACCCGTCTGCCGAGTTCCTCGGTGTTCACAAAGCCGCTTGTTGACTTTGGTTTTCTTCTAACAAACCTCAGAGGGCGTCTCAGGACAGCCATGTTTAACTGCGGGGCTGAAACGATTCACCGGATTAATCGATTATTGAACTAATCGTCAACTGATTTAGCAATCGATTAATCGTTGACTGAAGTGCACAGACTCAAAGGAAAAAGTCATTTGCTGAAAGAAAAATCAACGCATTCAGAGCTTCGTTTTGTCACCGAAACTGCACAAATAATGGTAACATTTGGCATTTAAGTTAACACCTTTAGATGTAAATATGTTTTACCCAAAACTCCTCAACCAGTTCAAATTCACTAAAGTTATAACATTTTGCTGCATTTTAGGCAGTTAAAAAAAGGCTTACATGTTTAAATGAAAAAATCAGCGAAATGTAAAAATCTTTACTAGATTACTCGTCAAACTAATCGATAGCTTAATCGATTAGTTGCACCGCTAGTTTACTATTGCTGTTTTAATTACATTGATGCCGTATACTAATACAGAGACTTCTGATTATCCTGATTTCATTTTGTGGCATCAGGTTAAGGGGGCTCAACAGAAATGCTTGTTTGTAAAAACAAAAATTGAAAACCATGCGTAATTGTCTTTCCACGTCACAGTCATGCACGACTTTATTGGATGCTACTTTATAGTACCGTGCTGCTTAATACGGTTCACAGCTGCAATGTGGGAAAACATGAGAAAGTAAGTCTGAGCACAACCTGCGAGGGAGTCACACTCCGTCAAGCTGGTCGACCCTCCTATAACTCACTGAAACGTGCTCGAGTACTCCATTTACAATTTCCGGTGTTGAGCCACACCATGTTCCGCTATTACGCAAGCACAATGTCAACCTATATCTTCTGACGGCAAGCACACGCGCGTGCCAACAAGCTGCGAGATATATTCGCGGCCCACATCCCAACCGAGCCCGCCACTCGAAATGAGCGCTCATGGAGCTCAGCAGATGGGAGATGCTGCGAGTCGTGCTGTGTCACGACACTCCATTGTGTCAAAGTCTCCCAGACTTCTCCCACCAGACTGCCGTTCTCCCCCGTCCGGCAGCGGCGGTGGAAGTTGGCCGTCACGCCTGATCGAGCAGCGGCAGATGCGGGGAGGATGAGGCGGGGGCGGGGAGCTCGCCGGTGGACTGAGGGAGGGATCAGCTGAAGGCAAACACGGAGTTACGGGCATTAAGGACCCAATCACTTAAACCATTTAACTTACTATGCGGCACTCCGGTGGCCTGCCCGGGTGACCTCAGCATCTGCTCACAAATTGTTTTACGGTTAGAATATCATTATCCACCCAGTTCTTAAGAAATATAGATTTATGCTTGAAGCAAATATTTTGGTCATTCCAAATAAAACATTTATGAGGAGAAAAGTTATGTTTATAAACCAATAACCAAGATAAAAGAAGTTGTTCATGGAAGCTAGATAAATTAACAGGGAGCTTTTCTAATTTGTAGTTGCATCTTAATAAAAAGTCTAGGCCACCCAAGGATTTAAAGACTTGTGTAGGAATCCAATGCCACATTGAGTTAGGATTTTTCAAATATCTTTGAATCCACCTAACTTTGAATGTAGAATGCAGGGTTTTAAAATCCAGAACATTGAAACCACCAGAACTTAGTCTATTTATCATAACATTCTTCCTAATAAGATGGGGCTTCTTTTTCCAAATGAAATTAAAGAGTATTGATTGATTTTTGAAAATTGATTGATTGAAGTATTGATTGATTTTTGAAAATTTTCTCCAAAGCCAAACAGACTGAGGGCTTTGAAGATAAATTCATGTTCTATTGAGTCAAATGCTTTTTGAAAATCTAAGAATAAAATAAAGCTGTTCTCTGAAACCATTTCTGGATAATCCAAGATATCAAGAACCAGTCTTATGTTGTAAATAATATGCCTTCCAGCCATAAATCCGTTCTGAGATTCCTCTATAATTCCACTAATAACTTTTCACTTTTTTTTTTTGCCAAACAAATAGCTAAAATTTTGTAGTCATTGTTCAATAAAGAAGTAGGACGCCAATTATCCAAAAATAATGCATCCTTCTAAGGTTTTGCTATTAGAGTAATTAAACTTTGAGACAGTGATGGGGGGAGTCTTTCATTATTGATGCTTTCAGTAAATGCACAATGTAAAAAAGGAGTGAGTTCTTCTGAGAACATCTTGTAAAGTTCTGATGCAAGTCCATCTGTGCCAGGGGATTTATTTGATTTAAGACTATTAATAGCTTCTTTAATTTCGTCAAGCATGATTGCAGAATCACATAATATTTTGTTTTGGTCACCAATTATTCCTATGCCACTTACGGAGTTAAAGAAAGAATTGTGTTACTCAGGCCAATGTCTAGACTCGTATAATGATTAGTAAAAAGTTTCACATATATTTGCAATTGTTTTGGGGTCATCAATAATTGTGCCACTTGAGTAAAGTTTGGTAACACCATTTTTTGATTGTCTTTGTTTTTCAAGTTTAAGCAATGCCAAAAATGCTGAAGCCAAACATGCTAGCAAGTCAAGTTTCATTGCCCTGATGCAGTTCGTGCTAATGATGGAACCTGAGTCGCATGCTGAATGGATTTTTTAACTTACTAATAGTTAAAAACATTCACAAGTCTTGGAATTAAGAGCAATCCTACGCCTCTAATGTTGGCTGGTTTGGTGACTGAGCTAATGTAAATGTCTAACTTGCAAGCAAGTTGAAGTTTGCAACCCTGAAGCAATAAACGTCTGTTAAGAATGACAATTTCAATGGCAAAGGTGTACATTTCATCTCAGAATAAATGTAAGTAGTTCATTGCTAATTCAGGAACATTTTAAGTCACATGCATCTTAGCAATACCAAAAATGCTAAACTAAAAAGAAAGGAAGCTTACATTTCTTTCGAGGGTTATACACGATCTCTGGCCCAAAGTGGGTCCTTGAGGGCCGGCGTCCTGCACTGTTTCAGTTCTCTCCTTGGTTTAACCCACCCGCATCCAATGATGGCTCGTCGGAAGGCCTAAGAAGGACACTGACATGCTGAGAAGGTTGTGACCACCACCAGGGAGAGAACTAAAGTATGCAGGACCGACCCTGGGCACCCTAGAGGAATCAGTAACAATGAAATCTAGTTCTTTGGATTGTAAGGATGCTGGCCTGTACAAGACAAGCTTTCTTCTCGCCTATGAAGTTCTATTCGTCTCCGCGTGTACTCTGGCCGTACCCCACGATGAATCCAAACAGCGTCACGCTTCCACCGCCATGTTTTGCCAGGATGGTGCGATTGTTGTCAGTGCTGGCTCTCCGTCCATTAAACACAGCAATTTGTATAAGCCAGAAAGGCATCGCCACACCACCATGCCGTCACCCAACGCCGTGTTTTGAATGCAAATCGGTCTCGGTCTCTTTTGACCTGATAACCTTCCTCTGAATGCTGCATGTTTTTTTGTTTTGTTTTGTTTTGTCAAATCCAAAAAGTCTTTCTACAGTTTCCAGCAGCTTTCTCAGAAGTATTTATCCCCACCCCCTCCTCCACCTCGCCCTCCACTGACAGGTGAGTTAATGAACCAAATGCCGCCTGGTGCTTAGACAGAAGGGGCCTGACAAGGTTGACCTGGTAAACAGCGGGACCTAACAGGATAATCAGCACTGAGAGAAGGGCCTTCTCTGACATCCCATCGTCTAAATATGTTGATGCGCTTTGTGGGCTGCACTGTCTGAGGACTCACAGTGTAACACACACACACACACACACACACACACACACACACACACACACACACCCCACCACCATCCTCCCCAGTGCATTCTGCTACAGCCTTCTGCACGCAAACTGCTCCCAGTCACATCCCAACTCCCACGCACACACACACACACGCACACACACACACACACACACACACACACACACACACACACACACACACACAGAGGATGGGGGAAACTCATCATGAATCCATAAAGTGCAGCGCGCTCGCACTTAAAGGCTTAAAAAATAACTCGGAAAATAAAATGGACCCAGCGCGGTAAAAAGCAGTTGTTGTTTTTTTGTTTGTTTGTTTTTTTTACTGCACAGACGAACGCCAGAAGTGAGCGTCCACGCACGTAGGTCGACAGGACCCACAGTTCACGCAGGCGAGCGTGGCAGTTTGTCTTTGATTTTTAGTTATTTAGTTTGTTTCTGCGCTTCCAGCGCCCGCCTGCGGTGTCAAACCGGTTTTAAATCACATTCAGAGAGAGAGAGAGAGAGAGATGGGGGATCAAAAACAACAACATCCAGTGATCTCTCCCCCAGCTCATCCATCCTTCTCGTTCGTTCCTAAAACACGCCTCGACTCCGCACCCGCTGAACTTACCTGTGATTTCCCGGCTCACGCTGACAAAGCCGGCCGCCGAGTTCTCCTTTGACGCCATGGTGCGCCGCTATGCCGCTACGCCGCGCTCCGTCCAGCCCTTCCGGCCGCTTCTCCGTCCTCTTCTCAAGTCGCCCACCCGCTGACAGGCGCTGCCCACTTCCTTTGACGCTCCCGTTTCCCCCGGTCCTGTTAATATCCGGGTGTCCGGGGCTGGTGCTCCTCGGCGCGGCAAAAGTCCGTAAAGTGAGACGCGGAGCGCTGCCACCGTGCGCACTTGCAATCTCCACTTCAGCACTCAGGAAAAGAGCAGAGAGAGAGAGAGAGAGAGAGAGAGAGAGAGAGAGAGGGAGGCACACAGAGGAGAGAAAGGGAGACTGGTGATGATAGGGTGCTGGATGTTTTTTTTTGGGGGGGGGGTTTGGTTTGGTTGCGTGTAAAAATGTAAAAGAGCTGTGGGGCCAAATTTTGCAGGGCCCAAAATACGTGGCTCCCATCAGGTGGCTGAGAGACAACAAAAGTAAGGCAAACCGAAAGAGAGGGTCTTCATGTGTAGCTGCATAGAAAACTGTTAAAAAGTTCATTTAGTCTGCATTACATTTGAACAGTCAAATTGACATATTAAACTGACCGTTTGCACACAGGTTAATATAGTTCAAGCATTCCTTTGTGGCAGATTAAACGAGCCTTTAAGAAACTTAAAATGTTATAGTTCTCTCAGCGTTGGATTAGTCCATCTTTATTTTCAACATCTTTTCTCACTGGTGTCATGTGGTCCAATAGAAATACTTGACTGATACAATAATACAACTGATGTGTGTGTGCCAGCTGTGATTCACGGCCAAGAAATTTCTCATTTTAAAACAAAGAGAAAGAAATTAGTTTTACTGCACAAATCTCAGCCTGAAACTATGAACTCACACATTATTTTCTCTTTTTTGAGGGGGAGGAAAAACCGCATCAATTGACTGTCGTGTCTCATCCGCCGATTGACAATACACCACAAACGATCAATGACGTTTTATTCGTTTGAACGTACTGACATCTCCAGACTCACCCGACTGTACCAGCCAACACATTCTCACCCTCTACTATTCTACCTGCAGAGAACCAGACACCAAGCAATCGTCTTCTCTAACTCTTTAGAGCTTTTTGGGTTTGTTTGTTTTTTTTTGCCCCCTTCATGACACTTCTGCTACTTCGGGCAGACGAACTGGACTCAAGATCATCTGCAGGTCAAAAAGAGGAAAAAGCCAAGCAATGGCAAGAGATAATGAAACAAACTGCATGGAGGAGCACACAAGAAACGTGTAGAAACTGACAAAAGAAATGAAACAAAGAGTGAGCAACACGAGCATGTACGTCTTGGAAAAGAAACGCAAAAGAAAAACAGAGGCGCTCCCACCGATCACGACGACCTCAGCCGTCACAAGTATTTCTGGGCCCAAACACATCAGTCGGGTTTCTGAATTCTCCCGTCAGCGTTCAGTCATCCAGCTCCCCGGAGGCCAGAAACACTCCATTCATTTGAAAGAGCCGGGAAAAAAAAGAAGAAAGTTTTTGTTTTGTTTTTCTTTTGAAGAAAAGCGAAACATTAAAGACCCGTGGATCGTGACGACTGGTCTTCGGCAGACAGCCAAACACTTCAACTTAGAGCTCCAGACTCAGTCAAGTTATCACTGGTCCGTTTAATCGAGTGAAAAGGTTCGAGTCACTTTGGTCGACTCCTGGACACGTCCGCCACTGTCCCGTGTTTTCTCTGTTTGACGACAACGTCTGAAGTTCCAAAACCTTGGACACATTTTGTGACCCTTACCAGAACAATATCAGTCACTTTGCTTCATGGCTGCGCTGAAATCAGGCCATGATGACTTTCTGATTTTCTCAGAAAGGCTTTTCGCGGAGTAGTTACAAGCAGTAAGCATCTTGCCTGAAGTAAATAACAAAGGGATTGCCGTTTGAAGAGTCATGAAGGAATTCTCGTAAGACACTGAAAAACTTGTTGGTTCAGCCATCTCAAACAAAAGCTGTCATTGCCAGAAACATAGAATATTTTCTCACCGTTGCGATTTGCTCATTGTGGCAATTCACAACCATGTGTGAAGTAGTCTGAGAAAGCAAAAGTTAACCAAGCACTTTCTGACATTTTCTGGAAACATTAAGTAGCTGTGACTCATGTCCGATAGTCTATCCTCCCTCCCACCCCTCCAGCTATGAGCACCTCTGCAGCTGTTCCTGAGTCAAAACCTCACAACAAGAGCGGAGCAACTGTCTCCTCATTACATCGGTCCCTGTCAGATGCTCGCGGTGACAGGTGAAGTTCGCAAAGTGCGACAGAAGATAGCGTCAACATGTTACATCCAGCAAAACCTTCCACAATGTTTGGAGTGCCACGGTGTGCGCTGGGCTTTTACTCAGACTTGACGAATTAACTCTTCAGCCTGTCACCGAGTTCTGCAGGGGCCCGCTAATGACCCGCTCTTTCAATCCAGGTGTGTCGGAGCAGAAAAATGACCCACAACAGAAAGGACAGCGGCAGTCGAGGGCTGAAATAGCCAATCCTGGAGAAATCCAGCTGAGAGCCGGAGCTGTTCGAGGAGCTTCCACCGTCAATCCGTCGCCGCGGGCTCGAAACTTTGCTGGCAGCCATTTTTTATACGCAAAATAGTTTTTCTTAGTCACTAACTTTAGAAGAAGGCTTCTTCATCCCATCTTACCTGCTTAAATCATCCAGGGTTTCTGGCGGCTGTTGTGCGTCTCCAATACCTTCCATCCTGTTCAGTCCGGTGATGTCTCTTGCAAACAAATTGGTTTAGTATTTTTTATTTTTTTTAATGTTTTTGGGCAGTCAAAGGAAGCCAGAGCACTGTCAGATAACTCATGGAAGAAAATGCAAACTCAAGAAGCAGGACCACAGCTTAGCAGCTGCGCCGCCATGAGCAAAAGAACTACAAAAACAAAGATATTTCCTCAACGAGCCAGACTGTGAATAATAAGACCTATTTGGTACAAAGATAGAATATCTTGTATCGTTGGCTCATCAATGGCAGTCAAGCGCACAGAGTTAATAGAAAATAATACAAATGTATACAACTGTTTAAGACAAAAAAAAATAAAAAATTTGATTTCCTCATTGGAAAGCTTGGAGGTTGAGTTCTGTTCTTAAACGTTTTGAAGCTCATCAGTCACAACAACTTATGGAGGGTAGGTAAGATTAGTCAGTCAAGAGATTTAAGTCATTTTGCTGAAAAAATAAAGACCAATGTACAACAATCCATCCACCCACTTTCTAAAGGTGCCTGCTGACAGGACAGGTCACCAGCCTGTCGCAGGGCAACACAGAGACAAAGAACCATGCACACACACGCACACACACACACACACACACGCACTCACCCAGGGAGAATTTAGAGAGACCAATCATGTGGGAGTACCTGCACCCACCCAGGCAAATGCAGGAAGAGCCTGGGTCAGGAATCAAACCCATGACCTCCTTCTTGCTGCAAAGTAACAGTGCTACCAACTGCAAAGAAAGAGAAAACATCTACAAAATTGGAGTAAGCAAAAGAGAATACAAATCAAAATAGAAAAAGATGAAAGAAGAAAAAAAGAATTCAACTCCATTCAATAAACAAACCAAAAAAAACACGTCATCTCTCTGAAGAAACATGACCCCCGATCGAAAGCCCTGATAAATGCGTTTTCAGACGTACTTTCCTGTCATAATACGAGGACAAACAGCAAAACAGAGCCACGCATCAACACCGTTTCCACTCGGAGGCCGTGACTGGAAGCCCGGCTGAAGCTCAGCCCAATGTGACACTGATACTTGATTCACCTGAACGGTGAACGCAGTTCAGCCGTTTTTTGTGTTTTTTGTTTTATTAGAAATTAGATGGCGCCGTTTAACTCTTTCAGTGCCATAGTAATGTGACAAATCTGTTCTGGGGGACGCAAACAAATGAGCCGCAGCGGGCGCGGCCGCCTCCGGATTTTCAAAGTAAGAAAAAATGATTGGGGCCCCTGATCCCTCCAGGGCTCCTGAGCTGTTCCACAAAAGTGAAACGAGGGTGCGGGGGGAGTTGGGGTCTCTGCCACATCCTTGGCTCATAACATATAAGGGAGCTTTGTGTTTGCATCTCGCAGAGAGTTGGTGCTGATGAAAGGAGAGCCAGAGGGGGGGTGGGGATGGGGTGTGGGGGGCACTATAGTAGAAAGAAAACCGGGGTGGGGGCGTTGAAAGAGAAAGGCGAAACGCGTGAGGCTTGAATAAGAGGTTTATGGTCTGCGGGGCTGTAACTGTCTGCAGGTTTCATTGGGCTGAAAACTTCATCTCTGTTCAAAGGTGCGCTTGAAAGGAGCTGCCATTATTTATTCATCAGCGCCGCATTTCGCGGATGCGTCGATGGATACGGGGGTGTCGGGACTCTCAATTACTTCTCCGTCTAACTGCATGCACGCGAGTCTGCAGCACCAGAGAGAATGAAAGGGTGTTTCTGTCCACGGCTGACCAAGAAGAAGAAGATATTCTTTTGTTTTTACTGCAGATGACTGCCCTCTGCATCACAGCTCATGACGACTCATGGAGAGAAAGAAAGTGAAAGCAAAAGAGAGAGCCAGCTGAGTTGAGAAGCGGGATGGTTTACAAAAAAAAAAAAAATCACTCTTTACATCTGTGACTCTGCAGGTGGGTTGGTGCTGCAGCGCTCCTGTTGGGCCCGCCTGCCTGTTAACACAGCAACAGATCACCTACTGGGTAAACAGCGCAGGCAGAGTGGTTCAGTGCTGCAGGACTCACAAGCTGCATTCATCCCACTGGCTTCAATCTGTTACACTTTAACACATCTGACTGCTACAGGCGGGGCTGTGCACTCTCCATCTGAATACTGGGTGACAGTGAAGGAAAAAAAAGAAAAAGAAAGAAAAAAAAGTTGTGTTATGCTGCCCTCATGTGGATGGAAACATGTAGACATCCAGTGACGTTTTGAAAAGTCGTGAAGGATCTACGTCGTCACAGTGCGTCGCAGCAAGCAGGAGCAGGGTTTCAGTACCAAGTCATCACTATGCAAGTGGAGATGAAGAGAAACAGTCTGTGCAGAAAGGAACTGGTTTGCACGGACTGGACGTGCTGGTGGCTACTATTTTTGAAGGTTTCTTGAAAAAGTAACAAACCACATAAGCTTTGCCACTTAAAATGTAAAACTAAACATACCTGGACACTGTTTTAAAGTGACGCATAATTGTGAGGTGAAACAAATGATTTATGGCTTTCAAATTCTGTGACGAAGCTTTGCTCGTGCCATATTTTGCCCATTCCTTCCGAACACGATTGCTTTAGTGAGTGATACAGAACTGAACATATGAGTTTGGACTGTTACTTTAGATTACTGCTTACCCAATATAGGCGTCGTATGAACGGAAGATTAGATATAGGTCTGTGACTTATTATCTACAGTCCTTGAGGAAGTAGTTGCTAACAAAGTGTGTGAGCATTTAAATGGCAGTGACTTGTTTGAAGAGTTGGTCACATTTCGGAGATCATAGCACTCGTTTAAGTTGCAAACAATATTCTCTTGGCCTCAGATAATGGACTTGTGGAGTACCACAGGGCTCTGTGTTAAGATCAGTTCTTTTTAGCACGGACGCTTCCAGTGGGAACAAGAAAAACAAAATAAAATCAAACCACATGAGAAAAATTTCCACTGTATGCCGAATGGTACTCAGCCATATAAATCCATAAATCCTGATGAATCCAATCAGGTAGATTACAGACACGACTTGAGGAGGTAAAAGCCTGGATGTCCCTAAGACATTCAGGCTTTAGAGGACTAAATTTTAGAAGACTAAATTGTCCTGGCATGAGTGTCCTTTTATGACTTTTTATTATTTCATTGCCCAGTTTTTCCTGAGCATAAGGAATACATTGTATTTCTAAAATAAATAAATAAATAAATAAATAAACACTAGGCTGCAGTCAACAGATTCTCCCACATAAGCTGTGGCTTCTCTACCACGGGCCTCTTGGGTGTTTCTTTGATTAGTGTTCTCTTTGTGCTGCCTGGCAGTTTATTGCGCTACGGTGTGTTGGTCACACCTCGAGTGTGTGGTTGCCAAAGAAAACGTGTAGGGATAGGAGCAACATCACAAGATATTATAATTAATGCGTCTCATTAGAGGAGTTGCAGTGTTTGTCGGGATTACTCTTCACTGCACCCCGGAGCGAGAATCTCGTCTACGGAATGGTTTTCTTCAAACTCCTGCATGGTGAAATCAAACAGAGACAGGATCTGTGAGGAAAAGCCTTAGCAAGTGAACATAGTTTATCGTAGCAATCATATAAAGAGTACAGCCTACATCACAGTTAAGAAACACAAACTTATTAGCAGAGGATCCTGAAATGGCAAGAGCCTGATGAGCTAATTTAGGAAAGGCTGAGGTGAGGGGAAAATTGCCCCGTCACTGGATGAATGAAGACCTGCGGCTTTGGTTTATCAAGCAACCCAGGTTGTCCATTACAGCGGCTGAACTGGACAAATAATGTAGCTTTAAATGCACAGTCTTATAAATGAAACACAGACAGTTTCATATAAAGGTTGCAGCATTTTTTTCTCTCGCCTGACATTTTTAGCAGATACACTGCACAGTTTGTCCTCCACATCCAGGGCCTCCCGGGGGGGGGGGGGCATATGTTTTCCTCGGCCTTTCGCTGCGTAGACCCCACTACGCGAAGCCGAATCACAAGCGGCCAGTTGCTAAATGAGCCCGCATGTAGATCGGGAGCAGGCGTGAAACAGCTGGCAACGCATAGGCAGCTCGACTGCCTTGCATGTTCAGCTCCCCACCAGAGGCTGGATCCCCACTGTTACAACACTCCACTTCCTCTTATTCATCTTTTTCTTACAAGTTTGCCTCAAGAGAAAAGAAAAAAAAAAAAACGCACTGGGCAGTAAGTCGGTGAATTATTTGAAGTAACACGGGGGGGCAGTAAGGAAAAGGGGGGATCACTTTTAATACCGGAGAGAGGATAACAGCGTGAGCCGGACTCCTCGGCTTTCCATTTCATGGCTCCACTGATCTGTTAATGTCACACATCGAAGGCCTGAAAAGAGCACTGATTGGACGCTGCAGCCTGAAGGGCCTCCCTGTCCTTTCTCAGACATCCATGACGACTTGGATACGAAGATAACTGCTGAGATTTGACATCACCCCGCGATGAGACCTTCACTTGAGTAGCTTTCAGTCGCACCGTTTACTGAAACGATTTTTTTTTCTTTTTGACTTTGATGTGGAAAAAGTCAGCTGCAAAATATGAGTATGTGGTTTTGTCCAGTTCAGAGCTCCTCTGGCCTGCAAGCCTGAACAATGTTTTGCCGAATTTCAAAAGGTTAAGACAAAAAAAATAAATAAATAAAAATCCTGAATGACGCAATCAATAAATGCCAACAACTGGCGTCCATAATGCCAATTATAATCCATCATTGTCAACAGATATTGAAATCGTACACAAAATTGAGCTGATTTCCGTCTTTTGTAGATAAAGTGTGTGTCAGCTGGGTGAAGAAACCTCAGAATTGTAATACGCATTACATTATTTTATTGTATTGGGACTTCATTTTTGGTGAGCATTCAAGCATTTTGACCAAAAAAAAAAAAGAATCTGAAAAATTATGAGGAGCATTTGAATTCTGGTTCTCAGCTCTATTCCTTCCAAAAGTCACTTGATGATAATCATGATGATAATGACACTGGTTGTCGTCATCATCATGATTGCAATGGTGCAATCAATTGATTGCACCATTGATTGCAGCAATGGTACAATCAAACATTTTTAGTTATTTTAAAATAACTCCTGTTTACTCATAATTTGTGAGGAAAGTTGTCCAAATACTATATACTGCAAATAAGACGGCTACAAATTTTATGACACAGACAAATTCAAAGAATACATGTAACTGAAAACATACTGGAAGCTGATCATGGACAACGAGATATCCCATTCACCACCGTTCACCTAAACGCATCACATTTTCATCATGGCTTTTGACCAAGTCGGACACTTATCTTTAGCTGGGTTCTGGTTCTGCTGGAGGTTTCTCCCTGTTAAAGGGGGAGGTTTTCCTTGTCACTGTCACCACATGCTATGTATGACAAATTGCTGTAAAGTCAACAACAACACAAGCCGTTGTCTTCCGTTTCAAAGTCCAGGAGGAGTGAATGCTGCAAGTCACCGACTCGATGCAATCTGCTGGGTTTCCTTAGACACTTTTTAAACTACTTTGATTAATTACATTTAGCCTACAGTAGTGTTTGATACCTAGTATCATTTGGAATGAAATTATTTTTAGATAAAGTCAAAAGGAAAGGCCACAATGGACACAGAAAGAGAAAAAGTGGACAGAGGAATTATTCAGTATGTTGTCCAAACAGAAACTGTCCATCTGGTTCTGCTGTTTTATTTTATACTTCCACAAGGGGGGGGTATAGCTCACCTTTGAGGTGAGCTATACCCTCAAAGGTGAGCCCCAGATGGTTACTCAATTTCATTGTGCTATTTTTGCATTCAAGATGCAAAAATAGTGTAAAGGGACTGCTTGGGGCTGAAACTAGGTGAAATAGGCTCTCAAAAAGAATTGTAACACAATTGTAAAATTATTTTTTAGAAATCGTTTTTTGTAGTTTTTGCAGTGTTGACAGAAAAAACCGAGATTGAAGAGAGAAATTGAAAATTAAAAACCTCAAAAGACACCTGTATGATCCTTGGCTAGTAGTTTGCTATTACTATTAATGCTTTCATGTATGATAATGGACATAAATCAATCTTGGATAAAGCTAAATTTCAACTTTGCTGGTTTTCTTCTGTTTCGTTTGCTCATTTCTGTCCCTGAATTTGTGAATTTCATCCTCATCCTCTTGTTTTTCCTCTGAGGCATGGCTTGATTTTTTTTGGACAAACGAGCAACGAAATAGGTGTTCGCAAGAAAAAGGACTACAAACCAGGAGGGATGGAACAGAATGTGAGCACATTATCATGTGAAGCCTCAGGAATGTCTCAGGTTTTTGACCCAAGTCACAGAATTTCATAGCAAAATGCCAAAGAGTAAATACTCATAGTCGAAAAAGCAATTCAGCTAAATACTAAAGGGAAGTTTTTCAAACTTCTAAATCTGGCAAAAGGTGAAACGGGAAGTTAAGTCTGACATGTCACACAGATTGCAGGATAAAAATAGCTATGTGCATTTTATATGATGCATGTAGGGAAAAAAAATAAATAAATAATCGAAACTCTGTTTTATAATCAATTCGACAAAAATGAACGAAAGACTCTGTCAATACATGGCCAAAAACGCGAGGCTGAAACCGCAGCAGCAAAACTCTCTGCGAGTCTTTATTTCAGAACAGGAGCCTAACGACAAATCCATTGATTTTTAGACCAACATTAACTGCTTTCTCTCTGAAGAGAGTCAATAATACATCAAAGTGAATCTGCAATCCAAGCACTTTATCTGAGCTGCCAGTTTGTTGCACGGCATCGACGGCACAAGAAACAGAGGCCTGAAAATGCGACTAAATGGATGTTATCCCTGGCCAGCAATACTTCACAGCCCAATTACCCTGATGCTTAAAAGAGAGACTCCATCGGTCACTGGATATTTATGGTGCTAAGGCATGCACTAAATGCTTAATATAAAATGAACCCTCAATAAAAATCACTAACACTTCTTCCTGTACATTGAAACACCTTTGGAGTGTCTTTTGCTATAAATAGGAAGATCATTTTAATGTTTACGTCCATCTGTGTGAGTGTGTGTGTGTTTTTTTAAACAGCCATGTTTTGAAAGCTAATGGAAAAACTGGCACGAAATCAGCTGAGTGCCTCCTCACACTCACCTTGAGCCGCTGCCGTCGGGGTTGTTCAGGGCATTTCTTTATGGAAGTAAATATGTGCCATGAGGATTTTAATAAAAAATGCCTCTGAAATTTGAATGTTGTATATTAGTCTTTACATTTTCAGTGTTAAAATAAATGTAGAATATATTTTTCACCTAAAAAAAACTATGTCATTATTTGCACGTGGTTGCAATTTTCATTTGTTAAAAAAATTCACATTCCTATTTCAAAGTGATAACATTTTCAACGTACATATTTTTCCAGTTTAATTTTTCAGTGTCAAAAAATTCAGCATATAAAAAATTCAGCTTTTCAAAATTCAAATGCAATATTTTCATTGTCCTCAAATTCAACTTGCTCAAATTCGCTGTCTCAAATTCAGTGTCTAAAAATCCGCTGTTTAAAAATGGCAAGGTTACTTCAGGTCACAGACATGAGCAATGGATGTCAGAGTCCAACACCAGCCAATCAAAAGACGCCACGTCATATAGAAGAAATCACCGAGGCTGGCGACTATGGAGGCGAATGCTAATCCAACAGTGAGTTTAATGCTTTCATATTTTTGTAATACATTTCATTTTGCTCCTGAAGTTCGATACATTAAAGCTCGATTTAACTGGAATTATGGTGTTGCATCTGTTCTTCTTTTAATGAAATGCCTTTTCAATAACACATTTTCTTGTGTTAAACACAACGTAATTAGTTTTTTCTACTAAACCTAGGTGGTACTTCAGCATATCACTTGGCCAGATACAGATGACAGAAGTGATGAAGACGACGACTGCTCAAAAGAAAAGAAATGCCGCATTTCAGGATATCTGAAACAGTTTATTGCAAATGCTAATGTTAGCAATGTCTGATTGGACATTTTCAGATAACTTTTTAATGAAGCATTGCTGTAGGAGAAATTTCTTTTCTTAGTTGCTTGCAGTGGTACCTCACAATTCAGTTTTCATCTTATCTCAAAATTCAAACAGTTGAATTGCATGCATGTTTGTGTGTTCTCAGTGTGTAGTCTAGCTCTATCCCAACATGCGGCTCCAGAACTGACTTTTTTTTTTCCCCAAAACATTTTTTATTGAGTTTTTGAACAAGTTCTCCTTACAGTTTTTACATGACTGTAATTTCCCACATCTTTAGAGAAAAAAAGAAAAGACAACCAGAAAAAAAAAAGAAAAAAGACACACAGAACACAGCTTCTCATAAAACGGGGGTGTTCAGACAATTTAGATATAAGTGTACACTTCTATACATCGTAGCACATTGCAGGTTCCTACAAGTCAGAATTCAAATGGGCCCTCTGACAGGTCTAAGTCCTTAATGAAAGTAATGAAAGGCTCCCATATTCTCTCAAAAAGATATTGTTTGGATTTCTTAATATATGTTATTCTTTCTAGCGGCAAATTGGATGCCATCTCTCTCAACCATTGCGTGGCACTTGGTCTGTTGACATTTTTCCAAGCCAAAGCTATAAATTTTTTTGCTGCCAGTGAGCTTATATCTATAAAAGTACATTCTGTTTTACTAAAATAATGGTTCTCAGGGTAGAACTGACATTTTAATAAAGAGTAAAACTGTCTTGACTAATCCAGTTACAAATATACTACCAGTATCTTATCCATATGTTGCAGATGTATAGTAAATTAGATTTGAAAATGTGATTGTGGCTTTGTTCTCTTCCAAAGCCACACCACCTGAACTAAAAGAATTGATGAAATTCTGGACTGGATGGGAGAATCTGTCAGCAAGTCTCTGTGGAGGTTGTTCACGGAAGCTACCCAACAGCTGCCACATGCTATGAAACTCTATGAATTCCTTGTCACTACAGGATTACAAATCTTTCTGTGATGATTTTGTAGCATGCATTTACTCTACTCAAACTGGCTTTGGCTTGCTTTGAATGATCAACACTGAAATTGTTTTTATGCAAAATTTTATTGAATGTGACGAAAAACAAAACAGAACTTTAAGACCTGAAAATGATATCTAAAGAATATGCAATTTCCATGCAGACGTGATATGGGTCAGAGATTCACCCTTCAGCACGACAATAACTCAACACAAACAGCTAAAGTCAAATAGCTGAGATGAAAACAACTTGTGAAAATGTCCCAAATTTCAGGCCTTCATTGAGTTATGAATCAAATTGGAAAAGTCATTTTAAGGCCAGTATTGGATTTAGCAAAGAATAATGGGAAAAGAAGATAGATGTCCCCAGACATACAAAAACACAACATTTTATCGAGTCTTTCTGATTTAGTTTCTAGTGCAAACAACTTAGTACACTTAAAACAACAAAGTAGAAATGTAGGAGCTTGGTGGGAAGTCAATAATAATGTAACCCCTTGAGGTTATATATAAAGCTCTTTTCTCCTACACACTTTAAACATATCTTTAAATACAATGTATTGTAGGCCTTTTCGCCTTAAACAGTAATCACCTTTTACTTAACCTGGTTAATGTTTTACACTCACATATTGGAGGTTTTACCCACTGTAAAAGTCCATAACTTTTAAAGCACAGAATAAATGTAGCGTTTTGTTAATTACTGTTATTTACTACCGCCAGTAAATGCATCAATTTTACTTGTCTCTACCTTATGAGCTCTTTGCACCTGCCGCGCTGACGTCACATCCGCATGCGCAAAAGCGGCTAATTCTTTTCCGCTTTACGGTTAACCTAACCCGATCATGACCGCAAAGAAAGACAAAGTCGTATTTCAAAAGCAATTTAAGCAATACCACGAAACTGTTGTGTTCCACGGTGCATAGCGTCCTCCAAACATAACGGCCTTTTAAGTTTTCACGGATTTCCGAAAGATCCTGACGTAAAAAGACGGTGGCTTATAAAATATTCGTCGAGTCAAATTCAAGCTAACAGCTCATAGCAAAGTTTGCAGCCTTCACTTCCCTCCGGATCAGCTTTTTCAACCTAAAACTGCAGGTGGGAGAAGAATGGTGAAGAAAGGACCCGTCCCTTTGTTATTTCAGTGGAACAACTTCTGAGTTCAGCCTGAAAGAGCCAGTGTTTGGGAACGAGTGAGCAGACCAGAGCCTGACAGCCGAGCAGCTGAGCCGCCTGTGCAATGCACTTATGCTGATCACGATTATTGCTCTGTCCCAGAACCAGCTGGCCTGGACATGGCAATAAATGAAAATGAGAAATTAAAAGAAGAACTAAAAGCCCTGACTAACCAGATTAAAGAACTGAAAATTCAATCTGCCTTTGGATTACAAAGGTTCGCCGGGTCTGACGATGACATCCGATTTTGCACAAGGTAAGCTAAGCTAAAACCGCAACAAACCTTTTTCTTTTTAAAATTTGGGTTACTCGCCTCGCCTCTGGTTTCTTAATTAAATATGTCTGAAGGGGAGGAGGCTGTAAACACAATCCCACAAGAAGCATGCACAAGTAGTAAAACGAAATAACACGGAGGCCTTAAGGAACACGGCCTTATATTTATCAAAATAACAAATTTGAACCTAAACATTCAGCTGAACTCAAACTCAAAATCATTAATAGTGCTGCCCTACTTTTAAGTCATGGGGCTTCTCATGCTTCCTCATGATTCGGAAGCAAAAAGCCCGAACCGTAATCTCCCCCGTTACTTGGTCTGTGTTTGACACTAACAACAACAAACACAATCAGACTATACACTTAAAAATAAATACAAAATCACGTAACAATATTGTACTTAGAAAGAATAAGAATGTTTAGATATATAAATAGCACAATTGTATGAGTAAAATGTCCGAGAATATTGCGTATTAGCATAAGCATAAGCTAACATTAGCCACAAAGTTTTAAGAACTTTAAAGTAATACTCACCCTCGTATCCATGAATATATGATGAGACTACATCTTAAAACCTTTTTCTAGTTTGCTTGATGGGGCTTTGGATCCCGCCTTACAAATCCGATGTACATCATTAATTGTTAGCTTTGGCAAGCCCTGCAAATACCTACTGTAAAATGACATGTTTAATGTACCAGAAACAATTGAGCCGTTTTTCCCCGAACGCGGAAGCTGAGGTGCAAACTGGCGACTCCCGTGGGAGCTACGACTTCTGCCATGTCCAGACTGTCTTCGTCCTTCTGTCCAAAAACAGTAAGGTACAGAGCAGGCTTCAAGAGGTGGCTTTCACCTATATTCTTCATAGCCTTGTCAAGCAGGGAAAGGATATAAAAGATGTCACGCCTGAGGACATGGTAACGGCTTGTGTTGCTTGTTACCTGTTTCTGCAGGGTGGCCCTGGATTTATCTGCCCCCTTTGCGTTCTTCAGCTCCTTTTGGTATTCATGAACTATGCAGTTAAACATTTCACATGCATAGATTTGAAACAGGGACTTCTTTTTTCAGACGTGTGTCTGGGTCACTCAACGAAACTGGCGTGAAGATTATGGAGAGATGGTAGCCACCATCCACATAAGCAATCGTGTAGCCACAGCTATTTCAGAGTGCGGTAAGCCCCTCTGGACTGCACTTTGTGAGGTCCACATGCTTTTTCAGGAACACGTAGCTGTCCTTCAGCATGTGGACCTTAATGTAAGGCAGCAATAGGTAGTGGAGGGGAGCTAAGAGAGCTGTTGTACGTTGCAGCTCCACCACCAGACCATCAACGTCAAACCTCATTTCAATGTCTCGTTCAGGCTCACTGATATATGTGGAATGGAAACTCATTCTAATGTCAGCTCCAAGAAACTCAGACACTGTAGGAAACTGTGAGACAGCATCGTGAAGTGTCTGAGAATTCAAAGAGCCAACCTCAACAATATCTGACTGGGAGCTCTGCATGTTGACGAGTTGGCTGCTGTGTGTGAAATGAGTGTAAACGGCCTGTAGTTAATGATTAAGTGTAAATGTTTGTGTGCTGTGAATGTGTTGCCTGCTGAATGTTAAATGTTAACTGTAAGTGCACTGTGTTAGATGTTCACTGCTTGGCTGCTGAGTGGGAAATGACCAAAGCTGTTAACTGTGACCACACTTACAGCTTAAACGTGGCCACAGTTAAAGGACAAAATCAAGTTTAAGCAATTTGATTGGCTGTAATGGACTGGGGTGAGAACGGTACTGGTGGTGTACGTTTCAAGTGCACTAAGATATTTGTACAACTAGATTTTTTTTTTTTAAGCACTCAGTAAGATTGTGTTTTTGCAGTGCAGAGATAAACTCCAAAAGATTTCTCACAGTTGAAATTGCAGCAAAACTTAATTCTACAAAGTATTGCCTTTGCACACTTTTCATATTTTTATTTGGGAAATATTTAGAAAACCATCCTTAGTGTCTTCCTTCACAATGCACATGTTATTGCCACATAAAATCCCTCCCAAAAAAAAATAAAATCTGTGAGTTTTGACATCAAAATAAATAAACACTTAAGCCGGGTGGAGGCACCATAACGGTTTTTAAAAGTGCGTCGGTGAATTCAAGGTTCCGTCTTTTGCAAGTGGGACGGAAATACAGCGTCCGCATTTACGCATTAGTAGGAATCAGAGTTAAAAGGCTCCACAGTTAAGCACACTCCATTTAATTCAACAGCATCGCTTTGAACCGACTGAAGTGGAAAAGAGGGTAAATGTTGGAGAATTGAAATCCGTGGCAGAAACACGTGGGAGTCATGATTACGGCAGATTCTACTTCACAGCTGAATTCACTCATTGGATGATGCAAGTCCCCTGTATGTTTGGGAGCGTCTTCACTGCAGAGCAGCTCTTTAAATCTCTGTGTGCCACATTGTCTGGGGACTGCAACGCAACACAAAGTTCTTGGACTGACATTGGGTTATAGTCTAAAATTGTATGTGAAGGGTTTCCGCAGTCCGGAGAACCTCAGCTCAGTGAGCAGCTTAGCGTACCTGCAGATTTTCATTCATTCAGACGGTCATTTGCTGTGCCCATGTCTGAGATGTGCAGACACTAAGTCAAATGTCTGGACTTAGATATTTTCAGACGTCCTCCTTTCGCCAGCCCGCAACGCCCACTCAGAGCAAAGCATGACTAGCAAAATGAGTCTTGTTTTGGCTGATAATGGTCTGAGGAAAAACGATGTGGCACTCATTCACAGCAACAAAGCCCTGTTGCATCAGGCAATAGGCATAGTTAACGCGGTCGGACTC
Organism: Poeciliopsis prolifica; assembly: GCF_027474105.1. Taxonomy (NCBI): domain Eukaryota; kingdom Metazoa; phylum Chordata; class Actinopteri; order Cyprinodontiformes; family Poeciliidae; genus Poeciliopsis; species Poeciliopsis prolifica. The sequence continues at coordinate 6,070,622 of NW_026562383.1, forward strand.
TCCGGGGACCTGACTGTGCATTCACCAGCAGGAACATTTAACCAGTGCAGAAATTAAAAGTTAAATTGATGAGCTAATGGGAGAAAAAAAAAAGACACAAAAACAACGGAGTAGATTTCACTTAACGGAGCAGCTGTGTTTGTCTCCTTAACAAAAGGCTTCTGATCTGGGTTAGTTTTCTCTGGGGCGGTGATGTTTTCGATCTCATCGTTTTACATTTGAAGGAAGTTCGCAGTAAGGAAGAGTCTTGAATTGTGCCAATATATTTCTTATTTTCTGGCTTAGCCGAGCTGTTTGGGCTGCTAACTTTTGAAATATTGCCCCCCCCCCAAAAAAAAAGCAAATTTAGTACATTTCCATTTACTTGTCTGGATCAACTCAACCAGGCTCAGATGTTGATGCTATGCTGTAAAAAAACAACAAAAACAGGATGCTGAGATGTGCAGACACTAAGTCAAATGTCTGGACTTAGATATTTTCTGAGTACTGTGCCTCTAGTAAGTCACAGACCTTCCAGTGAATGTTTCGAAACTTGTTGGGCAAATTTCCGTTACCCTTTAGTTAATTAACTCTTTTTCAGGGGAAAGCTCAAAAGCTCCTTGTTATTAGTACCCCATTATTCGTAAGGAAAATATTTCAAATTTTGCCATTTACATCAACTTATTCTAATACGATATTAGAATCGGCTTAAAAAACGTTAATTGAAACATTTGACCACCTTTTCCCAAAGGTGATCTGAAAACATCTTTTAATAACGACACATTATTACTACTTTTATTCTTTTCATGTCTAGAGTCAAAGCAATGCTTTAATGTTTCTGTTCTTTAACATTCAAACTGCGTATATTCTTGCATAGCAGAAGAGCTTTATTTAAGAAGATATTCAGTAGAATGGGAGTGTGTTTTTGTAAAGTTTTTCTCTTGACCTTTCCAAGGTGAGCTGAGTGACTCGCTGTGTTTTCACAGTGGAAAGTCGGGGCGATCCTCACAGGGGACCTTTTCCGGCTTTGTCTCTCGGGAAACCGCCGCACGATTATGTTTTAACACCTCTTCCAGAGAAAAGGTTGCACATAAATTTTACAAGACGACACAGCTTCTTTATTTATTCAGTCTATGCAAGGTTAGAAATTACACCTGACTTGGCTTAAGAGACCCCCTCTGACCAGAAGGAAACAGTGAAGGTGAAAATACATAATTATGACAAAAATGCACGAGTTGTGACACCAAGATTGTTTATTGTTTTTATTCATTTGGACCTTAGCTGTCCCTGTAGAAATGCGACATACTTACAGTCTCTTGCCATGTTAATCCTTCATACATGTTGCTACATTATGTTCACAACTTCGATGTGTTTTGTTTGTGGATAGAATGAGTATGATCCCCATTTCTCTTTTCTTCTTTTTTTTTACACCTTTATCTGTACCTGAAGCAATATAAATATAAATGTTGGGGCCTGTCTACGGGCCGCACGTTGAGTTATTGGTGGGAGTTTTGCCATGCAGCAACATCCTGGAGTTGTTTTGCATGTAGTTTGCATGTGTGTGTATATATATATATATATATATATATATATATATTGAAATATGTGTGTGTGTGTGTTCGTTGGCGTTTGTCCTGTTTGTGATTTACTGGCGACCTTTCCAGGGTGTATGCCCTTCCTTTTGTCCAACGACCGCTGGAAATGGGGACGAATCGACTGTGGAGCTTTTTGACCGTTTCTCAGATAAATGTTCTCCTCGTCTGGCCTCTAAACTGGAAGATAAAAGTCATGAACATTGTTTACCTACCAGACAACCTCCTCTGGTAGCACTGGAATTCATTTTAGGGTGTCGGACAGGAGAGTAAAAATAAATCCACGCTACACGTTGAAGAGGTTTCTTTTCCTTTCACTTCATTGATATCAAATACTTTATGTTGGTCTGTCAGATAGAATCTCAGTGAAATACATTAAAGTTGAAGGTGCAACTCAACAGAACGCACGCGTCTGAATACTTTAAGAGAATTCAAACAAAATGGGTCATTGTTTGTATCAATGTATACATCAATGACGAGGGGAAAAAAAACAAACCGGCACAACAACATATTTGGAGAACAGCAGCATCATTTGATTCAACAACAGCACACAAAAGAAAACGAGTCAATAAGGTTGAAAAATGTGCAGGCGAGGATATACGGCTCAAGTTTCTTTCCAACAAATCTTATTAAGGATCCTTCTGGGGTTTCTCTTTAAACCAATACACCCGTAAATTGCTCACCCAGAACCTGGTGCATGCAGGTGTCATCCGACCGGTCAATCTTGACAGTCTGACAGAGCCGTCAGTCCAGTACAGAACCATACCTCTCTTCTTCTGTGATTTTGACAAAGTAGAAAAAAAAATAACTTCACAAGTTTCACAATCCCCCAACCGAGCGATAAATGATTCACTCAGCGCTCATCAGGCAATCATAACCCGTCAGCTTTGAAATGGCTCCTGCACTCAAAGTTGGAAAGAAGAAACGGCTTTAAAACAAGCTCATAAACTCATCTCCACATTTCACTCTGGAGGGTTTCAAACTTTGTGCAGGTAAATGATTAATTAAGGAATCCATTTATATGCAGCTCGTTTCACTCCCGATTTTGAAAAAAATAAAATAAAATAACGGTATATTAGCAGTGTGATGGATCATCTGATGTTTTGGTGTTCCTGGATCAGTCGGCCAACTTCATTCTCTGCCGAGTTCATTTCAAACCAGCCGTACCTCTGTGCCTCATCAGTACGTCACCGATTGATCAAAGGCTCCTAATCAAATTACTGTTTCAGTAACCAGCGAGCAACAAAACACACCAAGACAAAACCTCCTTCTATCTGAACATGAACTTGCGTTCTTATCTTCCCTCTGTGAGCGGAGACCAAGTGTGGGAGAAAAACCGATGCATTTTTGCCATTATAAGAGGGACGACTGTATCAGGTTCTGAAGGAGCTCACTTTTCAAAATTCTTCAAAGAATACCTTTCTCAAGGATTGGCTTCCTACCATCCCATTATTTCTGCACCTTCTAAGCATGTTTTCACAAAAAAGGATTTAAAAAAAAAAAATTTTTAGGAGAGGATCCATGGTAATTACTCGAATCCTTGGAACTCACATAAAGCGTCCAGAGATATAACAATTTTTGCAAGGATATGCATTTGCTGGCGTGTGTGTGTGTAACTCGTATATTTAATTCAAGTCATAACTGGCCAAGTGCTGCATTAATTAAAAAATAACAGGAAAAATGTATCCAGACTCAGGCAGTTCAAGTGCCCTTAAATATGGATGAGAGCAGCTACTTGTTAAAGATGAATTCTGCTTAGAAACTATGCTGCTGTTTTATTGTAGTGGTAATAAGGCACGTTATGATGAAGAGCTAAATGCTGCTCGTTTTAAAACCCAACAGTGCCCTCTATGTTAGAGGGTGTTTGCTTGACAGCATTCACATACATAAACATGAATGACATTAAATCCCATGGCATTAATACTAATAATTAGTATTACTAATACAATTTTTTTGAGACCATATTCAAGTAATAATAATAATAAATGCTCATTAATGAAAGTATACGCTCTTAAGGAAAATAAATATCCAAAACAAAAAAAAAAGCCGGAAATTTCAGAGAAAAAAGAAAAAGACGTCTCACATTTCACCGGGAATATTTTTCATCTTTGAAGCAGACTGTAAGGACTGGTCAGCCGCGCGAGGCGTACCGCGATGATTAAATGAAAAATCTATATTGAATTCCCCCGGCAGAGCCGTCTGCATGTCTCGGTGCCGGATTTTGTACATTTGTCGCCGTGATGACTGGAACACTGGGATTTAATGATTCGGAGCCATATTTCTGGCGAGAAGGTGTACTAGCAACCCTTATGAAGAGCCTTAATATAACTTCATGTTTCATTGCAGTTGCATCATTTCACACTGAAAAAAAAAGGGAAAAATCCAACTGTAGTGTAGTTTGAGTTCATATAATCATCTGGGAGAACATCTGGTAATAAGTGTATTTTTCGTCAACATTTTTAAGTTGATTATATTCTGTAAATTTCTAATTAATTGGTGTCCACATTGATGTGTTTTTTTTTCTTTTAGCACAAAAACGATCATTTCTCTTTCTCCCCATTTCCCATCCAACTTAGTGATCAGGATGGTAAGAGACACACAAGCCAAATCTCACAGTTACAGAACCACAGCAGCGACTCAAAAGTCGTCCAGAACGACAGTATGATGCCTTCTCCATCCCAGCTGGCCGATTGACAAAAATACAAAACAAAACTAATTATTTTCTGCTATAATACAAGCATTTAGAGTTTGCTGAACTCTACTGAACTTCATTTGGAGCCCTGCGCTTTCCTCAGATGAGATTAGGACTGAGTTTATCCTCAGAACCTCATTCTGCGCATGATAGCCTAAAGCTTCAACCAAACCTGTGAGATGTGCTGAGAAAAAGAGATAATAACAGAGAGAAGGGATGAAACGTTGCAGGATAGTAGGTCTCAAGGAATGGACTTGGACGCCACTGTTCTAAATAGATTGTGCAAAGAAGAAGAGTGAAATGTAGCTTTTTTTAAATGCTCTCAACTGGTGAAATGCTGTGGGAAAAGACTGGATTGACAAGCGCTGTCCTATTGACAAAAGTGGGATTGCACAAAGTATTGAAAGCAGGGCTGCCAAGAACCGCGTCGGGACAAATTTAGCTAAAAACCTCATTCTAAACATGCTTATTTTTCACCCCACTGAATAGTCAAATGAATGCATTTCCTTCTAATTGTTTATGTGAGATTAATCTTCTTTGTACGTTTCTTTTTTCAACACACCTTTATCGGTGGGACTAATACATGCCAACAGCAATCAATAAGTAAACATTTATTACTTTGAGCGTTAAGATGCTCAAAAACAGGAAAAGGCTTTATCTTTCACAGATCAAAACGGCTTGTGGTGAGTTGTGGGTGGTGGTATGAGATTAGCAATGATGTGTTTAGGATTATACGCATTTATCTCCCTCTTAAATCTTTAATGCGTTTATTTTTGGCAGTATTAGCCCCCAAAAAAGAAGATATTCATGGGGTTTCTTTGTCTGGAAAGTAATGCGAATACAGGCTTGGAGAATGGTGGAGAGAACACACGTACAATAAATATATACTGTATATATATTTTTGCTCTTGGTTGCAGATCACTGGAATAACCAACAATGGGGGCTTCAACATCTTATGTTGCTGTACATATGTTTATAAAAACACTTTTCATCGTGGGAACAAATGTAAAGCTGTACATCACATTTCAGATTCCAATTTGAACATATTTTGAGAACTGCATATTTATATGTTTTTTTTTTTCTTTTTACAATGCACTACTTGTCTTGGCCTATCGCATAAAACTCCAATAAAACAAACATTGCACTTTGACATTTTGATGTGAGGAAATGGGGAAACACTTTGAGGAATATAAACATTTTTGCAAAGAGTCAATCTGTTATTTTATTTTTAGTCTGAAAACTAAACACTCGACAAGCCAGAGAGCGAAAGAAGCAGCCGCAGAAGCTTCAGGCAAAAGTGGCTTTAAACTTTAAACAGAAGCTGGTTCATCCAGATCCATTCAGAGTTCATCCAACAGTCTCTGTCGAAAGTTCACCCTTCGCACAGTTTCAAGTGCTTAAACCTCTTCGTTTGCAAAAATCAAAGTCATAAATTGTAAATCTTCCAACATTATGGACTCTTTTTTTTTTTTGCCCCAGTGATGGAAACTTTAACAGGCGCTCACTGACTGCTGTATCTGCCCATCTTTCCCAATAGCAATCAAAAAAATAAAAAATCAAACAGCCCTATATGTTCCACCCACTGCATCCTCAGAGGCCTGATGACAGCAAGTCAGCTCGGTTATAAAACCCTATAACTCTGAAACTACGATACAGTTGTCCTGAGACCCGGGGAGTTGTTGTCCTTTAAGTCTTGAACTCCAGTCTTTCTGCGCTGAAGCCTCTCACTGGAGTTTATTATGACCTCTTATGGCTGCTGCTCAAGAGGGATTTGGGACTAATAACTGAAAATATGAAAATGCTGTAATTTAAGCTCAGGGTCGGACAAAAGCAAGATAAATACAAACGGCATAAAAGGGAGCAGTCTGATCTGTTTTATTAGTTTTTGTAACTAATAAACTTTGAAGAAGAAGAAGGGGGGAGGTAGATAAATAATTAAGTTCCCTCGTGATTGGATTTATATCATTCAGCATGAAGAAATATGTACAAAGTGAAAACACCTCTGTGAGCAAAGAAGTATTTTCTACCAGGGGGGCAAAATGTGGAAGGAGAGCAGATTGGTGGATGTGGATGAAAGAGAACCGACACCGACTCCGAGCTGAGACGTCAATAATAAAAATTAAGGTTATGGAGGGCAAAACGGGACCAGCAAGCAAATTATTCAGCATGGAATCGAGCAAGCGCATAAAGCAGCGCTAATAATGAAGCAGTTTGGCTTTAATGGGAAAGGAGTCAAAACGTTTAATAATTGTTTTGTGAGCCGAACGCTGCACAATGCGTCCGGTCTCATCAACAGTTTTACGCGGCAGCCGGGATGTAGTCAGAAATCAATAAAGCAGGAAGAAGGGACTAATTAAATTATGAACCCCACAAACAAAAAAATTTAAATAATACAGTCGCCTTATAAAGCGGAACAGTGGACTGTAATAAAAACATTCAGATTATTTCATGAAACATTCATATGTCATTTCGGAGCAACACGTAAAATGAAGTGTGCCTGACCTCGTTAGAGTTCTTAGTGTGATCCCCAGATGTGAAGGTGTTTGAGGTCATTTATTATGCTTTTCATTTATTATGCTTTTCATTTATAGTGTAATTAAGTGCTACTTTCAGTTGTTATGAAAATGCAATAGAAATCAAATGTGACTTAAAAGGAATTTGACTTTGCAATAAAATGCCTCGAAATTAGGACCTCCGTCTCTTTAAGAATCCTCCCCACACCCCACCTCCAGGACGTCATTAACCCTTTAACAGCTGTTTTTGCCTGCCATTACAATGGGAAGTAGCTCAGCAGATGTTCAGTTCCACCAGGTGTTTGCTAATCACTGCTAGCTAGTCTGAAGGAGCCGAGTGGGAGCGTTGTGCGCTCGGAAACTGCAGCTCCAAGGAGGACCTTCATCCTTAAAGGTGGCGTTCGGTCCCACCGAGTGTTTTGCGCGGCCGGTCCCACCGAGTGTTTTGCGCGGCCGTGTGGTTGCATTGGGAGATTAAAGGATTTCTTAATCATGCATGAGAGAATAAAGGCAAAACTTCAGGGATGTTTTTGAGGAAATAACATGTTAACGTAACTTCAAGCTCAAAAAAGGCAATTTTAAGCACTACTCCCCCTTTAATAAAGTAAAAGACAAAATATTGTTTTACTTGGAGACAGATTCGATGGAGGACGGACGGATAGAAATCACCTCCCAAAAGAACGTCAGCAAAGATCAACAAATGCAAACAAGGCACTGCTCAAAAAGAAAAGATCTAAAAACTCAAGCGGCTGAGTTTAGCTAGAAGTTTTTATTTTTTTTGCCAACATGCAAATTGGAGGCAACAAACCCAACGAGTTCCCCTGAAGGAGTTGAGTTTTAAGACTGACAAGCATTTTTAAACGCAAAAACTCCTCCGGACATATCGGCAAACATCACTTTCTCATCAGTCGAAGACCTCTTGGAACAGTTTCTGCTTCTGCATATCATCTCACAGTTCTGCTCTCTGTAGCAGAAATAAGGTGGAGGGAAACACTCTGGAAAAGATCAGCACATCAGTGTGTGTAAAAGCACTTTTTTTAGCATGATGTAACAGGAACTTCTGCTCCAGGCTGACTTTCAGCGCAGGAGTTCGCACTCAGGTCAAACTCAGTTTTATGCCACAGAAACGGCGTGCAGTTACGCAGTTGTAGTGATACGCATCTGCGCTTTTCATCAGCTGCGATCCTGGGGATTGCAACATTACTTATACAGATGAATCATGGAATGCTTCATATGAGCGTTAGAGTTAATTAAGATTCAGTTACTTTTACCGCAGTTTCTTTTCAGCTCGGCTTGCAATGAGGACATTTACGATAAATCAATTGACGAGATCTATTTGCGTTGAGAATTTTTTTTGTTTTGTTTTTAACTTTCGGTGATGTCCGAAGTTTTAACAGAGTGGCAATTTACGCACTCTGTAAGATTTCAATAAAATTCCTAAAACTATTTTCTGTTCTACTTACTGTGACGCCATGCAATTATAAATAGAGAGGTATGAGAATTGTCCAAATCATTTCTGGTTGTTCTCAAACTGCTGGTTTATGGAAATTAATCCTTTTTCTGAAATCTTGGTTTTCACGGGTGCATATGGCACCATATTGGAGGCAAACGTGTGTCCAAGTTTTTTCTGAGAAATGAGGTACAAAGACATGAGACGTTCACATAACATTACATTTTCAAGCTTTATTATTGAGAATAATAGTAATAAAATGCCCAAGAAAACATTTTGCAATTTCATCAATTGCATTCCAAACATTGTTGTGTTCCTCTTAGCAGAAACGATTAAAGATAAATCTGACTAAAGTTGTTCAGAAGAAAATGTGACTTGCCAAAAAGATTTGTAAAATTTCCCACTTACCCATAAAAGGTGTGTAAAAATGCTACCTGCTCCATAATTCACGGTTTGTGTGATTGTCTAATTCCATAGTCATTGCAAAAGTATTCAAGATGTCTTCCTTTTTGAATTTTTTCAGAATCGCAAACCCCAAACTTTGTGATTAATTTTAGTGTAAACTTATCCTGTTTAGATGAGATGTGTAGAAGTATTGCACATCTTGTACTGGGTTTGAAAAAAAAAAAGCCATCCAGATAGTTAAATACCTGAAATAATTCAACTTCGAGCCAATACAAAGCAGATTTTAACTTCATGAGCAGCTAACTGCTGTACCAAATTCCTACATTTTCTTTAGTCACACGTTTCAGCCGTTAAACCCATAAACATCGTTCATTTCCCATTCAGTGACACCCCTACAGGTGCGTCATAAAATAAGAAAGAAATTGTTGGATGATTTTTCCCCCCCCATCTGAAAGTAAAAATAAAAACCAGACATTTTTGTGGACAGGCACGCATCACAGCAGACGTAGCGAAGACATGAAAACACAATAAGACCAGGACTGGGAGCGAAATAAAGAAAGTGAACAGACAATTGGCCAGCAGGAACCGACTCTGGCTAGGATTTTATTTGCTGTATGAGTCTACAGAAGAAAGAAGGACGGTTGGAAGGGAGCTGACTAACCCTTTTTGCTGCTGGGCAGGTGAGTAATAACAGGCCACCTTGTTTGTTTGCTGGGTTTTGTTTCGCTACTTTGGTTTGTTGGAAAAGTGACCGTCTCACCAGTTTTTGATTAAAAAGAAAAAATAAAAACAAGAAAAGCTGAGTTACCACATTTGACTGTTTTTGTCGGAGTTTGATGAGCCGAAGGGGTTTTGATCGACGATTGTGAATAAAATCGTTCATTATGGACCACATGTTGTAGCATATCAAAGTCTCATTTTGTCGGTGAGGACGAGAAGTCTTTCCCCGCCCAGTCTCCAAACGTTGCTGCCGGGAAGTGGTAGTTTCTTTTCGTCTTTTGTCAGCGTCAATACGAAATCTACAAGCACTGATATCCAAGATTTGTTCTTACGACAGTGAGTGTAGGCGTAAGTGTTTGTTTGAAGCACAGATCTAAATCCTCATCCAGGTGACATTTCTATTTTTAAAGGTTAAACTAAAACACAATTTTAAAAACAGCGACGCTCATGCATCCTTCACACTAATGCTTGGTATCGAATGGGAGTCGTGATCAAGGCATTTATTAATGAATGTAGTTGTTTGTTGTTCGTGTACCGCTGGTGGCTGTGTTAGTGCGGCCAGTTATTAACAGTTTGCAAAACTACACATTATTGCCCTAATAATTCAGACTGTTCCCCTGCAGTCTGTTTACCTCCCTTCGCCTTCCTTTCACACTGAACGAGAGAGTGCGTTGCAGATGCTCCTGAACAACTTTCCAGGAGTATGAGTTCAGCAGAGAGCAGCTGAAACACGAGTGATGAAGTTTAAGAACGCTGACAGCAAACCGGTAGGTGAACACTTCTCTTGCAATTTCGTCGATGCATGATTCACTGGAACCACTTGACATACATTTTGACCCAATTCACATCAAAACAGAGAGGATTAGCATTAGCTTAGCATCTCAGAATGCATATTTAAGAAAAAGGAAATGGTTAGAATTGTAAATAATAATCCATATAAATACTAATCATTATATTTCAGGACTGTGAGAGTTTGGTTTGCTGAAGGAAGCGATAAGCATGTCAAATTGGAAGCTGGCATCAAAGGAAACTTGATTTGTACTGGGGACAATAAAATATTGACTGAGTCATTTCTAATCTGGCAGGTGTTGTGATTTGTCGCAGCTAAAGGTGAAATGTTCTTGTTTGGTTACACTTTTCTCTCAAAATTAGTCTGCATGTTACTCTCTAAAGGAATTACCTCTCAGGCAGCAGACAGACTACATCTACCTTCAGAAACTGTCGGAGGCTTTTGTCATTTATTACGTGGGGTAGCCCCCTTCTGGCCACCACTAAGCTACAGCCCTGAACTATTTGTTATATATTGTAAGATCACTTTTCTACTCTGGTTGATCAATATTTCATTATTCCACATGAAACAGAATTCTTTCTACACCTCAAAAAATAACGATGCCAAAACATCCAAAACCTGGTTTCGGATGAAAAAGCAAAAGACTGCAAATGCTATATTATCATCACATTAATTTTTAACGATATTCCCTGTTTAGTTGCATTCCTCGCGTTTGATGGAGTTAATGCTGTTAGTCATTCAAAGTACCCACCGACATTCAAATTCAAGGCAATCAGTGGGGCACTTTGGGCAAAGTGCTGTAGCGCCGGAGCCCCTGCTGTGATAATCTCCTGACATGAAGGTTTAATTCCTCCTTCCAGCTTTTTACGTCGGGAGTTTCTTAGAGACATTCTGTGGCTTGCTAAAGTATTCATTACCCTCGAAATGTTCAGGTCTTCACATTACGGACAGCCTAAAATGCCAAGGTAACTGTCAGGACTTCATGGGATAAATCAAAGCAAAAATAATATCTGAAGTGGAATCAAAGTGATATGTTTTTCTTTTTTCTTCTTCCTCCAACTAAAAAGCTGAAGAATGTGTCTTGTTGTAACCCCAACTGAGATATTACCACCTCTACCAGGTTTGGACAGTGATACAATAAAACGTTCTTTAAATGATCATTAGCTCCATCGGATTAGATGATAGAGTATCCCCACAACATGATACGGCCACCCCCATGTTTCACTGTTGGACTGGTGAGTTTTAGAAATGAACTGCACTCTTAGCAGCGTCCGCGTCTTCTTGCCCGTTTTACAGCAAAGCACAACTTTCCCGTCAACAGGTTTTGCCACCCGCAGCTCACACCAAGCTCCTCGGTTGACGACCTGATTATTTTTCTTTCTTTCATGTTATGGGTGTCCACGTCTTGGTGGTCTCTGAGACCCACGACGCCGTTTCCATAACCCAATGCTGCCTATAAACACCTCCGCCGCTGTCTTCCCCTTGGTCTTCGTGATGCCATTCGCTCTTTGAGAAAAGGCTTCAGTGATCTGAATATTTCTGCAGGGCACATGCATACATTTTTCCCTTTTAAAAATTCCACACACTTCCACGGGCTTGGCGAGGCGGACCGAGAGAGCTTTAATTGACCTTAGGTGGAAACATGAGTGATAGTTTGCAGCAGTAAGTTAACTCCGTAATGAGCCGATGATCTGTGAAGGGTGCTCCCTCCGGCCATGCTCCAGACTCCAAACAGCTCCGGAATAAATAAGCAAAGACTGGGGAAGAGTTGGTCCCGTCATCCCCACCAGGTGGCAGCAGAAGCAAACCAATGAACTGTTTCGGTCACATATGCTGTGTGCAGCATGTCAGTGTGTTTGGACATGAGATGGGCTTTGCAGCTCTAACAAGCTGTGCCAGATTCGTGACTCGGACTGAGCCATCAGTAAGAGTCTGGATAGTTTTTTTATTTTTTATTTTCTTTCTTGTGTAGGTTTTAAATGGGAGGCGCTTGCGAACAAGCGTTCACACTTGCATTTTCAGAGAGGGTTGAGTTCCTTGTTAGCAGGCTGACAAGCAGTTTCTTTAATCACACCCTGGTGTGATGCAGCGCTGCACTGGTGCACCCCAGAGAGGCCGGCTGCAGCTAAATGAGACATTTGGACTGAACTGAGTATTACCATGAGAGGAGAAGCAGCTTTCAGCATCTATGCACCAAAAATTTGGAACAAACTTCCAGAAAACTGAAACAGCGGAAACCCTGACTTCCTTTAAATTTCAAGTAAAAACACACCTGTTTAGAATTGTATTTGAAATGTAATATGTAACAATGTATTGTTTATTCCATGAATCATGACTTTGTGTTTATGATGTAAAGCACTTTGAAATGCCTTGCTGCTGAAATGTGCTATACAAATAAAATTTGATTTGATTTGATTTTAGCGTTGGAACATTTTCAGTCATCCGTATTTAAAATCTGTCAAACACATCATATATCTTAATTACATTTTTCTAACGAGTCTTAGAAAATTCACCCCCAACTTGAAGCTTGGGTACACTGTCAAAGAGTTTCATAAAACAAAAAGAAAAAGAAAAAAGAATTGATTCTACTTCCAGAATTATACAGACTTTCTGAGATATTGGTTTAAGTTTGAGCATTTTCTCTTAAAATAAGCAAATATTTTCAGATTTCTGTACACAAATCAACATTTTAAGATCCAAATTTTGGGTGTTTATCTAAAATTTCTTGTCTTTTTTTTTCTTTCTTTAATGCTCCAGCATGAAAATGTCAGGCAATAATTCGGTCAATAATTTCATTTTGGTTTTTAAGGTGCCATGTAGCAAACGGTGTCATAATAGTCAATAATCTGATACCCGTGAGTAAAGTAATCACTTTGACCATTTTCAGTACAGTAAACTTTGTAATGCGACATCTCGCCAACAGCGTATTGATGTTTTCCAAAGGTTAAAGCCAAGAACATTTTTAATAATAACGTAATGTTACATTCACATTCAGTCAGGGAAGCAGCCGATAACATAAAGACGCACGCAAAGGACTGCATCCGTTAGGAATAAAGATATTTCTGTGGAATTTTGATGATCAAGATCATTTGCATTCATTAAAGATGCATATTATGCAACAGTCGAGGCTTACATTTATTTTCTACATGAATCATTTACATGATATCTAAAGGCTAGGTTTCACATATAAAGGCTAGGTTTCACATATAAAGGAAATGTATTCAGTTGTTTGCTTTAAGCAGCACTCGGTTGGTGAATGTGTTTGTATTCAAGAAGAGAAAAGCAATCATGTGACCGACATAATGTCAGCTCGTGAGTGTGCTGTTCGGCGACAGCGCCAAATTACATTGTTGGCTTTATTTCGTGCTGCATAGCTCAACTCAGAAACAAACTAAACGTTTTTGGCTCCATCCTAACTTGACGTTTTGGTTTGGCGCCCTGTTCCCAAAGCTTTAAGACAAAAACACCAAAACCAACACGTTACCCAAAGGGAAACACGGTGGTGGCAGCATCCTGATTTTCTCTCAGTTTTACTTTAGAGTGTTTTGTGACGGTTTGAACATTACGCAATAAGATTGGAGAGCTCTTTTTTTTATGATAGGGTTGAAAAGATATTGCAAGATGTGAAATGTTGAACTACATCAGATAAATTATTCAACAGTTTAAGCGCCTTCTGATTCTCAACGCGTCGGTTTGAAGATGTGCACATTTTCAGTTTTTTTTTTTTTTCTGGGGGTGTATTTTTTCCTCTCTCTTTAAAGAAATATGTGACAGAATACAAAATATTTTATCATGCATAGTATATTTTGTATCACATCGGCTGGCCGTCTCAGGACAAACGTTTAATGAGTAGAACTACATGAATGTCCCCAGACAGATGGGAACAATATCAATTAATGTAAAACCTACAACTCCTCTGCCTTGTTGGTTTACTGAATCTTCAACAGAGGGTCTGCATGGCGTAGCATGAGTTTCAGTAGCATTATTAGGGGATCTCTGTTGCATCATTGGAAAGGGACGTTTCTAACTAAACTGCTATAGTAACAGGTTAGGATTCTTTGGTAAGTGATAAGAAAGCACAGCTATCCTGTTTGATGAAATAAATAAAATAAAATGTGTTTCTTAGTGCTTCAACAGACTTTGCTCTTGTTTTGGTCCTGCTTTGCAGGACCAAAACAAGTTTAAGTGCCTTCTGATTCTCATTTCGTTATCTCGAATATCGAATTGATTTAGTTAGGATTGATTCCTGCTAAGTTGTACATCGCAGCTTGATAAGGTTTCTTCACAAAGACTGAATACTTTCATAAATTGTTTTTCTTCAATCTATTCTTAATAAAGGAGACAATACCCTCTCCGTCATTGTAAAGAATTATGAGTACAGCTAATGAGATACGAATAATTGAATTTGCTCCAAGACTCGTGCTAACCAAAATATGCCGTTTTTGTTGTCGTTTCTTTTTTTTCCTAGACAACTTCTTACGAGCATTGTGTTTGTTGCAGTGAGCGGCTGTAAATTAAAATTCTATCAGCGATCCACCAAACACATTCAATATTTCCATCTGATAAATGCTGCAGGCAAAACAATCACAGAGGAGTAAATAACTCAATCACAAAGCTTAGAGCCGAAAAGGGCTGATAACAAACAATATGCAAAACTGATTCAAACTGGATTCCATTGATTCGAACAAGCGTGAAGCAGCTGGAGGAGACGAGCTGAAGAAAAGACCGATCTTCAACCGGGAACAAAACCAAAGTGCTTAAAACGTCTCAGATTCTCTTGAATCGGACGGATTTGGTTTGGTCATACTCATAGTCGACTCTGGACAGAAACTAATTACTTAGCCTAAAGAAAAATGCCTCAGTCACATAGCGGGTTCTGGAAGAAGTACAGCCTGAAGGGCAACATGCAAAACGTGCAGCTTTTTCACCAACCTGCGCGACCGAAACGTCAAAGTGCAAATTCATCAAGAGAAAGTGACAAAAGCAATCGGGATTTTTTGTGTCAAACTCCAACACAAAGTCACTTGGGAGGGACAGTTGATTAATAAGAGAAAGATATATTTCGAACATCTTACACCCAAAAAATTATTTTAAAAAAGCAATTTACTAAAGAGATTACACCGGTGGGTCTAGAATACTGTTCATTTGTCAGATTTAAAGTAGTTTTTATAAACGTAAACTACTGGTGTTAAACTGGTGTTTCCACTGGTGTTAAAGCAGACATTTCTGTATTAAAAAATGGGGTTTATTGGTCTGTTGTCTATTATCAGCTTTTAAATGTAACATTGCCTTTCAGTGGAAAGTCCTAACAATAAACGGAAATAGCTAAGATGTCTTTTTTTAATGTTGCAAAATGTATTCTGTTGCTGTGTTTTTTGAATGCAAGTACTTGTTTTTTTTATTATTATTATTATTTTGTTCGAAATAAAGATAAACAGTAGATAAGGCTGCAAAACTGTGAGAGTTGAGCTGCTGAATTAAACGTACCTTTTAATGATATTCTGAGTTCTTGAAAACGACTAACTCCAGTCAACGTGAAACTGAGAGTGGAACCAAGCCATTCGGGATAGCGGAGTTATCCTCAAGTTGGACATGAATGCAACTTTCTGGCCAACGTAGAACTGCCTGCGTGTACGAATGCATTTGCGGGGCACAATTCGTGGGAAGTTGTCTTTTATTTGCGTTGAGGGTCAGGAAAATGATTTTCCGACTACAAAAGAGAATATTTCGTAGTCGGGAAATAATGGTACAATGAAGGAAACCCACTCATCACAATGAGTTGGTGCTTGGATGCCGGCCAGGTCAGCGAATGCTGGTGCAACTCCGCCAAAAGCAGAGCTCCATAATGCATCCAGGATGAAAATCAAAAAACACACATATCTGATCACAGTGAACCCCTATCAACATTTCACCAAAGGCGTTACAACCTCGCCGAGTTATTATTCCGCGCACTTCACTGAACAATTAACCAATCTGACACAAAGCACTAATGAACGCACTTGACTCCCCCTCGCTTCGGCTCTATTTGCGCGTCAGTAATTGGTTCTCATGTTCCCTCTTTCTTTTCTCGGTCTCTAATGATCAGCCGTGCAAATGGAGTCTGTCACCCGAGTCTCCAGCAGTTGCACGGAGACATTAGTGCAGATACGATCGCCCAGCTCGGAGCCGTGAACCAGCCCAGCTCCCTGGAAACCGCTCCGAGCAGATAAACAAAACCCAGGTCCAGACGCTATCTGCTGGCCTCACCGTTTCGGAAATGTTTCTCTGCTATTTGGATCATGGGGAATGGAAGGAAAAAAAAGAAAACAGAAAAAAGGATGCACCTGAACTTGCTGAGAAAATATTCCAATGACATATACAGCCTGGCTCAGATGGTGGGCTGCGTTTTGAGGGTCTTCCTGTCCCCCAGGCCGAATCCCAGACCTGCTCAAACTGGCTGGTTTCTTTCAGCCAGGAAGAAAAATAAATAAATAAAAGAAGTCTCCTTTTCAGCTTATTGCAGCCACAAAAAGGAACTGCATGGTGGATTATGACGCTCTCTGATAGTGCAGCTGACTACCAGTGAAGCCGTGAACTCTGGATATGATTCGCTGAATGAGCTTGGAAAGAAGCAACGCTCTGGCTTTTTATTTCTAACAACATTATGCACTTTCTAATTGAGCAGCAACATAACTGTTTTGTCACAGAAACCCAGTACTGTAGCATGTGAAAGTGGATAAGAGCGCGAGCGACAGGCTAAGTGATTAGCAGTGTCTTTGAATGATTAGTGGCTTGTATTAGGAAGAAGCTCCATGGAGGCGCGATAAGGGATTATGTCGCCTCCAGTAGTGCCATAGCAGAAAACATGACAAGAGGCAATCCTAATGAAGATTCCTGACCAGTAATGTCACGCTTTTGACCTCCGCGGCTCCCAGCAGAGCACAGTATGTCAGCAGTGCCCTAAATCAACGTGGCTGTCACACACGCTCCAGTTGAGGATTCAAACACTTACTGCTTCAAAATACTGCCGCCTGGAGACTGCTGGAATTCCTGCTGGAATTCCCGGATGTCGATCGGAGAAAAAGAAACCCGGCGCCGCCGTGACACCTCGAGCCAGGCCACCGCTGACCCCCCACCATCCAAACAACCTATGTGTTCCGGTGAAGTTAGTCGAAAAACAACCTGTAATTTAATATTGCTTTTATTTAGATGATTTCACCTCAAAAATGGCGATCGGGTGCTGAGCGGCTGGCCGTAGAAGAAGATAATGATGCAAACTTGTCATTTTATTGAAGACCTTTTGATGAGGAACGACATGGAGAAAACTTCAATGAAAAGGTTCGGGAGTCGTCGGTGTGATCGCGATATTGAAGCAAACACTTTTTTACAAGGTTAGAAGATTTCCTCATATAAGTATGATTAATGAGAAGCAAACAAATATCACAGTATGAAACAGGTACGTGCCTAACCATTAGTAACCATGGTTAGAAACATGGCTGCCAATGGCGACCGTTACTATTAGCATGTAGGTTGTTGACCTGAGTAAGTCCAGAACAGGCCGGTGTTTGTTTGGGCTCGTTTGCTGGTACCGAGCTCAGAGGTTCTGCTCCGCTGGCAGCAACTCGAGGAGGAGGAGGCAGATGGAAGCTTGTAGAACTTTATTCCTCTTCTTGAAAAGGTGAACAACAACAAAAACCGCCGTCTCTGAGGCCCAACGAGGTGTGTTAGATTCACAGACTAATTAGCTCAACTGGAAGAAGAATGACAGCGAAACTGATTAAAAAAAGAGAACTTGGGTTCAGTACACCGGACTGACGACCGAGTGGATGTACCAAAGTCCTGAGCTGTCGATTTTTTTTTTTTTTTTTTAAAGCTAACACGACTGAACCACGTGATCAATTTAAATGTTCCATTTGTATCCAGGTGCATTTTTGGTAAGTTGCTTCTGTTTTCGTTTGCACTCACCGTTGTTTGTTCGTTCAGATCCTGCAGCCACAGCAGGTCTATGGCAGGAGCCGGCCCAGCACTCGAATCGGTGTGTGATGTCACCGATTGCATCATACACATCACACACCGATGTCACTGATGCATCAGTGGACAATGGAAAACCCTCCATTTACCAAGTGGAGGGTTTTTATTTTTTGTGTCGTATTGTTTTTCTTTAAATTGACCTTTTCGAGTTGATCTGCATCTTAACTGTTTTGGTTCGGAGAGCATATTGTTGAGCGCGAGGTTGTAGATTAGATAAACAATCTTATTCCTGCTTCACTGTTTAGATCTTGTTGTTTGGTTTGACCTGTTTTCCAACAGCAGATAAATAAAATGCTGGTGTTTGGCACTGTGTATAAAACCAGTACGATTTTTGGCAACTTGGGGACCAAAGTCAGTGAACCAAGACGGCAAAAAATTCAAAACCACTATAAACCTTGTATTGTCTGCCGACACTGATTACTTGTCTCCTCCCTTGCTGCTCCAACTACACTACCCCACAAAAGACTCAAAAAAAAATATTGTTCACCAATATGCAATCTCACGCAGTTTGAACAATTGTTCCAGTATCTGATTAAAAATGACAAAGGAATGTTCTGAAAGATAGGAAAGAAGATTAATGGGCATACCCTTTGACCCCTCATTTTGTGCCCTAATCACCAACCAGTGGAAAAATCTCTCTCGTCATAGGTTGCACAACGAGAATCCCTAGTTAACTACTGCCCCTTTGTCCGCAGCAGTTACTAGGAACGAGTAACTACACACGCAATTTGGAGGTGATTCCAATTAACCCCTTTTGTCCCTAAAGTGTAAATACCTCCCTTGTAATTTAGCCCCAAGTTCCTCTCCACTAATTACCCCGGCTAATCCTCCACCTTCCCCACCTGAGCGAGAGCCGAGCCCCCTGCTCCCGGTCTCCCCCCGTTGCACTATGGATTCCCTGTCAACTCGCTGTGGGGGAGATCGAACTCTAATTAAGATTGTTAATGAAGATTTAATTTTCCACTTCAAAGAAACCGTCGAACTTCGAGAGCATCTGCAGCAAAAAAAAAAACAAAAAAAAACGCGCATGAGTGTGAGGGCGCGTGGAAATAAATAAAAAAGAAAGACGGAGGAGGACCGTATAGGCGAGAAGTAGAAGTGAAAGAGGCTTTTGTCGAAACTACTACAGGCGCAGATGGAGGCAGGGGCTTGCCGGGAAACTGCTGTAAATCTCACAGAGATAGAGGCTGTCACGTCTGAAAAGTTATGCTGAGCTTGAAATGTAGGTCTGCTGAGATCGACTGCAGTTCTTCACACGTACTTGGAAGACGCACGTACTTGAAATTCAGAGATGCACGATCGTGAGTGTGGTGCAGAGCGAAGCGCGCGAGAACTCACACTGTGCCGAGTAGCCAGAGGGATAAAGTATGTCAGGAAGGTTCAAACAGAATGAGGAATTTCGACGGACTTAAACACCCAATCACCTCCCCCAAAAAAGAAGAAAAAAAACAACATACATACGCACGCAAATATGCACCCGTACACCAGCTCTTGTGTGCAACCCTGCAACATTGACTGTGTGCAAGCTCTCCAGCTCTGCTTGTAGTCAGGCACTCCCAGGTGTGTAAGCACTATAAGAACCCATTTCATCTCCAGCCACGCCATTAAAACTATGATCAATTATGCATGCTGTAATTATTGACAGAACCGTGACAGTGCGCCTCACCTAGCCTACTGCATTGCAGTGCTGACACTTGGAAGGAGCCGGGCGCGGGAGGAGCTGGAAATTGATAAGGCGGCTCCGCTGGTTACATGTTGATGTGTTTTATCAGGTTTGGTGGTGGTTAATGCAAGTTAATGCCCCGTTTGGCCTCCAACTGATTTCCCATCCGCCTCAGATAAAGGGTGCTGCTCGCAACCAGGGGGGCAAGTCAGCCTCCAGCACCTCACAATTATGGGAAGGCATCGCCTCTGACAGCGGTGGCAAAGGCTCTTTCTATCGCAGCCTGCAGAATCAACTCTCACCCTTCACAAATATGATTTTCTGTAATGCAACAGACTTGCATATTAACTGCTAATATGCTCCTTTCTCTCTCTCTCTCTCTCTCTTTGCTTCTTTCTTTTCCCTGACTTGAGGCGGGTATTATTATTGTAATCAAGCGAAGACCCAGCTAACACGATCATTCTCCAAACCATCATGTAGTAATAATCCCCTCCTTCATATTTGATTATTGTAATAAATCTTTTTAACTAGCTACTCTGTCACACAGCAATGGTGCACATCTCCCCAATCCATCATCCAGCAGGACAAACACTGCAGAAATCAGGCGAGCCGCAAAGGTTGTTGAGGGGGCCTCATATATTTCGCCGGCAGCTGTCGAGTTTGCTCTATTTGCTTCTGCTTTGGAGTTTGAAATGCATTTTTTATTTTTTGTTCCCTCCTCCTCCTCCTCCCCCCGCCACCATTCTTTGTCTTCCACATTGCCAACGCGCAAACCAAGAATATTCCCTCCCTGTCTGAAAGCGTGATTACTCTGCAGAACTCTCTGTCCTCTATTACTGACCTCGCATCTTCCTGTCAAAGGAAATCAGACCAGACAAGGTGTTTCTTCATCCGGCCCGCCAGCGCACACACACACACACACACACACACATGCACTCTTGCACGTATCCCTTCGCCTTTGGTTCGGGAGTTTCAAAAGACCAATTTGATGAGGCTCACCCACCGTCTCGCGAGGAGACACATGCTCAACAAGGCGCTCTCGCATTTGTATGCACCGCGGGTTGACACGGGCCATTTCTCTCCGGCTTTCTCTCTGCCATCGACACGCAGCAGAAGGGGCCGATTATGTGTAAATTTTGGGAGACCGGAGGAGTGGGCGCCGTGCGGGATGCGCTCGCGTCCTTGAAAAGGTTCGGTTTTTGTTCAGAATTTACGACAAGAAATGGCACGACGAGACTCACGAATACGCTCTCAGGATAGGTTTGTGGAACTGTAGCGACAACATCACGGGCTCATGAACCGACGGGACCGACTTGTTTCATTAAAGAGAGATCTTTAGGTCAGGACCACGTGCCACTTTCAGAAGACAGTCAGTGCCGTGCTAAACGCTGTCATATGCTTTTACTTTCTCCTTTCCTTTTGTCTTCTTCCCTATTTTTCCTTTTCATTGTCTTGGAACTATTCTGTGTTCTGTCATGTCACACCAGAAACTTCCGACATATTTGCTGATTGATACAGCAGACTATAAAGAAGATGATACATGTCCTTTATGCGTTTTAACAAATACAAATCTGAAAAAGGCGCTTTGTATTGGTATCCGTCCCCTCTTTACTCCGGTACCCTTTGATGCAGCTGTTCTGTGAAGGCAGACAGATCAAGAATAAAGCTGAGATTGGGTTTATAGCAAGAGTAGGCTGTAAAAACAATCCTTCAGCAGAAAACTGTTCAATCCATGAGCCCAAAAGGTGGAGAAAGGAACAACTGAAAAGCTGCTAAGACTTGCTCACCATGCTGAAAAGTAGAGGTCATGGTAATCCTGGGGTAGTTATAGGGATCCACAGCTCAGGAGGAAGAAGCCAGAACCGAACATCTCGCTTTAGTGCACTCCGCAAGTCAGGTCGTCATGGAGGACTGGAAGGACGCATCTTTGTTGGACTGATTCAGAGTTTGCGACAGGTAACGTACGGAGCGGACAGGGACAAAGGTCCTCCTGTCCGATGACAACAAGCAGTGATCGAAAGACGGGGGGGGCGAGCTGTTTCCGGAGAATCCTCGAACGAAACCATTTAAAAGAAACCACAAAAGGCTTTACATCCCATCAGGTCGAAACAAAAACAATCATAAAGCCAAAGGTGAAATGAATTGATTTAGGCCTATCGATTTGTGTGGTGAATGGGAAAGACACAGTCCGGATCTAAACCCAATTAAAAACCTAAAAATTAAGATCACATCCCAATCGCACTGGACTGAGCCTGAGTTATTTTGCAAAAAAGCATTAGCAAGAATTTCAGTATTTACATGAATAAAGCTGATAGAGACAAAAACCCTGTAATTTTGTTTTTCCACCTCTCAGCTCAGCACATCCTATGAAGTCACAATTGAATACATTGAAGTTTGTGACACTCAAAAGGCAACAACGAAGCAACAATCTGCTCTCATGACTTGTGGTGGTGCGAGGACCTGAGGAGTGGCCCAAGGCGGCCTTCATTTTTGTCTTGAGGACTTATGGATGCTGAAAGAGTTTCAAAAGCGAGCCGTGGAGGACTGCGGTTTCCGCAAGCCTTTATTCTCCTTAAAACAAACGATTCCACTAATCAGGCTTTGATTGAACCAATTTGGGAGGCTCAGAGGGAGCGATAATCAGGTCTGTCAAGTGGTTTGTCGGCACAGCAATCCAAAACTCAGAAATAAGACAAATCAAGAGAATCATC
Organism: Poeciliopsis prolifica; assembly: GCF_027474105.1. NCBI lineage: Eukaryota > Metazoa > Chordata > Actinopteri > Cyprinodontiformes > Poeciliidae > Poeciliopsis > Poeciliopsis prolifica. The sequence continues at coordinate 6,093,147 of NW_026562383.1, forward strand.
GCTTCTGATTTTGACCAATCAGTCGAAACGGAGCGCTGAATCAACTGCAGATGAGACACCTGCAGCCAATCAAGGCGGTGGAATAAACTGTATAATTAGAGAGGAGAGAAAGGTCACTTGTTGGGATGGCATGCTAATTGCTTTTGCTGTGACTGCCCAGGAATGGGTGACGTAGTTTTTTTTGTTTTTTCTTTTTTTAACAGCTGAGTGAGACAAAAAGTTTGAACGCTTCACAAAAGCTGAAGTGATGACATTGTTCAGGTGATGTAACAGCAAAACATTGCACAGGTGCTCACAATGTAACGTGAACTCAGCATATAGAGTTATTAGGCAAGTGAATGCATCATCATCAAATCAAAAGATAAAAAGTCTGAATATTTTTTGTCGCAAAGTCTCGAAACAGCTGAAACTTTGAAGTTCTGGAAGCTTAATGCTCAGCGTCAAACATTAAATCCCTGATTTTGATGACACCAGAAAAGCAGCAAGTTGATTCTGGGATGCTTTGTGGACAAAATGAACCAATTGTCCCTTTGCACTGGCCTACACCGCTAGAAAAAGCACTGAGAAACTCTATGTTTTAAAATAGCATCCAAGACAGAAACGGGCAACGTCCAAAGAGTTCCTCGGCTCTCGAGAGAACGTGTAGCTAACACTTCCGACATACACTTCCTGTTAGCTCTCTGCAATGTCACAGCTCCGAACATTTCGATCGGACAGATCACATGTCATTTGAAGCAGCTTTGTGGTTTGTCAAAGTGTCACACTGTTTGCGACGAGTAGGAAAGCTTTCTTTTCTTTTCTCCCCAACAACACTGTAAACATCCCATCTCATCCTTGGGAAGTCGACGTCACGTATCATCTCGTTTCGTGAGTTGAATCAGGTATCCTCGTTGCAGCTTCTCAAGTTTGCCCTTTTGTTGAAATTTACCCGAACCAAATGGAAGCGGAGGTCAGTGTGATGCCTACGGCGTGGCTAGCTTGTGAGAAAGATGTGCGTAAAAAAAAAAAAAAAAGACTCAGAAATGGATCCGGCGGCAATAACCCCAAATCTCTCATAAAATCCACCAAAAACTGACTGAGAATTTAAAAAAATAGAAAGTTGTGGGGGGGAATAAAAAAATGACCTCCTTGAGATGCTTTGGGTTGACTCAAAACAGGATGAACATGGGAGAAAATTCTCAAACAGTTGCAACAATGTAATATCAGGGATTTTATAAACATCAATAGGCTCATTTTTGGTGTCGACCTGTAATTAAATCCATTTAATTGCCAGAGAAAAAACAAAAGACACACTGACATGCGAACATGACTTTTAAAAAAACAGAGGCTTTTGTGACCCGAGCGTAACTTAAGAGTTGCTCTCTCGGATAACAAACCTACGCGAGTGTTTAGCTACTCTTAGGAGGACTTGAGAATTTCCTTAGGTAAATTGAAATGCAAAATTAATTTGGGTCTTAAATTGCAGAGGCAGAAATGCATAAAAGATGAAAAAAAGCCACTTTCCCTTAATTCACAGTTTATTAAATTCCCAAAGAGAGGCAAGTATCTATAAAACCTCCATCTCTCTCAGGCAGAACCAAGTACTGACATATTCCATTTTAGTGCATAATAGAAATGAAATACAGGTTTTTGTGCGCGTGTGTGTGCATGCACACACACGCGCGCACACGGTTTCTTTCAAATGAGTTGTTCACTGGGACAGGCCGGCCAACCGGTTCCTCTGTAACTACACCACTGTTTTGCACAACAAGCGTCTGCCAGAGGCCACATGTATAATTGAACGGTTGGCTTGTCCACTGTCGAGAGAAGAGCTACCACATGACGAACCCATTTACAAATGTTAAATACAGGGTGCTGCTTTGATTCCAGCTCAGTTGATCGATTTCTAATCTACAATACATACACATAGTCCCAGCAGTGCTCCATCTGAACACCTAAATTACTCTTCTCTTTTTTTTTTTTTTTCCCTCAAACTCTTGTTTTTGTTTTTTTGTCTTCGTAAATCTCATATAGTCTCTGAGCAGTATTTATTCAGTGGTATGTACATTTAAAATGATTTTACATACAGTCAAACAACGTATATATTTTCAATCGACATCTTTATAAAACAAGTGCTGTCTTTGACGTAAAAAGTGCATTCCAGCTGGAAACCCAAACTCTTTCGCATCGTGACCTGTGAGGACGACGCGGCAGCCTACGGCGGGAGTCTCTGTGCGGACGCACCCCTACTGTTTAATTCAAAGATTTGTGGAGCGTTTTCCATTTCGGCAGTACAAGTGTTCAGCGAAGGAAGTGGTCGGCACCGATTCCCCCTCCCCCCTCTCGTTATCAGACATCATGCATGCTCAGTCCTCGGGGTGCGTACAGTGAGACGACGTAGGGCGGCTTTAAAGGTGCACAGGAAGTGGAACGGGAAAAGAAAACGGCGGGCTTCACCGGTGAAACTGTCCTGTAACTGAACCTCTAGCGTCCTGAAAAGTGAGGTGAATACTTGCACAGTGCTTTTGAAAAAGCATTTCTGACCCCTGAACCTTTTTCACATTTTGTCACTTCGCAACCACAAACCTCGATGTTTTTGGAATGGTAAAATAATGGTCAGTCTTTTTTTCTTTTTTTTGCCCACATCATCTTTTGGCATTAAAGATGTGTTGATTTTCTTTACAACATAAAAACAGACTTCGGTAATTATTTTGGTGGGACTTATTTTGTTGTTCGTTTGTGTGTGTTATGTTGTGCGTTTTGTCTTTGTCCTGAATGGATCCATTTGAATTTGTTGTCGGTCGATACTTCTGTTCGTCGGTCGGCAACGTTTGTTTTGTATGAACGAATTGGACAAATTAAAAAGAAAAACCGACACAAAGTGGTGCATAGTCGTAAAGCTGAAAGAATGGGATTTCGCGTTCTCTCTCTTTAGCTTCAGTTTATTCAACCCCAATTGGACATCCCTAAATAAAATCAAGTGGTTTGACTTCATAAGTCTCCTATAGAGTCAACATGTCACATTTAGTATCAGTAGGCCTTCTTTGACATTCTTCCCATCAACCAACACACAAGTAAACAAACACACACTGTTTAAACAGGTAGTATTCAGTGTAATCATCTCAGGTGTCCCAAATTGAACTATTTACACATTTGGGACAATCGGCGATCAAATGCAGTCTATTTTTACAAAACTGAAAATGTGTACTTTAGTTTGGGAGAATTTGAAGCTCCACCTCAAACACCAATGCCAATGTCTTTAGCCAAAGCACGATTAGACAAATGTTAGTGTTTGAAGCTATATATAAAGAGGGCACCCAATTTCAATTTACTTTTCTGGACAGAAAACTCACTATGGGCACACGTGACAGGCAGCATTAGCAAGGACAATAGCTTACGGGACAGAAAAGCACCCCAGAATTTGCACCATTCCTACTGTTGAACATGGCGCTGGCTGCATCATGCTGTGGAGATGCTTCTTCTAGCAAACTTGTAAAGGTTGTCGGAGTTCATGGAAGCATGGAAAATCTTTTAAACCCTTCCACTTTGTCGGTATGCACTACTTTGTGTTGCCGTGCGTGAAAGTTTCCTTAGGTTAGAAGTTTACAGTGTGACAAAATTTGAAAGATTCAAGAGAGAAAAAAAATATATACTACTTTTTGAAGGTAGTACTTTAAGTACAATCAATGGTTAACTGTATTCGGTCCTTTTTTCGTTGGGACGCGTCAGCGTGTGAAACCTCTGTAAACATATCAACACTCGACTACGAAAGGTTGAGACGGGGTGGTGGCGTTGGGGGAGCGGGCGGCAACATCCCTAAATGGTTTAAATTTTTCACAATGTCTGTTTTACTCGCCGGGCTCAGAGGAGGTTTGGAATCGTTTGGCGGGACTTAAATGATTCATCATTTTCATTTGGATTGGAGAAGCAAGCTGAATTATTCAACTTCTCGGCCCCAGCAGAAGGAATAAAAAGTAATAGTTCGCTGTACAGTCGCTTCCCTCATGAGATCGTTCCTGACGCTATACATTCCCGCCGTCCCGGCGCCTCTTCGTCCCAGAAACCCTTCCGGCCATTTTGTGTGTTTTTCCACTTTCCGACTCCGTCTGCGCGTCATTCCAAATACCAACACCGTCGCCTGTGCAGCACTACTTCCTGTTCTTCTCTTTAAATTGTCCCTGGGTATTTTGATTTCTACTCCTCATCTCTCCCTCTCCTTTTTTTTTGTCTTTATTTAATTCTTCACACTTAAGCTCACAAAGATGGGTGTGTCTGAATAATGCACTTGTTCTTACACAGCCAGACTTTCTCTTTCATGCAAACACACACATGCACGCACACACACACACACCCACACGCACACACACGCATACAACAGGTAGCATCTTTCTTTCTCCTTGTTTTCCTGCTAATTCTCATTCCATACGTGCGGGCTGAATGAAATCGAGTCTGGGATGTTTGGGTTGTTTTTCTTTGTCCAGAGCGTTTAACAAATTGTTGCTGCCCCGAGCCCATGCAGCCTCCGCATTGTCTCAGTATCTGTGCTCAACCATATCAGCGTTTCAACACTTATTGCTTTAAATTACATCAATCACTCCCTCTCCTGCCCTCACATTCTCCATCCTCCCTTGGCTCATTTTTCTCTGTCTCTTTTTATTACTTTGCCTCTTCATCTTTCTCTCCTTTAACTTCTCTTCACATTATTCTACCTCTGGTTGCCTTTTCATCACCTACCCTTCCCTACCGCCTCCTTTGCCCCCACTGATTTCCCGTTTTTTTTTTGTTTTGTTTTTCTTGCTCTCTCCTCAGTCTTTCCCTTCATCTCTTGCTTCCTCCACCTCCCTTTTCTCTGTTTTGTCAGACTCTTCCTTCTGCTCTCTCTCCTTTTTGGCAACTTCTTCAACTTTTTCTTGATCTTCTCGAGCTTTCTCTCTGTTTTTAAAGAGCTGGGCCAGTTTCTGGAACTGAGGGCCCCAGTCTTCGAGCCCCACGCCCCAATCCTCCTTCTCGCCGTCGCTCTCCAGTGAGCTGAGGGACCCGGCTCTGGATCCTGTCCCCTCCAGGCCGTACACCTGCACAGAGTCGTACGGCGGCTGAGAGGGGTCGAAAGTGACCTGGGCGAGACGCAGGCGTAGGAACTCACCCACCCTGAGTGCCAAGGAGGGGCCGCCGGGCCCCTGCGGCCCTCTCGTTGCCTCCATCCCAGGAACCCAGCCAGGCCCATAGCCCATCACTCCGCCTAGCGTTCCCCTCGGCTGCCCCGGGAAGGGTAAAAGCTGGGGGCTCATGTCCCTCCTGCCCAAAACGTACCCCCCTAAACCCATCTGCTCTCGCCAGTCCCCAATAAATCCAGCTGCCTCCGAGAAGACAGACGGCGTTCCAGTCAGCGGGATTCCTCCGTTCTCCCTGTCCGGTCTCGCCACCACAAAGTTGCTTCCCATTTCCAGTCCCCCTCTGCCCAGGCTGCTGGTGTAGTCCCTCTTTCCAGGCACCTCCCCCTGGTGGACAGTGGCGTAGTTGCGTCCGCCGACTGATTGTCCGTCTCTGGAAGCTTTCCCGTTTCCGACTCCTCGTCCCCGCTCCCCTCCTCCCCCTTCGACTCCTCCTCCTTCCCTGCTGGGCTCGTGTTCGGGTAGGCCGGGGCCGGTGCGCTGCGGGGACGGGCCGGAGCGGGAGGCCCTGCGCCCGGCCGTGGGGAGGGTCGCCGAGTCGCAAACCCAGCCTCCGACGGCGTGACCCGGACCCATCAGAGAGCCAGAGCGGGTCATAACGAGGCTGTGCTCCCTGGGCAACGTCTCTGACTGCACCTGGGGGAAACACAGAAAAAATGAACAAGAAATGAACGATAAAATAAGAAATGGAAGGGGGGAAGAGATGGAAGAGCAAGAAAATAATGAAAGCGTCAAAGAACAGAAGGAAGGAGGGAAGCATGCAAAAGACGGAGAAACAGAAATTGAGTGATGAATTAATGCAAGCGGCTTTCTGCTAATAGAACAGGGAATGAAAAAAATATTAAAATGTGGGAACGCATATTTTAATATTCATCCAGAGTTGGGGGGGTAAAAAAAACATCAATCAATTTCCATCCTCTACCAGAATTTTGCTCGCTGCGTAGGGACCCTGTGGAAAAAGCTTGAGGAAACGACGATGGAAAAGGCCCGACATGATACAGAAACCCAACTCAAGCGAAGGGAGTAGAAGAGGAGCTGCACGAAGTCATGGATATTAACAGAAAAGCAGGATGAGCCAACAGTGAAAGGGTGATGAATCGGGGAGTGAACGAGAGATAGAGTATTTGAAAATTAAATAAAGCAGCGGAGAGCCTCGCCATGGCTTAATAAATAAAAGAAGACACAAAAATGTACAATGGGGCACGAATGTGCTGATATATCTGCACCATCAACTTCTCCCGCCATTGTCCAGCTCAGTTCTGCTGATTTACAGACACTAAAACGCTTTAAAGCGGGAGGACGGCAATTATCTACCGTATTAAGTTAAATGGAAACTTAACAATTCCTTTATATTTGCTTAATTACTTTCTAACATATTATTTGCTCACACAATAGAATAATTAAGTCACTCACTCAACTTTAATTCCAATTCCAACGCAGCCATCTCTCATTAGCCAAGGAAATTATTTTACATTTATTTTACGATTTGGCGCAACATCTACCTTTGTATTTTTTTCTTCCTTCTCATGATGTCTAGCTCTCCATCTGTTCACACATTTCGCTCCTCACACATGCATGATTTGCACCATGAACACGTGAGGATAATTAGGCGGGCCGTCTCAGTACGACCTGCGAGTCAGAACCAAAATGCATCTTGTAAACAGGTCGCTTCCTTTCAACGCATCCAAAAGTGGATTTATGATCCAGTATCAATCCAGTATCAGTTTTTATTTGTATAAGACCAAATTTACGTCAGTGTGAAAAGATGTTGCCAACTGTTACATTTTAAGAAGAGCTAATCAAGCGCAGAGGAAACTATAAAACGCAACAGTTTGTTAGTAGATGGTTTTATCGATCCTTTCTGCCACTATCTGCCCTTTGAGGACATTCGTGTCCTCAAAGGACATTCATGTGTCCTACGATAAGGTGAACCTAGAGACTTTTTTAGGTTTCTCTTTCAGACGTGTGTGATATTTAGGCTCCATCTTAAGTTGTAGACGCTTCTGCCAGGTGGTTCGTATTTTCCAAGCGATCCTTTCTGTATATTCCTTACCCAGTCCAGATCCTGATTGTGATTACTTTTGTCCTCACTGCTTCCGTCCATGCAGCTGCTGCCCGGTCCCGTCCCGCCTCCTCTCTCCTGACTGTCGCTGGTCCTCGGAGTCCCTCCGTCCGACGTGCTCACTCCGCTTTGCGGCGCCGTCCCGTCACGGCTGCCGGTGCGACTGCCCGTTCGGCTCCCCGTGCTGAGGTCTGTGGGCGCTACGTACACCGCCCCCGACTCCATCGGCCCGACCATGGCGCCTTGGTTCTGGATGACCAGGGAGTGGTCCGGCTGGGCTCCGGGAATGCGGTACGCCAGCTCCGCCAGGCCCGGATCGAAGGTTCCGCCTGGTGTACGGCGGAGAACCGGGAGGGTGTGGCTGCTGTAGCAGAGGCGACCGTAAAGGGGTCCACCTGGTGCCGAGTAGCTGTGGTCCACAGCTGGATTCTGGGGCCAGGCGTAGTTGCGACCTTTGTCTTGACCTTGCTGGGTGTAACGCCTGGAAAACAAACAAAATGTTGAAAGCTAGATTCTTTTACGGCTGAATCCATAACAATACAGATTGTTATAGTGGCGTGATCAATATCAACTGATGACACGTCTGATAGAATATCCAATAATTTCACAGACACGTGATCCAGAACCACATGGCATTCTGGGGGATGTAGGCAGAGGAAAGGCTTTAGCTACTCAACGTCTCATCACTAACTCACTCACTAACTAACTAACTAACTAACTAACTAACTCACTCACTCACTCACTCACTGGTTACCTAGCAACAACCTGTTGAGTGTATTGTGCAACAACAGTTTCAAGTTTTGCCACAATAAAAAAACAACAGCTTGCAGTGAGAACTAGCACACAGTTTGTCTTTACCATTTTGCCTTTTTGTTTTCAAATACTAAAAACAAAAAGCAAAGCAATAATTATCAATTTTGACTGATAATGCTTTTATGTTTTTCAGCTATTTCATCCTGTCCTACATAATTTGTTGTTGTTTTTTTTTAGCAATGTGCTATCTGATTTAAACCAAACAGGGATATTTTGATCTTACGACTGTCCTGTTTGTAATCTGATATAACATAATCCTGTGCAAGATCAGCCGCTATGAGAGCAAGTTACTGAAAATACCACGGAGCTTGAACTAACAGCAAACGTTGTGTGTTCAGATATGCTAATGCTAATGCTAAGGCAGTAAATTAACTGCTTTGCAAAAAAAAAAAATCAATCATAATTTGGGTAAAAATGCAAATCGCGGCTTCACAAAGTTTAATTGAATCGATTCTCAGGCATCGACAACAGTGAAACTTAAAAAGGAATTGTTGCAGTGATGTTGCACTGTATTTCACTAGGGTTTTTTTTTTCTAAATGTTGTGTCCATGTCGTATGAAGTGCCAAAAAAAAAAAAAAGAAGCAATTTTCGATAAACTGCAGGCACTCTTTGTACTTGTTTATGGCCTCTCCATATGGCCCGCGTGAATTCAGGAACTAATTATTAGTCCAAAGGCAATAACAACGTTTCACAGCAGCATCAAAGTGGGTGCAAACAGCCCTCTGATGTAGCGGGACACAAACGAGCTTCAACAGAAATGGACAGAACAAAGTGGTCTCCCGGGACCGCCGCGCTTGATGGCCTACTCTTTTGGCATTTTGATCAGGGATGGATTACGACCCGGGCAGCTGCGGCCCGACCGGTTGCTTCAGTGGATCGGTTGAGTCCTGGGTTTTCCACTGAGCGAGGCGAGGAGGGGTTGCTGAGGAAGCGATGTTTAACTCTCGTGCCCCCCGTTGGCGTGTAATGCGAGACCGGCTTTGAGGCTTTGATGGAACCCAACTTGTATAAACAACCCTCAGCCTACTCACACGTTCCTGCTGTCGAGCGTGCGATAGCCTCGAGAGCGGGAGCTGTGCGGCGCGCTCTGGAGCGCGGCGATGTCGAAGGCGGCCGTGTCGGCCTCCCCGCCGCCCTCGTCGTCGTAGGTGATGATGTTCTCGCGCACGTCGTCCTCCTCCAGCGGCGACAGGGAGTCCCTCTTCTGACGGCGCAGCGACAGCGACAGGGCGCTCACTGCTGCGGAGGGGACGATAATATTGAAGTAAAAAAAAAAGACAAAGAGAGAGAGCGAAAGAACGATGAACAACGAAGAAGAAGGTGCATCAAAAGTCACAGGGGAAATGAAGGAAAGCAGGTGGAGGACGGAGTGAGTGAGATTCATACGGACAAAGAGGTGAAATTCTCAAAGACAAAGAGAATGCAGACGAGGCCTTAGGTTAGAGGGCCGGTGTATCATATCAGCAGACCGCATGCCTCCACTCTGTAATTGACTTTGAGCTCTAACCGGGCAAACGGATACCGCACTCTCTCGTGACGCCATGACTCTTGTTCTATATTCTCCAAGCAAGGAGCTGCATTTGACCCTGAGCTGTGGCAATGAGCAAAGCGATGGAAGCTCATTAGCGCGTGTTCAGCTGGGATACCTGTGGCCACGTTTAGCCATTGTGCGCGGTTTCGTAATTTACAATGGAATCATAATTACCTTACTAACCGGGGAAATTTTTTTACTATGCATGTAACTGCAGGGCAACAATCAGATTGAAAAGAAAAAAAGAAAATGAATGGTTTCAATGTGTTTCGGTGTATTAAAAAAAATAGTTTTTCCAAAGAGAATGGAAATGCCTTGGCATGAAACTTTAAACACTTTTGAACTTTTAAACTAATTCAGAACTATTACTGAACCTCATTGTCATATTGAAACTTGTTTAAATCATTTTGTGTTTTCCAGCCAAAATTAAATATATACATGTATGCTGAAAAGAATTTTGATTTTATAATTTAACATCTTAAAATTGACTCTTTTAAGAGAGTTTTTCTGAAACTCCGCCTTCAGGAAGTCGTCACGACGTGGCTCCTCTATTAACGACGTTTTTTCCAGCGCTGCACTGAGACGTCGCTTGAACCATGAGCTCAGCTGACGCGCAGTTTTTCACGAGATGTTTGCTAATTGTTGCTGGCTAGTCTGAAGGAGCGGAGTGTGTGTATGGCTGCTCTGCAATGCAGACGTTCAAAGGCTTGGAGGAGGTTCGTCTTCGTCCTCCTATGTGTTTTGCACAGCTGGTTGCCAGGGGAGACTAAAGGCTTTCTCGCAAAAGAATCAAGGCAAAACTCCAGATGAAGGAATTACATTATAATATGATTAAAACCTTTAAAAAAATTGACATTTTACACATTATTATGATGATCATTTTGTAGAAAATTTGACAAAAGTGATGTGGGGCACATGAGCAGTAGTTGAGGGTGGCAGTAGAGTGGAGGTGGACCAGAACATCAGCATCCTGCTACGAAAATATGTCAATCTGTCAGCCGAGGCCAGTTTTCTAATACTTCTATGAATGCGCTGTCAACAGGAAGCAGGCACCCCCTTGTGTTGCGTCTCCTACTTGCTGCTGAGAAGAGAGAAACTGGGTTATGAGCTCTCCGCAAGTCTGCACTGAATATGATCCGAGCCCTGAATACCAGATCATTTATTTCTTCTTGACTGGTTAGAAAGCGGTGGCATAAGTAGGATGTCTTCTGCTGATGAGAGAAGTAACACTGGAAAATATCCAGCGAAAAGACAAAAATATCTTGTCTCCACGGAAGACACAAACGCAACTCATCTTTAGATTGAATCCAATCTATCAGAACCAAAACTTCACACTTTCACAAACACTCCCAGTCCAAAATCTGAAATCTTTCACGAAAACTAATAAACACTCTGAAACTCGCTTTTCAACAACTGGCCTAGATATGGGCATAGAAGCGATGCAATGCCTTAACAGCGTACCTGTCATGCTACTTCATTTAAAAGCCACATATAAGGAGAGCGTAAGGAGGTTCAGTAGAAATTTGACGACCTTCAGAGCGTGCAGGGTCAGAAGGTCAAATCCAGCCTCGTCTCCAGTGCGATACTGCACAGAATTACGCAGGTCCAACTTGATGTCGCCAATATTCTCTGTGCATCTTGTGGAGGCTGTTTTGTGCAAGTGATCAAAACTTAATCACGTAATTTATACAATATTTTAAGTAAAATAGCCAATCAAAAATCCTGAGCTCAGTCACTGGTGCCCAAAACTATTTATTATTTCCAAATATATTTTTAATTATCTGTCATCTACAGTGGTGCCGAAAAAGTATTTAATTGTTCATTTTCATAAAAACTTTATGTCAAACCAAGATCATTTAACAATAAAAAGATCAGAAACAGGGTCTGATTGCCAGCGTCTGCTTCCACTTTCAAGGGAAACAAACAGTTTGACCTTCTCCAAATCTCCTGTTATGATTTGGAAAATGGTTCAGGCTAATAATTCTCCAGCACGGCCTTATTTCCACTTCCGTCCCACCAGTCCACACTGACAGAAACTTACTTGCAAAATCCAAGACCCGGTCTTGGATTGAAGCATGTTTTATGCTGAGATCCCATTTAACGGATCCCAAAATTGGCACTGAAAGGACAGTGCACCAATGTCTCTGCTACACAAGCACCAATCAAATAAAATAGCGCACCGACCCGTGACGTGCCGCTCTAGAGGAACTGAGGCATAACAGTATGTCTTTGTTGCGACTGATTAATCAGTTAAGCGAACGTGCTAAATAAATCTGAAAATTTTACACGGTTGAAACATTAATTTCTTGCTTTGTTGCGATTGTTCACAGTTTGGCAATAGAAGCCTAGGGAGGGGGTTTAGCAAGAAGAGAACGACGGCACCGTTGCGTGTCCGTACGCGCGCTGATATCTCCTTGTGGGTGTCGTGTAGGCGGCTAAGCTGCTGCATCAAGTTAATCTGCTGCCGCGATATTGTCAGAAGTTGCTTTTATTTATTTTCTAACGGATAAAATCCACTGATCCGTGGGCAAGAAAATTATAAACCTCCATGATAGTATGTGGGCTCATTTTCACAACCTACTGCACATATTTTCTCACTGAAAGAGCGCTCTCAGAGGTCGTTAATGCAGGCCGAGTATCTTCTTAATCACCAGACACGATCCTCACGGCGCCAAAGCTTCTGTGAGGACTTTTGGCATTTCGTGTTCTGGTTTTAACGCGTTATAGCTTGACTGCGTGACTAAAAAATGACCCCGGCTATGGACAGTTCAGGCATTCACCTGTTGCGGTTCATTCCTCGGCTCCGTCAAAGCCACCCTCACTCACGCCATGTTACATCAGCGTTGTGATTGAACCGGCCACTGCCAGAATAATAACGGCTGCATCTCTGAGACTCAGCATTACGAGGCGGAGCAGTGACATTTGGTTATGCTGCTACAGAAAAACAAACAAACAAACAAACAAAAAAAACGGAGAACCCAGATAATCACTCGGTAATGCTACGTTAGCGCTGAACGGAGCTGACCTTGCCAAAAGAAATAAGTGGGCTAAACCTGAAAGAGAAAGCAAACCCGGCTATTGAGTGGCTGTGACTCAGAGAAATATTTACACTCCTGCTTTTATTGTTTCCTTATGCAGATTAAGCAGCCAGGGAGTAAAAATACAGCACTAAAACACCAGTTACTCAGCAGTTTTTATTAGATTTGCATTAAACTGAAAATTATATCTCTTTGCTTTATATATAACAATGAGTGCTGGAGTATAGTCATCAATGAGGTTATATAAGAAAAGGCTTTTCTTTTTTTTTTACTGGGAAATGATTAATGATACTCCAGCATTACAGCACTGCAGCTATTTTATTTAAAGAGATCTCATATAGAGTGTTTAAAACTACAAATACTTTTATTGTGAAAGGACAAAAAATCTCTTTAAATTTGTCTTTTCTTCCACTTTGGGCCAGTAAGGGTTAGCAACGTTTTTATTTGCAAAGTCATACAACTTTTTCTATACAATTTCTATAAACATTCTTCTTTTTTTTTTATGGGATTTTTGTGTCCATGTAATTCGGGAATGTCCAGATGACATTATGGTTTGAGGTATTTTAAGGAAACAGGGATTCCTTGTGTGATATGACGTGTAAATAAAAAGTGAATTAAAATAAACAAGCATTTAGGACCTGAACTTTGACTGATCTCTGGGTTTAACATCTAGAGATCTAAAGGTGTCACTTTCATCTGTACCTGCCAGTAGTCTTGAATTAGTTTCCCTCTGGGAAAGGCTTTAGCTGCTCAACATCTCATCACCAGCAAAGCAAGGTGAGCGGCATCAACTAACTCACCCGCTCACGTTGAGTTACCTAGCAACAACCTGTCGAGTGAATTGCGCAGCAGCAGTTTCAGGTTTCGCCGCTGTGCCTCAAAATTGCTTAAAACTAAAAATTTGGATGAAACAGAAAATGTCACGTCACCAGTTTGGCAGTATTTCAGATACTGAAAACCAAAACCTAATCATGAATTATCGATATGGACTGATATGAAACCCTTTGTTTCTCTGCCTTGTCATCCAGCTGCAGGAGATCCAAAGATGGGATTGACTAGAAAAGCTGCTTGGCTGCATCCTCATTCCCTTTTGTCACCAGGAATGGGACAAATTTCCAGCAAAACCCCAGCAAATACACACATTTTAAGCAGTTTCTGTCTGATTTAATGCATATTTCTGGTGTGTGCGGGTATCTGGTTTCAAATGCAACAAAATATTTACCCAGTAGCGTAGCAACACAAGCCAGGATAGCCAGCAGGGCGGCAGTGCTGAGCCCCGGGGAGGGCAGCATGGACTGCTGAGGCAAACACACTGCCTCTCTCTCCCAGTCCGAATCTCCCTCTGCCTGCTTGTCCTTCTCCTCGGCGCGGGCTCCTCCCCTCAGGCAGGGGCAGACAGACACGGTGACCGTCCCCGTGCTGGTGAGGCCCGACGTCCCGTCCCTGAGGACGAGCGGGACGTGCAGCGTCAAGGTGGAGGATGGGGAGCGGGATAACGGCTGGAGCTGGGACAGCAGCACCAGGCTGGCTGTGGGGCCTGCCGGGGAAATCGGACAGAAAGGAAGACGCGTTATTAATCAGCCTCTCGCGATTCTCCGTTTTCTGTGCTGTATCATGGCAGGAGGTCGCCTTCTGAAAACGGTGCCACACATACACCATGTCTTGTAAATGCACCCATTGTAGCTCTGGGTTTCCTGCTGGAAGGGAAACCTCCTCATCATTCTCAAGTCCTACACTCCAGCCATCTTTCAATTCGCTCTGTTTCATTTTCTCTTGTTCACCATAAAAATCTTGGCTGCTTTGCAGATTAATGTCTGCCTTTGCCCACCCTGCTAGTTTTGGTTAGCGATCACGTCTTGGTTAATTTGAAGTTGTAGCTATTTATTAGCTGCACTGGTTACCAAAATTTTTGGTAACCATGCTTCCAAATTCCATTTTTTTTTCTTTCGATTTGTCTTCCACTTCACAGTGGTGCACTACTTTTTGCTCCAAGACATTAAATCCCAGTAAAATACACTCACATTTGAGGCTGTGGGCACAAAACATAAAAGAATGCCAAGAGGTATGAAAACCTTTGTGAGAGGCTGAAGTTTCTGAAAGTACAAAAGCGACAACATCCGACATGTTCAAGTGTGTCTTGTATGCCATATGTAGCAAACCAGATATTGAGAATTTTGTATGCAATGTTTTTGCGATTGAAATGTCTCTTCTAACCTCCAACAAATAGATTTTTCTATGTGCATGGAAAATGTCGTTTGTTTTTAGATATTTCCATGTCAAATAACGTAGGCTGAAAGAACAAAAAATCCCCCCAAAAAAAAAAAAACAAACCCAGAATGCTGTGAGATAAAATAGGGCATGGATATTCTTTATCAACACGAATGTCACTGCAAAGTTGCACCAACTTGACAAGGGTGATTATCCTGAATCTTCTATGTTGATTGAAATCACAGATCAGATCTTTCTCTTTGGTAACAAAGCAAATAATGAGGCTCATTTTTGTGACAAGCTGTCCATATGGGAACGAAACATGATCTTATTGTTCCTCTGTTCTGCTGCTGGATGACACATCAAAGAGGACTTTGAAACCACACGTCAGTGGATTTATCCTCCTGATCCGGGATCCGTCACTGTGCTCTAATCAAGGCACAAAAAGCTGTTCAAAAAGGTTCCAGGCTTTGTATCGCAGAGACCCGGACGTCCCTGCGTGCCACTGACACTTAAATCAAACACGAGTTTAAGGCTTCGAATTTCAGAGATGAAATTGTTGCTAGCATGTAAACGATCATTTCAGACCTGCTCCTTTGTGTGGCTGAAATAAGACACTTTCATCCAGAGTTGTGAGGGTGCCGCTGGATGCATGAGACAACACACAGAATAGACAGAACTAAAGGCAACGTGGAGAGACCGGTTCACCTAAAATCCATGTTTTTGAACGGTAGATGGAAGCAGAAGCGCCTGGAGAGAATCGAGGTACGCACCCTGGCATCTCGCCGCAAGGCAACTCTGCCGACTTCTCCTCCACTGTGCAGCCAAGAAATGTGCACTTGTGGATGAAGCAACTCGTTTCCACACAACAACTCTTGGACTTTCCTATTTGATTATAAAAGTGAACGTAAATGTGGCTGGACGCTTTTATTCAGCTGAAAAACGGCACAGACTTCAACCCGCGCAAGGCTTTTCTTTTCTCCGTTGGACGTCTTACTTTTTTACTGAGAAAGTAAAAAGTAAGACGTTGCAAATAGGACTTCTGCAGGCAGAAGCGTGGATGTCGTAATGTGGTCAATCTATGCATGGAGGAAGTGCGACGCAGAGTTTTGAAGTCTGACAAAGGAGCAGATTTAGACATGTGGATGTCACCTCATCAAAAGTCAAGGCTACGGGGAAGAAGCCTTTACTGAACAAATTGACAAAATAAGAAAATGCAGCTATCATTTTTAGACTGTCTGGTGAACATTGATCAAGATGAAAGTCTTACATTTTGAATCTCACCACCCACTGGAACATAAACTACATCTACTACTGAAGGTGAAATAGTTTCTATAGTCCAGAGTTAAAAGGAATGTTAACATCGTTAAATTGGAGAAGCTAAGCAGCAGCTAGGCAAATGCTTAGCGTAACACTGAAGAGCAAGAGACTAAGAAAGGCTAATAGAAAGAGGACTAATTCCTAATGTCTGCTGAGATGAACTCAATTAAATTAATCCGTTTGGTCTTTTCGCGAGCGTTTCACAAAAACAGTAAGTAAGTGTGACAGAGGCGGGGAGATGAATGCAAGGGAGAAATAAGACGGCAAACCCGTAGATCAAACGCAGAAGAAAGATGGATAATAAGGCAGAAAAAAACCCCAAAGGAGTTGGTTGACGGATTGATGAAGATTCAGTGACAGAAAATGAGGAGAGAGCGTTTGAGCGAAACAGACAGATAAAATTACAAGGAAGGACATCGGAGTAAACGGCGACGGGAAAGAGAAAAAGAGAATGTCTGGGGAAAAAAGGGAAATAAAACATTTGGGACTTAGGGTCTTGCAAAGTGCAGAAAAGCTGTCCGTCTGCCCGAAAGACGGGGAAAGGGGTGGGGGGGGAGAGAAATAAAGAGAGAGAGCACCTGGGAGGTAAAGATTAAATACCTACCTCCGCTGTCTCTGACGCTGAAGTTGAGGGCGACGGCGGATTCTGGAGGGATGCTGAAATACACAGTGCTGTCGTTCCCTCCCTCATCTCTATCAATCGCCCGCAACACCTGCACCACCTGAAACAAAGCGATAGAGCACGGATGAGATTGAGTGAGGGGCGGGTGTGAATAAGCGCGTGTGTCTGTGTGAGAAGAAGGAACACATGGAGGGGGAAGAAAAAGAAGAACACCCTCCACCCCCCAAAAAGGAATGGAAAAGCACTTCACAGAGAGGCGCTTTTTGCGATGAGCCATTAGCTGATGTCAGCAGGAATCATAACAAGCCAATTAGTATGAAGACACAAGCGAGCAGTGCCTGATACACCAAATAAATAACAGCATCTGATGTGACTCAGCTTTCACAAATACAGTGAAGTGTGGCTTTCAATTTAGTAAGAGCATCTCCACTGGAAATGGTAACAAAGTTAATCTAGAAGATATCCCCCGCAGCCCACACGTGACGGGTAATTTCTTTTTAATCAAAAACTCTGCTTGTCGTTATGCAATATGATTTTTTTCTTTGCTTGTTTGTTTGTTTTTTGGAAGGAATGCTTTCGAGTGCAAGGCGGGAAAAGCAGGGCTTGAACGGAGCCGGATGCTCTCCGAGTGAGTCAGCGACTCGAGGCCTTAAGAGGACTCGTTTGCGTCGAGTCCCACTACGTTATCGGCGTCTGGTGTGAATATTCAGAGGCGTTTTGTCTAATGACTTGTCAAGCCGAGACGTGAGCACGCAACTTTGACAGCGGGAAAGGCGTCATAATCTTCTCGAGTCGTCTCCCACTCGCTCAAATAACAATACACGCCGACGCGGAACAACGAGGGCCGCGCATAAATCAGCGGCGGTGCCACAGAATCGCAGATTTAGTGGCGAAACGACAAAGACTCAAGCAGAGCGGTAAAAACAGCAGCCAAAACAACAGATGGGCCAAGACACCAAATTACAGCGTCGGAGCCGGCGTGGAATACAGAAGATGGAGGAGAAGACATAAAAACAGTGCGAGCGAAAGGCTGGCTTCCGTGGCGAGACTCAGGAGGGAAGACAAGATTTCTATAATTGAGATGGGTTCAAATACGGGAAACCGTGATGCGGAAAAATAGACAGGAAGACAAATAAAGCATGAGTGGACTGGAGGGAGACAGTCTGGGAGAAGGCTGGAGTTTAATTACGCCGGGAATAGCTGCAGCAATGTCAAGTTTGGTCATCCTATTTGATCAACTCCAATTACTTTTTGACCGCTTTCATATACAAAGACCTCATTTGGACGTCTTTGTAGTCCATTTTTTACTTTTCAACAAGAGTTTCATGTTACTTTTAAGCAGAAAGCATCGTCATCATTTTCACTTAAGAATTTCTTTTTCCTATTCTTTTGTCCTTTCTTGGCATTACAGGCATTCCGTAAAGCCAAGATGGTTGCCTACATGTGTCGGACCAAAGATATCCAAAGAGCGTGTTCAATTCAGACTTTTCACTTGCTTTCTTCTCTGGTGTGAGCGTCGACAAAAAGTGGAAAACACATTTAGATTGCCTTGGAAAGCCTGCATTTGCTGGGTCAACAAAATAATGTGCTTGTAATCCAGTTTTGAAACTGACTAAAACAATCTGGGAGAAGGTTGGAGTTACAAACAGGCTTGTAACGGCAAATCGGAGGGGTCACAGGTCATTGTCCAGTCCCGTTGTAAACAATCTTTACAGATCAGTTTACAACGGTTCTGCTCAACTGGCTGCAAACTTGCTTACCTGTTAAACTCCCTCGGGAATTTTTGAGCCGAGTTATTTTACCAAGCGTGAAAAGTTTGTTTAACTGCCTGGTGTTTCGGCACTATGGACAACACATGAGCGACTATTAAGTCATTAAAGTCCATCATGCAGCAATAACAACTTCAACTTGATTATAAACCCGCTGAGGGCAACAGCTGTTTGGAGTGTTCCCCGTTTTGAAAACTCATCAGGGTTATTTTTAAAGCAAATCACCTCTTTAGTCTTACATTTTCACATCATCTTCCTTTGTTGGATTTCAAAGATATAGCATGAGCTTGGAAATGTCTGCTCCCCCTAGGTTTTTTTTGTCCTTCTGTAAGTGAAGACAACATCTTTTTAACACCGAAACTGAAACAAAATAAAACAATAAAGAAACACTGCTATTTATTTACGCCGTTGTGACGCCACATAAACAAAATGCTGAAATGCCTCAAAGAATTTGCTGAATTATACCATGAATATATCAGCAGCATTTCCTAAAGTCGACACTGTATTTGTATTTAGAGCAAGTCAGGAAGGCGCAGCAAAAACAGGCAATCTGTGAACACATTATTAAGTCATTAAGAAGGGAATTAGATAAAAGCGCTGTGATGTTGTTTAGAATGTTATTAATTTCTCCTAAAAGAGAACATGAAGTATGTCAAAACAGCTCTGTATCAAATATGAAAGTGCACTATGCTCGTCTGCAGCCAAGTATAGAAGCATATAGGGTTTGGTGATACGGCGCTGAATGTAGAGGAAAATGAATTCTGCTTGGCTGGGTATCTAGATGAGTGTCTACGACGGATTTCAGCATTTTGTTTATGTGGCGTCATGCCAGGACTCGCGCACAACGGCGTAAATAAATAGCAGGGTTTCTTTATTGTTTTATTTTGTTTCACTTTTGGTGTTAAAAAGATGTTGTCTTCACTTACAGAAAAAAAAAACCTAGGGGGAGCAGACACTTCCAAGCTCATGCTATATCTTTGAAATCCAACAAAGGAAGATGATGTGAAAATGTAAGACTAAAGAGGTGATTTGCTTTAAAAATAACCCTGATGAGTTTTCAAAACGGGGAACACTCCAAACAGCTGTTGCCCTCAGCGGGTTTATAATCAAGTTGAAGTTGTTATTGCTGCATGATGGACTTTAATGACTTAATAGTCGCTCATGTGTTGTCCATAGTGCCGAAACACCAGGCAGTTAAACAAACTTTTCACGCTTGGTAAAATAACTCGGCTCAAAAATTCCCGAGGGAGTTTAACAGGTAAGCAAGTTTGCAGCCAGTTGAGCAGAACCTGCTAACGCCCACTGATCTGTAAAGATTGTTTACAACGGGACTGGACAATGACCTGTGACCCCTCCGATTTGCCGTTACAAGCCTGTTTGTCTAGATTAATAAATCAGCCTCCAACTTGCAGGACGTCAAACTCCACACAGATCTTAACGCTTTAGTAATTTTACTGTAACAATATTACACAAGGATGTTCAATGAGCTGCTCCACGTTCACAACGCCATGTTTATATTTCCCAGTCAGCGCTATAAAGGTCCGACCGACCGCGTGGGTTCACAAAACCACAGGAGAAATTCAATTTAAATTTGAACACATCACTGATTCAACTTTGACCGTCATATTGACAATAACGGCTAAAGGTGATGAGCTAAATCATTTCAGATGCAGCAGCAAAAGTACAATTTCAATAATGATTCGTCTGTTTTGAAAGCCCATGTTGGCCGGATGCTGGCATCAAGATATACCAAGGTTTTAAAAATGTATATTTTCAAAACAATTTAAAGCCATCTTGCTTTTTCTGCAGTTGCTTCAATGCCCTCCCCCACTTGTTTCTGCCAACCTTTGGACAGATACTCTAAAGAATTTCCTTTTGTCTGTAATTATGAGAACATTTACAGTCAAAACTTGCAAACTTTAGTGTGTGAGAAGCAACAATTATTCCTCCATTAATTTATATGACATTTTGATATGAAATGGAAGAAAAACTCTTGCTTTTCCATTTTAAATTAAAGTGATTCCATCATGTTGTACTTTAGGATATTGTATTGTGGGAACGTTGAGATTCTGGTGATCAAGATAACCAAATTTAGCAGAAAATTTCTACTTTCATGAACCAGACTGTGGAACCATCTTTCCCTGCACCACATTTCCAGACAGCAAATCTGTTTTTTCCCCCTTTATATGTTCATAGCAACAACTTTTTCTAAATGCAGTGTCCATCTGCTGCTGCCCCAAAGGTCAATAATGTGCTTGTCGAGCCATGTGTGCAGCCATTAACACCTACAGCGGCAGCAGTCCAGCCATTATGAAAGCATAAATTCTCCTGACGTCTTGGTGACAAATTGCAATCTTTAGCAAAGCCGGCAACCTTTAAAAGTTGTTGAGCCGAGAACCGGGCAGAGAAAAAGTATAGAACAGGTTTATAAAGTTGTTCCCAAGGTGGGAACACGCAGTACAACCTGTGACATTTCGAAATATGCCTGTTATGTCGTCGAAAATGGGTTTCCAACGGCAACACTGCGACGGTCTTACCTTACTCGAAAAGCAGATTGTTAAAAGGTAAACGTAAAGTTTCTCACCTTAGATGAGGCACATGAACGGGTTGCCCCCTTAGTCCTAATGTTTTATTTAGTCATTGCAACCTGCAGCAATGTCCCTTTCGGTGCTGTGAGCGTATTTTTGGTAATAGGAGGGGCTCACACTGATCTAAAAGTTTCACTTTATGTCGATGATGTCATACGTTTCAATTTAAAGTCCTATTTCTTTCGTCATTACCCATCCAGTCCCATTTTTAGTCCCAAGAGAACTTTTTCTTGTAAAGGAACATTCTCTTGGATTCAAAAGAGTCAAAGTGAAGCTCACCTATCTGGGAATCACAATAACACAAAGTACAAGAGCGTGTGTCATGGCAGACCCTTTTAAATGGTTGAATGTCAAACAGAATAGGAAGTTAGGAAGACATGGAATAATGTTGGAAAAAGTAACGATCCTTAGACTTCTAAAACATGTTCATGCTGCATAAAAACAGAGAAAATAAAGAGAATTATGAGTGATACCTAAATATCTATATTTACTGCCGTTATTCGTTTTATTACTAAAATGAACATATTGCAATATGTTCTGTAGCCCTAAAGCTAAAGTTATCATGTCAGCCCTGAAACGCAACTTTGATTGGATGCAATATCCCAGACAAATAATCATTCATTTATTTATTCTTTATACTTAAATTCTTCTTTGGCTCCACAGATGCTTTAATCTCATTTTACATTTCC
Organism: Poeciliopsis prolifica; assembly: GCF_027474105.1. Taxonomy (NCBI): domain Eukaryota; kingdom Metazoa; phylum Chordata; class Actinopteri; order Cyprinodontiformes; family Poeciliidae; genus Poeciliopsis; species Poeciliopsis prolifica. The sequence goes on from NW_026562383.1 coordinate 6,114,938, forward strand.
AACAGGGCCTGTTGGAAATGTAATTCTGCTTGGCTTTTTGGAATGAGAAACACTAAAAATATAACATCCCTTCCTTAAACTAGTAGTTGCAATCCGAAGAGAGTAGAAGTCTTCATGCAGGGCTGGTGAAGGACCTGGATTTGGTCCAGGACGTTCCTCACGTCCTTCCTCTGCATATCGATAAACCAGTTATTCCAGTGATCTAACATTTCCTCTAGGAGTGGACTGCGGTCGAAAAACATTTAAATTTCTGCATTTTCTCACTTCACACTCCCTTGATGTCCAGCCGATTATTTCCACCTTCTTTCTCAAATCAGATTTACCAGGCTTGGTACGGAGCAGGTGGTGTCCGCTTTAAAAATCTTGTTTGACGAAGCGAGCCAGCCTTCTACAAGCATCCTTTGACGTAGTATTCCCTTCTCAGATCTGACTCTTTTAGAGAAAACCGCTGTCCAGACGTTCCCTTCGATCATTTCCCTTGACGTTTTCAGATACGCAAGTAAGGCACTAACCTAGTTGAGGAGTTTTCACCTAAACCTATCAGGCAAAAGTTTAGACGAGGTACATTCTAGCAACTTGTGTACAGAAACTCAAGCAGTTCTTTTAACCATTCGATCTGCAAGGAATGACTGAAATTTGCCTGATTTTTTTTTTCCTGAAAAAGAACAGCTCTAAAAAACTGACCCTTAATTCTGGAGCTGTTTTTCCTTTACAAATGTGACCAATACTTCTGTTGATATTCCCCTCATGTAAAAAATAAAAAATAAAAAAAACAGTTTTGCAAACTGCTGTTGCCGCGACAAGTCATTAAATGAACACAACCACTTCCTGCTAACCTTTTCTTCATTAGTAACATCCGGTCGTTGGTCACATGTCTGCTGCGGAGCGGAGAAGAAAGTGTTTCCATTGCAGTTTTGCGAAACACACTAATTTCGGCTCAGTCGAAAAACTCTCATTCTATGGAAAAATCTTTTCATCATGAAAAGTGGAGGTTTTTGTTTTAATTGCCATGTTATCCATCGTGGAAAAGCAGTGACTGGTACGTTGTGAGTAAGATGGATATTTTACTTGTGTAGAGTTCGTTGCCATAGTACTGAGATCATCATATTTTGTTTTGGCCTTGAAAACATTAAATTATTCAAAGGTTTCCTGCTACTCTCAGCTTAGACACACTGGCTCTGCCCAGATGAAAGACCCAAACTTACTAAAATCTCAATTTTGAAATGCATCAAGTAGGCTAACAGCTTGTTCCGTAGATTACTGTTCTTGACTAAATGCGATGTTTTGGTAAAAAAAAAAATAAAAATAGCTGCTGATAAAAGATATTTGAAGTTGGTACACAAGAGCCTACCAGGGGATGCGAAATCCTCTTCAAGGATTTACTGATCACTGCTTATCTGCCAGCATCTCGTCGTAATTTACAGTTGTTCTCTAGTACGTCCTGAAGCAGAATAAGAGCATCACAGAATGAGGCTGCCATGGATGCACTCGACTATCGGGACGGCATTAATTAAAAGAAGCACAGTGCCCTGCTTCCGCCGTCCAGACATCTATTGGGGAATTGATCAAAAAAAAATTTCTCAGCTTTGTCAGATCAGAGAAAATTTGCTTCCTTTGGAGTTTCTCGGCAAAATTTGGGAAAAACTTGCGGGAGGCTGTCTAATGCAATTCAGAGAGGAACGCTTCTGAAGAGCCACTCGACCCAAAAGACTTGATTGGTGGCTTTTATTTCCCCCTCATTGTGATGGTTGCACTGTGTTTTCATCCACATAAGAAAGACTGTTGATCAAATTCTCACTCGCCATTTAGTTAGTCCGACCCCAACCAGTTCTACTTCATTTTAAGTCGGTTTCTCTGTGGCTTAAATGTTTAAAGCTGACAGAAAATTTGAAAATATCACTTGATAATTATGTGTTATTGAAAAATTGGAACATTAATACCTGAACACCAACCATAAAAACTTAAAAATCTGTATTTTAAGTTTTCTCCTACATATTATGATGTTTCTAAGTTATTTAAGTGCCCAAAAGTCTGTATTTTCATTATTATTATTATTGTTTTCATTTTAAAAAGACATTTTAAAAAGACTGTAATACACTGTGGGACGTCCTACATGTTTGGGGATGATTGGCAATAATAATGAAAAACAGGATGTAGTGTTTATTGGCTCTAATAGCCTTTATTTGACAGTGAAGTGACATGAAAGAGAGTAATGAGAAAAGTGGAAGGCATGTGGCAAAGGTCGGCACGCTGGGAATCGAACCTGCGATGGCCGAGTCGAGAACTAAGGCCTCCATTCATGGGTTGTGCTTAACCCCTATGCCACCACAGCACCCGCAGATCTAATATTTTTAAGCACCAAGGTGAAAGAGAGACATTTTGGGCAATTGAAACTACACTCTGGATTTTTGGGCAGCTTTTCACAGCGATCAAAAAGCAACAAGACAAAGAGAACAACAAATAAACAAATACATGCCACATACAGATAAGCTGAATGAGTTGTACTCAACCAACAGACCTTTCTCTGAAATGCAAAGTTTCCCTTCCTGTTTTATAGGGTTGCATTTTCAGTTTATTCCCATATCTATTCTGAGGAGATTTAGTTGTCTTTGCAATATTATTTGACCTGTTAGTGATCTACACAAGTTCTGCTTGAACAGTGATTGACTGCTGAGACGAGCACTGTCTTGTCCAGGTTGCTTAGGTCAAAGCCCCCACAAGAACCTGAACAAGATAAACGAGCCCATAGAGCGAATGAAACATCCAGACAAGCTAACAGGGCCCTTCAAAATGTGCGGGAAAGGTCATGTGCACCAAAAATCGCAAAAGAAACAAGGTGAGAAATAAAATTTAGAGTTTTTTACGAGTAGCCTAAAACTATTTGGACAATATTCTCAGTGTGCAGATTTCCCCACCAACATTTTAAATCCAAATTAAGCCCATACCGACCTGGCCAGCGTTGGATGAGTCGCACAAGGCCGTGGAGTATTGCCTGTCGAGCTCGGGAGCGTTGTCATTGAGATCTAACGTCTCTATTCCGACCACAACTCTGGACACCTGGCTGGGATTGTCTGGGAAAGGCAAAGAGCAGAAATAGACATTTTAATGATGCCAACCAAAACACCTACCCATTGACCTGCATTTGGAAAAATTATAGGAACACAAACAAATAGTGAAAAAAAACAACACACACACACACAATTGAGTGTAGGTTTGTGCTTCATTAAGTCCGTGGAATTGTCCTCGTAGGAACAATAAAACATTTTAGTCTTTGTCCAAAAAGCCTCAACAATTCTCAGATCCCATTAGCCAGCAGTCATTTGGCTAAAGGAGCCGTGGTACATTTGGTCTCATTTGGCTCATATTGTGCCTCCCAGGATCCCAGCTGAATGCTTTTATGGCGGTACGATTTCTGCGAATCAAATCGTTCGATTTGGAGCCAACGCTCCTCAAAGTGTCGCCTGCGCGCGCGTCCGTGCTTTTAAGAAAGAGAGACGTCAGGCAGAGAGTCTGGAATCAGTCGGTGTGCGTGCGCGTCACACAAGCGTGCAGTTTAAATGGATTGGCTTTGGCTTTTCCACTCCACAATCACTTGGCCATGCTCGCGCTCGGCCATAAAGTTCCGATGGCAGAGTGTCAAACGTGTAAAGTCCCCTCGCTATTCGCCCGTTTTACATTTTAGCCTCCAAACATCACCGGAACTTTATCTGGGCGGCCAACCCGACGCCACGCTTTCCATAAATGTAAGATGGACACATTTTGAACGTGGAGGAGCAGCGATGCCACAACAAAGCTGAGAACGAGCTGCAGCCGCAATGCCACTGGGTGAGCAGGCCTGCCTGTGGCCATGGCAGAGCTCCCACTGTGTTTGTGTCAACACAACCACCAGCAGTCTGTTTATTAGATAGAGCTCATTATTCAGGACAGGAGCTCGCTGTGCAGCCGCCTCGGCCGTTCCGGCGCTCTCCTGCCACAAGCAGCCCTGAGTAGATTTTAAGCAAAGATTAGCTTTGTCGGGGACGGGACTTGGCAGGAAAGCAACTTTCCTTCATTGCACGCAGTGGGCGGCATTGTTTAACAATGCTCTCTCGCTTGTGCAGAAATAAAAATTAAAAATGGATCGCGTCGTTTGGGGCTTTAATGAATTGCAGACAGCCCCACCAAAAAAAACTAAATAACAAAAACAAAAAGTAATGCTACTGGAACTGAGTCAGGCTTTACCAGCAAGCTGGTGTTGATTCTGAGAATACCAAAAGAAATAAAACAGAAAATAGACTCTTTTTTTCTTTATATTTTTTGTCACTGTCTGTTCAATAACATGTATAGCACGTGCAAAACCGAGTCTGGAACCTGACAGCAAGGATGATTGCCAGCGCTATAGTACTACTGAGTGACTAATAAGATGATTCATCTCCCTGTTTTTGTGATCCCCCCCACACTGTTGGCAGATGAGAAAAAGTTTGGATTTGATAAGGCATAAAAGCGATGTTTGGTTTAGAAGAGGAGCTGTCTTTAACGTCAAAATGAGGTGCTATTATCTCGCTCCATTGCTCCCATTTTCTCGGCCGAGGCTTTTTTTTTCCCTTTCTTTTTTGCTAGTTAGATTTCACAGAGATAATCTAAAAAGCTAACAAGGTGAGGTGAGCTCGAACAGGAACAGTGTTTTATTTGAATTAGCAGCCACGGCTTTTCGCTGCCAGATAATGACGATGGTGACGCAGTGCTGCTGCCAGACTTTCGCTGTGGTTTGGAACATCCAACAGATGCACATTCCAGTGAAATTACCTGTGGTGAATGAGAAACAAAGTCGATACAACGTGGTCTAGCTTTCCACTTCTTGTGTTGGAGAAATAACTTCCTTTTCATACAACCATTCAGCCTTTATGCCTTGTCCTCCTTTTCTACGTCGTGATAAACACAAATCTTGTGATTTAATTGTCAAAGTTCATGTTGGAGAACATCAGAGAGCAAACCTACCAAAATTAAGCCAACCGGCCAGGAAAGCACAGCATTAGTTAGAGAGTGACTCTGGAGGAGCTGCAGAGATTCACAGCTCTGGTGGCAAAATGCGTTGGTTAGATAGCATTCGTCGTACGCTCAAATATATTCTTAGGATAATTAGATGATATTCATAAAGCCATTCCACATATTTTCTGGTGCAGTTATATTAAAGAAGAAAAAATATATATAATTTTTAGTTTTAGAACAAAGCCAAATGTACAAATTGTGAAAGAAGACAAAAGCCACCATTTTCTTAAAGGAACATTTGAATTTTTTTTTTCTTTTTTTGAAGCAACAGGTAGTTTTCAGTTTCAAGCAACAGCATGTGAGTTTTATAAAAATATGTCTTTCGGAATGAGCAAATACGCTAGTTTCTAAGGCGAAGTGAACACAAATGCAAGCCACACTTTTTAGTTATCATTTGTACAAAATGTTGAAACAAATGTAGAATTTTCCGTCCGTTTTATTGATAAGCACAACTCAGTGTTGGTCCACCACAGCAAATCCCAGTGGCGTAACATTAAAGTCCGATATGAAAACATAAACGAATGTGAAAAGTCTGTAGGGTGGGAATACTTTTGTTATGCGCAGAAGTTCCTCTTTTTTTATAAAATTTTGCCTTCTTTACGCTTTTGCACAGAGAATTCGAAACCGCATGCATGACTTTGCAGCATATTAATGCACTGTTTGGCTTTCAGGAGACGTGTGTGTTGGCACTAGGTGGTACAACACAAATTACTCGAAAGGCTCTACGTCGGCACTTATTGCTTTCTTAAAACAAATCACTCGAAAACATCCATTTAGAAAATTACCTTTCATGCATGATTGTAAGCTCCACAACATCGACTTCTGATGTCTGTTTTTTTGTTGTTGTTGTTGTTATTTGTTTTGTTTTTCTTCGCTGGAGTACAACCTGCGGTGTGCCAGACTCTTTTTCTATAACTTGCTTTGACTCCGTAGGTATTTATCATTCCCATTTTGCAATCACAATGTGCCAGGAAAGCAATGCTTGTCTTTAATTTGTTGCTTTAACGCGGCGAGTTAGCTCATATTCCTGTGGGGAAGGGATCTGTGGCGGCGGCGGATAACTGACGCCGTATAGATCTACTGATTTTCAGGCACGCTGTAACAAATCGGTCTTGCGGCCAAACAGCATCCCCCTCAAGGCTCGATGACTTGAAGTCTAAGCCGCTTAGCGAGCGGCTAGTCACAAAGGGTACCAGGCTTTTCAGACATTGTACCACATTGAGTTTTACTCCGCTAAACCTCTTAGCCGTCATTGGGTCCAGGTGTCAGGGTTTAAAAGAAATTATGATTTCGGTAGAAGAAATAACCCAGAAAGAAGAAGAAGAAAAAACGAAAAGGCTCTAATGACGCAGCAATGTGACCTCTGACCTCTCTGGGTGGCGATGACGGTGATGTTGTGCCAGTGCTCCCGCTCGCGGTCCAGCTCCATCGCCGTGGTGATGAGGCCGGTCTCTGGGCTGATATGAAACAGGGCCTCCGGATCCGACTGAGGGTCTATTGAGAATCTGAAGCGGAGAGAGAGAGAGAGAAAGAAACAGAGGAAAAAGTTATCAAAAGAAAGGTGAGGGAGATGAGGAGGGGTAAAATGAATAAATAAATAAAGTGACCCAGCAAAAGGAAGGATGCGAATGGAGTTGGCAGCGGGGAACGGAGTGAAAGAAGCGGCGGGGGCAAGTGTGTGAAGGAGCGATAAGGGGGACGGCATTCAAATGGCCAAAGAATTAATATGGGGAGATTATCGTGGCAGATTGGGGCTTTTTTATTTTTATTTTTGAAGTGAAAAGAATTATCAAAAGATCTCCAGCAATATACCAGCTATCATTCTTCCCCACGTCTTCACTCCTAGTGCTTTTGCGTTTAATTGGGACATGGGTTTTTTTTTTTTAGTTGATTTGATTCTTTTTTTTTCTATTTTTTTTCCATTTCTCTCAACTTCTTGAAACTTCTGAAGTCAGGATCTCCCACAAATGAAAGTTAAAGCACAGAACCTTTTCACATAGTTCAGTTGATTTACATATAGAAAGTGCACCTGGCTTATGTGATTACCAAACTGTTTTGTGGATGAATGTATTGACTGCAGTATTGATGCCATTACCTTTGAGAACTCTCCTCGTTTTCTTTCTCAGAGAAAGTGCACCAAATCCAGTGCTTCTGATAAAGTTGCCATTATGATTGCCATTGTGTAATTTCCTTGCCTTTCTTTCTGTGGTATTAAAGCCTCGTTAGAACCAAGGAACAAAAGCTGTGGATAATTTTGAAGGTAAAAAAAACATTTCACCATGTTGTGAGCAACTCTTGGAGCATTGTTGTCTAGTGAGTATGTTATTTTTAGGTAAACTTAACCAATGATATTATTAGTCAGGTCAGTTGTCAGAAGATGCAAGTAAATCTCTGAGAGATGGGATATTTAAGAAAAAAAACACAGATTAACTTTTAATCAGAATTTAGTTTTTGGGAAAAAATGAAAGTTATGTATGAGTAGCCTCATCAAGGCCTGTTTCGTGCCTGTGACATATTCTTAAGAAATACATGTACAGATGAGGAACATTTACTTGAATGTATCACACTAGTGTCAGAATAAAAAGTTAAGCTCTGACAGATTTAGTTTTTTGAATGGATGAAGGAAATCACAAACTTGTAGTCAGCACTGACTAGTCGTGCTACCAGTTAAACTGTAGGTTTTCTTTAGATGTTTGTGTTTAGAGGTATGTTTCTCTCTTATGCAAAGGCAGGGGCTTTTTTTCTCACAACAAAAACACACACACACACACACACACACACACACAATTGTTGTGCTGAGCAGGCCAGGGGTCACTCACCCATCTCCCCTTCATGTATCAGGAAGACAATCTATTTAAAACTGGAGGTATTACAACATTTACATTTATCTAGGTATAGTATACACTATATACTATTCTTGGTTATTCTAACACTTATTGCTTTTCATACTTAATTGTATTCTTCTTAAAACTCATAGAGGTGAGAAGGAGTTACGAAAAATAGTGTCACAAAGATGGGATTAACAGATGTCAAAATAATCTTTTTTTTTTAAGGAGAGGCTGAGAGGAAGGCACCCAGTCACCAGAACTTGAAACCAATTAATTATTAAGGTCATAAATCACTTTATTGGTTAAATGTTGGCATAAAGGTGTCTATATAGTCTCTCACAATAAATAAAAGGTCATTTCATAGTCGCTAAGGAATGTGGATGAATGGGAAAGATTGATTGTTTTCACAGATTATCTGACATGGTGACGGCTTTAACAAATATGGAGAAAACATATTTTTTTTATTAAAGTTATTTACTGCAGCTTGAATAAAATGCAACAACAGAGACATTTTTGAGAAGTTTGGATTGCTTCATGTATATTTTGCATCTTGCCTATGACTGTTGTTCGTGACGTTTCAGTATCTAAAACTAATAGCAAAAAGTTAAGCAACCTACTTGCATACTGTATGATCACTGTTGTATGTTAAATTCATTGTGCTAATATCAGTATTGAACCAAAGAAAGCAAGGCAGTTGCAAACCTTTAAAATTGTGACACTTTTGTTGGGTCAGATAGACTCAAAAAAAAAAAAATGCAACAGCCTGGGGGGGGGCCCAATTAAATTTTTTGTTGGGGGGCCCAAGACTCCTGGCAGCACCCCTGCCTACAAATATTAATCGAGAAAAAAACTGGACGGTTTTGTTTCTCAAAAACAAAGCCAAACATCACGAGCAGTTCATTTAGACGCCTTATGCCTTACCTGATATTATTAGTCAGACCGGTGTCGGGGTCGACGGCGCTGACCCGGCCCACGGTGCAGGCAGGTGGGCAGTTCTCGGACACGTCCATGTGGTATTTGGATCGGGAGAACCTCGGGGGCTCATCAGCGTCTAGCACAGCCACTCGGATCGAAGCTCTGTCTTTGAAGGGGCCCCGGCGTAGAAAGCGAGGATCCACTATGGGGTTCAGGACCTCCACTGAGAAGGAGTAGGAACTCCGGCTCTCATAGTCCACAGGCTGGGACGAGAGCAACAACAACAACAAAAAACGGTTGGAAAAATGCCCAGATAAAAAGATTCATTTATTTATTTATTTTTGTAGCAAGAAAGGTCGTAAATACCAATGTTTTAAACATCAGATCCAACAGTCTGCACTTCCATCTGAACTAATTCTCACACCAAATTATCCGTGGACGGCTGCTGAATTACATATCAAAATCCGCGAGACGGCACATAATGAACGGCGTATCAGCACATCAGAGAGGGAGAGTGGCCACGTCCAGAATCGGCTCGGAACAATTTGGAGGGAAATAATCTCACGGTTACCCTCCATGTTGTGACATTTGGATTTCTAAAGAGGCTTCTTTGAAGGTTGTTGTGGGCGGGCGGCTGCTCAGATGGTAATTTTTCTGTGTGTGTGTGTGAAGTGAGAAAACGCATTCACGAGGCGGCGATGCTACGGCATCGCCAATGAGATCCCTGACACTCAAAAGTTGAAAAGCCTCTTCAGAACTCAGCCACTGATGTGACTGCGTGTTTGCATGTCGCTCCGAGTTGATGTTTGGATATTTCTTGACACGCTGAGACTAGAGAACGTACAGCTGAGGAAAAGAAGCTGCGTGCATTTGTGGGAGTTGAGAGATTAGCAGCGCTGCACAGAGCAGCCAATCCAGTTTTGTCTCTTTTTTTAGCTTTAGCATTGTTTCCTTCCCACTGCGCTGGCAAAAACTCCTCCGTGTGTTGGTGTGAACTGGTCGGAGCTGCTTCCTTATGCATCTGCATTCACACTCATTTGCTCTGACGCCCCTAAATGAAATCACTTTTAAGCAACTCTATGTGTAAGCCCGTAACAAGTCATTAATCTAATTTTAAATTTTAATTAGCTCAATCCTCTCAGCTCTATTAGTTTTTTGAAATGCAATTTTACTCACAGCCACTTCATAATCCATATTAGTTATTGCTTTGGTTGTGAGTGGTTTTTAATTCTGTTCTACTTATTGGTTTTTGATTTTGGATATTTAAAATATCATTCAGTTGCATTAAGTGCTTTTTTTAAGAATTAAAGTTTAAGAGGGCAAACGTTCAATACATGACCTGAAAATGGTCGCGATAAAAACAATATTATCATTTATCGCAATCGTTTCTGGGGCGATTTATTGTCCAGCGAAATTTGCTATTGCCATGGGTTCAGGCACTTTGTGCCTGATTTAATCACAAAGTTCTATAATCTTAGAGACTCTATAACAAAGCTCTTTTGTGAAGTTTTAAGATTTAACTTGTAAGGCCACATTTTCAGGTTTTCAAAATAAATGTCACGTGTGGAGGGAAACTAAAGCTGCACCCCTTCCTGAGCACGCCATCACAACTTCCCCACGGACTGTAAATCTGGTTCATCAAGAACTAAATAAAGACCAATTACGACCAAAGACAACTGAGAAGTTGCAAAACATTTCAGAATGGAATAGTTTTCCCATTGGCTTAAATCCAACAATAACATCTAGTATCGATCCATCCAGTATTGGCAATGCAGTCCAAGAGCTTCTTTAATATTCAGTCACTGATGCGACCACATACTTAGTAGCTTATGTTTTGGATATTTTTGACTCGTCTGTGAGTAGCAGCAGCACAGTGGAACCACATTTTATCCACATTTTCCTTTGTGGAGGTTTCAGCCTCTTGTCTGCTCCTGCAGTATTGCCAAAATCTCTGAGATATGTCGTTGCATTTAAAACAAAACAACGAAACACAAAAAGACAAGTTACAAAAGTGTTGGTAGGGTTCGTTTCAGAGGTAAAACTTAAGTTGCACTTTTTGCAGAACTGCAAAGCGTCTGTTGTGCAGATGTTACGTCGGCAGATCATTTCCATAAACATTAGAGCTTCCGATGATGAAAGCGCAAACGAAAGCATCCCATCCTGTTTTTCACAAACAACGCTTCCCTAGTTTAGCAGACAATCTCCATCACCATGGAGACTCCACCATCACCATGGAGACTTGTACCTGGATATAAGGAGCATTATAAATTCCCTTGTATACTTGCATCTTTGCAGGTGTAAGAGATTTCATTTGGGATTGAGGCTCAGGCAGAGAAGTTATGAAGCCTGTTTTTTCTACTTCTATTTTTTTTTTTTCTATTTCTTTCCCGTTTTTTTTTTTTTTCTCTGTGTGATTGTGCGCCGCTCTCCTGCCAGCACGCCGGCTCTGAAGCGAAGAGACAGCCTCTGATCTGGTTCGTCGAGATGATTGTTAGCGAGGGGACGGGCACGCACGAGTAATCACACACATCTAGTGTCTCCCACTGTCATGCACCTGCTGCTGATTAAATTTTAGAAAAGCAACACGTTCTGAGTCTGGTTCAGAATATCTGTTTGAAGGACGAGTGGGCGTACAAGTGCTTCTTTTGAGCCTGTGTCTTTGGCTCAAAATGTGTCTTTAAGGGAAGCAATGTATGTGACTCGTCTCGGCTGGATTGGCTGAAAAGAAAAATTCATAAATAAATCATGTTGGATGAATTACAAAAGGGACTTCGGGTGGAATTTCCGCTGTCAGCAAAACAGAGAAAGGAAAAAATAAAATCACTCATGTGATCCAATCAGAAGAATAAGTATTGATATTCTCTCCTTCTGTGTTAATTTTTTGCCCCCGCCGCCCCCGTTCCGAGCTGTGAAGAAGTGCAAAAAAAAAAAGCATTAAATTTGAGGTTTCAGACAGAAATCGGGATTGATTAAAAATCATGCAGAAAAATAAGAGGGAGTAGAAAGACGGCGCAGTGGAGGCAATTTGCAGAGCTTCTCCGAGGCAAAAAAAACAAACAAACCCAAAAGCAAAACAAACAACAACAACCAACAAAAAGGGCTGCCACGGAAGACAGAGAGACGGAGATCATGATGGAGTGGATGTGTGGAAGGAGGGTAGATGGAGGGAAAATGCGCTCTAACGGGGCCCACATTACTGGGAGAACGAGACAATCTGTCTAAGGAGGAGAGGTGTCACTTACACTGCGAGCGCACACTCATCAACCCCCTCCCTCCATCCAGCTCCATCACTCCGCCGCCGCTCCGTCACCACCTCACACACTCCATCACCTATTCCCCGATCAACCAACTCTAATCTTTTTTCTTCTCCTTCCCTGCAGACTCTGTGTGTGTAAGTGTGTGTGTGTGTGTGCGCGCGTGTCAAACCACAGCACACACATTCTCCTACCCCCATGGGCCCCAACATGAATCAGTTACCATGCAGGCGCTGCAACAGTTATTCTGGTGTGCTATGGGTTTATCCACCGCGAGCTCGTGTGAGGTTTACATCCATCCAACCATGTATGTCTGATTCAATCTCCCAAAAGCTTACACTTTATTGAAGCAGCACATTCTCTGTCTAGTCTTTAAAGGTGGCCTATTATGGTTCCTCGAACAGGTTAGGCTAGCTCTAACAAAACATGTTTATTAGATTATTTTGCACAAAACCATTCTTGGATAATGAGTCCGGTCAGTTTGCCGTGTTTTCAGCTCGGTTTTAGATCCTCTTGTCACTTTAATTAATTAAAATGAAATGAGCTGCTGCTGGCCACCGCAATTGTACGACAATACATCTTTGAAGAGCAGAAGTGGAGCCTCCTGCACAACCAACAGGAATGCAGCGAGTGGTGTCTGGACGGTAAGTCGACAACAACACACTTGTCTTTCCCAGCAGCCGTTGTGCAATGCATACAGCGGTAAAACCGAACGTCATTGAAGCGTCACCTGGGTTGCTAACAGAAATAGCATCCTGCATACTAAGACTTTAACTCGGTAAACGGCACTGAATGCAAATTTTCTTTGTTATAATAAGAAAATGTGAAAAGAACACTCAGATCACTTTCCTTTAACGTCACAATTATGCATCACTTTATCACACCGAATTTCTCCCAAACGCAGTGACGGTCGAGGCTGCAAAGAGACCAAATGTGGGAAAGTTCCAGGAGCTTGAAAACTTTTGCAAGACACTGTACGAGAAGTCTGGGTAAGCTGGGGTCTTTTCAGGATTTGGTGCTGTAAGAACAAAACACACACATGAAAGCCAGAGCATCCCCGAGGCTGCGGGCGGAGAGCTCTCTCTTACGACCTGAAATTGGCAGCAGGAATGCAGACTTCATTAACCCTCAGATCTCCACCTTCACCCAAGGCTAAGGCAGTGATTTAGAGGAATATTAAATTCTTAATATTAATTTAACACTGATGTGGAAGAGGAAGTGCAGAATGAGAAAGCAGGAAGGCATCTGTTAGCATCTTAGAAGGTTAAAAAAATAAATTTGACTGAAGACTTTCCACAGAAGGAACGATTGAGGGGAGGAATAAAAGAAAATACATAAATCAACAAAAGCTGACTTTTTCATATTTCTGATCGGTTTCCCAGGGATTTATGCACAATCTGTATAAATATACCAACAAGTATTCTATAGCAGCTAACAACCCTTGAGGAAAAAAAAAAACCCAGCAGGGATTGTTAAAATTGGTAAACACGACATTCTAACTTCGCTATTCTCGCCTGATTCAACCAGCGGGGGAGCGAGTAAGAGCGCTCCTCAAGCTGCCGCGGCAGAGCTGGTTAGGGCTCAAACGAGCAGAGGGAGCAGCGACGAATCAGGAAAATAAACACATTATTTCCTCATTATTTTAATACTCGCCACCTTTTCACAGCGACAATAGCGCACGCTCCTCCACAAAGGCACGACTCCTTGTGTGAAGTGTGCAAAGCGCGACGCAAAAAAGAGCGGCAAGCTCGTCCGTCTCACTAGACCCGTCGCTTTCGGCAGGCGACACAAACAGGTGAGTGTGAACGGTGACCGAACGTCTTCCAAAACAGGAAAATATTTGCTCAAACTCACGTCGAACTCAGCTTAACGCTGGCTGGCGGCTGGTGAAAACAAGAGCTCCAGCTGCAGCATTCAGCACAATTTGTTTTTAACAGCGGCATAAGGAAACACGTTTAAATTACAAATTTAAACGGCGCCAAATTTGCGATCAAATTTCAGTCAGGTGACATTTTGGAGTCAAAGCTGCAGTTCTCCCTAGTTTGATTAGTGGCTCTTCAATTCAAAACTGCAACATCCCATTCATTTTAAAAGGAAGAACACAAACATGGCAAAGATGCTCAACATTATAAACAAACAACAACAAAAAACCAATTTAAATATGCAAACTGTTGTGCTCGGTGAACATTTCGCATGTTCAGATGTCTCTGCGATTGGAAGCTGACTTTAGTGAGATGCACGAGTTTATTGCTGCACCCGGCACTATTTATTATACACATGGCAGCCAGACTGAATTTCGAGGTAGGTCTCAGTAAATCTTATAACAAATGGAACATGGAAGCAAGTTTTAGTGTCGACACTTCTAACAAAAAAAACCAAAACAACAAAAAACAGTTTCTTTCACATTGCAAGGCTGCTTAGTAAGGGGATTTGTAAATCCTATTTTCTCTTTTTCCTCATTTGGTGAAGATCAAAGAAAATGAAAACACGGAAGTCCAGTCAAAATACATCCGTGTTGCTTCACTAAAACATGACTTTGAACATCTTTCGCTCCTGAAATCGAGGCTCACGAATTGGACTTTAACAACGTGGCTCCATGTCTCAGAAGAGAGCCGAGACACAAAACCTAATTAAACCAGTTATATGGTTAGATACTCATAATAACCGAGTCTCTGTCATAAATCGCTAATATTAATGTTAATGCGTCTGCTGTTATGATTTATGAACACTGCAGAGATTTAGGGAAGTGACCGCCGGTTGACCTCTTCTGCTCACCTTTCGGCGGCTGCTCGGTAAGCTCCACCATTTGTTTTGTGATTTTCAGCAGTTTCAGTTTCTGCAGCTGTTGAAAATCATCAAGACCGACGAGAGCAGCTCAGAACTTCCCGAGTCTGCAGATCTGCCTCTTAGACTGACAACAGCATGCCAAGAAAATGAACTAACAGCATGTTTTTAAATGAATCTGAGGACTTGTTTGCTTTCCACAATTGCACTGAAACACAAACCAAGACGCGTCTATGTCTGATTTCTGACGGATCAGAAATCCCGGACCGTCGTTGCGAGGGAAAGGAGAGGAGGAAACACCCAGCGAGTGGCAGCTGTGAGGATGAAGATGTTTTCTTTGTGAAGTCTCGATGTCAGAGGAGAATGAGCAGATGGTTTACAGATGATAGAGAGACATCAGACGCACAAATCAGGACTTGCAACAATGAAGCAATGAACAGAATCTCCGAACGCCTGACACTGAGCCCTGAAGCAGATGGGCGACAGCAGCGGAAAACCAAAAGCTGGTGCTGGTGCGTCAGGAAACGGAGGCTGCAGTTCACACGAGTTCAGCCGAGAAAGCCTGGTCGGACGAGTCTTAATATTAGTTGTGACATTTTTCCAGCACTACTGAATGAAAAGTCAAATAAAACTCCACCAAAATTAAGGCTAAAACAGTGACCAACGCGGCGCTCAATCAAAGGTCACCGTGGAAGAAAAACAGGACCTTAAAGAGACACATTCAAGAGTTTGCTGACTTTCTCGGCTCACGATAAACAGCCATTCCTTGCCATACAAACATTTGATGCTTTCATTCAAGTGTTTCGGTAAAATTAGCCTGATCGCTGAGTGGAAAATGAATTACTAACACTGATAATTAAAAGATTTAACCAGTTCACCGTGCAGTTGCAGACAACATTGGCTGATTCCATTTACCCGGGAATTAGCTGATTTATACACTTTAAGCAGGAAGATCATTGCACTCGGTGGCATTCTTTAATCAAAACAAGCAAGTCTAGGAGCGTATCTAGTCGCCGCATCGCGGACATTTGCAGATAATCATCTACTTAGGCAGAAGAGCCTCCAACAGATTGACATTGAGGAAACATAATTGGCCTGTGACCCGCGAGCGCGCAGACAGCTCGCCGTCAAACCGCGCCCTCATGTGTCCACGCGGCTCCACAAGCGTGACCTTCCCCGCGTCCTGTGACGTCGTGCTCCAGCGATCCCTTTTTTTTTATGAAACTCTAATTTCTAATCAATTTCCCTTTCATATTCGACTCACAACGAGCAGAAATTAATTAGCTAGCCCGCATGCCAGACTGGCAGAACATAATGCCGGTGTCTCTCTCTCCTGGAAGAGGCCCGCTCACGGCCACGCGCGCGCGCAAGTGGCGCGGACGGTGTTTAACGTGCATGACCGCAAGGTGGGACCGTCGAATTAGCGAGGCAGCGACTCTCTTTACCTCCACTGAACTCGAGTGAAAAGAAAGCAATAAAGATTTCGCTCGAATGCAAGTGAAGATGAATTTCCTTCCCCTTCGCCTCCGTGCGCGTGTCCATCGCGGTGTGGCGTTTTGTTTGAACAGGTTTCGCGTGCGCCCTGCCGTCCCTCGGCAGCCAGTTCTGTCTTTTTTTGTTCACTTCCTGCATTCTAAATCGAGATCATACGTCGCCATTTGTCTGACGACAAACACGGCTTCGGACGTTCCTGCCAACGAGCCCAGCTGCAGAGTTGAGAGAACAAAGAGGCTGATAAATCTCCCTTTTGACTCCGTCTGCCATCTTCCCTTCCCCTCCGTCACTCGTCTCCTGCCTTCTGTCACCGTCCTGCTCCACCCATCAAGCTTCCTTTTATTGCTTTAAACCTGCGGGCAAGACGTCGCTCTGACCCTCTGTCTTTTTTTCTAATTTTCTCCATCTCTCTATCCCCCCCCCTTCTTCTGAGGGAGATTAACACAATCTCTCCTCGGTGTGAGAAAACAAACACAGATAATCCTGAGCGCGCTGCTGGCGTGTGACCGGGGATTAGCCAAGCCGTTTTAAGTGAGAGCATATGGAAATAATAACGGCGAGGCGACGCGCGCGTCATCCGGTTTGTCCCCCCTCGTTTCCTCAGGTCGGTGGGAATGAAAGGCGCGCAAACACAGCGCGAGCTTTTACCTCCCTCCAGGAAGAGCTCACCTGAAAAGTGAAACCTGCCGGTGAGTCGGGACTCAGGCCTATTTCGTAGTTCGCGCGTTAATGCCGCCATTGTGACGCCGTCTATAGTGATCCCACTTTTGTAATGCGACACGCTATTAGGAGCGGCATACATGTGTAATGAGGTGTTTGGGGGAAAAAAATCACAGCTTTAATCCACAGTTGCCTCTTTGTTTGGCGAAAATCGTTAACAGTTTGCTGTGACGGAGACTAGCAACGCAGCTGCAGAAGTTTAACAACCCATCTGTGGCGGGAAATTTCCCCTCCCAAGATACCCACCTCTGTTAGACTAACTGAGCCACAGTGGGTTCATCTCAGTGAAGTGAAACCCGTCACCTCCAGGCGCCTGTTTAAAGGGATAGTTCGCATTTTCTCGAGCATATTGGTGACCGAATTACCGTTTCAATGTGTCATAGGGTTCAGCAGGAGTGCAATGGATCGATCATTTGAGTGTGGAAACAGGCCAACACACCGCAAACACACCACATTTGGTCTAGTGTCTACTGCAAGTGTCTTGGCAAACTTTAAGTAGGACAAAACTGACTTACAAGTAACTTTAATGAAATAATGCTGATTTGAAAAAACAAAAGTTCCAGCTTTTGTTAGAACTTTTAGTTCTAGCTAAATATTCTCTCCATCAGGAGAGAATATTTAGCTTATAACAAGATATTAAATAATCTGCCAGCAGTGATGGCTTTCTTACTTTGAAAAAGTAACTTTAATCAGATTACTGATTACTCCTTGAAGAAGTAACTTAGTTAGATGACTGATTACTTGATTTGGAAAGTAACTAAGTTGCAGTAAAAGTAACATTTTAGTTACTTTCAGCAGCGCTCTGCCACTTGTGAAAATTATATTGATCTTTGCCAATGCAAGTTATTTTATAACTTGCAATGAAGCCATTAAAGAGGAACTTTTAATGCTCTTCCTGTTGGAAACATACAAGGTAAATAACGTGTAAGCACATAGACAAGCTTGATTGACAGCGCTAAGACCAGCCTCTTTGCTCTGATTGGTTGTTTTTGACCGAGAGTGGAGCAATTCTGCAGATGGGAGGAAATAGAGGAGCTCTATATTACCTGTCTCACATCATACTGAGTACAAAGTGATGGTTTCACAAATTATGTAAAAGACACATTTTTTTACAAAATGTACCTATTGTAGCTTTAAGGCTCCCACCGCTGTCTCCTTTCGATCAACGAAAAAAAAACCCACCAACTAAAAACCATTATGGTAATTCTGCAGCTAATTTGTCAGTTTTTCCTCTCGTTACAAATCGCATCTAAGAGGTAAACAAAGAAATTTAAACAGACCGAGAAAGTGGAAATGAACTCCAGGTATGCTGCTCGTGAAGACGGACAGACACTGTGAGCGTGAACGCGGACCCGGACTGAGTCAGACCCTCTGACAAGCCGAGCACTCGGCCTGACATGGCGGCCAAACAAAACGCGGGAGGCAGCCGAGGAGAGATGCCGCGTCAGCGTGTTTACGCACATGTACGCCCGCCGCGTCTCGCTCCCTTTTTCTGTATTCGTCTGACATGAGAGGAGCTCAGACAGGGAGAGAACAGAATGCAAAGAGGCAGCAGCTGATGATGACAGGGCTGGGAGAGAGGGAGTTGCGGTGGTGGAGGTTGGAGGGGTGGAAGAACAGTGGGAGAATTCCTTTTTTTTACAATTTTATTTCCAGGTGCTGACGGGAAATAAGCAGAGATAAGCAGGAGGCGGCTTCAGTCCCCCCTGCCTCCAGACTCGCAGGGTTTTAATGACCCAGCTTTTTGTTGCAAGTCCCTTTTTGTCTCAGTCGTCAGTTCTCCAAATTGTTCTCAACCTTTTCTCCATTTTGTCATCAAACATTCTCTTCTCTCTTGCAGCCTTCTTTTGACTGTCTCCCAAATCCGTGCTTCCCATCTCTCTCTGCTACTTCCTAATCTGCCGTTAACCCTCCTGCAGCTCACACCCACCTCCCATCTGACACGACGTTCTGAGGCAAAGGCGAACGCCGCTTTCCTGCTCTCCCTTCACTTCTCTTCCGTTGTTCCCCCGCAGTTTAAACACGGGGAGCCGCGAGGTCAACTGCGCGTTATCGATGCAGGGCTTCTGTATTTCTCTGCGAGTTCAGCTCGCATGTGTAGGTAAGCGTGGACGCTCGCCACCCAACCACGGCCTTCGTGCACGACAGAACGCTTCTCGCAGACGAGCGGCCGGAGAGATTCGGCCCACAAGGTCAAGTCCAGCGCCCTCTGGTATCACAAGTTGTTCTGCTCCGAACGACAGCGGATCTTTGTTGTGCCTTCAGGGACGACAACATTTTCACCGCTTTAAATTTTTCACGGCGCGATAGCCATCTTTTCTCCAAAGTATGAACACGAGGGCATGTGAGTCATTAGAACATACCCTGAACATGCTCATGAAATCCCTGCGTAAAAATCCCAAATTTCCTTCTTTTAATTTTTTTTTTTCTTTCAGGGTTTAATGAAAACCGATGGTAGCTTAGCGCCAATTTAACGCCTTGTTTACTTTAATTCTATTAAAGTTATGAACGACTCCACATTCTTTTTAGTAACATGTGAATTCCCTAAAAGGATTAGCTCCCTTTTCATGCATCCTCAGCTTTTTGTTTCTTAATTGTACAGATATCAGCCACGTTTATTCACTCACAAGGACTTCAAATAAGAGCTGGTGGAAAAAAGCCTCCACTAGGAACAAAAGGCGGCCATGTTAATTTTATTCCAAAGATTCCAAACGAACCACCAAGAGCTCGGTGATTTAGATTTTATTACTTTTCTATCAAACATGGCTGTGACAACTTAATTTCCCGACCTCTTTTCATGTCTTGGCAGACCGATAAAATAGATAAAAAACAAAACAAAGGCGAATTCTTCAGGAACTTTCCTTGCATTTCGTCACGTCACCATCACAAACTTCAAGCATCTTTTCCCATTTAGCGCAAGAGAAACAAATAATGAAAAGTGTGGCATTCGTTCGTATTCAACGTAATTTTTCCTCTGCCACCCCGGAAGGAAATCGTGCGCAACAACTTCCCTTCAGAGTCTGCGGTGTAAAATGCTGAGTGGCAGAAAACTCACAATGCTCATCACCCTGAACACATCATCCCTAATGTCAAACACGGTGGTGGCAGCATCAGCCTGTGTGACTGTTTTTAAATTCTTTTTCAGATGGAATTAAAGACGTGGTAATGTCAGAGGAAAACATCTTAGCGAAAGCTCAAAACCCCAGTTGTGAGTTGTGTTTGCACTTCGTCTAAGTAGCAATGGAAAACAGTAACTTCCAACAATTTAAGTATACAAATCTGTCTACTAAGTTAATCAGACATGGCAAAATGAAACTCATAAAATAAAAAAAACAATAATTATTGGTGTGTATTGTTTTTAAAAAGTCAGGTATCAATCAGCAACAGATACAGTGGCATAATGTTATAAATAAAGATAGTATACCTCAATGAATGCACAGAAAATATGCATTTTGTGGGGGTTTGGTCAAAACTTTTTAAAGTGTAAAAAACTCTTCCTCTCTTGGTTCGTCAGGAGATTCAGCAGCTTGGTCCCATGTGTGCATTGAGGATTAGGACAGAGGCTATAGCCTGACGCATTCACTTCCACCTGATTCATTAAAAATACATACAGAACCACATATTGACAAAGTGATGAGCCGCCATCACTTCTGTTGTGGGAGAATATAATCTCTGATACTGAGACCAAGGTTCTCCATGAACAATACCGCCTGTTTGACCGCAGACAAAATGCAACCCATCCTGAAAGTGAGAAAGCAGAAGGACCCTCATGAGTGTTGCCGTCTGTTGTTTGTTGTTTATGCGACGGTGTTTGGGATCTGAGTCTGTGTAACATCTGTACGAGCTGAAACTTTGAAATATATTGAATTAAAACAATGTTAAAGAAAAAAAACACAAGACTTAAAATTTATGTTTGGCTCCTCTCTCCATCCAATCTGACTCAGACCGAACGATTTAAGACTGGGGCTTATTATGAATTCATGCCGCACTTTTCAGATTTTAATTAGCAAAAAAACCCGAAAAAAAACAAAGTACATCTCATTTCTTTTCACTTTGAAGTTGCACAAACACCACGCTGTTGCCCTTCGTTTTCATGGCGTTTTGAAGTTGCCCGTTCATTGCCACTCGTTGGACCCACAAAATAATGATAATTTTGATGCTTTTAATGTTGTCATGCGTTCAACACCATCTTTGCGCTGTGCGCTTGTGTCCGTCAGCGGTAAAATCCTAAGAAAATACGTCAAATTTGAGGTTGCAACGTGACAAAATGGGGAGAAAATAAAGTTTAAAAAGCAGGAATATTTTTGCAGGTTCCTGTCTTGGCGTTGTGGGCGGGATACACTCCCTGCAGTTGTTTCCTGTAGGTCCAATTCACCCCCTGCCTGTTGTACGCTATCTATTCCCTGGTAAACACCTCCTTTACTTTCTCTGTCTTATCCTGTCATACTTTTGCCCCCAATGTCCTCCTCTCTCACCAAGATATGCTCCCTGTGTTAAATTCATCCCGACTATGTTTTTTTTTTCTTTTTCCATTTTAGCCTGCTTGCCTAGCTGTGTATCCCTTCCTCCTCTCCCTCCCGCGCTTCTCACTCTCTGGCTGTGCTTATTTTTCTGTGCGAGGCTGTCACTGATTTCACAGCTCTTGCTGTCTGTGCATCTCTCTCCCTGTCTATTTGCACATCTCTCTTTCTCTCTCTAGTTCCCTCTGCCTCTTATTCCCTTGTTATAGAGCACTCTCTCCTGTCACTGCCTTGCAGGACCTCATTTAAACACGCTCCCCTCACTGCTGCCATCTCTTCATCCCCACGTCTCTTTCTCCCTCATCATTCCGGGGTGCTTACCTTCCATTTCTTTCCTCTTGTCCTCTTGCGTCTTACAGCTCCGCCTCCTCAACTTGCTTCTCTTCAAAGAGGCTTTCTGAGGGTCTGGGTTCCCTGCTCTACATATCGCCCTGCGCCTCAACAGCCTCACAAGCAACAAATCAGAGAAACGATTGTGTAAAACGTCGACTGTCGATATTTTTAGACTTACCTCTAAAAGCCGCAGTGTTCGGGGCGCAGCAGGTTTCTTTTACTTTTGCTTTCAGTCGCGCTTAATTGTTTCAGAGGCAAACTAATTTTGATATCAACGCTACGCGATTAGGGCCCCTGAAAAACTTTAATCCCTGATTTTTGAGACTACAGTCAAAATTCTGAGGAAAAGTTGTGAGATTAAAGTTAGAAATCTGACTAATGTCAAAATTTTGTGGGAAAACAAGTCAGAATTCAGAATCTCATGTCAAAACTGTGAGATTAAATGCACAATTCTGGCATTGAAGGAAGAATTTGGAGGGGTAAAAAAGGTCACAATTAAATAATTTTTTTCAGTGACCATAGTAATTTTCTGTACAAAGCAAGCCTATAATTAAAAAAGAAAAAGAAAAAAACAAACAAAAAGAAGACGTTTTCAAATTCAGTTAGGCCAAAAAATGATTTTCAAACCACTCTGAATACTCTAAAAAAATAAAAAAATAAAACTGAAACTCGATACCTGATGACTCATTGTGCTGGCTGTTTGTGAAAACTAAAAGTATGATGTAAATGAATGGAGAAGCATAGGAATTGTTGAACGAGGTTCAAAAGCTTCCCTGACTTTATTTTAGGGCTGAGAAATAAAACTTTTATTTCAATCATCCCTTTTGGCAGTCGACCTAAATTCAAAGCTCAACCAAATACAAGCTGTAACACAAGATGGTGGCCCTGGACAGACTGGCATCACTCTGATGTATGGAAGCACAAAGAATGCATTAGTCAAGAAGGGAAAAAAAAAAAAACACCTGATTTTCAAAATATCAAATCCTCATGAGCAGCAGAATGACTTATTAGCACGCCCTACTTTATTCTCTTGGTTGCTGTTGTCAGGTTGGCATCGCTCCGTTTAGACATGTAATCAAATTTTCCCAAGGCAGATTAGAGATTTCACAGATTTGAAGAAGTTAAATAAACCTCTAAACAGTTTAATCAATTCACTATCCAGTTCTGTGAACTTTCCTTCACACGTACAGAACTTCGGTATAACGTCCACGCATTTTGTCCCGAGTACAAACACAGACCAGAAATAATATTTGTGATTCTATGAGTCAGACCAACCCAAAGAAGAAATAATCCGTGCTCTTCAAATTTTCGGTGGGGAGCAGCTCAGTTTTTTCACAGAATATCTGACTCATGTAATACTGTCACAAAACAGGGATAGTTTTAACAAATATAAAAAAAAAATAGATAAAAATTCAAATTTGTGTGAAAGTTACCTACTGCAGTTGGAAGCTGAATCTATTTTACAAAGAAGAATGGCTTAAACTTCAGAGATTAGATATGAAAATCCCGTAAAAAAACAAAAACAAAACAAACAAAAACTAAAACTTGTAGCTTTAATTACAGCAAAACGTTCTTCTATCTATAAAACTCAGGGGGCCGAATACAAAATGAGCGCCACCCCTTTTTAATTTGGAAGAACACAAATGAGAACACGAGTTGCTCTTGTGTTGATGAACGATATCAAACCTGAACATTTTTGCAGGGGAACCGAGTCAGAGCGCATTGTCGGGTCCAGTCCTGCTCAGCGCGCCTCAATAATAGAGCACTTAGCACATGCAGAGCGGCCATGTCATGTTCGGCAAAAAACCCTCAGTGACTGACACCCCGCGGATCAGACACACTTCTGACATCATGAAAAATGAATTCTGTGTGTTTTTATTGAAGCTCCGGGGAGGCGTCTGAAGAGCTCATTTAACATTAAAGTGTCATGTCTCAGACTGGCTTTCACACAGCAGCCTCTCCTCCACCGGGAGCGCGAGGGGCCAGGCGCGCGGAGCCAGGCGCGCTCCCGCATGTCCCTCGGTTTCACGGGAGCGTGATTATTGGAAACGGCACACGGCTCTGAACCTCAAAGGGATCCAGCGTCACGCTACGGGGATCTATTAGGCAGCTGCACTCCGAATGGGAATGCAAAGAGCCACGCAAACAGTCAAAACACCTCAGCAGCGGTCAAAACACTTTTTCTGTACTTTGCATTCTGCTTAAAAAAAAAACAAAAAACGGAGGGAGGCATTCGCATTTAGATGCGCGGCGCTTTAATTGATTTCCGTACAGATGTTTCATTGTGTTTGCTGTAAACATATGGAAATATTGATTAAGAAAAAAAAGGGAGTCTGGTTCATTGCGAGTGAATCAAGCAAGAAATTGAGCTTGTTGTTGTCAGAAAGCCATCAAAGCGCTGCCTATCCGATAGAGGAGAGGGATGCAGAGAAAAGGTAGGATGAATACAGATTAGCTGGTTTCAAAAACGGGAAGAAAAAAAAAAAGTAAGCCGAGTGAAAAGGCTGCTAATTGATGAACTGTGTAAAACCTTACAGGCTTACAGTGGTTTCTGTTTATTTCCAGGTTATTCTACTTTAATGGGCTTAGACAACATGTTGTTAGCTATGCTTTGACTCTAAACAGCTTTGCTCTAAAGACCTTCCCACGTTACCTGTGTCATCCCCTCATCATCTGTTCCCCGCCTGCCTCTGCTCTTCAAAAGCTCTCCTGTACAGCTGGGGGTTGTTTTAGGTTTTTTTTCTCTCTTTGCACCTGCATCCTGACCCCACGTCATCCTCTGCTGTCCTCCTCCTCCTCTCACCTTGTTGAGGGTGATGACCGCCTCCTGGCTCGCGGCCGTGATGTTGAAGGTCTCCCCCGTCTCCCCCTCCAGGATGGTGTACTCCAGCTTGGCGTTCTCGCCGAGGTCGGCGTCGGTCGCGGAGATGCGCCCGATCTCGGCACCGGGGATGGCGAGCTCAGAAACGGAGAAGGACCACATGCCTGGAAGCAAACGCACAGAGACAGGCATCAGGGTTGAAGCGCCGCCCGTTAAATAAACATGGAATTGTTCTATATATGATATAGAAAGATTGCCCATATTGTTGAGCAATCTTGAATACAGCGTCATCTTGTCTGTTCTTTTTTTTTTTTTTATCTTGAGGTCCTAAGCATTACTGACTGGGTAAAATTTTCTTGGTACAAAGGTCACATCAGTTATAGTTCATCTAATTAACCTGAAATTAAGAGAAATTGTCCTATATAGATTTTTTATCATTAGCTTACTAGCATCCTAAAGCTTGAAGAGAGGTTTCAAAAATATAAAAGTGATCTGATTGACTAAAGGTATCAGTCAGGAGCTAGATACAAAACAAGAGGTAAGGACTGTGGGCATTTTCAGATTTATGTTCTGCAAAACTGACTGGGTCTATGAAATTGTCGCCTTACATTTGTATTGCCGGCCTTACATATGTGCTGTTGCCTAGCAACTGTGAGAGTGAAAAGATTTAAGATTGAATAAAATTTTTTTTTTAAAATTCAAACTTGTGGGAGGAAGTGAAAAACACGGTGGCGGCAGCACCATGTTCTGGGGTCGTCTATATGCACATAAATGTATATCTGGAAACAACGCAGCACTTGAAGCAAAACCCACTTTGACAGCGCTTTATTGTTATTATTATTATTATTATTATTCAGCTTTCATTATCACCATCAGTCAATTTCACGTTACATATGCAGACGGTGATATCCATCACCTCTGCGTTCAGCACTAATTACTTTGCTCACTTCATTGTTTTTCTTTCCGTTCAAATGCTTCCCTATCACTAATCCAGCACTTTGCACATTAAGCATGAACTGCTTAACCACCAATCCCGTGTCGCTCTGCGTCTGGTGGCAGTCTCCACAAAAGGCCTGGGCCTTATGGCCGCCTGTTATTCCCACAACGGTGTCATTGACCACACGGCTAGGCTAGGATATTATTAAAAGACAGAAAGCTCGCTGCGACAATAACTGAATTAAAAGAGGCTGGGACTGGAAGACAGGAAAAGAGGTGGTGGAGTGAAAGACTGCAGTGAAGGGAGATTCTCGGTCTACCTCCCATTTAAACCTGATGAACTGAGCCACCTACTCATTACAATCATCTGCTTTTTAGTCCCAGAGTTGTCCATTTCTTCCTCCTGCTTAACAAGCATTCATTAAGATAACAGGGGTCTTTCCTGTTCGCTGCTATTATGTTAAAACATGCTCTTTTTTTCTATCTTTTCCAGCGGTGTGCACATTAAAGCAGAACTTCATGAATCCATCTGCTGGCTTTGCAGTTTACATCTGATTTGTGATGAAAATAAGAGGTACGAGGGAAATTTTTAGGCTTGAAAACGACACACTCCCACGCTACTGAATTCACACATTATCCAGACGTCTCATTTCATTTTAACACACAGAGAGAGAGAGAGAGAGAGAGAGAGAGAGATACCACAATCTGTGGGAAATGTAGGAATCGAGGAAACGGGTTCGGCACGCACACATCGAACATCGGCTGTTATCTCCCTCGGCTAAGACTAAGCGAACCAGATCAGACCTGTAAACACCGCAGAGAACAACGTCTCAACAAACATGTCGGGGTTGACAGGATGGAAGACAGATAGCGCTCCAACGAGGCTGTATCAGCGCCAACAGGCAGCCAGGTGAATTCTGCGAGCGTGCAACATCGCAGGAGAACAAGGAGGGACGCAGTGTCGGTTTGCCGATCGGCGTTTCGGTTCAGATGTCAAAGCGTCCTTCCCTTAGGGAAGGACACCGAGGTCCAATCTGTGGAGGCTGGCTTACCAGTAATTATTATCATCAAAAGCCTGTTTCCATTCTGTTATGGAATATGATATTGCAGGAGTTAAAAAAACAAAGCAAAACTGTTGTTTTATTTCTGGTGTCAGAAATGCATCTCAACAATAGATTTTGTGGACAGTTTTCCATGCATTAATATTTAGATGAAATATCAAGTCCTTCTTCATTTATGTACTGCTGAGGCAATTATTTTTCCTATATGCATACTTATGAAGAGTGATGGGCTGGTTTGCATCTTTGGCGTGAACATCTCTGTGCTGCGACATTTCATGAATTCCCAGAGAATAATGGAGGATTTTTCGATCTTTCTCGCCGTCTGCCGTCAGCTCTTCTCCCAGTTGAACTTACTAACAAAAGTAAGCTGGCCATGAAATTAAAGCAGTGTTTTTTTTTTTGTTTTTTGTTTTTTTTTTTGCCATATCGAAATAGAAGGATTAAATGAAATGGAAAAACTTTGAGTCACATGATCAACAATCCAATGTTACCACTGGTGAAAACGACAAAGAAGACGACAGGAAGTAGTCAGAGGATGATGTTTTTATTTATTTTTTTGTTTCTGGATATTGCAGCAGAAGCCTCACAGCATCGCACATTTCACAAAAAGTTGGGCGTCACTCTCTTCTCTTCTGCAAAATCGCTGACAACAATTTGCCCAAAACGGCAAAACAAAGTTGCTCCAAAGTTAAAGGTGTTTGCTGCTCGAACGCCTGAATAAGACACAGAATTCACTTGTTATCCAGACGTCTCAGAGGGCCGATAGCTGATTTATGCCAAGCCGTGTCTGAAGCTGAGACCACCCACCCTGCAGACAGAGCAAACTGTTTCTGTCCACGATCTTGTTCTTTCAGTCATGATCCATGCGCACCACAGGTGAGTGTAAGAATATAGACGAAGCTTCTTGGTTTAGCCCCTTCTTTACCACAACAGACCGAAACAATGCGTTGCATTGATCGATCAATCTTTAATGTTCATTTTATATCCAACTTCATTTCATCCAATGAAATTCTAACTAAAAGGCACAACTTTGTGGGGTTAAACTGAAAATCCGCTCCTATCTCGGCAGATTTCACCAACAAAGCAATTCAAAGTGGCTCGCGTGAAATGAAATATTTTTGCTCGTACTCTCTGATGTCCGCTCTGGAGTTTTTGAGGATGGAGAGTGATTCCACACGGGCTTCTAAAGTGGGCGACACAGTAATGTCTCTATCTAATGTGTGGGTTCGAAGACATTAGGATCTTCAAAAGCAGCTGTGACAAGAAGAGGATAACATGCACGCTCACGCAAGAGCTCCACATCCGCGACCCATTACCACGAAAGCGTTCTCTGCCTAATTAGTATCACTCTAAATATTGTCATGAATTAATGAATACGAGCACGGTGCTCACTATCGGAATGGGATAAAGACGTTCTTTTCTTCTGAATATGACGGAGAGTTAGCTTTATTTCTCCGGGCTTCGAAGAAAAAAAAAACAAACAAGAGAGGGATTTGTTTCTTATTGCTAATATGTCTAAGTGATTCTGCTCGCTGGAACCAAATCATTTCCTCCACACACATTTTGAGCAGTAACTGTGACAGCAGCAATGAAACCCATTGTTGGCCTCTAAGCTCCCAGGGACCAGGAGCCGGCCCTACAACTGCCTTCCAGCCAGCTCTTCAGGTTCTCAATTTCTTTCCCTGATTTTTAAAAATGTATTTATTATTTTTCTTCCGTCTGCAGACTTTCTGTAATTTTCTCAAGGTCCTCCAGTGGATGCAGTCAAAGAGTCCTTCCCACTCTTTAAACTCCTATGCTAAAAGTGGCAGTGACCTTCACTATGCTTGCATCAAACAGCTACTTTAAAGAAAAAGGGGGAAAAAAATAAAGATGACTGATTTAAGTGAATGTGGCGCTATATGATTTTCTTTTCAAAAACTCAGAAAAAAACAAAAAAAACAAGAAGTAATTGACTGTGTTTATGTACAGCTCTGGAAAAGAACATTTGAAGAAACCACTTGAAATTATCAGTTTTTCTGGTTTTACTTTCTGAAGTCAGGTATATATTTGAGTAAAATGAACATTGTTCTTTTATTCCATGACGTACCGACAAGTCTCTGAAATTCCAAGCACAAATTTGGTATTTATTTGCAGAAAATCTGAAATAATGAAAAAGATGCAGCGCTTTCAGACTTAAAAAAAATGCATTCATATGTAAACAGCAATGCTAAAGTTTTAACTCAGGAAGAGTTCAGACATCAATATCTGGTGGGTTCTCAATTCTTAATTTTTTTCATTTAACATATGCTGAATGCCAACTTAGATAAATAATAAGCTTGTGTTCGCTCTCTAATTTGGCCCAAATAGTAACTAAAATGACTAAAAATGGACATAATGTGCATAGAGAAACCAGCCACTCGAGAATAAGCAATTTTATTTGACTTTCACTACAACACTGATTTTGTGGTTGCTCTTTAGGTACAAACCGCTCAGTGAGGATAAAGGAAGCCTCATAATTTGAGCTTCACTCACCATAACAGGAAGTTAACATTTGCTGGAGGCATGAATCAGATGTTCACGTTGTGAACAGTCCAATAAAAATCGTTCATAGCTGTCCCACAGCTGCTGGCTCAGAATTGTTACAGCAAAACAACAAATGGTCGGATTTGGCCACGATTTGGTGGAGATGAAGAGCGGGAACTGGTCTCGCGTTGTGAAAAAGTATTTGCCCCCTTCCAGATTTATTCTGCTCAAATCCATCCGTCCAGCAGGGCAACGGGACTACGGCCGCACACGGACAAGGATTTTCACCACCACGTAGTGAACACAAATGTTTTGGAGACACGTAATAAAAGTCTGAGATTAAACCTGAACCGGCTGATCCTGGTGGGAAACCCTTTACTGTTCTTAAGAGGAAGATCCACTACGGCGATGAGGAAACAAACTACCGACTGTCACACTTCATAAATGAAATCACCATTTGAAAACATTTTTGTATGAATCTCCTCAGTGAAAAAAAAAAAATAAGACTAGAAAAAAATTTTAATATCAGTTGTGTTTATGAATATCCGCCTCTTCATTCCCCACAATTCCCAAAAACAGAACACGTGTGGGAACACTCACGTACCAAATGACTGCAGCGCTGCAAAATACGACCCACCTTCACCACACAAACCCGAAATCGTGGCCCGTATTCATCTCTGTAAAGTGACAGAAACGCTGTGTACCGTACGCGGAATCCTCACCTGTGTTTGGTGACTTTCAGTCAGTGTTTGCCTGACCGTTACAGTGCTTCCTGAAATATTCATACCGCTAGAAATTATTTATAGTTTGTATTCCACTGAGATTTCATGAGCTTCACCAACAGAAAGCAGCACATACTCAAAATGGAAGAAAAAAAAAAGCCAAAACTCCAAAAAGCTCCACACACGTTTGCATTCAGCGCCTCTAAATGGACGCTTTCTAAAACTGATGACAGCTGCAGATCTCCTCCAGTTTTTTTTTTGTTGTTATATTTGATCAGTTTTCTTTGCAAAATAACCCCAAGCTTAATCACACTGGATGGATACCTCTGTGCAATTTTCAAGTCATGCCACAGACTCTCAATTAGACTGCACATGAATGTGCATCGTTAAGCAGGTGGAGGCTCTCAGATTTTTTTCTTTCAACAGTAGCTTTTCCTCTTGCCTCACTTGCATAAATAA
The DNA here is from genome assembly GCF_027474105.1 of Poeciliopsis prolifica. Classification (NCBI taxonomy): domain Eukaryota; kingdom Metazoa; phylum Chordata; class Actinopteri; order Cyprinodontiformes; family Poeciliidae; genus Poeciliopsis; species Poeciliopsis prolifica. The sequence continues at coordinate 6,145,318 of NW_026562383.1, forward strand.
ACTCTCTTTGTGGGGAGAATGACTAATAGTTTTTATTCCAAATCGGACCATTCTCTGCCTTTCCTGGTGCGAAAGGATGTTTGCCCACCTGCCAGTAGCAGAACCAATCAGAGTCGGGCCCTGGGGGCGGGGCTACATAAACCTACAATGCTGGACAAGAGAGGCTGCACTCTGTTGTACTTTGGCAGGTTAACACCAAACCATGGCAGTGCATTACAAAGCATATTGAAAGCAGCCAGAGAGCACACCATTTTCAGGAGAATTTATTTAACCGCCGACAAAGTTTGTCAATGCCCACATGGCCGCGCGGGGCTCTGCTCGCTGAAAAGGGACAGAAAGTGCCAATAACTCAATGCTAAATGCCAGTTTATGTGGTGTGATTACCAAGCCTACCATCTGGGACTGACATAACACCAGAAGGCTGTGACGAAGGCAGTTTGAACATAAACGTGCCCGTTGCTGGCGGGAAAGCAAATTAACAAAGTTATTCACAAATGAACTTCTTGATTCCTCTCCAGGTCAAGAAGTGCGGTCCTTCTTGATCTGGAGAGGAATGTATGGCAAAGTAGGACACGACATGCTCTGGAGTTATTTAAATGTTGTTCTCTTTGCACATACACACCAAGACAGAGAACATTTCCAGCCTTGTTCTGTCTAATGCACACTTGTCACACTTGGGGAGCGCTCAGGAGAATAGCGACAAAGGGGGTGTGATGATGGTAAAGTAGGCTAGCCCTAGTCATTATCAGCTTTCTGTTCACACTGGAGAGGAGCTGGCAACAAAACCCATACATCATTTCCACCTGTGATGGACTGGGAGGCAGAGGAGGGCGGTGGGTGGGGAGGTCTGGGAGTGAGAGAGTCAGTTGGGGGAATGGGTAGAGAGGTTAGAGGAGAAAAAGTGAGTGGTACGCGAACAAATCAAAGAAGCTCAAAAGGCAGCCGAGGATGGTCCTGTGATCAAAATCACACCTCGGGTCTAAAATAGCGCGCGGACGACCTGTCTTCTGCTTTTGTTCACACGGCTGAAGCCATTAGAGAGAGCTGCGAGAAGCAGCATGGACATGTCAGCCCCGCTCATAATATCTCACTAATGTAGCTGAGCCGGCTATTATTGTCCCACGGAAAGGATGGGGAGCGCTCCTGTGCTGCGGCTGGGCCCCATCTTAGCAGCGAAAGGCACTTCCTCTTCATGTCGCTGTCTCGACTCGCCTGCACCGACTCCCCGCCGTGACTCCAACCCTGCTGCACACCGCAGGGTTGCTGAAAGGGTGTAGCTGCGTGAAACACTCGGCTCTGCAATTCTGAATATTTCACTCTCTCTGACTAAGCTGTGTGCGGAAGGCCTTCATTATGGCATCAGACTGAATTCAAATGGTCTTTTCTAACACAGATTGTGCCGCTACGTTCTCAAAAACAAGAACAGAAGCTGTTTATTTGGAAATCTGAATAGATTTCTCAAAACGAAGGCTCTTTTCTGCCAGCTGAACCAAGACGTCGACCAGCCTTTACTCGGGATAGTCAACTTGGTTAAGCTCTGGTTGCAGTGCATCTATCAGCAGCAACCTTTTTTTTGGTCTGACAAGTTTCAATTTGTTTTGCTTTGGTACCAGAAGTTACACAAGCTGTCTGTCAAGACTCCTCAGTTGGGTGTTGCACGGCGCGGTGGTTCCGAGTTCAAATCCATTGCTGCAAGTTTTTTCAAACTGGACTTCCAGCGACAAAAAGAGTCTGATGTTATAACCAAGCTAAAAAAAAATAATAATTAAACAATCCTCTAATCAGATTCATAGCGAGGGTGCAAAAGCTCATTCTTATTACAAATAAACTCCAATAATATAGCAAATGGTTCTCAAAGTGTAAAGTTCCAATTTGTTCAATTAATTTCAACTAATCTATCAATATTGGGTTTCTCAATATACATGTTATTAAATCGTGCAGCTAGATCTGTCCAAAATTAAGGCCATGTCTTTCCTCCTTCAGACTTGATTGTTTTGATAGATTTGAGACGATCAACTCATAAACAGCAACCAGTGGCCTCATAATCTGCTGCAAGGGACTGAGAGTTTTTGCAGGTGACTTGATGATTTGGAGCCACGCTTGCGGCAGCAGCATAGGCTGGAAATGAAGCAGAATGACAGGTGATGGGTGTTAATTGGAGCGGCTGCAGTTTAATGCAGGTTTAAAAGTGCAGAAAAAGACCTAAAACTGACAAATTGCCGGATAAAGGCGGCGGAGGACGGGTTAGTGGGGAGGTGGACGCAGGAGTCATAAAATTTCTAATAAATGTAAAATGAAAGCCATGGTGCGAGAGGAGATGTGAAGAAAAGAACAGACAACATGAGAAACCGCACGTTTCGAAGACGATCGTGGATAAGAAGCTCTGCTGTAAAGGCACTTGTAGATGAGAGGCGGAGGGGGTTAAGTGGAAATATATAAATATATATAAAAAAGAACAAGAAGAAGAGGACGAGCACCGCCTCATCTTATCTGAGGCAGAAGAGCAGAGGAGGCATTGCTTCTTGTGATGCCGCTGGTGGCTGAAAGGCTGCGCGTTAGGGAAGTCATTTAAAAAAATGTCTAGCTGGCTGAAGCGCATGCAGTGGTTTTGAAAATAGCTTGAATAAAATTTGCATCCGTTTTGGAGAGAGGGAGGCGGCGGGGTGCCGGAGGAGTCCATCGCAGAGGTATTTATACCCAAGAGGGTTTGAGGAAAAAGGCCAGCGAGACGGAGGGGATGATCAAGGCGAGCGCACTGTGATTTAGGCATCACCGAGACAGACCGATGAAGGAGGGATAGAGGGATGAAGAGAGTCCCGCGACTGCCATCTGAAGAGGTTTCTCTGTTTTTCCCGTCCTTCTAAAGGCGCAGTGGGGGTGGAATTAAACTGAATGCTGTGAAAGTGCAAGCGATGCCTTCCGTCTCAGCACTCATGGGGTTAATAAGAAAATAGAGAGGATTTTATTCTTGCCCGGCTCCGGGGCAAGCCTTGCGGAGCGCCGCACGCTGCTGCTTAACTTGCCGTGTACTGAGGTAGGCCATTAGCCATTACCGAGCTCAGTTCACCCGCCTTGTGGAGCGGGAGTGAAAATGTGAGGCGTGCCCGAGTGCGTGCGCGTCCGATAATCCATTACCGTGTGAATGAATGAGCGCCCCGGAGCACACAGGCGTGGGCGCGCCAGGTGCCAACGCGGAGCCAATCTAGTGTCTTTTTGTGGCTTGACTTTAACGGTGCTGCATGGACTGCGGGCGGCGAACGAGACGAAGAGTTAAAAAAAAACAAAAAAACATTCATGATCATAACATCTTTGATTTTAGTTCTTTATCACTTTTGGAGCAATTGATAAGGTCCAAAATCGCTTGTTTAGATATCACGTCTGATTATTTTTAAACAACATAACATATATATACTCACTCATAGCTAACTTCCTCTAAGAATCAATGGGTTGTACATCGGTATATTTTTCAGTTTGATTGCCTGTTTGGTAAAAAATCAGGCCCTTGTCCTACGGTTCGTACAGAAGGACTAACCTCTCAACTATGGAGAAACCATTCCCTGTGTTGAAGTTTGAGACTTTACCCAATAGCTAACATTTACCGTTGACGTACGCAAAGCGGCAGTTTCAAGCTGCGACGCTTACGAGAAATCGCCTGTGCTGGAAACAGCCATCCTCCGCTAGGGTTGCTTATTCGGTATTCGAAAGCGTGACCAACACAGACTGAGCGGCTCCTATCAGTTCCTCCGCTGTCGTTGCTAAAAATACAGGCGGACTACAAATCGCCGTCATCGCTCACAACTTCTCCTTTTGTTCGCCGATTGGCCCAGTTGAAATTCTACCGAAAGAATCAAAGTGAATAGGAGGAATCCCAGATTATGCTGGGAAGTGAGATTTGAATCAAATCTCACAAGGCCATTAGCCTACAGCCAGGCTAATGGCTTTTACCACCTTAAAACATCCCGTCCGATCCATGCTTTTTTTATTTTCTTTTTTTCAGAAAAGGCTTGAAAGAATAAATATTCTCCATTATTGTTCAAATCAATCCCTGAATTTGGACAAAAGATAAAGGTGTTGATTTTTTTTTTAATTGACACCTTTATCAATTAAAAATTAAATACTTAAATTGAATTTTCCTTTCGCCGTCGAGTTAGAAAATTCCACCGTGTCAAATCCTCTCAGCAATGTTAAAATGATCTGTTCATAATTATCTCCTGGGTCCCTTCACACCTGCTGGAGGCAGAATTAAGACGTTAAACATCAGCCAGACTTCAGATGATCTCTGAAAAGCTCTTCTGGGGAGTATTAAGAAGCAGCGAACTCCCCGATATGGATCGAGGAAGTTCCCAGAGGGTTCTGAGCTTCCACAGTCATTAAGAACCTGAAGCTGCCATGGCCATCTTTATAATTGCAAACCTATTTCAAAAGTCCTGAGCCAAGATGTTCAATGTTTTGAGGGCGACTTGCGGTCCAGTCGTGGTGCAAACCATACAGGACGGGTAGAAGAAAGCTTCTTTGAAAAATGAAAAATAGCAGAGAAAGGCCTGTGAGGTGAGCAGCACTAATAGCTCAGCTGAGTCATCATTACCTTCATGCGGAGGTTGACTTTCCAAATAGATCCAGCTGGGACAGACTAACTGGGTCACAGAGAGTAACCAGAGCCGCCCCCAGTGTAAAGATGCCCTTAATTAATCATATGACAACATGCCTTAATCAGACTTCCTAGTGATTTTAAGTATCATTACTAATCAGTAGTAAATTACTTTGCATTTGGTTCGATGAGGGGTTCGTTTTGTGTGCTTGAGGCCCATCTATACCAACACAAAACGAAGAAAAACACACTTTTTAAAAATCCCTGTCTTACCAGATTTAACAGCTGAACTGACCCAAGTTTGTGTCATATGAGTCAATCCTTCACAAACTAGAAGGCTTGACTGTTTATAGTGCTGCTGCAGCATCTTGTTGCAAACCTTGAAGGATCTTAGCTTCCTCCAGTCTGCTCTGTCCCTTCTTCACAGTTGTGTCTCGGTCCGGTCTGTTGTCCAGATGAACACCGAGGTGTTTATATTCTTCAACCACCTCCACTTCTTCTCCCACGACGGAAATGGGTCTGTGTCTGTGAAGCCCATCATTATTTTCAAGTGATCTCAGGCAACTACACCGTACAGTTATGAATCTGTGGGCACTTCAGTGTTTTACTGTCCAGTAACCTACGTTTTCACTCCTAATGAGAGTTTTACGCAGCGAGCAGAGTTTTCAGATCAAAGCAAGAAGCCAAACGTCCCAAAAGGTTTCTTCTCCAGAGAGTGGCGCGTGTGTGCACCTGCATTGCACTTAAAAAAGTGACATCCAACTTGAGGTTTTTATTGAAGACGTATACTGCCTAGTTACTATGGCTGCAAAAGATGAAAAGATGATAAATGGCGCCCCCCCGGCCCACCCTCAGTACGACGCTGCACGTGCACTGGCTCCGATAAAAACGATAATGCGACGCTGCGGAAAGCAAGCAGGAAAGCTGCGGCTGAATGACTGACTGATGTGGGAGAGGGGGGAAAAAAAGTACGAGTTTGCAGCTGGGTAAAAACCATCCAGAGTCGTGGCCGACATCCGCCTCCATCGGCGAGGCGGAGAGACGAGAAGAGCCACAGAAACGAGGAAGAGGAGTTGAGAAAAGGCGACGAGAGACTGAAAGCGAGTAAAAGAGGACTATAGAAGAAGGAAAAGTCAGAAAAAGAGAGGTGGGGAGGAAAACGGGAGAGAGAGTGAGATGTGACCAAGAGCTGTGTTGTTTCCAGCAGTGATTTTACCGTCTACTGAAGCGGAAAGCACTGAACTTTAGATGAAATATTAATTCAGAGCAAGAGAAACAGAGGGATGAAGAAAATAAATGGATAAAAAGCATGCTAGTATTAGCCACCTCCATTTTAATTAGTTTCTCCTTTCATTTCCATTTCCTCCGTCTCCTGTTTGGGTTCTGCACATGTAAAACTTAATTAGGGAATACCAATTACTGGGAATTATTGCCTGTTACCTAATTGTTTGGGTTATCACAGTAATCATTATTACTCTCTTGTACCTCAACTAAGCATTAACACTAGATGAAATAAGTCAGGATTTCTTTCTTTTTTTTTTTTTTTAAATCAAAGGCTTAGTTTGGCTTTTTATTTTTTTTCCACTCCTCCTCCTGGAATTTGCCAGTTCAAAACCAGCAGTCGGGATTAATTAACGCGCGGCGTCTTTGGAGCCCCCAGGGCCGACGGCGCGCGGACACAGATACATCTAAATGAGAATGACGGCTTTCAAACCAAAACAGCAATTTGTCGGTTCTGAGAGGGGACGAGTAGAATCGGTCGCTTGAGCTAAATAGACAAAACACACTTGTTTGGGTTAAGTGATTTGGAGTCAATGCGTGCAGCGACCTCAGAGAGACGTACAGTAGCTGCTCACCAACAACCTGAAGATCTGAGCCAAACTGAAGAGACGGTGAGAAGTTTATGCACAGGCAGGAATATCTTATAATTTGGAGATTATAACAGATTATACAAATCTGCATATTTTCATCGTATGAAAGATATGACTTTGATATGATGACTTTTTTTTTTAAACCAAATAATCAGCTGGACAGCTAGACCTCAAGTAAATTGGGGTTTGATCCCAAATGTAAATCAAAACTAATTTGAGAACGGACGAGGCAGAGTTGCTTGCGAAATTGTCCAAACTTCAAACCGCGTTGAACATCTGTATAAGTTTGAAAGCCAGTGGCAAGAGACCAGCTGAAATGAGCTCAACAGTTTAAATGAGCAGCTCTATTGCAGAAAGTTAATGAAGTTTTAATGCCAGAGAGATGAAAAAAATAAAACATCCGGTTGAATGAGTTCTAGTATATATGACCTGTGTGAGATGATAGAAACGTTGCAGGTCTGGCTAAATAAGGTGCTCCTCACACTCATTTGTGTTTACTTGAACATCCTGAAGAGATGATCCAATGCTTGCTCGCTTCTTTGGAAGCCAAATCTGACTTAGCTGGCTGGCCTTTCTTTATTGTTTCATAAGGTCAATATCAGAGCCAAATCTGTCCGCTACTGTGCACGACCAGGCAGCCGGCGATCCTCTCATATGCCCTTTTGGATGATTTATTTCCGGTATTTTATTTTTGGGGTTTTTTTTCGCTTTGCCATGACTTTTTGAACGAGACCACACACAAAAAATAGAAAAACAAAACATCGTTCACATCACGTCCTGCCTGAGCCGTTCGCAGTCTGTCCTTTCAGCTGAAGCGGCATCTCGGGGCGGCGTCGCCCGGCTGCCTTTTGCGTTGTCACAAACTTGCAGAGTCGACACTTTTCGCTGATGTTCAGCAAAGTGGCTTTGTGCGGATGCGTCGCCTATTGAGTCTCGGCGAAATTGCGGGATGTCGCTCATCCCGGCAGCTCCGCGCAGGAAATGCCGGTGAAGAAGGAAAACAGCACAGAGAAACGACAATGCAGTGGATGAGATCTTACACAAACTGAATTAGGTGATTATAATAGAAAATTATGACAACTAAGAATATGGGGTTTTACCGATTGTGAAATAAAGTACACTTGATTTGCTTCGACACAGACGAATATATTTCCCAAACAGCTTGCACGGTGCAGACTGAAGAAGCCGTTTAGTGCTTTCCATGCAAAGCACTTTACTCTGCATCCGCGCGCCGCAGCAGAATGAGCCTGGTGAGAATTGAACTCATAATTGCAAGTGAGGTCGTTACAACACGCTAAACCACACGGGAGCCTCCGTACATTTGTGAGAAACAACAACGGTGCAGGTGCTCCGCTTCGGCAAAATTGTCAGAAAGGAGGGAAGGGGGAAAAAAGAGAAAAGAAACAACTTTCAGAAAGTATGCGGCGAGACATTTTCATTTGAAACTCAGAGCGAGGACGTGTTTTTCTTTTCTTTTCTTTTCTTTTCTTTTCTTTTTCCCACCCCCACCAAGTCGAGTCAGCAGAGCAAATTGTCCGGTGCCGTGAAAACAGCCCTGCCTACCTCCTCTCAGGACAAACCTCATGAATTCCTCCTTTCCTGTTCCCATTATTGTAAGAGACTTCTTTATAGCCACATGAAACAAACAACTGACTCCTGTCAAACCGTATAAGATTTAAACCACTGGAATCTACAGACACCATGGAGTCCCCGCAGGAGCCATCTTGGCTTCGCATCCATCTTCCTGCATCCCCTCTGTGCTTGTTTTGTGCTCTGACAAAATGATTTTTCCATTGATTAAAAAAAACACTCATTTTATGATTAAATGAATGTGTGCAAAATGCACTTAATCTCCACTCTATTAGGTGTTCAACAGCTTGTCCACACAAATATCTGTCCCACACAGTCCAGGCTAGTGATCAGGTAATGATTTTTTGGTGGAATATTTTCTAGGCACAGTTTGGACACCTCATTCAGGCGTTGGAGCGACAAGCCACTTGTGCTCTTGAACGCCTGCATGTGTGGTGTTTTGGGGTAAATTGTAGTCAGACAATTTTAAAGAAAAGCAATGGAGCCAACAAATTTGAACTGCAAAAACAGAAAAACAAACCATCATCATCCTACAACTTCCTGTCGTCTTGTTCGTGGTTTTTGCCAGTAGTAACCATCTCTCTGTTGATCACGTCACCCGTGAAATGCAAAAAAGTGTGTCCATTGAAGTTTTGAAGAATACACACATTTCTATATGCCTGTAAAAAGAAAAAGAAAATCCCTCATCCTAACTCAAAACTGTTATGAAGAAAGTTGAATTTTTTTTAAAAATATCAGGCAATTGTGTAGTTTTCCCATGAACGACAGAGACCATAGTTTCTTCTCTTTCATGTGAATGAATGAGTCCAGTCCAACAAGCTAATAGCATTTTAAGAGGATTTTCATTGGAGCAACTCAAACAAATGTACTTTTCCTTACAAATGTACTTTAAGGACCTTTCCAATGGTTTAAGATTCATTACCAATAAATATTGTTGCCACATAGAAATAATTGACTCACTTTTTGTCATTTATGTCACGAAGATCTAAAGCGGTGAAGTCAGCAAAATGCTGGGCCTGCCCGGTATTAGCAATTTGTAAAGTGGGATATTCCCCTCCTTTAGTGAATAAATGTAGTCGTTTTTCTGCTCCTGCGGTAAAATATGCTTGTTTTGTTGGAGCTGATTCATGTGGAAGCTCACCCACTGCCGTTTTCTTGACAGAGGTTCTGAGGCGGGCGGAGCTGCTCAGAATACCTCGAGGGAGATGACGTCTTGGCCCATTTCCTGCTGTGGTTTTGAGGAGCCCAAGGAAACACTGAGTCAAAAAGATGTGTTGAGGGGTGGGAGGATGGAGGAAACAAACAAAAAAAAGAAACCTCAAGGTGGAGGCTTCAGGGTTAGGTGTGCATCGCATGCAGTGTGCTCAGCCAGGTGGAGATCAGTGTTCCTCCTCCGTGACATCAAATAAAAGATTTTCAGAGACTTTCAAAGAGTTCTCCTGTCCGTCCGAGTTTCTCCCCGCGACCCCGACTCCAGAGGTCTGAGTTTGAGGGAGGATTTCTCAGTGCATGCCAGAGGAGAAATAAAATAAATAGACACACAATGATGAGAGACAGCTCGCAATGGCTCACCACACCCTGTTGAGGATGTGCCGCTCACAGTCCAGCGACTCCATTTATCAAGCTCGACAGAGACAAAGGCAGCACCAGAAAGGAGAGGGAGAAGGAGGTAAACAGAGGCTGAGAGGTGAAAGGTAACGTTGCAAGACAATGGCAGAAGGATTGAGTCCTTGGGGGATGACGGCAGGTAGAGAGGGAGGTAACCACGAGGTAGGCAGGAGGAGAGGAGCGTAAAGGAGGCGATGACGACGACGAGGGGAAAAGGGAAAGCGGAGAAAGGCTTAGATGTTGCTGGGAAGTTTCCCATTAACATGGAAATCGCTTTCTCCGGCGCGCCACGGCTCACTGATGGCTTGGCGGAAGGAGGGGAGAGGGGAGAGAGAAAAGAAAAGAAAAAAAGAATGGCTTTAGCTGCAATTATTCTACGTGAGGGGGCACACTGCCAGGTCAGATAAAAAAGAAATGCAAAATAAATAAATAAATCAATAATAGCGAAGGCAGTCTCGCCGTGACTCCAGAACATTCTCAGCCAGCGGACGACCCGAGGAGAAAGAGCGACGGATAAATCCAATTTCCACCAAAGCTACGGTTGAAACAACCAAAAATCGAAGGATTGAGGGGACGGAAACGTCTTGGCCTCTTTGTGAAGTTCAGAATTCGCTACTTTTCCTGCATTATTTCAAAAGAAGTTGCAATTGAAAATGGACCACTTCCAGTCATTTGGACCACTCAAAGCACTTTACACTGAACTCACAGTCACCTTGAAGTTCTAGGGTTACAGCTGGAATCGAACCTTCAACCTTACAAATACAGGATGACTCCTCTCCCCACTGAGCCACAGTCCTCCCACAAATTGGGGCTCATTTAAAGGGGAAGTGTTTTGTGTTTTCTAGTCACACAGAACCATTTTGGAGCACAGTCAAAACACCATCTTACTATATTTATCAAATATGATTTAAAAGAAATTTGACTTCATAATTTAACACATTCAAGTTGAGCTTCTGTCTCTTTCTGAAACTCCGCCTTCAAGAAGTCATCATACCATCACTCCTCTATTCACCCTTTGGCAGTTTTTTTTTTTTTTACCAGCCACTAATTTACTGAGCTCAGCAGGTTCCACCAGGTGTTTGCTAATTGCGGCAGGCTAGTCTGAAGGAGCTGAGCGGAGGAGTCACGGGTAAGGGGGTAACCTGAGAAGCTGCAGCTCCGAGAAGGAGCCTCGACCTCGAAGGCGGCGCTGGATCCACCCAGGCCTTTTGCTTCGCTGAATGTTTGCTATGGGAGACTCAAGGATTTCTCAAAGGAGTAGCGTGACGACATAATGCAAAGCTAGAGAAACAGTCGATTTCACATAATGCTGCTCCTTGAAAAGCCTCTCGCGCCCTCATCAGGCAGGCTCCTCAGCTTGCAGGATTTCTGGAAACCTGCCGTTGCTCACAGGCTGTTTTTGGCTGCATTGGATTGTAGCAGAAAAAACTCATCAGGGGAAAAGCTCTTCCCTCCAAGGAGCTGAGAATTTGATGGGGCTCTCATGTTGCACATTTACAGCATATGTGCAATAGAGGAAAGATAATAGCAGCTCCGACCAACAGGGGCTGACTGATCCTGCTTCTTGATGCTGGAGCAAGTGCTGGACACGAGTTAGCGGGGCCACTGCAGCTTTCATACCCACGCTGGGTGAAAGCCTAAGGGAAGCCATCCAAGCAGAGCTCTGAACTGTGCCGCCACTGACTGCGGGGCACTAATGCGATGGCAGGCCTAATTGTGCGTTGTGATGCGGGGGAGCCATTTCAGGCCCCGGCGCTGTCTGGCTTTGGCTGCAAATCCAGCGTGCTGCATGTGAGGTGCATTCGTGATAGAATCGGAGGGTTCAAATTTTTCCAGCCGACTCTTAAGACATACGTACTCAGCAGCATGTGTAAATAATCGCTCGTGCACCAACCAGCCTTATGCAGAGTTCCCAGCTCTCACTTGGCAGTGCGCGCGCAAACAAACAGAATCACATCTGCCCGCCTCGCGCCGTCTAAACAGAGAATTTGCTTCATTTCGTTTCCCAGCACGCCATCGGCGCCGCATCAGCTCTGCATGAGATGAAGTGATTTTTAGTTAGCCTGATTATTTGTGTTGCTGAAAAGCCATTTGCTTTTTTTTTTTTTTAACTCCTCTCCCCTCCCTCCACTACCACCTCCACGTCCGACCCCTCCGTTCTGTCATCTCCCTCCATCCTTCACGCTTTGGTGAACCTGCCCCCCGGGACTCGCTTTCATGCATTCTAAAGAGTTTATCACATCGGTCCAAACAACGTGAGACGCGGGGGCCGTGTGGGTGGCGATCGTTGGACGGGGACGGCAGCCGGGTTGGCCCGCTCTCGTGGCCTCCCCACTTGGCCCCCCAGCCCAGACTCCAACTGAGCCCATTACGAGTCCACAAATGCACATTAGTCATGCCGTTTAACTAAATTCATTATCGATGCCCTATTGAAGAGGACACAAGCTATTTTCGATATGTATTTGATGAGGCTGAGTGTGATTGGAAAGCTGAAGAGAGAGCATCCCAGAAGCAGCGGCATCATCTACCGCCTCTGTTAACAAGAGAGAGCAAATTTACACCACAGCATTTGTGTTCCAGAGAGCTGCTGTCTGCACTGTGTGTGGCTTCCCATGTGTGTTAGTGTGTGGAAAAGGACACTCAGAGTGAAGGAATCACTTCTTATTTTAGGGGGGGCATCAAGTCAGATCCTAGAGGTTTCTGTCTTGTGTCAATTAGCACAAAGCATGTTAAGCTAGCTGTGTTGTACTGAGTTGTGACAGGGTGTGCTGCATTTTCCTTCAGCCTTCTTGTATTTACTTTGATTCTTATTTTTGGTGAAATGATTAAATAATCTGAAGTTCAATCTTTTCTCACTGCCTCAAAATGGGCAAACTAGCTAAATTAGGTAGAAAGTAGGTCAGGCTGTTTGTGTGTATGTACACATATATACATATTTAATAAGTATGTATATATACTGTATATGTATGTATCACCACTGATTGCTTTCGATTGGACTTGACGATGACTCCACTAGTTTATGGTGGGACTGTGAAAGCGAATGGCCTAACGAGGGATTTGTCAGCACAGCCAATTTCTGCCAGGCTGACTAAAAGTGATGGTGCGCTGCGGGTGTTTTAAACAGGAACAGATGGGAGAGGCTGCGATGAGGGACGCCGGGATTTACCGAGTGTGAGGACGACGAGACCGTGTGTGTCTGCGAGCACGCTCCCGTCCCCTCACCTCTAAATGATCACGCCAGCGCGCAGAGCTGTGCGTACCTGTGTGACGCTGTTCCTTAGCACAGGTCAGAGGTCACAGGCATTAAGGTGGACTTCCACGGATGCAGGGAGGCTTTGGGCGAAAAACCGAGGTCATGTCATTCTTCGAGTACCCTGCTGGCTCTTCCTCTCATCGCGCTGTATTGTCTTTTGCTTTTTGTTTAGTTCTTTCCATCTCATTCCCGCTTAAAGACATAATTCTTTCTTCATGCTCTCTCTCCTTCATTCGTTTCATTCACTCCCCCCGTGTTTTGTGCCGGAGTGTTTGTCTGCCTGTCTCTCCGTGGCTCCCCTTACATCCCCGGAGCCACTCCTCACCCACTCCCTCATTGTCTCGCTTCCTTAACAACTTATTGCGACTCCATCTTTCTCCCTTTTAGAGGAAAGAATGTTCCTACTCGAACATAAACATACGTTGACGCACCTTCCTCGTTCTCCTCCCCCTCAATGAATTTCTCATCCCATTCACACTCTCTCCTTTACAACCTCTCTCCTTCTCTCTCCGGGGGAATGAATTAGTAATATTTATGATGAAGCCCACTCTGAGGTACTCTCTCCCTCGCTCCCTCACCCCGTGTCTCATTTCCCTGGCGCATAAAATGACACTGATCTTATCGGCGCTACCTATGTAGTCATCTGTCAGCCCATCTATCATTCCATCCATCAAGCCGGTGCCGGAGTGATGGCTCCCTCACTGTTTTATGTGACACTGCTGGCGAACCAAGGTTGTTTGGGAACCACATAAAAAGTAAAAATGTAAAAAAATAAATAAAAAAACGCGAAGTGGCAGCTGCGCTTCTGTCCGCGGACTTGTCACCGAGCAGAGTTGTGGCTTTTCAAACGGTTCTTTCACACAGAAAGTTTTTCAAGCTCAAGTTATGAGTCTCCCGGAACATCTGGGAGTTTTTGTGCATGCGTGTGTCGATGCATGCGAGTGCGTGTGGAAAAAAGGCTGCAGCGAGCGTCACCAGGCACTGAATCAAAGTTTTGCCCTTTGGGAGCCTGCAGATTTATTGGATCGGGTAGAGCCGGTGGACTGATCTCCTGGGTTTCTGGCTCATCATGACACATAGTGGCATTTCAAGTTAGAAAGAATAAAGTGGTTGTGATTTGTTTCATTAAAAGCAAGTTTTGCCCTTGATGGCTCAATGAAAAACTCTGTAGTTGGGAGTACTTGTGTTTTTGTAGTTATTTCATGTTTTTAACAGCGTTTGACCCAGAGGACTGCAGGGGCGCTCGCAAGACAAAAAGCTCCACAATCTTTGGCTAAGCACAGATGCTTAATGTTTAAAAGATAAAACGTTAAAATGAATCTCAACTGTAAGGTTGATACAAATCAAAAAAATTGTGCTTTAGAGAGTTTGTAAACAGTTTAGAACAGTCCTGTCCATTTGATGAAATTTTCATTCGTTTGTAAAAGGTAGCCATGAAACCAAATGAGCAAATTGCAATTCATTCTTTTTTGTTATTGTTTTCACAAATAAACTTGAAAATGAAGACAGTCGGTCCAAAATCCAGCTCCAGCTGAGTTTAATGCAGCTTATTAAAGTATACAAACTTTACAAAATGGGCTCTGAAAACATGGACGATTCTGGTCGTCAAAGACGTTTGAGGAAATTTGATATCAGCAAAATCGACTTCTGTGCTTTTGTAACAGTGTTGTTGATTTGTGCAATGATGTAATTCAACTCAACATATGAATCCTTTTTTTTTTTTTTTCAAATGGGGCTAGGAAATAAATCAATGGCATTATATATTGCGATAGATACTTTATCAATGTCAATAGATAGTGCAGATGATAGAGCTTAAGAATTTCACTGATCTTTGATCCAGAATCGCACAGCATTCTGGGGGACGTAGGCAAAGCAAAGGCCTTCGCTGTTTACCCTGTCAGCCACGTAGCTAGTGAGTTAGTTTAGCTTAGAGGTTAAACAGGTAAGGCTTTTTCAATTAACTCTTTGCTTACCTAGCAATTATCGTCAACGTGCAGCTGATATAAACCTCTTACACCGTGTTACATTTTCAGTCATCTTGTCCAGGCCTAACTTCAAAATAAAAGTCTCACACAACGACAGTGGAGGATCTGGTATGAATGGACGACTGTCTTACTCTGAAGCCCGTTCTACCACCACACAGAAGCCTTTCACTATGTAGCCTGTCCTACATTTAATAAGTATCTGCATAATCCATGTTACTTTTAATGAGCGCACAAAAGGGAGATCTAGAAATATAGAAAGGAAGATGTCAAGATTTGTAGAAAGTGATGTATAAAAAGACAGCAAATATCTACATTTCAGCAACATTTTTGTAGTCGAATCATCCCTTTATGTCACAAAAAATATATATATAAATCTATCTGTGCATCAAAGAATAATCAAGTGCAGAGCAGATTACTTTAAAAAATGTCAAACTGACATTTAAATCGGCTGTGCGTTTGAAGCTGCCAATCAGATTGACGCTTCAGTTTGTTTATTTCTCATCCATCTCCAGGCGCCATAAACTGAACGGACAAACGATCGATAAAAATCTGTTCTGGGTGCAACTCAAAAAAACGTTGTGTGACGTGTTGATGCCACCCTATAAGGTCAAGCTGCCCCGGGTGGCAAGTCACGTTAGAACACGGCTAATGAGACACACCACATATTACACACCCACAAGTATTATCTGGTGTAAAAAAAACAAATAAGATTACCGCAACTTGGTGTCGGAACAACAGCATCTGCCTGACTTCCACTACTTTAGCTGAAACACTGAGAATAACTTATAGCTCTACGAAATGCTCAAGGGATTCAGCAAACCGATTTTTTCATCGCAAATTGTATTTTAAGCCTTTGTGAGAACAGGAAGTTGCGTAAATAAGTTAGCAGTGACGCCTTCCTTGAACGTCCTCCCGTTTTAATCACTTGTTCTGGTGGAAGATCTGTGCTGTAATTTAGAGTAAGAATAAGAAAATGCTGGTTGAAAAATCTCGGAAGTGGAAACTGACTTTTCTCCCCAAAATAAATCCCTTCTTCCACAGCCAAGAACTACATCCAAAGTAACACTGAAGGAAAAAACCAAAAGATCACTGGGAAAGTTGAGGCCTTCATCTGGGATTATCAGTCTATAAAACTGGACACACAGCAGTCACACAGAGACATGCGACATCATCCACTTACACCATCTATTGGCTTTTCATACATGGGATGAAGGATTATATTGCTCACGTATGTAAACATAGAATTGTGCAAAACTATGTATTCAGCCCTCATTTCTTAACATCTTGCTTCCCAAACCAAGAACTTTTTATGATCTGACTCTGGGTCTGTTGCAAAACATTTTCTTCAAGTTCTCCCGGTTCTTTTTACAGCTTAAATTCATTCTCTCTCTATTATTATTTTTCTGTCATTTGCTTGCTACAGCACTTAACCTATAAATCATTCATGTGCAAATATATCTAAATTCAGGCACCGAACTGGTTTTTGCAGCAATTTATAAAAACAAACAGCTTAACGCAGAACCACCCATTTATAATGGGATCTTCAACTTCTTTGCTCATGTCACCCCAAAAAAAAAAAAAAAAAAAAAAAAACACGTTCTGATGTGATTTTCCCAAGTAAGAGTCACACACAAAAACAAAAAACAAAGCCAAGGACGGTTCAACGGGCTTCACGACGTACTTTCACTGCAACACGGCAATTTCCCTAGAGGGATGTGAGATTTTAATGCATCTTGGGAAAGTGTGAATTGAGTCCTGAAAAAAAAAAAAAAAAAAAAACCCAGAAAAAACAGAGAACTGTGCAGCTGAAGGTCATATAGGAAAGTATTAGACGTGTAAGGAAATAGCTGTCTCTGGTAGATAAGTGTCTGAAAGTCACAAGTGTTCAAAAAGTAAGAAATTTGGGGAAAGCGTTTCTTGATGCCAGTTGGAAGGTAGACGTCTTTTGTACACAACCGATGCCGCAGTAAATCTTTAAATGGATAAAGCGGAGAAGGTTTCTTGTTTTACTGGTTGTGCAAGAATTTGCACAAATGTAGCTGTGCACAAAAGAAAGAAAACTTTGAGATGCAAATCTGTGTTTGGAGGAAGAGGAGATATCAGGGGGAAAGTGAAAATAGCAGATTTCAGTTATTTAAAATGGCCCAATCAAAGTTCAGGTTCTCATTTGTGGCACACAAAATAAAATATGTTTCATATAAATGCCACTGCTGTCTCATTATTACAACACTGACGTGCTCAATATCAATACAGCAAGAAACTACAATAAATAAGGCTGAAGCACTTAATATGCTTGGAAGATATTCAGGTGACGCTTATTGTTTGACGCAGAACAAACATGTTTTAGATGCTGAAAACATAAGTTGTATCTTGAGAGAAACAACTCAAAGGTTTAATTTTGTAAAAAATAAATAAAAAAAGGTTTGGGTAACAATATTTCCTACAGCAATGTGCTAGAAAAAAACAGGTAGTCGGGATAACATTTAGAGGTTTCCTTATGCCATTGCAAAAATGATCCCCAAAGGAGTGTGTGTTTAAATTGTAATGTTTGCCGACAAAGCACCTGGAAATATCCAACATTCATTCAAAAAAAAAATAAAATAAATCAGCCGCAATCTACATAGTAGCCTATTTTTCCTCCTGCGCTTCTTCCTACGGGCTTTGAGAAATCCCCTAACAATGTTTAAAACTGTGCACACAACAAATTCACTTAGTTCCTAAAATCATGTCTTGTAAGGAGAGGGAAAAAAGTGAAGCGCAAATAAGCAGGAGAGGAATGTTTCCTTTTTCTTTCTTTCTTTTTTCCTCCGCTCCTCCCTGCTGTGTAGCCAATACCTGTTTTGCACAGTATGATATAATCCTCTCTTTCTGCTAAATGCCACACGGAATAAGCAGCGCTGACCTTCGGAGACAACAGGGGCCGGATTTGAGGGTATCTGTTTAAAAGCCCGCTGGCATAATTGAGTGAAGCGGCGGGGTGGCCGGCTTTGATGGCGTCTCCGGGTGCAGAGTGCGCCGTCAACGCCCGATCCGCACCCAGACAAACAGGGGAACGCATAGAGACTCAATGGGGTGTGCGCTTGCAGAGCAACTGATGTTGTACTTGGAGGATCTGGGGGACCGGGAGGCTTCAGAGTTGCCACCGGCGCCGTCAGAGCCACCGTCACTCAGACAGAACAAAATAAGTTTGGGTTTGTTTTTCTCTCTCTTTCTCGTCAAAGAAGCCCTCTGGTCCTCAAAGCAGCTCAGTCCAAAACGCCATATTTGATGGAGAATCAAGTCGACCAACAAACCTGCCGCCCCAGGACATCATTAGTTCAATTTTTGGCATTGAAGCCAGCGCTGCGTTGGACAACAAACCTTTCTTCTCCTGCCTGTACCTGCGGTCTTCATGGCAACGGTGCGTGTTTATCTCCCGCTGTAGCTGGCAGGTAGTTGGACCACGAGTCGTATCCTGTATGAAATCTTAATGTGACAGAGTTTCCGCAGCAGCACGGATTATTGAAACAAGAGTGTGAGCGCTGTGTTTGTAGCTCTATTTATTCTGGTATGTACACATGTTGTACCGTAAGACTGGAACGATAAGTAATTTTTTTGATTTCCTCCTACTTCCTTGTGTCCTATAGGTAGATATTAAAAACAGGCTAATAATAGAAAGCGTGTCTTTTCATTTGCGTGCCTTTGAAAGGAGGGAATCATACGTCTAATAAAATGAGCAGAGACACTTTTCCACAAGCAGCAGTGTCACCGCAAAAACTCAAAATCTAAGCAGGTATTTTTAGTCTGGTTTCAAATATCTTCGCACACGTGAAATAAGATAAACCTAACTTGCTAGCAACTTTTCAGCAAAATACAGGAGCTCATTTAAGGCAATAATACCTTAATGTTGATGATGGTGTACTTGTTCCTTTTGCAGATTGTGAAAAGACGTCTTTCCCATGTTGCAAGAGAAATAGTCTGCCAATGGAACCAGTGCTTTTCCACCAAAATTAAGGAATTATTGACTCTATACAAGTTCCTATAACTTGCTAAAAAGTTTGTCTCAGTGCAATTGCTGTGCTACTTGCACTAGAGACTAGACCAAAGCTACCTGAGATTTTGCATTTGCGCAGCGAACGCCCTCTTCACACATTGAATTGAATAAAGACTCGGTTTTACCAAAATGCAACATCATCGTACAGAGTGGATAAAATGATTTACTAAGCAAAAATCGAGTTTTATTATTTATCATTTATTCCCTTAAGTATTTCATCATTTGAGTTATTATGTTAAAATCGAGGGTAGACTTTAGATGAAGCTCGTAGGTGTTATCTGCCCATATAATACTTGAATAACATATTTATGTGGTTAGACAAAAACCAAAACAAAAATTTGCGTGCCTCTTTTTCAAGATAACGTGCAAAAACAAGATAATCTGTGACCAAATCGAAGCAGAAGTGTAATTTATGGTGCAGCTGAGAAAGTACACAATAAGAATAAATAGAATAAGACACGGTTTCATGAGAGAATTTGAATCTAAAGCACCAATCTTATCAATCCGATACTGATACTGACTTGGTATCAGTAATATTGATCGATCCAGCCTGCCTCTACTGCAAAAAAACCAGATTCTGTAGCTGCAAAGAAAGCCCAGTTCAAATGCTGACAAAGCATTTTTTGCAGCTTTTTTCAGCACTGCCTTGGCTGACCTGGGGTGAATTTGCGAGAATGTCCACTCTTGGGAAGATTGCCACCTGTCTTACATGTTTTCCTCTTGCCAGTAATTTTTGTCACTGCAAAAATGATAGACTTCAAATTGTGTGGAAATGGCCTTATGGCCCCAGATTGATTTCCCAGCAACAGTTCATTCTCCATGTCTAAATCCTCAGCTGATGATCAAATAATCAAGGCTATTTTATTGACAAGCCCAAGGCTACTACTTCCTCTTTCATGTCTGCACTGGTCTAATAAAGATGCTTTTGACTAATAAATGGTATAAAGGAATAGCAAATATGAATACAGCCTTGAGCTAAGAGAGAGGAGAAACACAATGGAAACCTAAAGTTAAAAATATATCATCACTAGCAGCTCAGAATGGATTTAACATCTACAGCTGTATCTTAATAATTTACACAATTGGCTTGCATTTCGTATTTTCATAAATCCCCTCGAATGTCTTCCAATTATCCGAGATCAGGTCACAGGGGTAACGATGCAGGAAACAACACGAGCATTCGTCTGGGGTATTCCCAAAACGTTCCGAGACCAGAAAGACGGCACTTGGTCTGGAGGGTTCTTCTTCTACTTTTTGACTTCCTAATACAACATGTAGGAAAAAAACCCCAAAAAGGGGCAATAAGGAGGCCTGATCAGATGCCCAAAATAAAATGTCCAAACAAGTTTATAGCTTGACAAGGTTGAAGAAGTTGGTGACGTAAAAACAAAATTGAAGCTGCAGAACTTTTGGGCAAACAAATGTTCATTTTTTACATATCAAAACTGTCACTATGTTGTGACAGCATGAAATGAGACAGGGAAAAATTGAGCTCCTTTGCCTTTTCCCAGTGCTAACTACAAACAACCAATTAAAGCTGGGAAATGGGTCTTAGCGCTGTCAATCACCCTCCAAGTGGAGCTACTCAACTCCTCCCCCCTTGCTCTGACCTCTGCAGCTCCGCAGAGCCTGTCGTGAATGCCAGGCGAGTTAGCATAGCCACAGACGGCGGCGGATAAACGGTTCTCCTGTAACGACAAGTCGTTTCTCCACCATTTGCACCTTTAGCAGCAGGTACATGGTGATGATTGACAGCGCTCAGGGCCTCCCCCTGGCTCTGACTGGTTGGTGTTGGTCAAACACGGAGCATTTCGTCAGAGCGCCAGAAGGAGGTGGAGGAGATTGATCTTTTTCCAGATCATACTGTCATCTTTTAATCAATAAGTCAAAAAAACACATTTTTCATGAAGGTTAGACACTGCAGCTTTAATTAAAACTCTTACTCACAACAACATATCAGATATGCAAATGGTGAATGATCTGTACTTGTTTAGCGTTTTTATTCAAAGATGGATTTGTAACTTTTCAGTCTCCTTTGTTTTTGCCTATTTGTAGCTTTTTCTCCTGCATCAGAACATATTTAAAAAATGTGCATGTGTTTTATTCCCTTACGTATTTTATCTTCAAACAATGCAAAGGAATAGGATGATAAATCCAAGTCCTGGATGCAGCAGGCTAAAAAAAAAAACCTGCAGCAACAGGAGTGTAAATGCGTAGGCGAGGTTTTGCACACAGGCCTGTAGAAAGCTATACACGCCAACAACACATACACACACACACCCATACACACCCCCCCACACACACACACGCACACGCACACACACACAGAAAGAACCCTGCCAAGTCTCTTATCAGGAGCCCTCTTCCTTTAAGGAAACTATAACCACAGGGTATTTTATCATGATTGTCATTGTCAGTTTGCATTAGCTTTAATTCTTCTTCCTGGGACTTGTCTTCAAATCTGAGCACGCTGACACGACATGCTTAGCCAGTGTACATTTTAAAAACGCCTTAATGAAAAATTTAAAGCCACTCAGATCCTGATTTTGAACACTAAGGCGCAACTTTTAGGCAATTTACTTCCCAATCAGTCTGCTCTACAGAGTGTCTTTTAGGGATAAGGTTTAATCAACAATGAACCTGTTCAAAATGTGAAAAGAAGAAGAGAGCATTGATTTTTTTTTTTTCCCCCATCCACTTTCTTTTTTTTAAATAATTGGATTGCGACGGAGAAGAAATCACATGATAGCACTGCTAATAGAAAAGCAATTAGGCCAGCGCATGTCAGGGCTCTGTCAGAAAACGTGATGCAATCTGACAGACCAGCTGCAGATGGAAATAGTAGCTGATCTACGATAGCAGAGGCGAGTTAAATCTATGCCTGAATGTTTGATGAGATGCTTTCCTGCCCTGCAGGAGTTTCCTGTGTCGGGCTGCAGCTGCGAAAATCCTGACAAGACCTGTGGGTCAGAAAGGTTCTGAAAAAAAAAAAAAAAGAACCTCCTCCGTCTCCTGCTGCACAGAGAAAACAGCTTTCCATGTTTGTTTTCTCCTTGAATTTGCTGATAAGAGGAACTACAGAGTTAGCAGGGGCATAGCAAAGTCAGCCGCTTCCGCAAGTTTGCTTGGTGACTGACAGCTGGGCTCGGCTCCGTTTGTTCCAATGAGATGCTGGCCCAACTAGTTTGGTTCTGTGGACCGTGATGAATTATTCCTACATAGCGCGAACAGAATGCACGAGAGTTGGCGAATTGGAGGAGGAACAACAATTATTGCCCATATGTATCACCCCCCCCACACCCCCCCAGCGAGGGAGACGCGTCCAGCAGGCCGGGCGTTCCCATATGTCAGAGCTGCTCTGTCTGTCTGTTTCTGAGAAGCCTGCGAGTCGCCGCGAGTTACTCACTCTGGGTGAAGCGGGGAGGGTTGTCGTTGACGTCCGTGAGCTTCACAGTGACGGTGGTGGTCCCGGATAATCCACCCAGGTGGCCCCCCATGTCTTTGGCCTGAAGGACCACCAGGTACTGGTCCTGGGTTTCCCTGTCCATATCGGGGACCGCTGTGCGTAAAATCCCTGTAAGGGAAAAAAACAAAACAAAACACAGAAACACACACGTTAAATAAAAAAAATAAAAAAAACAGGCCAAAGTGAATTTTTATGACAAGTTGGAAAAAGCAAGACAGGAGAAGATCAAGACTTATACCTGAGAGACTAAAAGCTTTTGATTTTGTATGTGATTACTTTTTGTTTCAAAATTGTTCTTTCATTTTATTTTTTTGAATGTACACATGCAGAACCACAGAGGAAAATTTTTGCGTCTTTCTTATCCCCACTGTTGGGGGTGCAGTCAATCAGCACCGGCAGAAATGAGCGGCGCTCCTGGACTGACTGCTTTGCAAATGCCAGTTTCCCCATCCCGAGCCGAATGCTCTTTCAGGATAGTTTAGACGTGTGCAGAATGAAGAAAGCAGACTTGGCCAAACATTGCGAATGCAAACGAGCCGGTTTGATACTGAGCTTCACTCCCATTTCATGAGAAAGATGATACGTTGTTGCCAAAAAAGTGATTTCAAAATAAAAAGGCCCACTGTGAAGAACTATTTTTTGTGATTCATTACTTTCAATATGAAAGGGCTCTAAAATGTAAATATGGTTCCCATTCGAGGAAAAGTCCTTCATCTACAGTGAGTCTTCATTCAACCTCATTTGCATTGCTTCATACTGACTGTGTTGTAAACATAACCGAAGTGTTTTCAAACCTTTTTGTGCCACAACTCTATCACTCTGTCAGACAGAATCCCGGGCTAATTACCACGCTAATGATTAAAAATCACTCATTTACTTTTTCCTGGATCAGCAGCGTGCCGTTAAAAATACCATTACCAGATGTTGTGATCAGGCTTGATGGATTAATGCAACGTAGCGGGTTCGCGCCGACGAGTGGGCTTCTGCAAACTACTTCAATGTTCTTCTCCTGGAGCATAAAAACGGCAAACGCAGCTGGCTGGAGTCGCGCCTCGCATGAATTGTTGGAGAGAAAACTCTAACAGACAGCGTGACCTTTTATTAATGACTTATTAACATTTATAACGGCACGTTTGACGGCCCATTATGAGCTGAGAGCGTCATGGCCCCTTTGTTTAAGACTTCATTAAGGCTCAGTTTACACGTGTTAGTAACTCGTTAATAAAATGTTGTGCATTTGTTTGATTTTCACGCCGTGTAGCCTCCAGCTAAAAATGCTAATAATGTTTTCTAAAGGCGTCCAGTCCAGATGCTTTGCAGCTTGTTTTTTTTTTTTTTTTTTTTAATAATGTTATGAACTGCTCTGCTGATTTGACATGTTGTAAAATTATTAGATATATTGTATAACTTGTAACTTCATTGGAGCGATTTGTTGGCTTGTGATTATTTTTACATCTATCTCTAGTTTCGGCTTCATATCCCAGTCTGGATACAGTTCTCATCACCATGGGAGCATAAATTATTTTGATTGGAGAAGTTTATTTTATTTGATTATTTTTTTTTACTATTCTTTATTGTGGACTTTCTTTAACAGAGTCCAAATTTTATAATAACATGCGTTGGTTGACTCTACACCTTGTAGCCTTTTGTAGCTTCAGCATTTTTCTAACTGGATGTCTGAGCACTTTTCTTGGAAGAATGAGATCACTTTAAAATAATTGGTTTCATGGGATGGAAATGGCTTTGAAGCATTAGTCCATAAATTTTAAATAGGGTTAGGGTCAGGACTGTGGGGAGACTCATCAGGAAGCTTAACTTAACTCTCCCAAGATCTGTTTTGACGTGCGCTTTGTAACGTCGTCGTGTCGGAAAACCCAGTTTTTATAATCTGACCTTCACGGTTTCGTTCGAACGGAGAGAAATTGATCAGGAACCACCGAGGTTCAAAATGGCGGGACACCGGTATCACTGGCTGCACCATCTTCAAGCTGGACTGACATTCATAGCAGCCTGTGTTGACGCGCGTAAAGCCAACAGAACTGAAGACCAGCTTAATTTTCATAGGCGTACCTGTCACTTCTCCTATTTTGGCCTGGAAACGACCATATTTTAGCTCCGGTTGTGTTCAGTATTTAAGCCCGTAGAAATTCACCTTTGGTATTGGAAGGGGGAAAAGATCCAGAAGTGATTAAAACTCAATTTTCATTTTTCACTCTCTGTTGTGAAAAAAAAAAACAACAACCCCCACTCCAAAACAATTAGCAGTTTAAAGAAACCATTAAAAGCGCATTCATGTCTGTTAGGTGTGGATGCAAATGTTCTGAGCACGAATGTATGTCAGCAGCTTCGCAAAAGTGTTCATAACTGAATCCATTAGTTACAGCTAATAAAACCCCTGTGTGTAAGTACCTCATTAGAGAGAGGTACCACAACCAGATAATGCAGTTAAGACTAGGAGAGAACTGGACGGTGATTTTGTTAATTCATGCAAACACAACCGGCCACTGAGCCGAGCCGTAAAACTGTCAGCGTTCCTTCGTTGTTATCTGATCATTACCAAAGGTAATAAAGTCATAAAGTACTTCCACGGTAATTAGAGTGCTTTTATTCTGTTTGATGGATAAAGTTCCACTTAGGGATTCACTTTGTTGTTTTTTTTTGTTTCTTTGAGGCTCTTCTGAGACCTTTGGCACTGTGTCAAAAAAAGCACGGTCATCAGGCCGGAGGCGCGGCTCTTCCTCCTGACACGTTGACAGCTTTCCTGACATTTCGGAGACCCTCTGTTTCAATTTGACAGCAACAATATAGGACTTCATGTCTGTTTGACGGCTCGTCGAGACACGGGTTCGGACACGCAAACACAAACACGCTTCCGGCGAACAGCTTAGACTCGACCGGCGTTGGGACGCATGCCGGACGTTCTGGTCTTTCGGTGGTTTATCATTGAGTTTCCAGGTTGAGCTGATTGTAAAGCTAACATTTTTATTATTTAAAATGCTTTATTTATTTATTTTTTTATCCATGTAGTAAAACAGGCGCCTCCACAGTTATCCCGGGTGTAAGGTCTTTCACAATTCTGGCTGAATATTTCACCAATTTTCTTGAGTTCGATTAAATTGGATGGTCTCCTGGCAACGC
Organism: Poeciliopsis prolifica; assembly: GCF_027474105.1. NCBI lineage: Eukaryota > Metazoa > Chordata > Actinopteri > Cyprinodontiformes > Poeciliidae > Poeciliopsis > Poeciliopsis prolifica. The sequence continues at coordinate 6,170,850 of NW_026562383.1, forward strand.
TTGGCTTTTTAAGTGCAAGCTAACGATCTTCAACCGGGTTCAGCCCTCCGGGGGTTTGGGAAGAGGCTGAACGTTAGCTTGTTGTAAGCACTAAAACATTCAGTTGTCTCCAATTTTCAAGCGTCTGAGTGTTCATTTGAGAGGAAACTAAAGACGGTAAAGGACTCGCTCACACGGCGTTTGGCTTCCATCTGCGAAAATGAACTCAGCGATGGTTGAAGCAGTGAGTTATTTTTTCCAACAAGTAGCTTCTCAGGGACATGAGTGTGTCCAGCAGGACAGTGGAGGCAGCTGGACTTCCTCTCTTGCTTTTCAAATGTGTTTTGGCTCACGCTGACGAAACCTCTTCAGTTAAAATGGATTAAGAGTTCCTGACCTTAGACTCAGCGAATGCATTTACTTACATCGACTTGAGTAGCTTCTGTGGAGGAGGAAAATTTACTGTTTGGAGGATTTTTTTTCTTTAGGAAGTTTTGCTGTTTGTTCCTGTGTGAAATTTACTGAGTCAATTAATTAAATGATGCTGGTTTAGGCCACAAATTCATTAGACACACACCTGCAGTTTTTGTCCAAGTTTTATGTTGAAAGATTTGGATTGTTTTTTTTTTCTTTGGCCTGATTCTATTTTGTAATTATGGTGTAATAATTATTATTTTTTTGTCGTTAAACTACCAAAATTATGTCCCACCAGATGATGTAACTTCCAAATTTCAAATAAGCGATGTTTTGATCATCAATTATGATCATCTTATCAAATATGGTTGTACTGTAACTTGAGTCAGTTTTTCCACAGTTACCTTTTAACTTTTGAGTAGAAATGTGATGAAGTGCCGCTCTTCCCAGAGTGCAATTTTTGATTCTCTACCAGTGATCCAAAACACAGAGACAAAGTGCATTTTGAATCGACAAATCAAGATCCTAAAACAGTCCTTTCCTAAGCCCTGACTTCCAGCTTATAAGAAAATGTGTGGACACCAATTATTTAAAATCCCTGTCCACCTCAGGAAACGAATCGACTTAGAAAAACTACCAGTTCTGGTCAAATATTGAGCCAGGATCATTCTGACGTCAAAGTTAGAAAAGAAGAAGTGCGTGTACATTTAATCTGGGTGGATTAGAGAAAATCTGCAATAAATTCATATTTGTGAAACCCATCATTTCACCCTGAAAACAGAAGAGTTCAGATGATCCGTTAAAAGACCACAATGAATGACATTCCTGTCAAGTTTATGCAAACATTTTCCCACATCTCAACGCACAGATAGAGGAAAAAAGGTTCATGTAGAAGAAAAAAAAAATGAGTCCAGGACAAAAGCCTGACATGCAGACAGAGAGCAAATTCTCATCTTCACTCATCATTGGACATCGATCACCTCCTCTCCGTTGATGACCTCATTCTGCCGCACTTTACGCACGCGGCTCCTTGCTGCTCATGTGACGCGGCCATCCCAGGTAAATTACATTCAACGTTCGTTTCTGAACGCTAATAAACGGATACGTGGACAAACAGAGGAGTGTCCGAGTTCATGACCTGAAAGCAGAACCACAGCGAGACACCGGGGATGAAAATGGTAGCTAAAAACGGGGAGGAAGACGACAGACGTGTCCGGGAAACGGGGGGCGCGTCTGACGACACACAGTCACGGCTACCGCGCGCCGCGTGGCTTTGGGCTTAAACTCCGCATTAGCATTTCAAACAGAGATGCAACTCCCATATGTCAAGGCAATCAATTACTAGATAAAACATGTTGCTGAACAAAACAAAACAAGAGTACTGCCCGATCCAAGAGGGTAATCTAAAACACACATTACCAAACCCCCCCCTCCCCCCTCCAAAAAAACGTCAGATATATTTCACTGTGAACTAAATCCTGAGTGCTTCCTTGCGGGCTGTCTATCAAAGCGACATCTGAAGCGCCAGGCTAAACTTCATTTTCGAGACACTGAGCTACGACTCCACTCGGGGGATGTGGAGCTCAAAAGCAAACAAAAATAAATAAATAGAGAAAGAACGCACCCGCCGCAGAACCATAAAACTTTTTGCCCTTCGGTGACACGCATGCCCTTCGGTGACACGACAGACAGATTCTTTGTCTCTTTTGCAATCCGTTCTGCATTACATAACACAAATTGTTCCTGAAGTCTGCCATAAACATGTCACTTTTTTGTGTTTCATCATGCAGGAATAACATTAGACTGTAGCTTTCTTTGGTTTCGTAGAGCACAGGCACATCATTAAAACATTCAGGTGTTTAACAGAAGTAGACGCAAAAGGAGAGGAATGAATGTGTGTGTGTGTGTGTGTGTGTGTGTGTGTGTGTGTGTGTGTGGTGTGTGTGTGTGTGTGTGTGTGTGTGTGTGTGTGTGTGTGTGTGTGTGTGTGTTTAGGGTGGAGGTGTACAAGTTTCAAGAATTTCACTGAATTTGCACAGAACCCTGGGGGACGTAGGCAGAGGAAAGGCCCCAGCTGAGCAAGGTGGGTGGGATTAACTAACGCACTCATGTTTTGGTTGCCTAGCAACAACCTGTTGAGTAAGTTGCGCAGGAGCAGTTTCAGGTTTCTCCACTGTGCCTTAAAACTGCTTCAAATGAAAAAAACAAACAAAACAACAACAACAGCGTGGAACAAACAACGGAAATGACACGCCACCAGTTGGTCAGAATTTCATACGTTCACAATAATTATCAATATCGACTGATGTGAACTGCTTATTTTGAGAGCTTTAATAATACTTGCTACTTCAGAGCCTTAACATTTAAGATATAAAACCCTAAAAACGACAAAGAGAGGCCAGACATCTATGAATATAACAATGACAGACACCCTGTAGACATATTTAACTTTTCTCAAAATGTCTGCAGGATTTACAAGAGCGCAGAGTTGCTGGTTGGGTAGGAGCCAAACACTTTAATTGGACCTGCATCTTGGATCTTTATGGTTACATGAAAGCAAATTCAAAACATTCCAGTTTCCATGTCGTCAAGAAAGAAGTGCTCTTCATGATCTGACTACTGATTGCATAAGTCTATATACTGATTCAGAAGACTGTTATATTTGAAAAAAATATATAATTTTTTTTTTTATTGCGGAAATTCTGCTATTTGACAAAACGACAAGAGATTGCACTTAAACTGTTGCAACGCATGCCATTTTTTAAAATTGTGGTCAATCATAAAGTGAAGCCACTTTGCTCCATCCCTTTGTCCCCTTTCTTTCTCTCTCGTCACGTTCGTCATTAAAGACCTGTGTTCTCGTGCACCAAAAAATAAATAAATAAATAACCGCAAATTGCTCTAATCCGCTGGATTTGTTGCCGTCGGCGTGCTTTTGCTGCAATTTGCTCTGCTGTTCTCCAGCAGAAACAGAGGGAATAGCATGCGCAAAGTGGGCGCGGAAAAGGGGCGAGATTTTACCACCTAATGTCCCCTCCGCGTGCTTGAACGAGCGCAGGAGGGAGACGACAAGTAGGGAAGACGGATGAGAGAGTGTGACGGGGCAACGGCGGAACGCAGGGGTGGGAAACGCATTAGACACAAAGTATAAGAAAGAAACCCCACTGTGTGTGTGGAACGCTTCCACACACACAAACACACACACACATTACCAGCGTTTGCGTACCTGCGGGTCCTCCAGGCCCTATCCATCCACACAGATATATCCTCAGAGCTGCATCTGTGCACTGATCATCAGTCAAGACTGAATTCACTTGTTTGCTCCTCAGCAACTTGGGCATGTTTGATTTTCTGCAGAGCGTGCAAAGGGGTGTTTGCTTTCCGACATCTGCCCATCCTTTCAGCTTTTCTCCTCACCACCTGTGTGCGTGCACTCACCTGTCTGGGGATCGACGGAGAAGTACTGCTGGCCCTGCACCAGTGTGTACACAAGCTTGGCGCTGTTCCCGTACGTCGGGTCATCAGCATCTGTCGCCGTCACCTGGATTATGGACGTACCTGCAGACGAGGGGAGACAGGAGAGACGAGGACAGGAAATGCGGAAGGGGGGGAAAAAAGGAAAGAGATAAATAAGTGAAGGAGGAGGATAAGAATCAGGAGACTCAACTACGGACTGCACTTTAGGAGCGCGCGGAGCTTCGCGTGGGGACAACCTCCGGTCTTCCCCCTGCTCCGTTTTTCAATCTCTTTCCAGCACCAGTGTGACAAATAGTTCATCTGCCCCGCCACACACATCCCCGTCGTCACCCTGCTGACTCCTGCCAGTCACCCACCTCCTCCCTCCATTCTCTCTGTCTCACTTCATTTCTCTTCATCTCCGTCTCCAATTCCCTCTTGCTCCCTCTCTCAATCAGACCGTCTGTCTCTTCAACTGGCCTCCCTCTCGCTCCCCCCTTAAATCTTCTTTCCACGGATCAGGGAGTGTCAATTTGGCAGGATATCTTCTTCTTATTTATTTATTTTAAATTGTGAGCAAAAATAAGACTATAAGAATATATGAATGACTGTAACCGAAGCCCATTTGTTGTGCATTTGTGCAGATGTGTGTATGCAGAAAAAGAAGAAGGAAACAAAACGGAGAGGCGACCAGAATGAGTGTTTTTCTCTGAGTCGAGGGGAAGCAGGCCGGTGGCAGCCGGTGGTTTATTTGTGATCAATAGCCAGAGAGAGTCACAGCGGAAACAATCAGGAGTGTTTTCCTGCTGGTTAAACATGTGGAAACTGGAATTGGGATGACATGATCCCTCACTGCTGAACCAATTGGTTCGTCCATATTTATCCTCTTTCATCATTACGGTACATTTTTAAGTAACTCCTGTTTAAATGTTTGCCGAGTGGTGGTCACTTTTCCTTTCAGATGTGTTAGCTATGTGGATTTTACATTAAACACTTTACTGTAAAAGCTTCAATTTCCTATGTGGCTTTCCCAGTGAGATTGAGTCCCCACAATATATATGTCATGCTGAATTGACAGCCTTTCTCCACATAAAGAGCTTTTTTCCTATGCTCGATTATGCAAATGATTTAAAAGTAGCTTTGTCACCGAAGTCGCCTGAATCCTGAGCAGGCGACATTGAAAAGGCAAACTGTCTTTTAGCTTGGAGAGATCCTCAGATGAAGCTGAATAAATCAAGATGGGCATCTCCTTCTCCTGGTCAGGAGTTTAGAGTGAAATCCGCTTGTTGTCAGATAATCGTATGGGGACACACAAAACGCCAACAGTTTTATTTGGAGAAGAGACAGAGACTAAAGTCTCTGTTTAAACCAAAATAAAGTGAATTAGCTCAAGTAAAACTCAATATTTTCTTTATTCATAATAAAGATGAAGATTGAAAGCCCTGCATGCAGTTTATGAGTGATCCCAAGACTCCAATAATGATCAGCTGAAATGATCAGAAAGCAGGTTAAACTGCTGGAGACGCTTCAAACATTCAGCTCAGGAGAATGAATCTTCAGTCCAGACACAGCGTCTGCATACTAGCATGAGATTAAAGCTGCAGTATAAAACTATATTCTTTTTGCCTATTTGTGAAAACTGTCGATATGTCATGACAGTATGGTATCAGACAAATAATTTGTAAAAAACAAAAGTCTCCTGCTATCTAGAAACAACCAATCAGAGCCAGAAGGTTAATGTCCAACATTTTAGTATTCACTGATTTCTGTGGCAGCCTGGAGTAGAGAGTGACCAACTGAGGTAAAACTCTGTATCTCTAATGTCTCTCGTTGTACTTTTTCTTTTTTTTTTTTTTCTTTTACCTGTTTTTGTCTGGGAATACGTCTCTGCGTTTGGGGGCAGAGAGTTCCTTTCTTTTCTCACTCTTGTTTTGTTTAGAAATGTTCAAAACGCAAAAAAGAAATCATCATATTCTGCACTATCTTTTTAAGCTAACAAATCATGGACTGCGCTACAGTTTCACAGATGTATTAAATTAAAAAGAGATCCAGATTATTTAAGGACATCGCCGCAATCAGCAGACGCTACCGAAGACTATTTCTTGAGAACAAGCAGCGGCTGTGAAGAAAAACAACCCAAATTTAATTTGAACCCAAAGTCATAGTGTGTCTGAACAACTTTTAAACATTTTATGTGTGTAACACGCTGAACAGTAATTGGGTTTAGTGCCTTAAGGTCAGGTCCTACTTTGATTTTTATGTATCGAGATTACATGTTGACTGATGCTCAAAGTAGCCATCTTGTCTTGTTCACTCAGGGGTTGTGGTTAGCTTGACCTGCTAGGAGTAGCTGTGATGAGTTCAGTGCCTGCATTTTACATTTTCGAACATCCCAGTCAGGCACCGTCAAGCTAAAAATCCTTTGAGGCTCCTGCTTACCGAAATCAGAGAGTGACCGAGAAAGGAAAATTGACTCCGCTTCAAAATATTTGAACGATCTGACTGTGATTTAACGGCATTTTGCTTTCAAAACAAACAAAAGAGAAAAAAACATTAAAAGTTGTATTTTATGTCACGACTCCTAGACTAGTTTTGCTTGCGGAGCACAAAGCCTGCCTTTGTTTCTCGTTATATTGCAGACATTTTTCATGTAGAACTCATCAGCAGATCAGTAAGTTGACATAAATGTCTCTGACAGCAGACGAAAAAAAATCAATCTTTGGGTTCAGACTGTACGATGATGCAGGTTGACGCAACAAGTACAAAGCGGAGGCAAAAAACCCCGATTGGTATGCATCCCGTCGGCCGCGCTTCACAGCCAGTCACACTTCACGAGGATCAAATATTCACGTCGCCACTCGTCCGCCTGCTCTCACTTGGAGGCGTCTGCCCTCCGAGGACAAAGACTCGGAGTCTGGAAATCCCTCGCTTCTGTGTATCAGAATCCCGGGACGTTATTGTCAAGGTTAAACTTTAGATGTGAGTCGTTCTCCCAGAATGCAGATACACATCTGGAGGGATGTTTACAACCAGTCGGGTGAAACCAACACAAAACGCCCCCGAACAGGCGAGCAGGAGGAACTGGCTCCGTTCCAGTGCAGCTTTGCGCGCATATATTGTCGCATGAGACGTCCTCGCCTCCACCTCCATGAAAATCTCATGGAACGAGGCTTTGATGGGATCCTTAGCGCGGCGCTGTCTCCTCGGTCATGCTCGGCGGAGAGCGCTTTGGTAAATATTGAATCGGTGAGTAAATACTGAATCCATGATTGACTGAACAACTCAATCTGAAGACTTGAGCTTCGTTGAGGAGCAGAAGCTCATAAGGCGGTTGATAGGATTACTAAATACCGCTCGCCCGCATCGTCTCCCCAGACTCGGCCCCGGCAGCCTGCAGGCGGGGGGTCATTACTCTGATCTCAATTAAACATTTCTGCACAAGAGGAAACTTGGATGGGGGAAGCACAAAAAAAAAAACACCTTTCAGTGGCAGATGGCAAAGACCCCATGCCAGATTTTCTGAACTTCTCCAAACTAAATACTTTAGGGGGGGAATTATGTTGCATAATGGCTGTTTTTGTAGCAAATTCAAAAGTTTTCCTAAAAGCAACTCTGCCAGACGAGAGTTGAACCCGTTCCTACTCTCGCGGCCCAAGCACAGTTTAAATGAAGACGAGGGCACTTTCAGGACATGCTGGCCTTTTTGTACAATCAACTCTGCAAACGGGATCTGGCTCAGACAGTGATTGTCCTACTAAATTCACACTGCTGCAAGGGTACAAAAATCCACCCGCTCTGCCTTTAGCTCTGATTTCATTGCTGTTGCAAGAGTTGCTATCGGATTGTAATTTTTTTGTGTGAAGGATTAGAGGATTAGATTGACAATCCCGTCACTATGGCCGATCACCATGATGAGCGTTCTGCTGCCGTCTTCAGGTGAAAATACCGATGTGAATAAGTCTGGAAGCCGCGATAAGGTTCTTTCTTAAATGGTCTTAAATTCATATTTATCAGCATTCAAATGAAGGGTTTTGCTTTGAAGGGTTTTGCTTTGAGCAACTGTTTCTGTCTGATTGGTTTATTATCTTTAACATTGTGTTTGTTCGTCATTAGCAGGAATTTTATCTCTGCGTCCCCATCAAGCCTCAACGAAGTCATCAATAAATACTACATAAGTGATCTTTTTCTCAATATGTAATTTGAAAATTCAAAATTACTTTTGAAATGTCCCAGTATCACATTAACTCTATTAAAAATAGAAACACACACTTGTATCGATAGAAAACCATCATATGCAACAGGTAAACATTTGCTAGTTTCTCATCTTTGAAGGAAACAAACAGGAAGTGCTTTTATTTTTGTGATTCTTTTTTTACACCGCAGCTATTAGCGCAGTCTATCAGGAGTTGGTCGATGCGCAAGTTTCAGACTCCAGTCAACACGTCTGCTGTCCGACAGGCATGGAGCTAAACAATGTGTGTTGAATTTGAACGGATTTAGGAGAATCGGTGTGAATCAGAATGCCAACAACGATTAACCAATCCTGCTTATTCTAAAGAACTGACCCCCGTTGGCCCCAATATGCTTAAAACAGAGCCCGCTTTATTAAAGCGGTCGGCGTGTGTGCGTTGGAGCAGGAAAACAATTGGGCGTGACCAATTAATTCTTGCAAAATTTTGAGCTTGTAGGGCGACCCGGTCCAGACGCTGCGGCAGAACGCCGGGATCGTTAGGAGTCAGAAGACATTATTTGTAGCTGGAGGTTTAACGGTTTCAATTACTGGCGGTCACATCAGTTCCTCGACACGTTTCTAAAGAGGATGTCAGCGTCTAAATGAGCACAGAGAACAGTTCAGGCAGCAATTAAGCGCCGTCCCAAAGCGGCAGCAGAGAGCAAGCCGTGCAAACATGAACAGAAAGGAACCCCATCAGGCATACCGTTTTGCTTTTACAGTTTTATGTGTCATTTGTCTGATGAAAAGCGATTAAATTATTCGTGAGGAGGAGTTTACCTTTATTGTTTATGCACGTGGACACAGCATGAACGTTAGAGCAGAAATAGAAGCAGTAGCCTCTAACAATTACATAACAAGGGACGCTCCCCATGAAATCTATCGCCATATTAATGTCACCACCCACATCCTCTGACCTGTGCACAATCACAAGCTGCACATCTTTTAAATTAGTCACTGTAGGTACAGCATGTGGACTCTGTACCGTAACGAGAGACGACAGGCGTCACGCATCCTAAAAGCGGCTTTGGCGGCAACGCCGTTAACGTTCAGATGTTGATCTGACTCGCTGCGGATTCTGTCAGCGTTGTACTTAAATTGGAGTGTCATTTGCATTTTATTCTGCGATGCTGGACAGATCTGTGTTTCTGAGCATATCCAGCGGCTGTTGGTGAACGCAAGGCCGGGTTTTGTGGCAGAAACAGAAAATAAGAAAAAAATGAACTCCACCATCGGACCGCTCAGCTGACGGCGTATTTATATATTGGGAAAAGTATTTAGTATTCTTATCAACTTTTTACATTTGTGTCAACATTTGTATGTTTTCGACATGTAGACGAGGAAAACAGAAACCAAACCAGAACTGAGACTAGATTTCTGATGTCGCAGCAAAGTAAAAAAAGAGATTTTTTTTAGAATAAAATTACAAACGTGTCATATCCCCACCCTGTTGTTAAATCAATAATTAACTGCCAACTAGTCAGAACTATTGTTAGTTATCCTTAACAAGAAGCAATTAGTTTCATCGTTTGAAGCCTTCATTTTGTAATTACTTAGCTTACCTAAAAAAAAAAACATAAAACATGTAGATGTGACAGGAAAGTGTAAAAAAATTAAAAAATTTAAAATTTCTTACAGTTCAGCTTGTGTTAAATTCACAACTGGCTACATCTTGTTCCTCTGAACGTGTGGCTGCAAGTTGTTTGATTTCAGGATAAAACGCTAAAAACAAGACATCGATCTCCGAGTCGACCGAGTCGACATCTGTTTCAGGCTTGAGTTTCTTCTTTTTAGGCTCTGAAAAGTAATCTGCAAACATTTACCCGTGTTGGACTGGCAGGTGTTAAAATATATCCCTGCCTTTTCTGTGCAGATTGGATCGCCGCCGCACGTCTTCAGAAAAGCTTTTAAAGCTGCCGGGAACTAAAAGCAGCACACAAGCAGCAATTGTCCAACTGAAAAAAATATTTAAAAAAATAAAATAAAAAAAACTTTTCACTTGTGTTACATTTTTTTTAAGCAGTCGCTGCAAGAAATAAATGGCAGTGAAAGAACAGATTTGCCTGTTTTGCTTTTTACAATATTTCTTTTTAGGATTTTGGCACTTAAATGTTTCAAATCACCAAACAAACAGAAATATCAGACAAAGACGGGGCCAATAAACACAACCTGAATGTATAAAGTTACTGGTGTGTCACGTCTTTAAACAGCTGAGTTCAAATCCTTTGGCCACACTCAGGCCTGTTCTCAATTTAGAAGAAAAAAACACTTTAAAGTGGAGTGGAAACCATCAGAAATTATACAGGAAGTTATACAGGAACTAATTATTTGTGATCTATTAGTCTGAGAAATGTGAAAAAGCCATTCTCTACCTTCTGGTTGGGTCGCCCAAAGAACAGCATCAGAATTTGATTCAAGTCAGGACTTTTGACTAGGCCACTCCTGGTTTTGTTTTGGATCGTCGTTCTGCTGCAGAACCAAAAGCGCATTTCAGCTGCAGGTCACAAATGGATAGCGGGGCGTTCGCCTTCAGGACGTTCTTTAGGAGAGAGTACAATTCATGATTCCATTTTCCCGCAACAAGTCTCCCTCCCCCCCGGATCCCGAGGCAGAAAAACAGCCACGGGCTATTGCACTATCACCGCCATATTTCACACAATATTATAATTTTCTGAAATGCTGTCTGCTTTTGCTAGAGCTGAAGGGGCACAAACCTCCCCACAGTGAGAGGCATTAACTCCAAATGGTGAAAACGTTTGGTGGAACAGCAGCGAACCGTCACAGGAGCGGACGACCAAAACGATCCCAAAGCGCAACGACGACTCATCCAGGACAACGAACCGCTGGCCTCACTTTGCCTCAGTTAAATTGTCTATGAACAGTCCACCGTTGGAGACGAGCCAAAAATGACCCGGAAAACCAAAACCGCTGCTGAGCAAAAGAAACATAAAGGCCTGTCTCAGTTTCTCCAGAAGGCATCTTGATGGTCTCTGAAGGTTTTTGGGTGAAATACGAATGTGATAAATTGTACTGTTGATCAGGCTTTATTACTTGACAATCTAATGTATTTGATTAATAGCAATATAACACCGAGAACATGTTTCCTCATCATCTGTCCCTTCCTGCTGCATCTGAGCCTGGACTACGTTTCAGAAATGAGAGGATCAGCGATCAGGAAGCAGAAATGGGTAAGAAAAAAAATCTTGTTGACTTTGTTTTAGCTTAGCGAGAAAAAAAAGAAACGAAACCATCTACTTTAACTTTTGTCATGCAAAATAAGATTTATTTTTTTCATTTAGAATTTGAAAATAATCATGTTATAAAGAAATGCACAGACCAGAGATCAGATTCATCCAGTTTTCTAATGAGTTTTCAGGATGAACATTTCCTTTTCCTTCCATACACCAAACGCCAACATACCAAGAACTTCCGGCCATTTTTCGGTCTGCATCGACATCAACCGAAATTATGCTCTTTCATGCGCGTTTTTCCGAAGTATCATAAAAAATATCAGATAAAATTGAGCACATATGCTTTCATGCATAAATGATCTCCTAATCTATTCATCCGCAGTCAGACTCAGAACCGCAACGTCTATCAAAGAACCCGCAGAACAGAGTTTTTCTCTCTCTCTTTCTCTCTCTTTTATGTTTTGCAATCCAAGTTGTCATTATTGCAACCATCAGGTGAAATCTAAGAGGCACTGCAAAACGGTAGCAGCTAACAAGCGAGTTGCTTTCTATCCAGCACAAAAGGTACATTTGAAACATACGAAAGAAAATATATATATAAGCTGCTTGAAAGGTCATTTGAAACCAGACGCAGAATTTAAACTCTTGGTTTTTATGTCGAGTTTCCTCATCAGCATCCGTTTCGAACATCATCGGGATGTAAGTGCGTGTAGAAAATGTTTCGTATTGCAGAAGGAATCCTTGTAGGCATCAATGTTATGGCGTTGCTTCATTGCATATAACAGATGTGTAACTCTCAAAACGTCATTTCTAAAGACATTCACCAAAACCATCTTGTGTTGCAAACAATGGTTAATGCCCCTGCTTAAGTGTTTCTAATAATAGGTCTTTTTATTACAGTTAACCTAATACAGGCTTTTAAAGATCCAGCGCCAAGTTCATTATTGATTTATTTTACTGCCGGTAAGAGCCGCGCCGTGGGTTTTTGTTTGTCTTTCTTCCGTATTTTACAGGGGGTTTTTTGCCTCTTTTTTTTTTCCGCCACAGAGGACATCTTTGTGGAGGCTAAAAGGCTTTCGAACAAAATGTCGTCAGACAAGTCAGCCCCCTCTCAGACAGAAATAATAAAACATACTGTCTCGCTGCGCTCAAGTGGAACATCCATCACTTTGGCGCTCGACGGCAGTCGCTGGCCGGTGCTTTATTTTGATTAAACAGTAAACTAATAAAATGCTACAGCCTTATTTGGTATACAGAATGTAACTTCAATAGCCCCGCTGTGTCAGGTTAAGTTCTTATCCCTGTCACTGAGATTATTTATCATTTCGGTTTTGCTCTCAATGCTCAGGCGCGCTGCTAAAAGTGGTATTTAAGATTGAAAAAAAAAAAAGAAAGAAAAAGCCAGAAAACAATTCAAGGAAAGAATTTGTCTGCTGGTTGAACATTACACCACTTGTAGCAAGATGTTCAAGTTAATTACATTTAATTCCTCTGCTTTATTAAGTATATTTGTATCAGGGGTGATTCTCTCACAGTGGGTAGTTGTCTTGCAATCGGAAGGTTGCGGGTTCAATTCCCGCCACATGCCGACGCGCCCATGGGCAAAGCACTCGACCCCCAAGCTGCCCACCGATCTGCATGTCGGCGTATAAATGTGACTATAATGCACATTGAGTGGCCATCATGGCTCTGAAAAAAAAAATATATATATATATATATATATATATATATATATATATATATATATATATATATATATATATAGATATATATAGATATATATAGATATAGATATAATATATAGATATATATAGATATAGATATATATATATTTATATATATCCAATACCATATAAGATAGAAAATGCATTACATTATTTTTGAAAAGTAACATTTTCAATTGTGACTTCAGTGATAACTTCATCATCCTCTCCTTGTTTATGCCAGCTAGTGCCGTGTGCACACATGTAGGTGTGGAGATTTGAAAAGTAACGGTAAACTCTGTTCCTAAAAAGATACAAATTGTTGCTGCGATCAAAATTTCTTCATTAAAGGCATAAAATGCAGCGATGTTGCACAAATCTCCCAATCCTACTTCCAACGCCTTGCTGATGAAACAAATTATGCTCGTTTTTGCCATGATTGATTTTTCAGTACATTTCTTTAACAAACCCAAATTCACACAGAACCCACCTCCCCAAAATCCCCCATTCCAGTACCTATATTTGCCATCTCAGGCACCGTGGCGCTGTAGGGGCCTTCATCAAAGACGGGAGGGTTGTCATTGATGTCCTGCACCCGAATTATGAACTGTGACGACGGCTCCAGGGGACGTTCGGTCTGCCTGTCGGTGGCCGTGGCGATGAGACGGTACTCATCCTTCTCTTCCCGGTCCAGGGGTTTGGTGACGTGAATGTTGCCCGTTTTCTCGTCAATCACGAACACTGAGCCCGCCCCCTCGCCTCGCAGGATATACTTGGTGCGGCCATCATTCCTGTCCATGTCAGTGTGGAGCTAGGTGAGAAGAGGCGAGAGGGAGCAGGGGGAGGTCGGGAATGGAAAGGATGACAAGCGAAGAGGAGAACAGGAATGAGTGGAAATTGAAAATGTAAGGCAGTGAGAGGTGGGGTAAGATAAGAATACAATGGGTGGGAAAGAAAGACAAGAGTAAACACCAGTTAAAAATTAAGACTGCTTTTCCAGACAGTCAGGCAGTGAAGACAAAACAAGCAGATTATCCTCTGCATGCCTCCGGGATATAATGAATTTAAGCAAAAGCAGAGAAAAGAAAAGCAGACAATACCTCGCTCTCCCTCACAATGCTTTTTTTTTAAATTATTTTATTCCTTCTCGCAGTCATTATTTGGTGCTTCATGTTTCTATTTCTGCTGCATGAGCAGCTGTGGACCTGGATCTCCTTAATCTTAAAAATATCCCGTACACAAACTCCGCTGCTCACACTTTGAGCCATTCTTCGGTTCCCAGCAAGAGTGGACAGAAAAACTGTTTGTTCACAAGCGGGGTGCTGGCGATTTCATGAAGGCGCCGTATCAAAGGGATAACGAACAGCAGGCCAATCAATTATTCCCTAATAGGTGTCTATGAGTGAGACTGGAGGGGTGTGTGGCGGTGGCGCGCTCGGTATCGATCACAGCCCCCGTGTTGCGTTTTATTAGAGCAGTGCCTGGCGGGATGGCAAAGGGGCCGCCGTCCTCTCACGCGGGGGAGAGGTGATATGAGGGAAGGCTCCACGCCGTCCTCAGACCCACAGCGAGAGAGACGAGTCAGCGGAACCCCCCACTCGCTCTGACATGGATGGAATAGCAACTGTGACCAAAAAATAACGAATAAATGAAAAACAAAAAGAAAGCGGTAAATTTGCCCCCACTCTGTGGTAAGTGTGACACTGCGACTTCAGATGCAGAGGAGAGGCAGCTGGGGGAAAGCATTGTTGCATGGCAACAGCTAAGCACATTTGCTAAATGAAATGAGAATGGATACTGTGAACGTGAATGTTCATTTACTTTGAGGACTGCCATTTTTCTCAGGGGCGGGGGGTGGGGGGGGGCGGGGGGGGGGGGGGGGGGGCGTGTTGGGGTGGGATGGCTCGGCTCATCGTCTGCCACCTTCCCGGGGTGCAGACGATGAGCACGGATGTTGACAAGGTTATTTGTACCAAGCAGAGGCTTCAGGTCCAGAATTTTAAGTGAAAGCTAAAGATAAAGCTAAAGCTAAAGAGTGATAAACATCCCGTTTTTTTAAAACCTTAAAGCCATAATTAGCCTGCTCATTAACATTTGATGGGGGAACGGGTGTGCTAGAGATCACGGTAGGCCGACTGCCTTTATTTAAAAATCGTCTGAACCTAGAACTTTGTGTGAATATAGCCTTCGTACACTGCACTGTGCACAAGTTGCCACTGCAGGAAGAAGACTCAAAAGAAAAAAGTCCAAAGGTCACCAGATAACAAAGTATTACCACTTTGTTGTATCTTTTTGATAGTCGGCGTTAGCATATGACATACTAAACTAGTAAATCTTGGTAGGGAAAATAAATGAAAGAGAGGTTTGGTGGACTTTACACGCAGAGATTATTATCCGTGATCTTGACCTTCCTGAACACTAATAAGATGTGAAAAGCAGTTTGAAACCTCAGTTTCATAACAATCATATTTTTGTTTCGTCAATCAATCCAGCTAATTTACGCAGCACATTTCAGCAAGAGAGAAAATGAAAGAAATGAAAATCTTCAATGGCAGTTCAGAGCTTTAACAAAAAACGAAAACATCTGCTGCTGAAAATCAGCCAGGAGCGGTGTCAACCAAGTTGACCTGACGACAAACATATTTCAGCAGATAAACTAATAGAGATGTAAAAACAAAAAAAGCAACAACAAAAACCTCTAAACATTGAAAAACTGGGTGGTTTGCTAAACTGGTGGAGCTTAACAATTCCTTATTTCAACCCTGTTCTCGGTAACCAAGTTTTATCGGGACAATTAATACGACCACAAAGCGTTGCCTATGATTGCATAATGTGCAACAGAAGGAAACAGATGATATGGTAATATAACAAAACAATAGCCAAAGGTTTTGAGAATTTTCTACAAAACAAACACAAATAAAGAATAGCTGGAACAATCCTGTCGTTCTATTTCTTTTATCCATTTTGCTGATGCTGGTGGGTTCTTACAAAAACAACTAGTCGCCGGCAGCTTTCTGCTTCTCCAACACAGAGCACATAGAAAAACATTAACTATGATGAGAAGCTTGCCTCCAAGGTGATTTGGCCTGAAAGAAATATTTCCAACAGAAAAGTTTTGGATTGTCATCCCAGCAGCTCTGTTCTTCGGTTTTCCGTCGGACACTTCAACAACTTGGTGAAATAAAATGAAAGGCTGTGGCAGACTTCCACAAACACTCTAACCTCTCGACTGTGGACAAAAGTGTGCAAGATCAATTTTCTGGAAATGGTTTCTGAAAGACAAATTCCCCGACTGTTGAATTATTGCTTCCGTCTGCACCGGCACAGGTGTGTGAGGGCCGCCAGCGGGTGGCGCTGGACGGCACCCGCTGTTGGTGCAAGGAAAGGACCTCTGACGGGAACTTCTCACATAAAATGAATTCGGAAAAGTATTGAACTTTTCTGCAATTTTTTTGTGCCCCAGCTGCACACTTCACCGTTTCATTGATTTCATGTAACAGACGAACACGAGGCGGTGCAAAATCGTCAAGCCAAAGTAACAGGATGCACAATTTCCAATAAATTTGGCAAATCAGAATTCAAAGGTAACTGGTGGGGATTTTCATTTATTTTATTCGCGTGATAGCACAAAATAAAATAAAACAAAATGCAATAATTTAGCTTTAAAAGTCCCTAATCAGTAATACTCGATCTCTCTGCTCCGTCTGCTCTTTTCTCTGATAGTAAAGCGGGTGCTTTGCAGGTAAAGTTATCAAGCTATATAGATATTTCTTATGCTCACATTTTTCCCTTATTAGTGTCCGCTTGTCTTTTTATTCCTTTTATTGTATTATCTTTTGTTCTAAAGGAAGCATTGGGCCATGTTGAGCGCACACGTATCGACCCGTCGCAGCAGGGAAAATCACAGGTGTATCGCATCGCATTAAAGATGCTCTATTTCTGTGTCCCACCGAGTCCTAGCAGCAGGAAAGTTTGCCTGCAAGTACTGTATCAGTGTTGTGGAAGTAAAGGAGGTGCAAAAGAAAAGAAAGTATAATTAATGTCATTATTTACACCTTCGGTACCCTGCTGTGCTCTGCCTAAAGTGTCTAATATGTTAAGGAGGATCGTCACCCTGCAGGCTCTGGTTCTACTCTGGGTTTTTCTTTGTGACAATAGTGAGAACACTGCTGTTTTTTTAAAAAAATAAAACATTTTTCTAAAGAAGCATTGTATTAGGTTTCACCCCTTTTTTTAATATATAAATTGGTGCTATATTAATACAGCAGAATTGAGGTGAACTGAATTGATTTTCCCTCCCCACCAGGGACCCGGTTGCAGACTATCCATCTACTGCTGAGCCCACACCGAACAACAAAGACAAGACTTAATATTTTTACAGTAATAAAGCTGATGAATTGTCTCTCCGTGTGCATTTGTTTTTATGGGAAGTCCTGGTTCAATACTCCGGCCCTAACTGAGCGAGAGCTGCAATCGTTCAGGACAAAAATGAGGCCCATGCCTCATTTTCGCTCCACTTCAAAAACGCAAAGCAATAATGGCGCCAGAGAGGCTGAGAAAATGCAATGAAACGCTGAACAAAACTCATCTGCTACGTTATCTGTTTATCTGCATGTTAACGTCAGTAGAATCTTAGTGTATTTGAGCATCTTGAGGCGGTGAAGACTCCCTGCTGAAGTTTACACCAAACAACAGAATATCGGTGAAAGCGGACCATTATTTGAAAATAAAGTCGCACCAATCACTCCCAATGACGGCGGTGGGACAGAGCCCAGACCCGAGAGGGAAACAAAGGTGGAAAACCTGCGTGTTGCATTTCTGTGGTTCACAATTTAAAATGTCAAGAGCACGTCATTCTACAAGTTTTATGATATTTTTCACATTTTAGAAAGCTATCGGCAAATGCATGCTACAGGCTGAGTGAGACGAGACGCTTTCTGACCCACAACATGCTGCCAGCAGCGTTGCTAAGCAGAAAACAGAGAATCGGATACAGAGAATTGTGCCGACTTAATGTCAACACAAAAAGTGAATGCAGTGGTTGCGCTAGCAACACTGAAAGGCTCGTTTTCATCCTAATCTCCAGTAACAGTGGCTTGTGCAGTCCAAACAGAGATACATTTCCTGTAAGTTTGGAGTGAAGTCGGTCTGTATTCACACCAAACGTGAACTACGCCAAAGTTTATTTGGGAGCTGATTGAGAACACCTCAAAAGAAGAGTGAGTCTTGGTCCGGTTGTTTGGTCCGCAGCAGGCTGGAGCGTACAAAAGGTCCAGGGAAATACACTCCGGTCTGTTTAAATGTGTCGGAGGTGAACACACCACTCGACGACAAACTGGAGGTGCCATAGTAAAGTTTTCATCAAAAGCTCAACAAGAGGACAAATATGGTTGACTCTGGTGATTGCAGAAAAACAAATGCTTCATGAAAAGATCATTAAAAAAAATAAAGATCCTCTTCATTAGACTGTTTTCAGTCAGAGGCTGTGATACAGACAGCTACAGGAGCTCATCACTATCTATAATCACTCTTTGAAGAAGAAACTCAGACAGTTTGAGTTGCAACATTTATTTGAGACTAAAGTGAGTCTTTCAGAAACTGCTGATCTACTGCAATTTTCAAGCACGGCCATCTTGGGTTTACTAGCAAGCATGTCACAAAAGGGGAAAAAAGAACAATAATCTGACAAGCAGCGTTTGTGTGGACACAAAATAAAAGCCTGACGATGTCAGAGGTCAACGGAGGACGGGCAGGCTGGTTCGTGAAGATAAAAAGGCCGCAGCAGCTTAAATAAGCGTTTATTATGGGGAATGTGACAAGATCTCAGAGTGATATTTCACATCATAGTGAAGTCAGTCGCAAGAAGCGCCACTACTTTCCTGTCAGCATGTGACTTTATCTAGTAGAAGGGATTATTATGAGATGTGAAAGAGAGTGATTGTTGCCTGAAACTCTGCTGGATCTACACTTTGCTGCGACAAAAAGCCTCCGACAATTTTTGGACCAAACAATTCAACTGGATGAACATTGATGGATATTTTACTGTATTTAATGAAACATTTGTTGGGTCTTTTAATACCAACAAAAGATTTTTTTTTTTTTTTACCTTAAAAAAAAAAGTCTGGTCGAATGATCTCAAATTGAATGTTGGGTTCACTGTACCGCACTGGAATCTACAATCACAGGATTTCGGTGCAATGAAGCAACGTCGGATTGTGCTGAAATGGGAGCTCGTTGTCACGGACATGCTGTCGACAAACCAGCAGCCGCGCGACGCCGTCTAGTCGACTTGGAGCAAAGTCTTCAAGGCATTAAAGCTCCTCTCAAAGGGAGAATCTAAGCCAGCACAAGAAATAAGTGCCTGATAAAGTGGTTGGTGATTGTTGTCAACATTTCCCGCCTGAGAAACAGACTCCATTCATCATCTTTTACTTCGCTTTACAAGTCGTTTCATCACCGTTACCCACTTGGAGTGCGTCACGGTTTTCAAAGACGTTCTACATTTTGGACTCGGACTAATCCAAAGTGACGGGTTCCTCTCGTCGTTCGGGGGAGGCCATCCGGGGGCAATTGGCCAAAACATCCGGTCGGTCAGGACCACCACAGGAGCCCGGGTCCTCTTCCGCCTTAACGAAGAGCCATTAACAATCAAAGTGTTAACGGCCCTGCGGCTTAACGAGGAGACTTAACGAGCTTCCTAATGAAGCCCCGGCCGTCATTACCTCACTGAGTGGTGGCAGTGCTGATTGAAAGCACAGCTAAGAGTCATTCTGGAGCAAAAAAAATAAAAAATCCCAACCAAAGTAAAAAAAAAAAAAAAGAACAAAAATCCATTTAAGGTTGACATCTCACCCGTATCTCTGCCTCCAAGATTAATAGGAAATTATATCAAGGGGAGAAAAAGAAAAAAAAAAGTGACAGATGCTTTACAGTCCTCAGAAGTGGAATCTTTTAGAGAGCTTACCTTTTAGAGAGCAAAAGTAACAAAACTGTATTTCATTAAACAACACCGGCCATCACCATATTTCACATTCTCTCAGTGATAAAAATGCCAGATCTCATAAATCCCACGTTTCATAACCCCCTCCTTGATATACTATCGACTACATCAAGAGCCAAACAGTGTGAAACCACTGGACACAAAAGCCAAATTTAGTGACGCGTCACCTCCACTCGGAGAATGATTTAAACCTGATAAGCGGCTGTTTCCATTTTCTCTGACGCCATTGTGAATGCGACACCAGGTCTCTCTCTCTCTCTCTCCCCAGGACCCTAAATCTCCTCAATTATTTAGATTATCATAAGGTAATATGCTTATACTCATAAACTCGATTTCACATTTTTTGTAATAACTATAAATCACAAAGTGAGGAGGAAAAATACTCTCTGCCAACCTCTAAATTACCTAAATAACTAATATCCCGTACACACAATTTCACATTTATGCCGCACAATAAATCATAAAAACACCAAGAAAATGTGTTTTTCTTTTTTTTTCTCCCACAGATGTGCATTAACCTAATGAATGTGGATGTTTTCCTCACAAATTCGGCATGTTTGCGTGCGTTTGCGCGTCTGTGTGTGTGTGGCCGCTGTTATTGTACAGACGAGGTTGCACAAGCAGGAGAAGCAACTGGGTGGAAAATCATCTGGCAGCCCGTGTGAAATGCCAATGGGCAAATAGCAGCGACGCGGGGCACCGCTGGGCCCTGTGATTGGCAGCGGGGTTCATATTCCCTGAACGCATCGGGGAAAGTTTGCAAGGGCAAGCAGGCAGGTGTGAAAATTTCTCCACTATCTCGTAATCTCCCTCAGCAAGCCTCAGAGGAGCGGAAGGCCTTTTCATCTTCCCCTTTATGGCGAGTTCAAAAGAGCCGGACGCCTGCGGGACAAGCACGACTGAATGATGGCGGACGGAAAGCTGGGCGAGGTGAGACCGGGCCAGGACCCGTCGGGCGGCGCAATCGATTTAGAGCGTGGTCCCCCACATTCAGAGACACGACCGGAGAAAGCCAACCGTTTAGGGAAAACGGCAGAAAATGTAAATTGGGACAGGGCCCAAAACGACTTCCGACAGCCAATGAGAAATGAAACCATGCCCCCTGGCCAGTAAACCTTCTTCCACCTTCTGTGTTTTTTTTTTTTTTTTTTTTTTTGCTTTAGGCCGTGTGTAAATTTTCCATGTCCACATTTGAGCCAAAGTGAGCTTCATTGCTGCTGCAAATTTTAGCAAGAGACTTGACAGGTGAGTGTATCTGTGTGGGCGGCGGTGTGTGTAACTTTCAAGAAAGCAGTGTAATGACTGATTCTTTTTCTGGCTTGGCAAAAGCTCTGCTTGGCACAGTTATAGCTTCGGACAAACAGCCAACACGTGACTAAGAACTTGTGCGTGTGTGTGCGTGTGTGTGTGCGTGTGTGTGTGTGTGTGTGTGTGTGTGTGTGTGTGTGTGTGTGTGTGTGTGTGTGTGTGTGTGTGTGTGTTTGTGTGTGTCTGAGCGCCAACAGCAACTGACCTAGAGATGAGCAAGCTGACCTATAGAGAATTCAGAGCCAAGAAGTTGGAATATCAGCTACTGAAGCTCAGGCTTAGATGGACAACTCAGAGTGGAGTTGTGAAGAGATGCCGTCCGTTAGCGTTCAAATTCATCACGATTTCATTGAAGTATGCAGGAAATATGCAACATTCTTTGGAAGAAGCTGAAGTCGTTGCACAATAGTGGAGTCAAGCGTGTAAGAGGACAGTAGACGTGCATTTTGGTTTTTCTTTTTTATTGCTGTTTTTAATAACATTCTCTTGGTAAGAGAGGGAAAGAGTTCAAAAGAGAATTTGCTTCGCTGCACTGGAGAAAATCTGTGACGATTAAAACCGGTGCCAACGTGGACAATGTGGCCGTTCGAGGAACTGCACTACGAAAGAGGACTCCCAGAAGAAACCCTTCAATCAGTCCACAGGATTCGCAACAGGCAGGCTCTTACCACCGCAGACACCAAAGTGCCCGTGTGTACACTGAGCAGGATATTGCAAGGTGCAAAAAACCTTCAAGTCAGAATAAAATTCAGACAAATACATAGACAAATATCAGAACTTTTGCAATAAAGTTTGTCAGAGAGTTGATTCTGGCAGCAGAATCAAGGACATTTTTGTCATAAACTCAACGTCATATCTCACAGCTGAAGGTGATGACAATTTTCTTCAATCTGACTTCATAGACTCTTAAAGTACCTACAAGACGTTTCTAACTATTCCAGTCAAAGGGTGCGACACACGGAGGGATGAGTGCCACTTTCACTTCCGTTAGAGAAACAATTAATTATTTATTTCAAACACTCAAAGCAGGGTAAAATTGATCATCTATTGGGCTGTTCTTAATCTGTCTCGAGTGACTGTATATGTTTACGCCGAGCGATGAGTCCCATGTGAGCCTGAGACGTGCGGGATATATTAACAGTAGCTTGAATATGCAGATATTTCCATCTGTGATTATAGATGAAGCTGATACAGCTAAGCAAGACTGGAGGTACTTTTTAAATCGCCCACTTTGTAAGAAAATTAATTTACCGTCAAAAGCTACAATTATCTTTTCCGTATCAAATGCATTTGTGTGGATCTTCCTCGTGATTCTGAATCTTCAGCATCATTTTGGTACTTTTTTTTTTTAAGTCTTTCCGTTGGCATAGTCCTGCTGCAGAGTTTTATTTCATGCAATGCTCATTTCCAGACTGTAAATGTGAGTAAATCAAAAAATTCGAAACTGTTATCCTAATGAATAGATTACGCCCACGTTTAGCACAACGTTTGACGAGGTGGTCATTTGTCAAATGTAGCTCCACTACTATACGAGAGCGGTAAAATATTTAAAGCAAGTTGTAAAATCCACTCTGCTCAACAGCTCAGGTTTTTAAATTCAAACACTGATTCTTGGTTTGCTGGCTTTTACGTTTAATACATGTAATAAATGTATTTTTTAATGCTTATTTCTAGTGAATTTCACACATTATGTTTACAGTAACTCTCACTTCTTTAGCCATACTTCCTAGTATTCCTGAATCATTTTATGGAAAAACAAGCAGATTAATTTTATCGACAAGATTTCAGATTCAGCTGAATATTTTATACAAAACAGAATCAGTCCAATCAAATGTTAGAAAAAAGATTTAAAATCAAGTCATTATTTAAACATTAATCTTACAAACAAACAGAGAAACAGAACAAACCAGGCAACCTTGTGGTGAAATGTTAACATCCTGAAGTTTGAGTGAAATATATGAACATCACAACAATATATGGACTTCTGAAGTCCACCTACTAAACTCCTTCAGTCATTATGAGAAATGACTGCAACCGCAGCAAAATATTCTCACCCAGGCGTGACACAAACACACAAGTTCTCACACTTTAGTCCGAGTGTCCCGCTCTCCTCCTTAATCACTGTGGTTACACATGACAAAAACACTTTTCCAATCAGACATCAAATAGCCACAGAACAGAAAAGTTGTCAGACTATAACAAGTCTGAAATTTTAACCAAACTCAGTCTCAGAGTAAACAGAGTTTGGGTTGTGAGGGAGCTTTCCGCTCGTCGACATGGAGAACCCTGACGTCCCGCTTCCTGTCCGCTTGTTTTAGTGCTTCTTAAATCCTTTATGAGGCACGACAGCTGACCGCTTTACCGTCCATCCAGCATCGATTTGGCATTGACATTTTGGAAAGCTAAGATGCCCTCAGTAACTCAGTTGTGGCGTGGACATGTTGACCCGTTCTCCTTTGATGCAATTCAGGAAGTCTCTGGAGGGCAATGCATGTAGCCTTCCTATCAGCACACACACACACGCACTAAACGTCTCCGTGTTGCACTCAAGCACTTCCTCTTACTCACACACTTCCTAAAAGAGCATTCATTATTCATTATTATTAGACTTTTCCTTTAGTGCCATGAGATGTTCAATGCATCTTGCCACTGTTCTCTTCCTCCACAATACATTATTCAAAACTAAATTTTGCTTTTAGCCTCAGAGTATGCAAATCTCCCTTTTGATTATCATACTCAGCTGATGTACGAGGAGCAGTGTGTGTGTGTGTGTGTGTGTGTGTGTGCGTGTGTGTGTGTGTGTGTGTGTGTGTGCGTGCGCATATAGCAGCCAGTCAGACGGCTGTTTGTGTTCGGTTGCTTCAGAGCGCCAGTCGAGCATCGTTTACTTTGTGTCCGTATTTTTAGCCGAGAGAGACAGGCTTGAGAAAAGGCCACTGGAGGCCTGACTCGGTGTTCGTTTAAAGGGCAACTCGCCCACATATGTGGTGCCCTGCGAGGCACTGCTGGGGGGAATATTTTATGTCGCTGGGACGCGGGGGTCAGAATGTCTGTGCGGAAGATAATGGAAAAAAATGTGCCGCAATGACAGAAAGCTTTAAGCCGCGATGCAAAAACCAAATACAAGAAGAAATAGGGTGTTGAATGGAAACGGATTTTATCTTGACTGGTCAGAAACTCAGAAATGGGTCTCAGGTCTCACAAAAGGTAAAAGAACCAATTTAAAACATATTTACATATGTTTAAAGGAGTGGTTTTATGTATTTTCCAGTAATACAGTCTAATTTTATCCCACAATCATGTAACTTTATCTTAAGTTGCTAGAAAAATGTTGCATATAATCAAACATAACTTAACAGAAAAATAACTGTAATTTCACACCTTGAAATTGGGCCACTATCTCTTTAAGAAGCTCCTACTCTAACACTTAACCTTAAGTACGTCATCACAACAATGTTTCTCACTGTGCTGTTTGCATTTCAGCAGCTCAAAGACTGCTGATAAGCTCAGCTCCACCTGGTGTTTGCTCATTGCTGCTACCGCTAGTCTGAAGGAGCTCGGTGAAGAAACTGAGGGGGAGTGTTGCTCTATGAGGTATAAAATGTGTTGCACACTACAGCTCCAAAGCTCAAAAAAGTTAATTTGACATAATATTGGCCCTTTAAAATGAAACTGGCTTCTTTACAAACATATTAGCTATTATAACAGAAAGCTAAACTTTGCCATTTTACTTCAGCCTTACTTTTAGGGTACAAAACAAAACAGCCTGGTATAGGAAGTCAAGCCATATATATAATTCATATCATGCAGTTAATTTCAAGTAATAATGCAACATATGCTATGCTAGCAAGCCCAGCCAACGATATAGATTCACTTTCAGGTTAAAAAATTGTGAATTTGGAAAGCTTGGCAACTGTTTTGAAGCTTCAGGTTCAGGCCCTGACACTAACATACACCCTAAATGGGGGTCAGATTGTGTCTACATATTGCTAAATAGAGGTATAAACACACACACACACACAACACACCACAAGGACAACAAACGTGGCTTTGAATAATTGTGTCTGAATTACTTTGGGAATCTGAATGCTGCCTGTCCTTGGTCACGTTAAATGACAACCGACTGACACAACACGACTGTTCAATGTGAAAAAAAAAAAAAACGCACTGATATCAAAATCAGCTGTGCTCTCAGGTGAGGCGATTCGACAGACATCAGAAGCACTGTAGCTGTAGGACTTGTTTTCGGAAGGAAGTCAAACTTGTCGGAATCCCATTCAATAAAAACATAAACATTCTCTCGCACGGAGGGAATTCATTGACCAGCGGCTCTCCACTATGTGGTTTGATCGTTTTTGCCGCTGATTGAAACCTGCCGCTTTCACTGCACTTCAAACATGTATCGACGTGTGGAAGGTGCATCTACGCAGCACAGTGTGCACAAACCAGCAATCAAAACATCCCTCTTACAGTTTTAAGGTTTAAACTGTCGGCGTGCTGACGCAGAGCGACGTAAAGCCCCGCATCATTTATTTTCTACTTCCTCACGCTCTGCGAGGCGACACAGACATACACAAGGGCTTTGTACCTTTGTCAGATGCGGCATGGACGACTCTTTGCCATGTTGAAGACTGAATATGTACTGGATGATATTACAGAATTGTCAGCAGATCGGATTGTTGCTGGGCTGACAGTCCACTGTGTGAAGAGGCTTCATCGCTGTTTACATGTAATGCGGTTTCAAATTTCAAACTTTTATGCTGTGAAGGTTTTCAGGTTTTCAACCTAGATCTAGAAGCCATGGCCTTGGATGTTAGAGTTGGGTAAAAACTACTAAAAACGATAAAATTTAACTTCCTTAAATTACTAAGTAAGTTATTTTTTTAGAAATCAGACAAGTTTTGTATCAAGTTAGAATGTTATTCGCTCACCAAAAGCATACCAGGAGTTTGGTTTTGATTCTTTTATACATACTTAGGTAATCCTTGAATCTCCCATGGCAACCCATTCAGGTAGACTGAAGTTCCTCAGGGCCATAGTCTCCAGACGAGCTTCCCCCCCTCACCCCCGCTCCTTCAGACTAGCAGCGGCAGCAGTTAGAAAACACCTGGAGCAACTGTGAGTCTGCTACACTGGACCTCACAGTTGCTCCCAAGAACGGCTGTAAACTGCATCATGGAAAGGCATTGTTGTGACGACGTATCAGAAAGAGTCGGAGCTTCTTAAAGAGACAGAACCCCAATTTCAATGCGTCAAACTACAAAGTCAGATTTCTTCTAAGTTACATTTAGAAGTTGCAATTGCTGCATTTTTGCAACAACGGTTACTTGATTGTGCTAAAAATAAACACACGGCACTTTGTGCCAGGAAAATACGTGTTACCTGCAATTTAAAACAGAACACACAGCCTGGTCATTTCCGAGTGTTAACCTGCCTGACTTTACGTGTCACAAATTCCCTCTCCTCCCTGACTACTGTTCCCTCCTCTACTCCCGTATTCCCTCTCTTCCATCTTCAGCCCTGTCACCTCCTCCCACCCGGCAGCACCTTTTTGACCGGGCTGCTCTCCTCTCCTCTGGCCCTCTGCTCTTCACATCAGATTATCGCCACGCTCTTCAGACAAGCCCTCGCCGTGTACCCTGCAGCATCTGCATCGGGGCCTTTTTCTCTCCCCACGCCGTTTTCGGTGCACACACCAGCTGTGGCACATATATAATTAAGTTTAAGCTAAAAAGGCTTTTATTAGTATCAGCCACCCCATTTATATTTTAAGTTGTCCCAAAAAAAAGCTCAGCTGCATTTTTTTCAGGTCGTTCTCAGCAGCACAAGTCACACGTTTAAAGGTAAGATATCTAAAGCTGTTACAGATAGCTGTGACATTTATCATGGACGCTCATTGGTGATTGCTCAATAAAATTTTAGGGGAGGCCACGCACATCACTCTGAGAGGAAATTCCTTTGTCAGATTTCTTTTGACCAGCAGTGCCATTACTGTCTCCACACAGGAGGACACAGCAGATAAATGCCAGCCTAATTACATCTTGCTTGTGCCACATCAACCCGTCTTTCCTTGTGAACCGGCAATCGAATGCGACGCTCGAAATGTCTTAAAACAGCAAGAGCATGTCAGGCCACTTGTGCCCCTTCGCTGAACGGGCGAGACAGCGGGATATCAACGAACCAGAAAATACGTCAGCTTTCCCATCTCACTCATCTGTAGGTTGGCTAGCGTTTCTTTTAACGATGCTCAATACAAAACAAATTCATTTGCACTTGATTAATGACGGCGTGTTTCTTACTGGCTTCATGAAGCAACGGCCCACAGCTGGATGGTCAAGTCCATGTAAATTTTATAAATGATAAATGTTTTCACATATTTGTCAAACCTGTACAACACAGTACAGTGAGACAGATAATCTGTTTTTAAAAAAATCAAGCTCTTCTACCTCCTCCCTGTGGTCCTACTGCCATCTGCAGAAGTGCATGGCTCAGTCAGAAACAACCAATCAGAGCCAGGAGGAGAGTCTTAGTGCTGTCAATCCCCCTGGTTGTCTGCTGTGCTACGGCTCGTTCCAGACAGCGCAGGCTGCCATTAATGTTCAGGTGAGTTAGCATGGCCACCGAGGATGGCAGGTTAACAATTTTCCTGCAACGGCAAGTTGTTTCTCTGACATTAGCAGTGTGACTGACAGCGCTAAGACCCTCCTCCTGGCTCTGATGGGGTGTTTTCTCCAGATTGCAGTAGCAGCACCAGGAAGAGGTAAAGGGGCTCAACAACATGGTGACAGTTTTACCAATATGTAAAACAATTGTTTATAGATGTTACATTCTGCAGCTTTAAATCTCTCCAAAATTTGTATTTAATTGGCCGTGTTTCGTGGAAATCGCTTTCACTTTGAAGTGAAACAAGTTATTTTTGACGTTTTTGCTTTTTTTAATGTCCTCGAAAGCCAACTTTTGTTAATGCTGATATGTAAATGCCAAAAAACAACAACAACAACAAATCTAACTGAACTTCAACATGAAAGGTTTTAGCAACAGTATGTTCATGTTATGCAATACAAATGGAACATATCTTTCTACACCGTGAAGTAAATATCTGGTTTTGATTGTCGGGATGACAACCAATACTGTTTCATTCCTGCATAATAACTGTAGGCAGGTGCAAAACTCGACAACTCACTAAAATCAATAACTTCTTTAACTTCGACTGTGCCCTCCCGCCCCCTCCGCCCTCGTCCTGGTCGGAGACGAAGAGGGAGCGGACGGGAAGCCTCCCTGACTCACAGCCTCCTTCGGGTCCACGGGGAGAAGTGGAGCGCACGGTCCTGGCCCGAGCATAAGTATTAGTTGAAGGTCACGGTCACAGAGCTCACACAGGGCTATGCATAATCACCAGCCAAGCTCCTGCTTAGTCTCCTTCCTTCTCTGTCGCATTACTACCCACTGACTAAACACTTAAGCAGGGCGCTCCCCCAAACCACCGACACAGCTAACCTTGAAGGGTTAAAGCCCGAGGCGACGAACCACTTCCGACACCGATTTAGGCTTGATGTTACATTATGACAACGCCTCGTTAGCGTTTCGCAGGCTCTAGCCCACATTTCCAGGGTTGTCCGCGAATCCGTTTCCACGTTAGGCTTAAACGGGAGCAGCTGTATTCGGAGCAGCATTGTCGGAGATGAAAAACTGTCATTGTAATATCCAAAGGGGGGGGAAAAAATGCTTTAAATTCAGACGCCTGCCTTGCAGATTTGTTCGACATTATCTCGAGATGAAACGCGGGCTGGTAAGAAAGGAGGGAGATAAGGGAGCGAAAAGGCATGTTATGTCTCCGTTGAATTTCATCTTTAATAGACTCAATGGTTGCCCCCCCTTTATTCCTCCTACTTTACCCACGCTGCCTTGTTCCTTAAGTCAGCCGGCCTATTACTCCTTCTACGTGATTCTGCACCCACTCAGCACAGAGGCACATTTAAACCCCAATGGAGGCTTGCAGTAAAATGGTATTTAACTGCTTACTCGATTCTTTCGCTGCCTTTCTTATTGGATTCTGCTCTCGCTTTACGCCGCGCAAACTCTCAAAGCCTCGGAGTCGATGCCTCGGATTCCCCGTAAGATCTCTTCAAAACCTCTTCCTTCTCTTTGACGCTTTTCTGACAACTAGCCTCGAGCCCCGAGGTCAGTGGCAGAAGATTCAGAGTCCTCCTGTCGTGAGAAAAGTTCCTCCCTGCTTCTGTCTGTCGGAGCGTTTATTTACCGTTCATGCTGCCATGGAAAAGTGTGGCTTCGATTTTTCTTCTCCCCGTATTTTGTCCCAATACAAGCACAAACCTTAAAGTATTTCATTGGCGTTTCATGGCGTAGACCAACAGAATGCCGTGCATGATCGTAAAGGGGAATGAAAATTACAAATTGCATTCAACATTTGCTACAAATTTAAAGAATGCGTTTGCAGTGCATTTGAAGGCCTCACTGTCCAATGTCACATTTATTCACTCGTAATGTTTTACAGGAAGCTAAATTGACCAGAGTGCTTCCTGATTCCAACAAACAATGAAGTAAATACCAAAGTCAAACATTTTTAACTGCAGATTTAATGATTCAGATCAGTGCAGGGATTGCATTATTGTGCCATTCCACAAATGGAAGTGAAAGCTTTACCCATTCTCTCTTTCACCACTGATCTCATCATGCTTGTGTTTAACAGAGACTGGAGGGTTGGTGAAAGCTGATGGGAAGGTGGATGGAGCAAAAACCAGCACAGTCCTGAAAGAAAACGGCAAAAGATTTGAGACACTGAACACCCAGCCGGAGCTCCAATGTAGTGGCGTTTGGATGGTCCAGTCAATGTCCAGACCTACGTGCGATGAAGAATACGTGAATTTGAAAAATGGGTAGCTGGGAGATGCTAAGCTATGAGATTTCCCTTTTTTCCCCCTACTTTTGCAAGCAAGAAAAAAACTTTATTCTCTGTTTTTGCACAGCTGGTGGAGACTTGCCTCCAAGGACTTGGGAGTTTTCATTGCAGCCAGAGGTTTTGTTTCTTATTTTTTGCAAAATCATCTCAGGGGGACAGAAACAAACGTGTGAAGCGCCTTTCAGTTTTGTGTGTACACAACAATAAGGAAAACTGTGACGTGTAATGTTGTTTAATCTTCTGCAATACTATTGGTTGGTCTGTCAGAACAAATCCCAATAAAATACATTCAAGTTTGCAGCTGCAAGCAGTCCAAACGTGTGGGTGTTTAAGAGGTTTTAACGAGCACTAGAACTCAAATGAAATGTTTAATGGAGTTCATTTCAAAGACTGTAATTAGTTAAATATATCTATTCGAAAACTATACGTCAGTAAAATAGCCAATATGCTCGGAAAGCTTTCTTGCTGCTAAATTATTGAATAAGTAGATTTATGAGCTAAACAACAAAGATATTTTATAGGGTTAGGTATTTTATGTAATCGACAACAGTAGTTAATCAGATTATCTTTTGAAGCAAATATTAACCCTCAGTGGGCCAAAAAAAACCAGATTTGTTTTTCATCATTATTGTTTTGGGATTGTGCGTCAGATTTACGGGTGTACCAGAAACACAGTAAAAAGGTTCCGGCATTTTTGTGTAGAAAAAAAAAGAAAAGAAAATGCCATTAATTGCATTAAAAAAATAATACATATTAAAATTGTCTTTGATAAAAATTAACATTTTAATCCCAGTATTAACACTTTTGAAAAGTACTGTATATCATTCCCCTACTCTATTTTATTTAACCCTGCTCTTGTTTTTCTTTTACCTTATTTCACCCCAGCATCCTTTGTCCAGTGTAGTGATGTCTCTCTTCCACCTTGTTACACACACACGCACGCGCACACACACGCCCACACACACACACACACACAGCCCTCCCTCCCCTCTGTGTGGAAGTCACCCTCTAATTGCTGTCTCACCCCTGCTGTGCTTGGACCCAGAGGCTAAATGATTTCTACAGGGAGAGAATGGAAGCACATGAAAACAGAGATATTTGCAGAGTGACTTGCCTTTTTTATTATTATTGATGAGCTGCTTGTCAGGATGTGTGTGTGTGTTTACAGTCAGTTTGGCCTTCCTATTGGCACCATCATACCGGGTTTTCTAACCCCCCTCTCCCTCCCTCTCATTCTTTGACTGTGCAGCTCTCTCTTTCCTGCAGTTTCGTAAGCCACCCTTTTATTCGAGGTGGGGGGTTTTTTCACACTTTGAAGCCATATTTACAAGGTTTTGGTGTTTTTTGATGCCCTTTTTAGTTTCGTCGCTGTGCGGTATTTACGTTTTCTCTGTGCCAGTGTATCACTTGAACTTGCAGCTGTTTGTATGGTTAGACTGGCTTCCAGTCACATTATTGGAAAGCAGAGGTTTGCAGATGGAAATTGTTTGACTTCAGCACAGGCGCTAATAAAATGGTACGTTTTTTTTTTTTTTTGTCTGGGTCAAAGGATCGATACCAACCAAACGCCGTCAAAGTGGTAACATCAAAGCACTGGTTGACCCTCCTGATCAAAAAGTCTGTCAGCTTTGACCTCATTAGACAGATGCAGGTGAAGCGTCGCTGTTTAGTGTTGGATCTGCTGAAAATGAAGGGAATTTTAACAAAAACAATGAAAAAGCTTTGAAGAAAAACAAATTGCACTACTATTGTAAATAGTGCACAAGTGTGTCTTTTAAAAAAAGAAAAATCCCACTAGAAACAATCAAGATACACTACTGGTGATGGAGAAAGCAAAAGAGAAAGCATAAAACTGCTTGTGATTTAACCCCAGTAAGTCGTGCTCATGTCTTCCTCTCAGGTTTTTGTGTCAATTCCTCCGGTAGTTCTTGGTGCAGCGCCACCGCAGGTTATGACAGCACTGAATTTACCTTTGGCTCAAAAAGTGTTGATAAGTTTCACTGAATTGAAATCGGCGTGAGCACTCATAAATCAATGAAGACGTTCTTCACCAGGTGTGGACACAAGGGCCAGTGAATGTCCACTTTAACTGTTCAACTACATTACGAGCGCGCAGAAATAAAATGCATAATTTTTCAAACTATATAGTGTGATGACTGTTATTCAGTGTATTGTTCACTTCTACATAAATGTAATCGGTACATCAACTGCTCTATGACTACAGTATCAAAAGAGCCTCTACCAAAGTCTTAGCCCTTTAACAAAGGACTGGCTGCAATCCACGTCTCTCAGCCCAGTTTCATCCCTTGGTTAAAGAAGAATTCCTCAAAGGAGAACCACAAATAATTTAGGTCTTTCAACATCCACTGTTAGCTGTTTTATAAAAATATCCAGGGAGTCGGGGGAAATCTCAGCGTGTAAAGGGTAACAGTGAAAGCTTCTGTGTGATGCATGCGACCTTCCAGCCCTCAGGAGGAAATACATGAGAGACCACGGCACAGTGAACAATATATCCACATGGGTCTGAGGGATTGCTACAGAACACGCTGCCCTGCTGCATTCAGAAACGTTACTGTAGCATGCAGAAAGCCACATAGAGCAAAAACAGATTGGGTTAGGGTGGGATTGTGTAGAGTGTTTTAAATAATTTTTATTTCCAGCACTTACAATAATAATAATCATAAACCCCTGTTGTTGTTTTTTTGTTTGTTTAATTGCAGTCTAATACTCAAGATAGGCTATTTCAGTTTGAAAAAGATCAGAATATCTTTGCAACCGGTGGAAGCATTTCATTTCAATCTTAGCCCACGCCGATTCCGTCGAGCGTGATTTGGTATTGACAGCTAAACTTGAGAATATTACAAGAGCCGTGGATGGAAGCAAGCAACCGTAGTCGATACATGCCAGCCATAAAAGTTTGTGCCTGCATTGACGTAGCACGAGAAACGCCAGCGGAAACGGCAGCTGCGTGATGCACCTCAACATCGTCACCCGCCCACTGCAGAAAGGGCTTCAACGAGACAACACGTTTCACCTTCCTGTGACACCCTCCTCCTGCAATTCACTAATGATTTTTTACAAGTGTTTTCACGATGCCACATGTTGTGCAGATCACACCCAAGAGGGGTTGTTGCGCTGAGGAAGCAGAGTTATCAATAACACATTGGGCAGTAAGTGGGCTGTTTGTTTTTCTGCATACATCCTGAGACAGGAGTATTGTAACAGTTATCAAGAAAGTAAAAATAAAAGCTAACATTTTCCTCCACACCATTTCTATGGTTTTACAGAAAGTCCTTATGACAAGATCCCAAAGGAGAAGTTTTATCCAGTAAACAACAGTGTGTCCCTCCCCACCTGTTGCTGCACATTGCCAGACAGCTGACTGAAAACTAAGGCAAACTAAGGCCTGGTAGACTCGGTTCAATTGGGGAGTTGCAACATTTGTTACATTTCCATATGGTACGGTTCGCTTCCACACTGCACTGAGACAAACTATCCCAACTCCGTGGTGGGATATAACCACGCTGCACCGAGAAGAGAGAAGGAAACGATGAGCAAACCTGTGACAGAAGAAGACGCCTTCCTTCTTCGTGAAATCTAAGCAAAAATGGAGTCGCGTCAGACTTTAGCGGTTGTAGGATTTCTCTTTTGTCTTTGGTGTAATTACACAAGCCACTCCTCCCCTTCGGTGAGACTTGCGTTTCTTTTGGTAGAGTTTTGTTTACCCAGAATGCCCTGCGCTAACGTCCGCTTCCTGCTTTTTGTCCACTTGCGATCCAGACGCGCATTCAAGCACTGCCAGTGTTCACTTCAACCGAACCAAGACTCCGCGTTTTATTTTTCAGGCAGACTTCAGAGTTTGATTGGACATTCACACCTCACCGAACGAACCGGCCCTTCTAGAGAAACAAAGTAGAGTTTGATTAAAGCGGACTGAACAGGGCTGAGGCCAATGCACCCTAACGTTGCGCACGTTTGAGGGAATATTTGGCATTAAGTGGTATGTCTGTCAAGCGGCTGACTGTGGGCTGGCTCCCAGTCTGGATAGCCCAACAAATGAAACTGCTAAAATTAGCTTGTCATGCTCTTACTACATAAAGCAATAGCATGACACTATAACACTTCTAACATAAAGTGAAAGCACAAGATGGCAAAAAAATTTGATTATTTTACTAATCTAAAAACACTAATGAACAGAAATGAACATCAATATTGATGCATTGATGCTCGTTAACGACGTGATGCAACACAGTAATTCGTAAACACTTCTGCGCAGAATAGTTACCGACTAAAACACGACCCATGTGAGCTGTTTATTAGAAAATATTAAGGTTGTATTCAATTGACACAAGTATTTTTACCCACCAGCCCACTCCATTTTGTGATATAGTTACTATTATGCCCCCACATTACACAGTGTGTTATAAATAGGCATTGTGATGTTCATGATATGCTAATTACGAAAATAGCCTAAGTCTATTTCCTGTTGCGTCACCATTACATCTGCTAGCCTGCTACGCAGATCGTACACTGAAGCTGCTTTTCAGGTGTCACGGGGCCAAGATGGAGTCGCCTCACTGAGAGGAAGAAACGGTTGCATGTCACGTTTCCTCCCCACACGAGCTGCCGGGGAGTTTGCATTTCAAGAGAAGAGTAACGGGAGAAGAAAAGCTAATCAGAACGAGCTTTTTTTTCCTTTTGATCCCTACTCTGCTGAGGCGGCTTTTCTTCTCAAAAAAAACATTTGTTGCTTTCACTCAGCCTCTGCAAACACTTGAAACCCCATTACAGACCATGTGACAGCATCGATTAAATTCACAATTATCAGGGGGCAGTGACACTACAGTATGAGAGCGTGTAGCAGCGCAGCGTCGTGTGTGTGTGTGTGTGTGTGTGTGTGTGTGTGTGTGTGTGTGTGTGTGTGTGTGTGTGTGTGTGGTGTGCGTGTGTGTGCGTGTGTGTGTGTGTGTGGGGGGGTGTGGGGGTGTGTGTGTGTAAAGGGTGTGATCTGCGTGCATGTGATAAAGAGCGAGCGCTGATAGGGGAAAAACTCTGGATATTTTAACGCTAAAAGGTTTCTCACGTTTTTGGCGACTTGTGATCCAGAACAACTCGTTTGCAAAAACGACTCAGATCTCAAAGAGATTAAAAAAAAATAATATTTCAAGGGCTCCTTTCTCGGTTTTTCTTTATTGTCTGGTTCTTTTTAGGTTTACTCTTTTTCTCTCTATTTGTTTAACAGAGAAAAGAAAAAATTCACAGCGACTGGAAATTCAACCACCGGCTTTTCCTCGTATTTGACCCCATAATTCATTATCAGTTTAACAAAAGATTACTTGTCTCCCGCTGACATCACCAGATAAGAGCCTTGGCTCTTGTTTCCAGCTTTAGCGGAGATTTATTCAGACTGGGAAAACAAACAATAAGGCTGATTAAGACACGCAACAGAATCGTGGCGATGAAAGAAGAACGTACGAACAACGTCCTTGTTCCGCATCCAAGACCAGACGGCTGAGTTCAGGTGAAAAAAGCTTCGCGACCCTCAAGCGACCGCGTTTGCCATTGACCGAACTCGCTTGGACCCGTGCTGCTGCATCTGGCCAGATGGAGGCGTTCTGCCCTGACGAGGCAGCTGGGATCAGAGCGCCATCACTGTAACTCTCTCCATTAAAGCACAACCGAGGCGCCAACAGTGAAGGGGAAGAAAAAACCAAAACAATGGAGAATGTTTACATTGATTTCTCTACCTATAGAGCCAACGCTACAGCAGAGCTGAAGATTAAAAATTCATAAGCGTATTAAAGTCTATAAGAGCATTATTCATGTGTGCTGTCACTGCGCGCTACAGCGAGGTACTAATCGGACACATCTCTGAGCGGGGGCACGCACGAAAACACATAGTCACAGCAGAGGTCTGGGAACTCTCCCAAGTGTCGACGCCGCCGTGCGCACATGTGTGTGGCCTGGCATGGTTCCCTCCTTGAGTACCCTACAATGTGCTGGCGCCAATACCTGCTTGACACAGCAGATTGGCACTAATGGCTTTACACACAATGCCATCTGTAAGCTGGACTGCTGGCGCGAACGTCTTCTCCAAGCCCCACTGCATCGCCGCTTTCCTACATATTTTGTGTTGAGCTGCTGAAACGAGGCAGTGCAGGGCACAACATCGGGCTCCTGAGAATGAAGCGAGTTGGGAATGTGGCAACGCTCTTGGGAAAACTTGACATTGTTTTGTTTTCGCAAATGGAGTGAAGGCTTCCGAAGCCTAAAACTATTTAGGAGATCATCTTTAATGAGTGTACAACCTACCAATCCAGGGTTAGCTAATATAAAAGCAGTAGTTTATATATTAGCTTTTGCTTATTTTGAAGCAGGTTTTAATGGCTGAAAAAGCGCAAAAATGCTTCTGCTGTTTGCTTGTGCAGACAGAATAAGGCATTCGTTAATCTTATAGGGACAGTGTTTTACAGTGTTTTACAGTGTTTTACAACCATATAACTCTGTTACCTTCAGTTGTTATACAAATTATATATTAAATATGACTTAAGACATTCAACTTCACAAAACCAGCGCCTTGAAATTGGGTCTCTTTAAAAATTCAGCCCTTTTATAAAATTCCTCCATTGGGAAGTCATCACGACATTGCTCCTCTTCTAACCTTTTAACAAAGTTTTTACCAGTGCTGCATTGAGACGTAACTGATGTAACGAGCTCAGCTGACGCACAAATCCACCAGAGGTGTTTGCTAATTGCTGTTGGCTAGTCTGAAGGAGCAGAGTGGGTCTTCAGGGAGGGCTTCTCTGTGAAGCTGGAAACAGCTGCGTTGTGTTGATAGTGATGGTTAATAAAGACAGCCTCCCATTGGTGGACAATAACCGGCTACTTTTACCAATAACTTATATCAGCCACCATTTTGGCTACTCAGTAAGATGCACCAGCAGCAGCAGGTTTATTTGATCATAGTAAAATAGTTCCTTGATTGTGCCATAAAATGGTGCTATGTGTCTGAAAAGTACATAAAACGTCCATTAAGAAAATAGTAGTGTTGGTTGTTGCTTTCAGTTACAATCAAGTCATGGGTTTAACTCAACGACTGCTTCCTGTTTCAATTCAAAGTAAGAGTCTCAATCACAGACACGGGGCGTTCAGTTTGCAGCACATGTCTTCACATGAAGGACTCATGATAATAAGTCAGACTTATTCCAACAGGCAAACTTCCAAATCTGATGGCAAGAAGGAAAAACTTCAGTTCGACCAAATAAGATTTTGTTGAGATCGAGTAGAAGGAGATTTCTTCACAGTCTCAGTTCAGACCTTTATCAGTCACGGCGCAAAAGAAGCCAAATTGAATGTTAGCTAAACGGCAGGGAGGCCGGATAATTCAGGTCGCGTTCGTATGTGGGCAAGGGGGAACCAAGACCTAAAAATACAAAAGCAATTTGTGCCTCTTTGTCCACGAAAGTGCGAGACGCGTCCCACTGTGCCGAGAAGCTCATAAACAGCAGCCCGCCTTAAAGTACTAACACTTACACAAACACACTTCTCGCTCTCTGTGGCTTTCTGCAGCCCGCAGCAGTCACACAGGGATCATTACTATTCATTTGCTGAGCAAACTGGCCACACAGGCTTATAAATTAGCTCATCTACCGCAGCTGGGTTCAGAGACAGTTGGTGCATGCCTGGGACTGGGAGGCCAGCCATTACAGTGCCCGGCTTTCGAGACACCTTCTGTCCAGTCGACGTGACCTCCCCGAAGCTCGTAATTTTTTGGAAAGAGGAGAGAATGTGTGGCGGTGGAGCCGGGCGGTGAGACAAGCCCGGTCAATGAGTGCAATAAATTGCGGAGCCGTAGGACCACGGGGCCCCCCGCGCGCGTCGAGCAAAGGAAGAGCGCGGCAGGAGAACGCCGTCAAACCGAGCGTAAATCAATCTGAATGAAACATCATAAGCAGGACCTTAAAGACCGACAGGGAGGAGAGCTGACAGGTCTGACCTACAGGAGCATGAGGGAACACTCTCTGCCTGGGAGGGAGGATCAATGGCGGGAGATGGGGGAGGGGAAACAAAAATCAACCTATTAATTCAACCCGACATGTCAATTCCCTTTGGCGTGTGCAGATTGGTGCTGATCACGACTACGCTCTTGGGCAGAAGAGGTCTGGGGCTTTTGCAGAGCCTCAGTAGACCATTGATTCATGGAACATTTTACGACTACCTGGAAGGCACCGCGTCGCAGCCGAGGAATGTAAATCATTTCCAATTGCAGGGTTATGGCGATGCACAAGCAGGAAAAAAAAAAAAAAAACTCGAAGCGTGACTCTGGGATTGTATTACACTAATCACCTTCGGTGTGAGGACTGCAAGAGAGACGATCTCCTGAGGTTAACTAAGCTACATAAAATACCCGAGTGGAATTTTTATACAATATTCATAAAATTGTTCGCAGCATCTGGGCAATAAAAGGTGAATGAAGCCTCTTCTTGGTTTTGGTTTTCGCTTCAGCATATTTTCAGGTCCTGCATATTCACTAGTTACAAAGAACCATGGGCCGAGCAGCAAACCGGGCCGGAGGGATCCGGGTCAGAGGCAGGGAAGCTGGTGTGAGTTAATGCAAAGACCGTTGGAGGTAATAAAGTGCAATCCCAAAGGAAAAACCTGGTAGAGCCTGGAAACAATTCGGGAGGAGGTTTGCCCTCCATCTGGACAAAAACCTTATCTATACTGTTGAAATAAATTGACCGATTGATTGAAGCCCATTCATCTGTTAGAATGCATAGTCAAAGTCCAGCTGACTTTGACTATGCTAACTAGCCAATGATGGCGGATTAACTTAGTTGTTTCTCCTCCATTAGTGCAGCAGTAGTATGTAGACAAGCTTGATTGGTAGCACTAAGACCCACCTCCTGGTTCTGACGGGTTAATTGTGACTGCAGATGGCGATAGGGCCATAGAAAGGAAGCAGAGGAGCTCGATTTTTTCACAAATAATGTGTGACAATATCACAATATCATGAAAACTACATAGTGCAGCTTTAATTAGAAACAGAAGACTCTGGAAGAGCTGCAGAGATTCACTTTACAGATGGGAAAATGTGTCAAAAACTGCGCTTTTATTTGTGCAGTGGACGAAAGCCATGTAGGGGCCACTAAATGCACCCTACATGCAAAAGCCGCATGTGTCAGGAAGACGAACGCCGCACATCACCCCAAAACACACTTTCCACTCAGTGAAAGACAGCATTGCCGTGGGGATTCTTTTCTCCAGCAGGGACAGGGAGGCTGAGCTGCTAGGAAGATGGATGAAGCTAAGTACAGGGCAATCCCAGATGAAAACCTTATTTCACACTTTTTCTTTTTTTTGTAAAAAGGCTTCTACATCACAAAAGGTAGAGGTTTTTTTCTTTTCTTTTCTTTTTTACTTACCCGTCCAATGAGCACAGGTTCTGGACCGGCATATTCTTCGATCACAAAGAACTGGTTCCAGATCCAGCTCCTCCTGCTGCGAGAGCGCGACCGCCTCCCCTCCGCAGGCCGCTGCGCCTCCCGCTCGCCGTCCGACTCCGACGCCTCTTCGAACACGAGGCCATTTCCATTTACCGGGTCAGCGGCTTGGAGTTCGGCTTCTTTCGCGCCGTGGCTCCACCTGGGAGCGGGCTGGAGCCTCAGGACATGGCTGCTGTTGACAAGTTTGTAGTCTTCATCTGCGAGAAACTTGGCAGGATTGGTTTTAGCGGCGCGAGCTGACTCCGTTAATGGGTCTCGGCGGGAATCTGCTGCTCTGTTCCCTCCTCTTGCTCCCAGGGGTTGCACCGTCAGCACAGATGGAGGAGAATCGTTTGTCTCTGGAAGAACATACACAGGCAGACGCTTCGTCGATGTAAACGGCGGCTCCGTTTGGCCGATTATCGCCTCTTTCTCGGGGCCGAGGCCGACCTCGCCGCGAGGCGTCGACAGGGAACGAGCGAGGTGTTTGCTCTTGTTATCACCACCGTCAGAGCTCGGTGTTCCCAAGCTGTCTTGCCCTCTGCTTAAAGCCGGCTTGGCGTTGCTCGGCGGATTAATATGAGTAGCCGCGTTCTGGCGGGGGTAGAGATCTGGGCTGGGAACCGTGCTCGCATATGGAAATGCGGTCTGATTATCGAATCCAGCGTGAGGCTGAACGGCAGCCATATCTTGTCTCGGCTCCTTCTGAGTCTCTAATTGCTCGTGATTAACGTCAATCAAGTCTCTCTTCCTGCTCCGGCTGCCCTTGCTCGGAAAGCCGAGGCCGGAAACTTTCTGCATTTGGGAATTGACAATCCTGACTAAGTTATCTTTCGACAGCAGCTTCAGCACGCCGTAACCACCGGTGAGGTTGAGCTTTCTGCTTGAGTCCACGCTGAACCCTTTCCCGGGCATACCTGTGGTGTGAGCGCTCAGATCGGCCCTGCTCCGAGACCTTGACCCGGACTTGACCCTGGTTTTATTGGAATGCGTTTCCACCTTGTGATGGACAAACGTTTTCTCCGACCACACTGTGTTGGAAGTCTCTGCGCTTCTTGTGCTGTTTTTAACTCTCCTCATCTCCAGGTTTAACACCTTGTTGCTGGACAACATTGTCGGCATCCTGTCTTTCCTACTGACGGAGTCCACCTCACGCTTGGGCTTGATGGACTGCCTCTCCTTGTTACTCAAAACCATTTTGGCGTAAGGGAATCTGGAGTCGCTCTGCTGCTCGCGACTTATCAGGTTCCTCAAAGTGACCATGGGCATTGCGTTTGAATCCTCGCCGTCGCCCCATTGGTCTGCAGGTTTGCTCTCCCCTCGCCAGGCCATGTGCGACCCGGCCACTCCTCTCCTGTGTACCACCTTGCTCGCCGAGGCTCCTCCCAGAAGAACCTCCCAAAGGGACAAGAACCCCAGCTTTCTGCAATCTCTTGAAGGACTCTCGCCTCGCACGGTGTTGACTGCTCTTTTTGTTTTCTGACTGTCTTCATTCTCTTTTGCTTTCACCTCATCCCCCTCCCCTCACTCTCCCATCCTTTGCCCTTCACGCAGAGCTGGAGGGCAGGTGTCAATCACGTCCTCCTCTTTCGTCAATGCGGTCCGATATCGCCGTCTATCTCACAAAGCCTCCGCGAGCTGTTTGTCTTCTCTCTCCCCGTCTCCTCCCTGGTGAAGCATCTCATTCAGGTTCCCGCGGAGACTCGAAGACCCTGGGAGAAAAGATAAAGATAATTAAGTCAAAACTTTAATCATTGCGCCGCGTTAATTAAAAATGGAGCCACGCAGACAGGTAGGACAATTCACAGGCAGGCCGGGGGAGACCTTTTAACACGGCGACAATCGCGTTTCTGCCAGCATAATGAGGATTTTAAACTCTGAGCATGTTTCTATTTATACCCCCATAATGGTACACATTTCACTTCTTTTACTGGGGAGGCCCAGTTTTGTCATCAATCTATTATCTATCATCTATTATGCTTTCAGTTTGTTGTCGAAGTACCGACAGAAGCGACGAGGGAGGTAATAATCAGAAAACACAATATGATTCATTTTGTAATTGTCAGGGCCCTTTTTTTTTATTTCTATGAACGGCAAAAAAAAAATTGTGGAGGGCCCCCTGTCGGTCAGGGGCCCCTGGAATTGTCTTAACTTTCCCCCCCTCCCAATACGACTAGACATTCGTCCTCAGTGAGGTATCAATTATGTCTGCCTACACATCTGACAAGCCAATATAGTCGCTATTTGCCAGATCGCATTAACATAACAAGTTTTTCTTTGATTCCTCGTGGAGACAAACATGGATTTGTAATGCAAGAAAACTCAGAATTCGGCGTCACTGATTTAGTCAAACGCTTCCATGATATTGCGGAGCTCGCAGGAGATTTGGCACGACTGAAATAAATACACGTGGACACACACACGCATACATATCTACAAAAGTAACCCAATAAATAAAATAAATAGCTCTGGGTAAAGACAGTGAATATGAAATGAGTCGTCTTCACTAAGGCTGCACAGTGTCAGGACAATGTTTCACTGCGACACTATTTGTGAAAATGCGATCAACTCTCTTTTTGAGGAAACGTTTCCTTCCGTCCAGTTACGTAATGTCCCCACGACTCTCTGCGAGCCACAGATGCTGAAAACACGTGAAGTCGCAGTCCATTCATGGATTCATGTGGTGGATTTATAGAGCAGGAACTCATAAAATGTTGCATTTTTGCAAACGATGCTGCACAATTATGATGCTTGTGATTGCAGTTACCTGCACCTCCTGTCGTCTCATTATCTCTGCGTGCAATGTCACAGTTATGAAGAACTGATTGGATATTTGTATTTGCAATGTGTAGGAAGCGACAACTCAGGAATCTCTGAGTGTGTGTGATTTTGATTCAAGGTACTCCTTTTACTTTTCAAAAGCAAATATCCAACTTTTGACTCTTGAATTCAGGGGAGAGGTCCAGTAGCCTTCGTGAAATGACCCGGTCAGCAGTGTGAAGCAGGACTAGTGGCGTTTCCATTGATTATGTAACTGTGCATTTTCACGTTTTTGAAACGGAAATGGAAACACAGCAACTTTGAAACAAGAAAACAACTTATTTTGGGTAAGTTTTGGCTCTTGGATAATGGAGTTTGTTTTTTTTTGGCATCTCATTAAACTGACCTGCACGCCGTCTCGTTACATTTAAATGATCAAATGGAAAAAATCTTTTTTGAACACCTTAATTCTGGCCACTGAGTCAGTGTCTATCTGCACGCAGTGACTCACTGTCGCTGCGTTGGCGCCCTTTTTCTGAGGACAAATCTTTCCACTTGTGGACAGCGAACCTGAACACACATCAATGATGGAACCATAAAAAAAAGACTAAAAACCCAACAAAAATCCGTTCATTTCCCGAGTTCATTCGTCCATATTTCTCTCCTTTTCTCCTGTTGTCTTTGTGTATCTGTCCCAGACGGCCACTCAGACTAAATTCGGGGCTTCACATAAAATCTGATAATGTGGCAGGGGCCGTGTGGAGGTGTGGACGTTTTTATAATCGTGCTTTAGCACCGGGAAACAATCAATAACTAGCCTTTTATTGGCTCTGATTTACAGCTTAGTCTCGCAACTATTCCACCTGAATAGTCGCGTGTGTGTTCAAGGAGGCGGAGGAAAGGGCCGTGATTGGCTGCTGCATCTGCAAACCGCAAGCGAAAACCGTGGATTAGTCTGACCTCACAAGCGAAAGGTCAAAACAGAGGCGCTGGCGACTGATAAGTCTGTGCTGTGAAATCTTTGATCGGACTCCTTTTCCCTGCGGCAGATGAACGCCTCTGGCTTTTAAAACCTGCTTTAATGCGGATTCATTTGCTCCGGAGCGAACCGGACACGACTCGATTCTACGTTCTCAATGCTCGAGCTTGGCGTTGGCTTGTGGATCTGAATTTATCGTTTGTGTACTTTGTAAAACCCCCGAGTGTCACGGATTACGCGGCGCCGGTTTCACTTTATCCGGCAGAGTGACACTTGCTCTCCCGTCTTCGCCGCAGACGGACCCTGTCAGCACATTCGCTGGGGCGAGACTGAAGTCGGCAGGCTCCCCCTGGAACACTTGCTCACGGCCTCCTGCTTTTTGCACTCCCTCGCAAAAATCTCTTTACAATCCCTCAAATGTCTTTTGTTGTTTTGTTGCACTGCGATCATAAATTCTGATGCATTTTTATTGAGATTTTCCAGGCTAAGACCAAGGATTATTTTACTTATGGATTACTCAGTCAATTACACTAATTAACCAATTAATTTAATAAAATATCTGGCACATTAAAAGTTCTTCAGTAAACTACTTAAGATTATTTTATACAATATCAGAAACACCTAAAAAAGTTGAAATAAATAAAAGAATTATTTAAAAAAAAGAGAAAATAAACATTTTGTTGCCTAAACGCGACAGTAAAGCATTTTTTTGTGCAATTGATCATTTGTAGTAAAGAATGCAGGCGTGCAACATCAAGGTTTTGTTTTTTGTACCAACTTTGAATCATGTGGAGCTAAAACTGGCACTTCAGAAGTTCAAGGTAAAATATTTTTACAGACAAAGTAGTTTGTTTTTTTTTATCTTAAATACAAAACGTATCCATTTCTAAATAGTTCTGGCATTATTTCTGCTCTGAAGGTGTTTCTTAAGCAATGAGCCTTTTCTCCAGCCTATATGCTCCAATGAAGAATTAATACATTAATAAATCAGTCGACAATTATTTCAATAATCCACTCATGGTGATTGACCCAGTTAACAGTTTCAGATTTTATAACCTTGACAACGTCAAAGTAAAGCGGAAAAGAAACATTCGTGTTCAGTTCTGTTTCCAGAGTTACTCAAAAATAAAAAGTTATGGCAAAACTACACGGACAAGGCCCTCGATCCACGCTGACAGCAG
Organism: Poeciliopsis prolifica; assembly: GCF_027474105.1. Taxonomy (NCBI): domain Eukaryota; kingdom Metazoa; phylum Chordata; class Actinopteri; order Cyprinodontiformes; family Poeciliidae; genus Poeciliopsis; species Poeciliopsis prolifica. Next base: position 6,215,457 of record NW_026562383.1, read on the forward strand.
ACAGACCATTAATATGAGAAGCACATAAAGGCCTTCGGGGATTTCAGATCGCAGAAAAAACCAAAGGGTCGCAGCGGCCCCATCACACGCTGATGAAACGTACAAATTCATTCTGTTCTATTTAGCAACCCTCACTTTCCAAACTTGCTCAAGTCAAGAAGAATAAAGCTCTTCATAAAACTGCATACAGAGCTTAAGTCCAGCAATCTGCTCTGCCGACTCTTGAATAAAACTCGCCCGGTACGTGTTGAAGGAGCCAAAGTTGCTCCTGGAGTGAAAGGGAACCTGGTCAGAGTAAACGCAACAAGGGACAAAACTAAACACAGAACTTTGACGAAAGAAAACTTGTTCGATGACTGAAGCTCTCCATTCAGTCTGATTGAGCTTATGCTGGTTTCTACAGAAGACCCAAACAAAAACGCAGAGACATTGCCCACCAAAGACACTTGGAATTGGATGCAAAAAAAATATAGATCTGGAAAAAGTTGCTGCTTCACCGCAGCGTCACATCTTTATGTCTTCTGGAGAGGAAAGGTTCAAACGAAGAGAGTCTGAATCAGCTTTTCGATGCGTGTTAAGAGTTCTGTCCATAAATGGGACGAAATAAGGCAGAAAGCTTTCTCTGGTGATGGGCTGCGGGCGGCTCAAACCTGTGACCGAGATCCAACCAGCAGACCGGACAGCAGGAGCAATATGAGAACGGATGCATTTCTCTGTCTCTTACTCACAGAAACAGCAGCCCTGGGACCGCTGCCCAGCAAAACCTGTAGCTAAATACTGAAATGGACTTTATAAATCAGCACACACCTGACTCAGGGGGAGAAAATCTCACTGAGTTTTAAACTTTAAGCCACAAAGACACCAATGTTGTTTCATAAGCTGCTAGATGAGTGGTTTATATCCAGTGGGCACGCATTCATCTGACAGAAAATTGCATTCCTTCTGTGTGATGGGAATTTATTTTCCCCCCCTGTACTGGGTGAAAACGACGTGGCAACCTTATTTTCCCCAGTTTGCCAGCCTATTTTACAACATAATCAGGTGTCTGTGTTTCCGTCTGCTCATCCATGCCGATGGAAAGGATTGGTGCCAGAAGCCGAGTGAACCCCCAGAGAGGTCACCAGTCAATTGTAGAGCAACACAAAAAGCACTTCTCTCTTCAGATTTGCAAATCCCTTAAAAACCGAGCGTCCATTCCTCTTCTATTTTACACCGACTGCAAGGCAAAACTCTTTTGGTGAAAGAAAAAAAAACCCACCTCTCCCACTCACCACCTGTTCCTTCTATCTCTGTAAATATCCCTCGATCCACCCCTCTCCTCATGCTTGCTCTTGTTTAGCTTTCTGTCCTCGTCGCTGCTCGATTCCGTCCTCTTTTCTTCCGTCTCATCCGTGTCAATCACTAGCCTGTCACCACGTCCCTCACCCTCTGTGCACTCGGCCCTCAATCAATTGGCCAATCCTCTTCCCTTCCTTTCCCTTCCCCGGTCTTGCAACATTGGAAGTGACAGGTGTCTCGTTGGCAACCATCTTGCCGACAGGCGACAGCACTGTAATTGTCCGTATAAATCGAGTCACCGAGGGGTAAAATGTAGGATACGACTTCGGCGTTGCGGAAGAGACTCACAGAAAACCGTACCGTGGAGATTCTAGAGAATGCGTTTTGTGCAAATGTGAGGTTGGGACTAGATAAACATTATCTCCGGTGCACAGCAAGAGTAGGCGACGATCAGGGAAACTCGGTGTCCAGAGTCCTTTGTTTCTCTCCGTCTCCCTCCCGGAGGAACTTATCAGCTGGGAGTTTGATGGCCAGGCAATCGCTGCCACGGCACCTTGTCATCCAACCCCGGGCAGGTGGTCGGACGCAAGGCTGAATATCAACACGCTGGTCTGCACTGATCAAATTTCAAACATCTCTGCGTGGGAGGTTCTGACAATGTGAACTTTTCTTCGAAGCACAAAAAAAATAAAATAAAAGTAGAAATAAATATCTTTTATTTTCTTCAAAGCTTTTGCTCTTCTCCACCGTTCAGAACAGCGGAGTCATCTGTGATGCACGGTTTCACATGGGGCTGGTCACATGGTTAGACTCGGCACATCAGGCCGCACAGCGTAAGTGAGCATAAGTGTGCTGTTGCAGTACAAAGCAACGGGCAGGTCATATTTTTTCATTAGAGTTTTATAATGCGACTATATGGAACTGCCGTTTGTGTCCTTATGGAAACAGGACGGGGGCAGAGAGTCCGCACAAGGCTTTACTAAGGTAGAATGATTTTCCTAAGAGTAAATAAGGCTTATGGGGTGATTGCTTTTGAAAATATGCTGTTCAAGTTTTTTTTTTCTGGAAGTGTAACCACATGAGTCCAACTAAACTGCATTATAACGTAAACATGGAGGGAACAGTAAAATCCTTGTTTGCAAATTCTGAGGTTTCTGGAAGCTCTGCGTAATGTCATCTGGTTCTTTGCATGTCCTTACGTTACACTGTCGTTTTTGGACAAAAACCAAAACCAAGTGGCTGCGCGTTTATTAAAACGAGTCGTCTTTTGTGTGTCCACATCAGTCTGTTTTCCTCTTTGAGAGGTTGGATGCCAATATACGCAACCAAAACACCGTTATAGAGCCATTTGCTTCTGATGCTGCTGACAGGCTCCGTGCAACCGCATTGGAAATTGCACGTTGCGTTGGTCCAAAAGTGAAGGAACATCAAGTTCATTCATAAGTTTGTAGAATGTTTGTCGTTTTTAATGCAGCCCCGTTCTGAATAACACCAGCATGTTGGAATCAGAGGCGTGTGATTCTCAGTATTCAGCCGCGTCAGGACGGATGATGCAGCTTTTTTCTGTGACATCACCAACTTGTTAATGTATTTCTTCACAAATTGAAATGCTCTGATCTGAATAGGTCAAATAATTTGGGGTAAATTAACAGCAGCTTACATTCACTCTTAGTTTCAAGCATTCAGTATACCGAGGCGAGCAAATCTGTACGAGTACAGATAGCATGATATGGGAATATTGGGTGACCAACGTAATATCTGAGACACAGATCCAAGGCATTTGTGTCTAGTCTGTTCTGTCTTATTGTCTTTCTGCAATGTTTTGTTTTATGCTTTCTTCAAATGTGGGTTTTGCTGATTTTTTTTTATCATTGCTGCCATGTTTTCCTTTGAGAAAATGAGCCTCCTCCTCTCAACCAACCATAATTTGTCACTGTGTTTACTGTAATTTCTTAAGTTAGGAAAACTGGAAACCCGTGTTGACTGCACTCAACTTGTAAATAATCTTTCCCACTCTGGAATCATAAACGCCAAAGTTTCTTCCAATTTCCTCAAGAGCTTCTCACAGGGCTGCCGATGAGTGTGTTTAATTCATGAAATAATGAGCAATAAGATGCGTTGCAGTTCTTCTTCTGAGGTTTTATTTGCTTAATTTTAGGCTCTGGCGGGAGCCAGAAGACTCTTTATTATGTCCTGATATGTGAAAACTTATAATTGAAAGAGGGTGCATCGCATGTCTGAGTGAATTGATAAATTGGGGCAATGAATAACTTAATTATTTTCCCCTTACTTCTGCCATGCCTCCTAAAACTCATCAGCTCAGAGGCTTTGGTTCGTTAGTATTGGAAGCTGATCCTCGCCATCGATTGTGAGCTGTCAGCAACTTAACGAGACTGAAAATTTTAATCACGATTCATCTTTTTTGCTTTTGTGTCTAAACTGCCTCTCCTTAAACAGCCAATCCATCAATCACGCAAACACCGACCGCCCCATCACACAGCGAACCTGTGTGCATCTGTCCTCAAAGACACACATATGACTGTGGACTTCATGCACCATAGAAAAATATATTCACCATGAAACCAAATGTATTTCCACATTCATCCATAAAAAAAAAGCTGGAATCACATAGGCTTATTCATCTATTTTCCCAAAAGAAAAAAAAACACAGATACACATTCATGAAGTCAATGGCACCAAAAATGGGAGCATACACAGAATAGCCACTTAAATGTGTAGGAGGCGTAAAGAAATCTCGGGGGATCGACTGTGTGGACGCAGCAAAAGTCAAAGGAAGAAAAGAAAAGGGAGTCCTCCCTGAGCAGTGGAAAAGAAAAAGCATCAATCCCAAAAGAATTATGTATGGAAGAACAAAGGCAAGCTCCAGAAGAGAGGCAGGAAAGAAGAGCAAACTGAGGGGAAGCGTCTATGTTTCAGCATGTGCATCAGTGAAGGATGGCAGCTACCGAGGTGAGGCGGAGGGGGGCTCCGAGAAAGATTTTGTGGGGTGTTGAATCGGTCGTCCTATGAAGACCGACCGGGCTGTTTTATGTGCAGAGCTCCGTGAAGAGGCTGCATTCCCGCCTTGGACCGTGGCAGATAAAACGCGAACCTGTCATTGTCAGGTGGAGAGCAGCGGCGGCGGCTGGTTTTCACCTGTAAACATGTAAAACTCCTTTGTTCGCCGGTGAACCAACCTCTGTCAACCATCTCAGCCCCACAGAGGTATCGACAGCAGGTCCTAATCTCTAACCAGGCAGCAACAGCAGCCTGTGGACACTGGGAGACCCCCCACTGGGTGTCGGAGACAAGAGGAGGGGCGGCGGGAACAGAGCAAGACAGCGGGATGAATTTACGTTTTGCATGGCGATGGCTCAACGTTTCGGTCCACTTAAAGGTGGCCGCTTGCCTGTTGGTGAGATTAAGAGTAAAAATACTCGGTGTGACAACGGAGGGAGGGGCTTTGGATTTGCCTGGCTCCCAGATCCAACAGAGGGTTACGATAAACAGACAAATTCATGGCTTGGAGAATATCACCCAATATCACTTCTGTTAGCAGAAAAAAAAATGCATTTAGAATGAAAAACACGATCAAGCTGAGGATTCAACTTCTCTTTGTCACTTTGACGACTCGATACACAAACATGTCTCATCAATCGTACAAGTTATGCCTCTTATGTCTGGCAATAGTGCTACAGTATAATACAGTAAAACAACTAAAACTAAGATGAAATAGCAGAGCCTGTTGACCGAGGGGCGGCATGCTTTCAGGACAATGACTGGAAGATACTGTTGGTTGGTTTTCAGTCTGAAAATTAAAATGCGCCACATTCTACTGAATTGCCCATAAAAGTTTCCCCAATGTGTCTCTTATGTGGCCGAGCTATTGCCATTTCCCGAATCCCTTCCAAAGTGTCATAATACCACAAAACAACAGCGCGCACTGGAATATTTATATTAAGTTTATACTTACAGCCTGCCCACCTGGCTATTGACGTTTTACACCTGTGGCCATGGAAGTGACTGAAACCTGTGTTTAATGATTCGGGTGTTCTCTTTGTCAGATGTTATCGGGAAAGTTAGAGAAGACTGCAGATCCATTTTCAGTCCAGTTTTGCTCCCCATTAAAGGTAATCAGCAGCCTCGTCTCTCCCGCCGCACTCAGGAGAATATAGAGCAGCGAGAGTAGACGGGGACAGCAGCCGGTGACATGCAGGGAATGGGAATATGACAGAACGTACAGAAATAACTGAGGCAATGTACAGGCAATGTCACAAGTTGTCAAAACTGAACGGCTCTATTCCATGTGGATGCCACGCTCCCCCCCCCCCCCCCTTTTTTTTTAAATATCTGGACCTAATTTTCTTTTCTTTTTCTTTTCTTGTAGAAACAATATTTGCTCCTGTACAGGTCAAAGGGTGCTGCAGTCGCACAAGCGCCTCCTCAGCTAGTGAAAAATAAACATGAAATTGTTATTATCCTTTGCAAAGGAAATCATTTTAGAGTTTATTAACCCTCCTGAGACGACTTGCTGTAGGGCTAGGTGTGTAAAATTACAAGGCGGAGGTGGAATGTGATGCAATGCGGATTCTGGTTGCTTTATATCTGAGACACAGATCCAAGGCAGTTGTGTCTAGTCTGTTCTGTCTTATTGTCTTTCTGCAATGTTTTGTTTTATGCTTTCTTCAAATGTGGGTTTTGCTGATTTTTTTTTTATCATTGCTGCCATGTTTTCCTTTGAGAAAACGAGCCTCCTCCTCTCAACCAACCATAATTTGTCACTGTGTTTACTGTAATTTCTTAAGTTAGGAAAACTGGAAACCCGTGTTGACTGCACTCAACTTGTAAATAATCTTTCCCACTCTGGAATCATAAACGCCAAAGTTTTTATGTTTTATGGATTTATTTCACAGTTGGAATCCACACATAAAATACAAAATGAACGCAAAACTTTAAAACAAAAGTCAGATCTAATTGCTCTGACGCAGAGCCATCAATTGGTTCTCGTTATTGCAGAGAATCGTTTTCTGAGCCAAGACAGATGCAAATTTATATTGAAAAATATCCTATTTAACTCATTTAGATGTGGAAATCTAAATGAAATTCAGATTTCCAGATCTAAATCTTTTTTGTTTCATCATATAAAAATCTTTTGTAAGTTTCATTTATAAATTGAAACTTATAAATATCCCCCCCGACCTCCTATAAATACACATATTGCCAGCCTTCCTTCACCACTTTCCGACAAACCAGACACTGATGCGTCTTGCAGCACAAAAAGTATGTTTGAACCTGACAATTCAGTCGAGTTTCGCATCTGCTGACGTGTTTCTCATGATCTCTGACTCCTTCGCACTTGGCATTGCATTGCTTTCTTCACAAAGAGGAAAAGCACAGTTGCTAAAAAGCTGGGAACGCTCTGCGAAAACACTTCTCTCTGAAATCCCCCCTCCCAAAAAAAAAAAAAACTTTTAAAGATGCAAATTGGTGTCAAACAACAAACAAAAGAAAAGATAAAGTCTTTATTTCCCCTCTGTGCCGTGAAGGGAATAAGCTAGAAAGAGTGTCGAGGTCAGATACAGCTTCGGCTCTGATGAGAAAAATAATAATAATAATCTGACGAAAGATTAAAGTTTTAGTAGTTATTTAGCAGAAAACTACTCACAAATCTGAATGGCCACAGATCTTCAACAAGTTTTAGTCGGCCGTATGCGAGACTGACCTCACAACCGAGACACTGAAATTTAAATGGTTTGAACAATACTTTAACGGTAAACATGGTCCATTAAAAGGACAGTTCAGACTTTTTTAGGTTTCTGTTACAAGGTTGTAAACAGTTTGTATCTCACCTACTGCAGATTTCACTCTTTGTGTCTTTATTGAGCATAAATCCAAATTAGTTTGACCTGAAGGCTGAAGCTAAAGACTTAACGTCTGAGAATCATCTTTGCAGTTCATGCACACGCCAGAGCTTTTCAAGGAAGTAAAACTCCAGTCTTTGAGTCAGTGTCCTGCAACATTGGACTGAATCAAATGACTGAGTTACTCCTAATGCACTAAAGCTTCAACACGACTCCTAGTAATGATCCAATATGTGTTTCAGGTGTTTGAAAAGTGCAGGAGACACCAGTGTTTGAGGACTGGAGTTGGACAGCCATGCTTGAAGCCGTTGCGGCTTTGTAATTTATTTATAAAGAAGCCGAATGGTTATTTTCCCAGAAAAATCAAGGCTGGGTGCAGTGTGCCACCTTCCTTTGAGAACCTCACAGAGAACAGAACAAAACCTTTTCAGCCAGAAACAGAAACAGTCTGAAAGAAAACACGTAGACGCAAGCACTTCTGTTTCCACCCAGGGACATAAGCAGTGAGCGACGCCGTGAAGATCAAATAAAACACCACAGCGGGCCGTCCAGGGAATCGCAGAGCCGGGAGACGAGCCAGTAGGTCACAGCACGGACAACAGTCGTCGTGGCCCCTATTTTACTGATCTGGCGTGGGTTCAAGTGGTTCAAGTGGTCCTCCATCCGATCCGTCTGCGCGGAACGTAAAGTGCCGGGAAGAGGTGAAGCCAGCCCACTGAAGACCCCGGAAATTTGCTCCCAGTTTAATCCTTTTGGAAGCTATTAATTTTGCATCTGATAAAAAAATTTAAAAAAAGGGCAGGTATTCACACCGCATCAAATATGAATTTGCACCCGCCGCCGCCTCCTTCAGGTCGGCGGATTATCATTGTGCGACTGAACTTTAACAACATCTGACATCTCTCCACCTTCGGGCCTTCGCGCCGCTGAGAAGCCGATGGAGCTGATCAGCTCCAATGATCTTCATGCGCAAAGGTCAGGGGATGTTTATACATCAGGCGGGCCCGTCCGCTCGGAGCCAGCCGCTCTCTCAAGGCTGGTGCTCAGCCGGAATCGTGAGTCATCAGCTGCCAGAGCCGTTAGCGGGATTACACCTGATGCCCATCAAGACTGTCTCTCTTCCTCTTCCGCCTGGCCGCGTGTGCAACATCAAAAAACCTATCTGATCCTCTCAACACGCTGACTGACATTTCAGCACAAGTCCTCCAGAATAGCAGACGGACCTCGTCTCCCTCAAGTTGTGCAATGTGTGTGTGTGTGTGCGTGAGTGTGTGTGTGTGTGTGCGAATGGAAAAAAAGGCAGAATATCTATTACATGCTGAAGGAGAAACTTTATAAGACAGCAGAAGTCAAGAGTTCTCCCACATGAGCCACAAATCTCCCCAGGTCAGCCTGAGTGAGTGACTCTTTATGAGAAGGAAAGGGGGCGGGGCTTTACCGCTGAGCGGCACACGTCTGGGATATAACTCAGCTCTGCTGCCGCGCTGCTGTTTACCTCTCAAGGGCGTCCCTTTCGAGAGTCGCCCGGGCTGGACGAGCGTCGTTTCGGAGATGAATAAACACACCGTGTCCAAGGTTGCCCGTGATGGCACATTTCAGAAGCATCATCAAGGCCAGCGGCCAATAAAGAGAGCGGCTGAAGGAAATCGATATTCCACTTTACCGCGCCCGATTCTCTCTCTCTCTCTCTCATTTTTAAATTTTTTTAGATATCTTATTTTTCTGTCACCTCCCGCCGAGACGAGGTCAGAGTGACGCCAGGACAGATCCAGCAGGTGGACTGTTAATTAGGTTCCTGCAGGGTTAGTGGTCAGCTCAGTGCACTGGGGTTTTCCCCTCTGAATGCATCTTCCACCCAGTCCAGATTCATAGGATCCAGATTCACAGGATCCAGATTCATAGGATCCAGATTCACAGAATCCAGATTCATAGGATCCAGATTCACAGAATCCAGATTCATAGGATCCAGATTCACAGGATCCAGATTCATAGGATCCAGATTCACAGAATCCAGATTCATAGGATCCAGATTCACAGAATCCAGATTCATAGGATCCAGATTCACAGGATCCAGATTCATAGGATCCAGATTCACAGAATCCAGATTCATAGGATCCAGATTCACAGGATCCAGATTCATAGGATCCAGATTCACAGGATCCAGATTCATAGGATCCAGATTCACAGGATCCAGATTCATAGGATCCAGATTCACAGAATCCAGATTCATAGGATCCAGATTCACAGGATCCAGATTCATAGGATCCAGATTCACAGGATCCAGATTCATAGGATCCAGATTCACAGGATCCAGATTCATAGGATCCAGATTCACAGAATCCAGATTCACAGAGTCATGCACTTGACTACTTGGCATGTTTTATAGGATCTAAGTGATGAGTTTTAAGGTGTGGATGTCAATTTGAAAACACACAACAGCACGATGTAAAAACAGAAAATTAAATTCCTACAAAACTGAGCACTTATTTGCTGGGGAGTTTATGACACGGCTAACGGGTTCGCAAAAAGAGTCGGTCCACTTTATGGACCGACTCTTTCATAGTTATCGTTTTGACCACAAACAATTCCTTTCTGTTAATAAGCATCTTAAGTATGCTTGTTTCCACGTACGCAGGTGTAAAGATGCCTTAAACCGATAAGTTCAATAGTTACGATTGTCTTTGTAATCGATTATTTTGGCAATTAATCTATCAATTGTATCAGATATGGACATATTCTACACATTTTTTCTTTATTTAACTACTTAAACGTTTGATATAATATTTAAAATACATTAAAATATACAACAAATAATTCAGTTTCAACATTTTACTTCCTGAAATGCGCCAGCAAAGCATTCCTTTTAGTGCAGGCTTGATAGTTTGTAGCAAAAGATCCATCTGCAGCTGAGAGAAATACTTTTAAACGTCAACACGCAAAAAGCTCAACTCTTTCTGCTCCACTTATCAATACAGAGAAGGAAAATCTATTCATCGGTTTTTTTTGTCGTTGTTTTTTTTATTAGAACTTCAACCAGAGCTCAATGCCGCTTGAGGATTTCTGGGTCGAAAATATTTGCAAAGTATTTTTTCATCTTGAATGCAAAATTTTGTTTGTTTGTTTGTATGTAGTTATGGCTTAAATGCTGCTCTGCGTGAGCTTTTCTATCAGCAAACTGCCTTGTTTAGAGTTTGCAGAGCCCGGGGAACGATTCGTCGATTTCTAAACGGGTTGACGATTATTTTAATCAATCGATTCATCACTAGTAATCCACTTAATCGTTTCAGCCCTAGTTTTTCCCCCCAAGGCCAGGATTTATAAGAGTCAAATCATTAAAGATTAACAAGCTTGCATTAATTCATTGGGCAGGACGAAGCCTCCATAGTGGCAGACAAAATCTTGGCCAAACAAACCTGAAGTCCAACCCTGGGAAAACACACAAAGATAACAAAAGGGCACTGAAACCGCATCATAAAAAAAAAAGAAAGAAAGACATAAAGAACAACCACGTAAGTCACAGACTTGACTGGAACCTTTATCAGCTGTGACAGAGAGACGTTACGAGACATAAACCTGCTCGACCCGCACGGCGAGTTGTAAAAAAAATGACAAAAGTGCAGGAATCAGGACTTTATTTCACTTCATCTACAGCCAACACGCTGCCCAACTCGGCTTTGCTTTTTATGCAGCGTTTTATCTGAATCATCTGTCCTGGGGATGTTGTCGTGTTCTGCTTCTTTGTAATTCACACCTTTGCTCTGCCTTGCTGGATGAACCCGACAGGAAACTCATGCTCCCTGGTCCCCGAGCATCATTAGGATATATTTATATATCTATATAAATACATGTGTGTATGTGTGGCAATGTTTCTGCAGCTCCTTCCTTTCTTTTTTTTGACTTTCAAGCTACCATGCTCCTCTCCTATGCCATTACAGGCGGTTTATTGTTGTTATTCTAATAAGGATGTCGCCTGACTCCCAAACCCATTTCTCACTTTGTCTCTGCGTATTTGGGTCGGTCTGCCGGTCTGTTTGTTTTCCCGCGGCTCGGGGAGACGGAGCAGATTGCGACGCGTTTTAAGTCGCCGTCCCTGGCAGGTTGCGGCGCGCGGCCGCCTCGGCTCGTGACGCGATGAAGGACGTGGAAATTAAACCCGAGCGCCTCGGGCGTGTTTTGCGCAGCGTGCGGCAACGGAGCGGCACAGATCTGCTTTTCAGCGAGGGCGATCGTGAGGTCGTGTGGCAACATCTGCCGAGCAGCACGCAGGTCAGCGTGTTGCAATCTTTGTAAAATAAAAAAAAAAAATAAAAAAAGACTAAACGTGGACGCGGGCACTCCACCGTCACTCCAGGAATCAAAAGAAAATCGTGTTGTGTGGTTCTTTTCACTAGAACATGAAGCCACAGGTATGCTGGGAACCCAAACTGCTTCTTCCCCCAATCCTATAGTAACTGAGGGTAGCAGCACAGCGGCCTGCCAAAGTTTGAACTGATTTTTTTCTTTTATACGGTTTGTAACATTACCGCTCCAAGCTTTAGTGTACTTTGTTGGGATTTACTGTGATAGATCAAATCAAAGCAGCACGTCACTGTGGAGGGTAATAATACTTACGTTTTATGGTTTGCTATTCTCTATGGGCTTGGCACAGCAAAATATTCCTCTTTTTCTTCCAAAGTGATTCAAAGTGAGACGGAGAGTGTCTGTGAAAAGCCACTTTGATTTTCTGGGCTTGCCTCAGAGTATCCATTGGATTTAGGCCTGGACTTTGACTGGGCCATTCTAACACATGCACATGCTTCGATCTAAACTGGATTTACACTGAAATATTGAATGAATAAGTGATCCCGAATGTTAAGTATTCATTCTGTATTTAAATTAGGTGGATTATCCTTTTACACTGCTGGTCAAGATACCTGGAAACAGTAATTATTAACAAATTATGTCCCCTAGAAAGTAATAGTTATTTTACTTACTACTATTTCCAAAATCAGTTACCTTAATGACTTTACTTTAAAAAAAAAAAAAGAATATGGAATAAAGCAATATTATACCTTCCAGCCTAATTCTATTCTTCCTGCATATTCCATCATATAAAACGTAATCAAATGAAAGTGACTCTTTTTAAAACTTTCGTTCACATTGCGTCACCAAAAGTTTTAATGAAATGTGACAGTCTCTGAAGATTTTGAAGGATTCTGTCTCCACATTTTGTTAAAACTGTATTTCTTCCTATTCCAACACTTTATTTTTCAAAAAGTAAAAAATAAAAAAAACTTTATTTTTGTGTCTTTATCGAAATAAGCGTGAAAGTCAGCGACAAGACGACCCAATTTAAATCAGTCTCTCCTGAAGGTCAGGAGCGTCAGACGCAGCGCGGTCCTGATGCTGCCCCTCACCTGCCCGTCACCATGACGACGGAGGCCGCAAACAAAATCATGGCTCAGCAACGGCGAACGTAGCGATGATATAACGCCGTTTTTGTTTTTTTAATAAACGTAATCCATTATTTTACTCGTTAACTGAGAAAGTAATCTGACTGCATTACTGCGTTGCCACTGCTAATTTGTCTAAAAAATGATTTTCTGCCAACAGTCTCCCTCCACTTTGTAGGTCTGCTGCATTTAAAAACAAAAACAAGAGCCAAAAACTGCAGCGGTGACGCGATGGAACACAGAAAAGTGCTGAAGGAGTATCAGTAGCCGCCGTGTCGCGATGAAGAGCTCACTGGAAGGATCCGCCTCCCACCTCCTCCGCCCTTTGCTTTTGTCTCTAATGTGGATCCGGGATTGCACGGGCCCCTGCCCTCAGAAAAGCCTCTGTCTCTCTCATAAAAATCACATCTATGGCCGTGGAGAAGCTTACACTGTAATCCTGCATGACAGATTGAGTCTGCCACTGCAGCACTCTCTCCCCCTCTCGTTTTCCCCACATTTTTTTTTTTCTTTTTCTCTTTCCTCTCCATTTCGGCAGAAACTTCTGTGGCAGCGGGCGCGTGCTCCGGCATGCAGACACCTACATTTGTCAAGCAAAGCGTAATGTAGCTCCTCGGCGGCGGCACACACCGGCATAATGCGCGCTCGCATGGCTGTTCGCACTTTTTCTTTTTTTTTTTTTTTTTTTGCATTAGTTTTGTCACCCCCTTCAGCCTGAAAATGCAACAAAAAGGCCCCAGAGCTGTGTCTGCTAAAATATTTTCAGGACACTCTAAGGGGAGAATAAATAGCTGTCGGGTGTCGTGAATAGAAAATAGGTTTTCCCCTTTTTTTTTTTTTTCTCCTTTCTTTTCCAAAGTGAAAAAGAACATAATGTAAAAGAAACCGTCACGAAGACTTGCGCGGCATAAGAGAGTGAGTCCCAGTGGGGAGGCTAAGGAAAGTGAGAGCTGGAGAAAGTAGAAAGATGACCTGGATTGGGGTTTTATTTATTTATTTTTTTTGCATTTACGCTCCCATGGCAAGGATTACTGCACTCCAGCAAAAGCGGCCTCCGCCTTACAGGACGTTTCGATGCTCCTGGAGCCTGATTTGCACATGTGCCTTCTTATCTACTCTCCATCTCAGACTCTTTCTGCTCCCTCCTTATCATTCACTCTTTAAGTCATTTTTTTTCACCCTCCCCCACAATCTGCTTCACAATCTCACCCTCTCAGTCATCATTTCATTGTCTCTCCTTGAGTATTAGCCGTTCAGAGATCCGTCTGTGACGCGTGGTAGAAGTTATCACCCAAACTCCATCGCCGCCTCACTCTATCTCTCTAATCTTCCCTAATCTCCCATCCCAGAGTGAAGTGAGAATTAGTTTCTCACTCTCTCTCATCAATCTCTCGCACCTCCCCTTCTCCCACTTTCTTCTGGCGTCCTCCTTCTCCTCGTCGCTCTTCCTTGCCCTCCCCTCCCGCCTCTCGGGTGGATCATCTTCACCAGCTGCTTTCCTAATCCTCCTTGCTCGGTTTGTCTCCCCCTCTCTGCTCGCCCCACCTCGTCTTCTGCTTCATGTCATCAGCAGAGCTGCAGAGGTCATATCTGCTCAGCCCTCCATCACCTTCATCCTTCCATTTCCGCCTTACTGCCTCGGACATGTTTTTTTTTTTTTCCCCTCGCTCTCCCTTCGAAAAGGCTCCCGGGACGTCTGCATTTGGCCGTGTCGGTTAACCCCGAGCACCGTCCTCCTCACCGGCTCCTCGCTCCGAGGAGAGAGAGAGAAGGTCGCGTCGACGCTAATTATCGCACAGGTGAGAATGCCATCAGAAGGAAACAAGCACAGAGTGAGTCTCAATAGATTCGTCCTTACAGATCGAGCATGTCGTCACCGATATCCAAACTAAATGTTTTATAACATTGGGACTGACACAGATATCAACGTCGGATCAGGGATTTCAACCATTTTTTTAGAAATAAAAAATGTACTCATCTTTGAGTACATACCTATATTACAGAAGAAATGCTTTCAAATAAACGATCAGTGGTTTGATCATTGGTAGCTCTGCTGTTTATATATTTTCCCATCAACCCTTGAACACCACAGTACTTTCCAAACTTGATTTATAATTTACCATGACTCGAACTTAACTCAGTCTTGCCTGAGGTTAGCATGAGCTGAAGCAACGCCTGAAGGATACAGAAATATCTACAAATTGTTACGGAAAGCGTCCGTCGTCGTTCCTCCGACAGTGAGATTCCACCTCTCCATCCTGCTCACGACGCACAGGAAGAGAAACGGCTCGTCCGGTTCTGGCCAGCGGCTGCAGGAAATGGGCTCTGTGTTCGTTTACACCTCCAGCATAAAGGAAAGTTACCGGCTCGTAATTTAAAATTCCCAGAAACTCTGGTCTACTTGGAAAAATAGATTAAAAATACAAAAAAATAAAACATAAATCTGTCAATTAATTTCCAACTAACGTGATTAAAATTTGAAAGAAAAAAAAAAAGTGCCATCAGGGAATTTCTTGAAAATAATTATTTCCTCCCCTTCCCTCACGAATAAATGTGCTCACATCCAACATAATTATTTCTTCCTCCTAAAATCTGCTGATTTACTAAATGTACATTTATGTTAGGACCTTTCACGCATCCTTCCAGACACGTTTCTGTACCCACATGTACAAAATGAATGAAAAGCAGCCTGTGGAGTTATGAATGGAGTCACGTGAAACGCTCCGTCCTGCTCAGCAGAAATGTTCAGCGGCCTTATTTGTCCGGGCCGTTGCATTTCACCGGGACAGCTTCTCTTTCTGCGGTGTGATGGGTTTTGGCAGGTGCTCTGGATTGCACCCCGACTGCCCTGCAACTCTTTAGAGCGCAGGAAGCACTGATCACAGCCATCAAAGCACACATAACCGCGTGGAGGACGGCGCCGCGGAGAGGAATTAATAAACTGAAAGGTTAAAGGCCAGCAATAGAAACAGTCCCCTTCAGCAAATCATTTCAGAGATCCAGCTTTATTTATTTCCTCACCCCTCCACACACACACACACCACTTCCTTTTCTTTTTACCTGAAAGTGGAATGTTGTGAACCCGTGTTACAGTCTGCAGTACATATGCTTCTCTCATTCTCCGCCATGCAAAAGTTGCATGACTCAAAGCACCATGAGCGAGAACAACAAAAAAAAAGAAAAGAAAAGAAATAGACGAAAACATTCATTTCATCAAAAACACACCTGATGTTATTTTCAACTTCAAAATCCCCAGTGGAACGTTTTAGTTGAAAGCAGCGGCTGAGCCTGGGAGAAGCGCGGCAACAGATGTAATATATGGGAAAAAAAACAGAAGTATGTAATTAGGTGGCATTTTTAAAAAATCTAAATACCCGTGTTGCTTTTGCTCCACTTCAAGTTACAACATTAAAAGTAGCTTTTAACCCCCCTATTTAATTAAGACGCATGAAGTCGATAATAAGTAATGCTAATAAGGCCCGAAGTATTGACTCCAGGTTCCTATTAAGGCTTTTCTAAATGGTAGCTATCAGGATTCCTGAGCAATCTTGACTTCAGATTCTAGCTGTTGGAGTTTTCATATGTCATCCCCCAGCAAGCCATGCAGTCCTGCTTGTTTCCCACTTAAAGCTGCAGTACGCAACTTCAATAATAATCAAAAATTTATTTTACATATTTCCTAAAACGATCACTGTGTCGTTACAGAGTAGTAGTGCAAAAAAAAAAAAAAAACTAGCTCTTCTGCTAGCAATGCTACCATTTAAGAAACAATAACTTATAGCCAAAAGGAGGAATCTAGTGCTGTCGATCAAGCTTGTGTATACGCTCCTCACACTGTCCCCCATACTCAGGCGAGTGAGCACAGCCAACGACGATCACGGATAAACTGTTTCCCTGGAGCTGCATGGTATTTCTCTGCCATTAGCACATAGAGAGACACGTACACAAGCATGATTGTCAGACCCTGCTCCTGGTTCTGATTGGTTGACCAGAAGTTTTACATTCCACCAGATTGCAACAGTAGGAGGTAGAGAATATCATTTTCTTTTTCGTTTTATAGATTATCTGTCTCATAATGTCATGACAGTGACAATTTTAACAAAGAAGCAAAAGTCTGTGCTGTAAACAACCGTCCTCCACCGCAAAGAGGGACACGTCAAGCTGAACGAGGTGGCTGTTGATGTTGAGTCAATTTTTGGACGCAGACTGAATGGCTTCGCTCACTTCCTCCTCCACCATTGCTAAAAGACAGACTGCATTTCTAAGACGGCGCAGAAAATCACCGTCATTGTGCACGACGTCTCCTTCTGCTCGCTGATTGGCCCGGTAGAAAATCTACCAGAGAAATCCAAGTTAATGAGAGAAAGCCCAGACAGAGCAGTGAAGAGAGATGAGAATCTAGACAAAGGCCAGACTAAGTTTTGTAGGCTTGGGTCACATTTGCATGCAAAGTGCAAACTACGTTGCTCTAATAAACCTTACATTTAGCAAGCATTTAAAATGTTTTTCATCGTTTACAAAGCTATTGGCCGTTCCAGCTTCCTGTCTGTGTCAGGTGACCTGCTCTGTGTCCAGACATCCCCAACTGCCACAGGAGCAGCCGAAACATGAGCCATTAAACATTTTGTTAAAAGAAACGCAACAAGTTATTAACAAGTCATATCAAAACATAGAGTAAATATTATAGCATTACTATACTGCACTATGCTTATATTCATGGTAATTTTTGTGAAGTCTCAGACTATACCTAAGATGACAACAGGTATCGTCTGTAAATAAAACGCTTGTTTTATGAAAGCGCCTGCTGTTGGGTTGACTCTGCAGCACTGCAGGAGTGAAACTTTTATAACAATTCTGCCGGGTTCAATAGCTAGCAGAGGTCAGCCCTCCGTCAAGGTGAATAACCTTCCCAGCAGTTTAAAAGAAAAGGATCTGGATCCAAAATTGAATGAATTTCTGCTTTGCCCCTGAAGAGCCTCTCTGCTCCAGAAGGTGTTATGAAACTCTGCTCTGGCAAAAGGGCGACAGACGAAACGACAGCAGAGCTGAACGTAAATGAGCCAAATGGCCAAAGCAGCTCTAAACACTTTCTCCTTTAATTTCATTAAACTTACATATTGTACATTAGCCGGCGTGTCACAGCAGAGTGCACCTATTTACATTTCAGAGTCCCTGCGGAAGGCGAGGGACAAATGAATATTAATTCCGCCACGTCTCATTATCATGGAGGCATAATCATGATGAATGCTGCCTTGCTCGGAGTGAGCCTTCAAGTTCGCCAAAACAAAAAGCAGCGGTTCAGGCCGCAAGCGCCGGGCGTCGAGAGCAGAAAATAACACCTGCTTCGCAGTTTTGACATTTACACTGAGAGTGCCCCGCTGAACCGTGAGCTTTTGTTTTGTTTTTTTGGGTTGTTTTTTTGTTGTTGTTTTTCTGGCGAGACTCAGGCGCCACAGAAATGCGAGTGGCCCCGGCGAGAGCACTCACGGTGATAATGTCAGCACGCTGATGTCTGGCAGGCTCGTCCGCAGCGCAATTAGAACAATAAGGGAAAATAAAAGCGGACCTTCTCGACCTCGGAAAAATGTTCGACCCGCTGAAAAATGCAAGAGTCGCCGATGATTGATCCGGAATGGCGAGCAACATCTCGTTAACGGCGTGATAAAAAAAAAAAAAAAAAGAACCTCGAGCCCAATTCATCTCTTATTGCGGTGGCATAATCTCTCACCGAAGATTGCAGGAAAAAAAAGTCGACCTTTGATTTCAGCTAATTAATTCAACAATCACCTGTGGCACAGTTATTGGTACCGCTAACAACCTCTTTTAAATAATTGTAATCTAATTAGTTATCATTAGCGTTCTGTTTTCACGGGGCATAAATATAACATGACGCTGAGGCCCAATTGTCTTCCACTGCCCTCAGCCACTAGGTTAGGTGAGCACACGTCGTTGCAAATGTGCACACTCAGCAACTCAATTCTTATTGTAGCCTATATAATAAAATTAAACTGCTGATGCACTCTGATGTGGATTTCATCTGTGTGTCTATATGTAAATGTCAAAGTTAGCGTTGGTGTCTGGAGTAATACCATCACGACCGCGGTGAGTTCTCTCGAGTTAAATAGGCCTATAACTCTTTAGGCCTGGGGAAACAGGAAGTGTCTACAGTCACTATTTGAACTGCAGTTTTTAATAAATGTACATGCATGGGGCCCTCCTCAGCTACTGCTAGAGTTTGAAGTCTGGGATGAATAAATTAAGTACCAGAAACAGTCTTTTATAGGAAATTAGCAAAAGAGCAAACCATGTGACACATCATAAACGGTGTCAAGTATTGGAAAGCAGCAGAACATTTGCTTTGTTTCCACGGAGCGGTTCTGCGTCGGGCACCAGGCGGTGCAGGTCAGTAAGCTGTTTTACACCGCCGGCATCAAGACTGGATGAGGAGGTAACTCAGATGGAGGCGTGTTCAACCAGGGACACATCTGGAAGTCGCAGGACGGCGATTTGAGGATCCCTGGCAAAGCGTATTTAGGAGAGCATTTCCACAGCCGGCTGTATCACCTGCTTGTAACAAGCAATGACGTTTTTCCAACCCCTTAATTACTGAACTGTGTTGTGGGATGCCAGTGTCTCCACAGTCCAATGGACTCCCAACTGGAGTGGGCCATGGAATGGTACGGTACGGATAAGGTTGTATGGGTTTCCTTTATAGTGGAAACAGATCAAATAGAATACCAAATCCCACCAACCCATTCTGTACCACTCTGTGAAGATATGAAGATAAAATCTGCATGTTGTTCGCAAGGACTCTGCTAGAAGGACGGTTCTCCAACGAGAGCCGGTCACCTTGTCCACCAACATGCAGGTCAGAGGAGAAACTCAATGAGACTCCTAACAGACTCCCATCGTAAGGAGACAGCAGTGCCTGTCGATGTAGTTTATCCAAATAAATAGAACACAGGAAGAGACACAACATAGACTCAAAAACTGTAAGTACTGACAGGTTAGGCACTGAGTAATCGTACCTTCGTGACTATGGTAGGTCATCCAAATTTCACCCTGAAAAAACTGCAGCTGAGCGTGAATTCTTGACCTCACCATGTCTTTAACCATCAAACCTATGCTACTTATTGTTGGGTGTGATGCCAGAAACGTGAACATTTCTGTTCCACCTTCATAAATATAAATGTGGAGTTTCCTCAACTCTACTGAGACTTTTGGCGTTGATCAGACGTGACAACCATTAACCCCTTCACACGGTAACACTCCAAAAGGGTTTGGGATTAATTAAAGGATAATATGTGGCGTAGCAAGCCATGTCAACCTTAAACATGGTGGACGATTGTTGGCCTCTTTCTTGAAAACTTGTTCCAGAGAATCACATCACAACCTCTCCAAAATACTTGAACTTTCCACATGAAACTTTTATGGCCTTAAAAAACAAATTGGAAACAGCTCATCGTTGGGCGTCGTTACAACAGAGACATAGCTCACCGGACACAAACTCAGTTTTCTTTCATGTTGATGTCAGATTGAGTGAGGAGACGGGACACATCCAGAAATGGTTCAAGGTCCTTCCCTTTGTGCGGTTAAAGGATGACACAAAATACTGTCCAATGCAACACCGGAGATTTTCTTCTTCAAGCAATCATTTTTCAACGTCAATTTAAATCAAATTAAAAGGTCTGGCTTCTCAAAATTTGTCAGAGGTTGTGCTTCTACGACCCAAGAAGAATACATTTTACAAATCTTAACTAATTTGTGCCAGTAAATTTCTGCCCGTCTGAATGAGGACTCCAGGATCCATGTGACGCTTCGCTCCAAACAAAGCAGGAGTTTCACCGCTGGCGTGCCTTGTGCACAACATGTGCAAAAAGGTTTTTAAGTTGTAGCCAAGCAGGCTACTTGCTCTGTTTAATAAATACATAACAGTAATAATCTCCTCACAATACTATTACATGTCCCTCTACTTCAGATAAATATTACAAATCCTGTTTGTGCTCCAAAATGTTACAAATCCTGTTTGTGCTCCAAAATGTCCCCGGAGACCTTAATGCTTCATGCTACACAAGTCACAAGACAAAGTGCATCTCCAAAGCACTCAGTCTGTGTGCTCATAGCGTCTCCTGTTTTTGTGTGTTCTCGGGCTTTGCTTAAGGTTGCTCTTCAATTGCACATTAATTGCGTGACTCACGCTATGAGTCACGTGAAGGCAACGAAAAGACGCTAATGCAGGGAGTGAGGGAGAGTAAAGGAGCAGGGGGGAAGAAAAAAAACACAAGATTAGTGAGAGTGGGATAAACAGATAAGGAGAGAGCCCATGTGACGAGAGGCAACAAAGTTATAAAGGTGGAGGGATCAGGGGGTAGAGTGGCGTATGGTAATCCTCACTCCTCCTTGAAATGGGGCAAACGAGATGAGCTGAGGATGAGAGCGGGAGACGAAGGAGAGATGAGAATCACACAGGGCCAAAAAACTGATAAGGGCTGATTCAGGGAGTAGATGAACGCAGGGCCAGGTTATTGTCTTAATCAGGGGTGGATTTGTGGGGCTGCATGCCGCTTATTAATACAGCATGGCTCGAGGAGCCGCGGTAATTCGGCTAAGTGTTTTTGAGAGGGAGACGGGGATGGCTTCGGCAGCTGGAACAAGAGAAGGAGCTGGGTGTAAGTCATTAGCATGCATGCAACAAAGCATGAGAAATCACATTAATAGCGGGGAATGCTAATGACAGTGATTGGCGTAATCACGGCAACAGGAGAGGAAGGGGTGAGATAACAGGAGGTCAGACATTTCCCTTGTTGGTATTCCGCCCGCGTTATTCTGCCACTGTTGATGTGACTCCTTTAAAAAAAAACAAAAAAAACAGCACTTTGTCTCACATTTTCACGGCTGTTGATTGAAGTTAGCCTGCCAAATCATTAATCCCAGAGATTGGCAAAATGTTGTGTTCTTAGATTCTAATTTTACCCTCTCCGTCTATTCCTGAAGTCAACTGACAGCATCATGACTCAACGTCCCACGTCATGCCTGCATCTCGGGCCCAACTACTTTTCTCTCTTGCCTTGAGTTGAAGTGAGTACCAGACTACAAACAGGCTTATCCAGCGTGTCCAGGCGAGTAGGCGTGAACGCCGGGCACAGCCATTAGCCGCGAGAAGAACGACGAACCCAACTTAAGTTGAGTTCCCGAAAGGTAATCCAGAGCTTCATCCTCAATCATTAACCTGCGTAGATCTGCTGGCGTCTCCAGCTGTGGACCAGACCGAGTCGAACATCGTAACCCGCCGAAGTGCGGCTGGTGGAGGGCATCTGTTCCGACAAATCAGCAGAGCTACAGTATGTAATCATGTTTCACACCACGCTAATCACTGCAGCCTAATTCATCACTGCTATGAAAACAATCTCGGGCGCCATCGAGGGAGACCAGCTGAGGACAAGCGGAGACGGAGAGACGGGCGGATGAGGAGAGGCTGGAGGAGGGAAGAGAAGGAGGAACAATGGAGAGAGCCGAGCGGGCAACGGCGAAACGCCACAATATTCCCCCTTAAAACTTAGTCATGTTGCTTTCCCTGATTAAGTATGCTGTTATTGTAAGCCCCGGACATGGAGGTAGATTCTTTAACCTCGACATTCCCAAGGGTTACCTCAGCCACTTGCTGTCCTTTTATCCTTGGGCACAATTAAGATAAAGGTTCAAATATTCAAACTGCAACATTTCTTCAAGAAGCAGACCCATCATCAGGCCTCACTGATTCCTCGTGTCCAATTTACCGACTGTGAGAGAAAAATATCCTTTTCAAGCAAGTTAATGACCAAACGCGAATGTCAACTGTTCCTAAGTAAAGTCAGGAAAAAACTTTCATTAAAGTTTTTAGGGTTTTTTTTGTTTTGTTTTTACTCATTGCCAATACATTAGCAAAAAGACGTTCCAAAACATCTTGACTAAATAGACCCCAAACATAAGAATAAGTCTGACACTTGCATTAAGTAGGTATTTTATGTTTTGTGTGATTTTCATTCTGTATTTCATTTCAGAATTAAAATCAAACGAAAAACTGCTGATCATCAGTAAAACGAGGTGTAATATGTCGTAACAGTCCAAGCTATTTCCCATTAAAAATATAAATGCACTCAAATGTATTAGTGAGGGTATTTGCATGTGTAGCTTCTTTGCTGAAGCCGTTTTCTGCCGTTTTCTTACCAACTAAAACAATTGTTTTAGTTGGTACTTCCTGTTTTAGTTTACAAGTTCCTGTGTTGTAAACTAAAACAAACAGCTAAGAGCCAAGAAGGGATGGATTTGCCTGAAACTGTTATTTTGACAAAACAAAAGTATGTTGAATGTGCATTTGAAAAACCTGGAGCACTTTCAAAGAGTTTCTCTACTTAAATGTTTTGCTAACTATTAGCCGTTTTTATTTTCGACCACAATTTGTCGAGTATATTTGATCTAAATCTGCCCCTTTTATTCATCTCTAATGATGTTTAATCTTGAGAGAAACTTTTTGTCAACTTTGTGGTTCCTAACTGTCCCATATAAATGGAATTGGCATTTCCTAATGTTGGCGTCCATTTTGGAGTCTCCCTCAGCGCTAAGCTGAAGGGGCAGTTTTCCAATGAGACATATTTGATTATACACAACTCAAACTCTAAAATGCCTAAACTGATCACACCTGAACTGAGTATTTCTACACTGCAGTCATTTTCATTAAACTTGTGATTTATTTATTCTTTTCATGAACAGATGTAAAAGGAAAACTTTTACATCTATTAAACGTCGTTTGTGATTTGTAAGAGCCCTCTCCCCAAAAATGGTTCATCTCAATAATGTTGTTGCAAAATCTGCCAAAATCTCGCCTCATCTTGTTTTGTGAGTTTTATTTCTTTCCAAAAAGCAATCGCGACCAAGCGAAGTGTGGTTCGTCTAGAGATCGCTTAAGTCAAACTTGGAAATCCTCTCAAGTGACTGAGCCTCTCCGTCGACGGCCCCTCTCCCCTCAAAACTCCTCAGCTCATCTGAACCCGGGCCTCATTTTCACCATTTCGAAGAGCGGGGCTCTCGAAATCCCTAATCCGCCTTCTTATAGCAACACCCGAAACGAGTCAGACATCAACACCACACAAGGGTGAGTGGCAGAACATGGCGAGCTTCAGATCGGAGGAGACAGAAGATGACGGGCAGGGGATTGTGTGCCCATCGAACCCGGTCTGTTGGTCGTATCAAATTCTTCTTTAATTAAAAGTCTAAATCCTCCTCACTTTAAAGCCCCCTACTTTATAATTAACACTCTGATCTTACCCTCTCCCTCACAGCTACATATATAAAAAAAAGAAAAACAATTAAAACTTTTGCAGTTTTTTTTTTCACTTTAAAATCCATTAATTAAAAATCACCAATGAACAATGGTGCAATATCGAGGCAGATCCCCCCCCCACTTTCCTCATCAACCCTCTGGTTAATTGATCCTAATGGCAATGTTTACCGAAGGGACGCTGGAGAAAACATTATCATTTTACCTCACGTAATTGCCGCCTTTAAAGAGGGACGGCCGAAAGGGAGTTGGGATATTTGAGATCACAGGGAAAGCGGATTTCGCGGGCTCCTCTGTGGTTTTGACTCAGGGGGGTTTGTATCTCTTTCGAGCTTTTAGAAAAGGTTGGAAGATCTGGTGCACTTAAAACAGTTCGGTTAGGAGAATTAAGAGACGCAGGCCTCCGAGAATAGGAGGGAGGGAACGCTGTAATTTTCCTGTGGTCAGATATCAGTGCAGCGCAGCCAGCAATACCCTTTGTTTTTTTATTTTTTTATTTTTATTTTTTCTCCTCTCCAACCCCCAGACCCGGGCCATCCATCAAAACTCCATTACCCAAAATCCATCATAACAGCTCCCCAACAGCGGAGACCGAATGCTTTTATTTTTCAGAGGACCATAAATACACTCACAACTTCCTCAGTATATTAACTTTCTTTCGGCCCTCTCTCTCAAAACAATTTCGACTTTTATTTCCTCCCGACTTGGTCTCCCCGCCGCCCTCACCTTGGGTCGAGAGGCGACTAATGAAAGGCCGCTCTCGGAGGAGTGCGGCTCAGTCTTATCACGGTCTCTCTCTCTCTCTCTCTCTCTGCCATTTCGACGTGAAGCCGGCTATAAAAAATTCAGGGCAGCTGCTTCCGTCGCCACCCAGGAGCGTCCCTCAGACGCCTCAGGAGCAGAGCCGTGCACCTGTCTGTCTTTCTACCCACTCTGGATTTGTTTTCCCCTCTTTTATTTTTCTTTTTCTTGAGCCCATTTCTTAGTCTTCTGTCTTTTTCCATCTTTCTTTTCCATGAGAAATCCGATACCTTCAGCTTCATGTCTTAGCTATTTACTACCTTTACTTCGTTAAGCCAGAGTGAATTGACCTTGGTTATTAATATATTCTCTTTCCCACGAAGAAATGGAAACAAGAGGAGAAACAAACATTGATTTTCCTTCAGTTATCCTTTTCCTGTCTTGCTCAGTGATGCTTTTGTTTGGGTTTTTTTTATTTTTATTTTATTTTGAAGCGGCAGAATTGGAGAGAAAGGGCATGGGGCAAATCATCCCGTCTTATTGTGAGTGATGATGTCATTAGCGTGATCCCGGACCAGTCTCGCCGCTGTACTTAGCATGTTTTCGGCGCGCTTTGACGATTTGATTAGCGGCTTTGTACGTGCAGCCGCTGCACTGCTCAATCAAGGCTGTCAATAAGAAGAGGGCATAGAATGACTGCTGCGTTTTATTATTATTATTATTATCATTATTATTATTACTGCTGTGAGTCAACGTCTGAAAGCAGCTAAACAAACGTCACGACGAAGAAAATCGTTGCTACAGAGATGCAGATTTACTTCAGCAAACTTGTCCGGGGAAACATGCACGGCTTCCCCTGACAGATATGTTAAGTTGCCTTTCTCTTCTTCGCCGCTTGTGGAAACAAGCAAAGCACAACAGGCCTTTGGCATGAAAATGTGCCCCGCTGATAGATCTTCCCGCCTTCCTGCTTCACCAACACATAATCTAAATTACATGAACATCTTACTGAGCCATCTGTGAGCCAAGATCTTGATTTTTTTCTTCTTCTTCTTCTTTTGCCTTTTTCAATATACCAGGGATCAACTGAGCATTTCTTGTTCCTGTTTGTCTCAATGCAGACCACTCTTTGAAGTGCCAACATGAATATATTTAAAACTAGCGCGCAGTTTGATGTGTGAATTACTCAGAGAGTGGAGGCTCAGGTATTAAGAAGCGCAAAAATAACACATAAAATCAGGTTTCATTTGGTGCATTTGGAACAATCAGTGTGCAATTTGCATGATTGAAGCAAATTTGCATAAATATCCTTTTTTTGTTGTTGTTTGACAATCTCATGCGATGATGCTTTTTGGGCCTCAATAAAGAAAATCGGGAAAGTCCACTTTAATAAAAACAGCCAGTTCTCGTGGTGTCCAGCTCGTTTCACATCTGCTTTTGACGTTTGTCTACTTCCAGTTTTATTTTGCACGCTAATCTTGTCTTGCTGCACTTCCTGAGTTTCCCACCAGCGATCCCTCCTCCACACCGTTTTATGTTTTGACCCGTTTCCTTGTCTTCCGGTTTAAATTTGTCCTCCATTTCAAATGTCGCCAGTGATTCTGACTGTGTGTGATTTTGGACTTGCCTCTGATTGGATTGCACGTGTGTTTAATGACCTTTGACTCTTCGCAATTGTGTTGAGTCAACTGCAATAAAACAATTTGAGAAGACTCATTAGGTGCGTGGTTCTAATTAGCGGCAAAAGCAACAGTTTTAAAGCTGCTACAAACTTTGACTGCACATGAATTCTCAAGCGATGTTGTCGTAAAACTTAAAAATCCAGTGCAGGAGCGCCGCTACTTTATATACAGAAATTAGAACAAACTTAGAATCCAGAGGAACTCCTATTAGTTTATCTAGAGAAACTGCTCATTATCTAAGATCAATATTAGGATCATCTACTGTATTGAATCAAACATGGAGAACCAAGATCAAAAATCCAGAGAAACCCCGACTGGTTTATACGTTCTTACTCTTATAAAACATGGGGAACCAAAATGTAGCTTTATACTTTAATTTTGCTTTTCTTTTGTTATTGCGTTTGTGTCTCCTCAGCGACCCGCGGCTCCCCAGTGGCTCTTTGGAAATGGGAAAAGATGGGTGTGGGAAATGTAGTTTTTGTTTTAATATGGCTTCTGTAGGAGGACAAACACGACTCAATCATTCTTAACGTTTTCCAATGCCATAAAAATGTGTAGAAGAAACATTCAATTCTACAATTCTTGGACCGAATCGTCTGCATTCGTTGCCAGTGTGGAAGGATTTTTCCTGATTGTTTGCTCTGGAGCGACAAAATGTCAAATAACTAAAAGTACACCTTGATAAAGGCCGAACCTACAAATAAAAAAAAACTGAAAACATACATAAATAAGTGATGCAGTAATTTTCATCAGTATACATTTAGTATGACACTTAGTGATATTATTTTGTTTTGTTGCTCAAGGCTGCGTGTGAGTTGGCATTAAGGCTGAGCTATGAATTGGAAATAAACAGACACCTACAAAGGTTTAGGAACTGAAAGAACAACCTTTGAAAATAGTGTCATTTCAAAGCTAATGCTAGCAGCCCACTAGCATTAGCATTGTTTGGGTGGCTGGGCGAGTCCTGCCCAAACAGAGAGCTTGGGCTAATTAACAAGCTAACCTCAGTTTGCTGTACCTCTGTTTCTCTATCACACCTCCAAATAAATCATGCTATTCTTTCCAATAAATATTTGAAAACTACTGCCAAGCTTTTTATACACGTAAATTCACTCTGGAGCAGCGACACAAAAATGTTTTATGTCAAAGCAATTACATCATTTTGTCATTTTGTGTAGTCTTGTTTGAGTACTGGGAAGCCGTGGCATTCTTTCCCAGTTCATCATACTGTTCATACTGTGACAATTGCATAGCAATTCAACATGTCAGCTCCCGTCACTGTCCTCTGCAGGGAGCTCTTATCTGCCACTTTGCAGCTGGAATCCCTCGCGTGAGACGTAAACAGACTCAATGTGACAATAGGAGAAAATGAAATTTTGATATTTTTTTTACCCTAATGTTCAGTAATATTTTAGGTATTTCATTGTTTTGTGTTAAAATGCAGCCTTACCTAACATGTAAGTAATTAAGCTACCAGATCAGACATTTTAAGTTACGCCAGGATTTGCTGAAACTCCAGAAAACATACAAAACGTACTCAGTCTCAGCAGATTAAAGAAAATTTGTCACTCACTGAAGTCTTTCAGGTTTTTTTTTTATTTGAATAAATCAGTCCATTAAAATATGTTAATATTTCCTCTTTGCCCATATACATTTTTTATGTGCTTCGTGGCTCCTTCTAAAAAGCCCCTTCTGTCTTATAAGCATCGTTTCTCAGCCTTCCTTCCCACTCTTACGCTACCATGTCAATTATTTATTCATCACCCCACTCAGTAAAAAAAAAGTCCTTATTGTCCACACTTTTCCCACATGCCTTGTCAGAATACTCTCAGGGCCACACTTTCCTCTTCACCGAATGTCCCCCTTTTATTCTCTTCCTCCAGCTCTTTTCCTCGCTTCTATTCCCTCACTTACTGTAATTTTTTTTTTTTCTTCTCCCGGCGTCGTACTTCTGCCTCTCTGCTTCGCCATCAATCCCTCCCCGTGTCCCACCTTTGTTTTATTTCTTAACACTCTCACCCACCTCCCGCTCGTAAGTCTGCCTGCCACGGGCCTTTTTCATCCAATTAAACCCGGAGAGTCGCCGTTATTGTCGCGCCTAATAATGAAGGGGCCCCTGCGTCTCGCGCGCCGTCACGGACACGGCTGTCAATGGGCGGCATCGCTCATCTCTATCGCTGCCGGTTCCTTATTACCGTCGCCTGAGAGGAGAGGAGAGGGCACACGCTGGTCGAAACACGATCAAAAATCTATGAGAGCGGGTGGAGGCTGGGCGAGCGTGTTTGTGTGTGCGTGGAGAGAGCATGAACGAAGTAGAGGGCGGCTGGATGCATGGGTGGATGGATGAAGAGCCTCGGGAGAAAGGGGTGAGAGGAAGAAACTGGATGACAGTGGAAGGCAAAAAAAAATTGCGTGTCTCTGAGTGTCTATGCGTCTGTTTGTTTGTGAATACAGGGTGGGAAAGCATTTGGCTGGTTGGAAGGTGTGTGCGTGAGCGTGAGCGTGTGGGTGACAAAAAGAGACAAAGCTGGAGGGAGTGATGAGATTATTATATGTGCGTGAATGTGAGGCATGCATATACGGAGTCTGCATGTGTGGGTTGATTTATTTGTGTGTGTGTCTACGCGGTGGCAGGCAAGAAGAGATGCTGAGCGTGTACTCGGAGACTGAAGGCCCCCGGAGGCTGTTGTTGCATCCTGAATCCGGGACACACACTGACACGAATGTAATTGGTGGAAACCAGCTCAGATTGTGTATCCGTGGAAATGGAGACACGGTGGACCTCTCTTTCTCCGGCTCTCTGTCCGTGTCTGTCGCTTTTGTTCTCCGTCCTGCCCCCCCCTCCCCTCCTCTTCCATCCACTTTCCTTTCTTCTCTCCTGTTGACTGAACTCTCCGGATCACCGAACACACTCGCGCGTAAATCGCTTTCCCTTTCGAACAATTAGACGACTTCCCTTCTTCTCGACCGCTCCTCCTGTGGGTTGGCTCACGTCTCTCTTAATGTTAAATGTCGATCGACGCATCTGACAGAAAGACCATCAAGAGAACGAATGTCACAGAGCGACTGACATTTTCTATTCCTAATTCCACGGCGTGAATAATTAGCTTTCCCATTTCTTCTGTCATTTGGTCTTTTACCTTTACAGAGGCTAAATTTCCATTAGTGTTCAGGATAGCCTGAGGCCATCAGCTTCTCTGTGCTGACACAGAAAGTTGGTTTGACACTACAGAGTACACTGTCTAACACACTACATGATGGGGGGAATTTGAGGAACTGTTATCCTTGACAAGGAGACAAGGTGTCCAAGATTGGGATTTATTTCAGCCTGGCTAAGACATTCGAGAAGAGGCTTTCATCAATACCAAGTCAGAGCCTGATATATAATTAAAATCTATATGTATGTATAAATAAAAGGAACAAAGTATATTCAATGAGTTTTAAATGATCTGTGTTCGTTTTTGCAGCACTCGATTCTCCCACCAGAAACGTTGCCGTCACTGCTGTCTTGTCCGATCCATTTTACTTTACAGCAACAGGCGTGTCGTCCCAATTCGATTGCGGTTTTTTTTCTTTTTTTTTTTACAGAACGTCATTAAAATGGAGCCCCGGCTTGAGTTGAACTTAGTGAAGAAACTTTAAATGCATTGCGCTGGAACACCGATGGCTTCATCGCTCGTTTCTCGGGACGTTTCTGACATGTGAAGCTACATCTCAAAAAAACAGAATGTCGTAAAAAAAAGTTCAATGTTTTGCCACTCGTTTCTGAAAGTGAAGCTCATTACTCAGAGTGGAAAATGCCGAGTCGTTATTTCTTATTACTCTGATGAGTAGGACAAGCTAAATTTGTGTCCTTGACATTTACGATATTGTGACAAAGTTGGAAACTTCAGGTGTGACTCCCTCGTTAGCTAGTTAACTCGAAACACCTGCAGAGGTCTCTTGAGCCTCCAGAGGCTCTCTCGGTCTGGGTCAATAGGCCACACAAGCATAATGAAGACCGCTGACTCCACAGATGTCCCAAAGACAGTTGTTGACGGTCTTCTTGAGGCGGGGAAGTCAAACTGTGTCTTTGCTAAAGCCGGTTCCTCGGAGTGTTGTATTTAGCACACGAAAGTTGAGTGGAAGAAGAAACTGTGGTAGGAAGCGGTGCACCACCAACAGGGGAAAACCACAGCCTTGAGGGGATTGACAGGCAAAATGAATCCAGTTTGGAGTTGGAATCAGTGCATCACGAGCCACTCTACACAGACGAACCCACATGGGCCCCTCCTGCTAAACTTCACCCTTTCTTCTCTCGACAAGGTTTGTTGAGATGCTGGTTTTCTTTTTCCCAGCAGAACTTGCACCAGTCCAAACTGCCTTAGATACCAACAGCTGGTTCAGTAACTACGGTGTCGGACGGCAAACTTTCTAACCTGACCTTGCGTAGACCCATCGCCTCCACGCCACAATACTGCATTAATGCGACCAACAAAGTATTGAGTGCATGGAAATGAGCATTTCTCAGAAGCCTGACATTTCTTATAAGACATTCTCTTTATTCCAGAGCTTATGTAATATTCTAATCTTCTGAGACACTTGATTTTCTTTGGGTTTTTTTCTATTATTATTTTCTGTAAACCACAATCATAAGAGGCAATAAATATTTCACTACTTGCAATGGTTTTTGTATAATTTAAATGTTCCTTTCTGAAATAACTTATTTTCACAGTATTTCATTGTTTTTTTTTTTAACAGCTTCAGTCTAACTCTGGTTTCATCTGGAGCAGGGTGCAGAGCTGCTTCAGGTCAACACTGACATGCTTTCTGCTTTGTTATGAGTCTTCAACTTAAATTTCAAAGCAGTTCCAGTTAATGGCATGTGAACGAAAGCCCCAGTAAAAGCTGTCGTTCTGCTTTATAAACTCAGAAGATCGGTGTTATTGAACGTCGTTATAAAGGCTGAAAGTATGAGATCAGCATTTTTGAAAGATGCTGCCTGGTGGCGTTTTGTCTGGTAAAAGTCCCGGACAGCAGACCGAAGAGAAGTCAACACTGAGAACAATACCGATCACTTGGAAAAGAAAAAAAATCTGGGATCAGATCGGGACACTCCAAGTTCCTCTGAAACCT
Organism: Poeciliopsis prolifica; assembly: GCF_027474105.1. Taxonomy (NCBI): domain Eukaryota; kingdom Metazoa; phylum Chordata; class Actinopteri; order Cyprinodontiformes; family Poeciliidae; genus Poeciliopsis; species Poeciliopsis prolifica. The sequence continues at coordinate 6,246,883 of NW_026562383.1, forward strand.
AAAGAACTGGACGATTTTAATTTGAACGAATATTTCTGTATTCATGTCTACGGCATCTGTGTATGTAAACGTCTGGCTGCCTGTACGTCCTCCTACACTTACAAAATGAAAGCACTTCCTCCAAATTCAGGTCACTTTCTCAAGTCCGAATTTTGGAAAAAGAAAGCAAGCAGAAAAATGAATTAAAAGTAGAAACGCCTGCAGAAAAGTCATGATCCCGACCTTAAAAATGAGAAGGTTATTTCTGCCGCTCCCTGTCAGATTCAATGTTGTAATAAAATCTAGCAGGAAAAAAAAAAGGGGGGGGAAATTAAGCCTGGAGTTAGATCTGTTGCATCAAATGTCAGCAAGCGAGATCATCATGGAAAGTCCAGATCAAATCCTACATCTATGCTTATTTTCTTTCCACTTCGCCTCACTTGTGTCCAAATCCTTTAGGAGAAGAATGAAATCTCCGCGCAATCGTGACAAAACACGCCAATGAAAAGAAAACAGAGATGGATCGCCGGTTCGTTTTTCACTGTTGTTTTCCGAAGAAGAACACAAGTAAGAACAATGTTGGCTCCAGCCATCAGTAATAAAACACACAAAGGTGTGTGGTGGTTTGTTTTTTTTTAGTTTGTGTTATTATTATTTTTCCCTCCGCCTCGCTGCCTGTCACTCCTGATAAATAGCAACGAGCTGTGCTGACCTCAGACGGTCTCGCAGGATCAAAACCTGAAACATTTCCCCCACCCAAAACTAAAAAAAAGAAAAACAAACTTCAGTTTCTTTTTCAAGACCTCGGTTCAATTGAAAGAGCAGCGGTGCAAGGGTTAATCCCGACTGTGCGCCGTTGCTTCTACATTCAATTACCTCTGGTTAATACGCCCGTTCAACCTTCGCTGTCAAAGCGGGAGAAGAGCCAATTCCCTCTTAATTCAGTCGGAGGCAGTGCGTCTTCAGAGGAGAGGCAGGTGGAAGACGCTCACCGTATTGCCAGGACCGGTGAGGCACTGGAAAATTATTTGGTTTCGTAAACATGTTAGGCTCAGCGGATTACCGCTGATTGGTGTCAGGCTGATTGATGAAGAGGGAGGCCGAGTCAATACGCGAACGCCGTGAAGTGCACAGGTTGCAGCGCGAAGGGAGGTGCGCGCCTTTCTGGGAGAGGGGTGAGCACCCGGGTGACTGAAGGCCTCCATTTTGGCGCCTAAAGACATTTGTATTCAGGCCCAAACGACTTTTAGAATAAGCCTGTGATGTGTCACTGAAACATAATCAAACGCATAACTCCACTATTTCCCCAGCGCTCCATCCATCCAGGAGGAAAGTTATCAGTCTCCATCTAAGCTAGAGTTACAACAGCTACACTGTTTTCTAAGAAAAGAAAAGAAAGAAATGCTTATATCCCTTTAATTTTTCCACCTTTTGTTGACAGTTTACTGTTTCTTATTGAGATTTGATGCGACACCCCAACAGAAACTTGTGTATAATTGTAAAGTGGAATGTTTTCCACCTTACAATTTTCTCAGAGATTTAACTGCATTTGTATTCTTTCGGAGTATCTCTCCATCAGCTTTGCACATTTACACATTTTCTTCCCCTTTCGTTTTTTGCAAAACAGCTCAAGCTCAGTTTTATTGGATGGAGAGCGTCTCTTGCCTCAGACTCTCAATCGGATTACTTCCTGGCTTTGACAAGGTCATAACAACACACAAGCAAGCTTTGATCTAAACCAAGGCTTCTCAAACTGTGGGGCGTGGCTTACTGACTGGCTTACTTTCAACACCTGACTCGTCTGTCACTTCTTCACAGAAGCCTGTTCTGTGGATTCCCCAGTGACGGTTGCCGTTTCGACATGTATTTCTCTCCATCCTGAGACGTGCACCTTTGCAGTCACTGTTGTGATTGCTTCAAATGCGAAGGTTTTTAAATGGCAATTTTTGTCCCGATTTCCACCTCCTGACAATCTGTAAGGGAATCTAAAGAGATGTTTTAGATCGTACCGTCTGGTGTGGTGATCTGGTCCACTTGGAAGGATGTTGGGACTTTGAACTTGTAACTTTGTGCGGTGTCTCCCGAGGACAAATGACAACATTCTGTTGAATGTGTCAGAAAGCGAGGTGACGAAAACACGGAGGTGAGTTCAAAAGTACAAAACACTGGTCCACCATGGCAGCTGCCATGGTGGACCAGAAAGTCAGTTGGACGTTGGAGACGTCTTTGAATTATTAAACATAGTCCAGAAACTGGTGCTAATGCATCCTCTCGGTCCGCCATGTTGGTTTGCGCTGAACCCACTCTTGGCCTCCAGAGGTTAGGCGAGATGTTTGTGTTACACAACCTGTTACGGTTTGTTTTCCATCAGGTTTTGATCCGTTTAAAATCTTGCCATGTGAGCCAGACATTCGCTCCCCGGCAGCTTTTCACTAAGTGTGTGCGCTCGTGTTTTTTCGTTCCTTCTCATACCATTTACAGTTCGTACGTTCCCGCCCGACAGCCGACCGTAGATGTCCGCTGGCGGTCCATCGGCAGCTTCAGTCGAGCACGCTCTCTCTCACTTTCGGCGCAGATTATTCCCTTCACAAAAATAAATAAATAACCCATCTTGTTCCCATTCAAAACTCATGAGGCAGTTATACATCAAACAGCGTCAGCGGCTTATTGAGCTGATTGCGCATTGCGGCTCCCGAGTTACAGAGCGTCGCAGCGGCAGTGCCGTTAATTGGAAAAGTGTCTTCCATTCGAGGGCATGATTAAAATATGGTGCTCTGTGGTCTCGCGATAAGCACTCAGGGAGATGAGGGAGATAGGAGACGAGCGCGCCAGGAGGAAGCTGGAAGAGAAGAGGAGAGGCCCGGAGGCCCAAGGCACGCTGGGTCGCAATCCAGTGCCTGTGGGGGGTCAGCGGCAAGAGGAAAATCATCATCTGGCTGCGTGAACGCGGACTAAAAGCCTGCGCTTTATCTCTTTGGGCCTGCGAGGAACAAGACAAAAAAGGGAGCTTCACAAAGCCGCTAATCCGGCCTCTGAAAGTCCAGGACAAAGAGTCCTTGTGGCGATGGTTTGCTTTTAGATTTGACTCCGAGTTACATGGATGACATTTCCAGCTGCAGAGGACCAAATGTTCTGACACAGTAATAAGTCCGACTCACAGCAGCACGGATGTATAAAAAGAAAATCCCGCTATCCCTTCGAGATCTCTCCTCCGCACTGCTGTTCGCTTGCCGATGAATATTTATGCCGTTCGCACTTTACCGTGGCCTGATCTCGGCGTGGCCGTTTGTGCTGCTGGAGATGCTTCTTATGAATGTGAAGAGAAAGTTGCAGACTTTGGGGCGTTGTGTTTCTTTTGGGGACGGATGTGTGTAGGAGGACGGGTTGGGTTGGGTTGGATGAGAAGGGGTGGGGGGGATCCCGCCTTTTCTTGTCCTTGATTCCATGGTTTGGTTGTGTGACAGGCCCTGGGGTGCATGAAGATGGTGTGGAAACAGGCTTGGCTGACTGCTTTGGCTCCACTCCCTTTTCCATCCCAGCCGGGAGCTTGTGCTTCCTACCCCCCTCTCTCTCTCTTCCTATGGTCTCTCACACATTACACCTCAAGGTGGGCTTTATCCCTGAATAATTATCCATCTATACTCCACAGCTCCTGGCTCCCCAGAAGTCGAACTGGCTGAACACGGCGTCCGTTGCTGAGGCTTGCTTTGGGAAGGCAGCCGATCTGAGGTCTTTCCCCAGGAGGCTCGGCAGGGGCCAAAAACGGAGCCAGTTAGCACGGATGGATCGCCCGTAACCACAGGGTTGGTTAGAGACACAGCCAGACTCACCCCGCCTGTCCCCGCGTCGACAGAAACAGCTGCACGCCTCGACACCCGTTGTGAAAATAAAAATGGATTCTATTTTCACAGCCGCTCTGTTCGGGAGCAATGAGGCGTACAGAAGAGGTAGAGTAATTATAGGAGCCGGGATGTGCAGATGAATGCAAACAAATGTTTTAGGGGGGGAAATACTTGTAGCAAGAAGAAATAACTCTGGGAGGATGAAAAGGGGAGCTTCTTCACCGATAATAACTTACTTTGGGGATTTTGTTTTCGTTTTAACCACAACCGCTTCTTTGCGCGGATAACGTGATTTCACTTTTCCGCAGCTCCAAATTTAATCCGAGTATTTTCAACTTTCTTCTTTTGTTTTGCCATTTCTTCACCCAGCTTCTTCAGTTCATCCTTGCACACAGCTGTTGATGTTTAGCTCAATGTCACCCGTTTCCACTCCAATACACATCCCAACAGCATTCAAGCTGGTTTTGGCAATGGGGTTTTTTTTGTATACTTGTTTTGCAATAAATCACTTTTAATGGGATCCTGCCGGCCACCTGCATGAACTTGAGTCCTTTGACAACAATTTTTAGCATCTCCGAGATGACGGCGACTAAAAACAGCAAAAAGTACAAACATAAAAAAATTACTCTATTGACAAAAAACAACAAATTGTGCATTTAGTCAAAGCACAAGCAAATTCATCAGTCAAAAACTTTTACAGCCAGATAGTTGAGCACTGACAACATCTAAAAGTTGCTTACACTCACTCATTTAAATGAGCTCCTTCAGAGTCAGGTGATTTTTGGAGCTTATTCCCAAGACAGAATATTTGAATGCTTTGCCCTGCGAGCGCAGCACAAGCCCCTGGCACAGTTAACAAAACCAGGCTATGTGAACAAACACGCTCAATTCTTGCGCATCAAAAATGGAGGGATGCGGGACGTAAAGGGTGGGAATAATTTAGTAAACGGGGATGATATGCTAACACTTTGATCTTGGCACAGACAAACTAGATCATCAGTGCCTACTTGTCACACCACCGGAGCTCCAAATGTCTTCTCCGCCAATGGAACAATAAACCACAGTTATTTTTAAAACATTACATAAAGGTTGCCTTCGGTTTTTATCTGGATATGTTAGTATTATGTGGTGACATCTGTTTTTTTTTTTTTTTTTTTTTTTAAGGAGTCTCTGCCCGCTCCGTTCACCTCAACTTCCGTGTCCCCTGGTGAACCTTGACGTCCGCCAGCCATCGATCCGAGGCCTTGAACCTCAGCCAAAGAGCTATCAGCCGCTTACAGTGTCACTTTCAGAGGGAAATGGATTGCCACGATGGGAGGTGAAAGATGAGAGAGACAGAAGAGAGTGGTAGGGGGTAAAATATCTGTGGACAAACGGCCGACGTAATCAAATCACCCTCATCGGAAGCTCATCAGTCATTGCTTAGCAGCTCACTCTGTGGGTTATTAGTGTGGTGCGTGTGTGTGTGCGTGTGTGTGTGTGCGTGGGTGTGTGTGTGTGTGCGCTCGCGCATGTATTTGATCGCATTAGCAAACCTGTCCTGGTCGGAGCAGCGTGTTTTAATTTCGGCCAGCTAAGTGGAAGAGTTCAGGAAAAAGACAAGAGTTGGTTTCGCAGAGAGCAGCGATAAAGCCGAGCTTGATTAAAGTTGTCAGATGAAACTCTGGTTGGTGCCGGAAAATTTTCTCGACTTCTGAACAGCAGGTGCTTAACATCTAACATTTATCTTTTATTAAAAGTTTATATTTTAAAGAAATGCATTTCTCGCTACGGTCCCTTCTACAAGCTGTTGGAGGACTTTTTTTTTTTTTATCGTTTGGTCTTTTGCTAGATCTATAGTCTGTGTGAGAATTTAAAAGCTCTTGTGAGCCCCCTGCTGGCCTGGAGTCTCTTTACAACTTCTGGCAAATTAGCGGTGAGAAAAAAAATCTTAAGAATTGCCATGAATTTCACAGCATTGTTTTGTTTTTTGGATTAAATACACAAATAAAACCTTTAGAAAGTTTCAAAATGCTTGAGTTTCAAAACTGAAAAAAAAAAATCCAATAAAAAATAATCTCCCTTATAAATAAAATTATTTAGATTCTATTGGCACAATTTGTCTTAAATGTTTGTGATAAGACTGCGATGTCATCTCATACTGGCTCACGCCCATTTAGCATTAATTTCTACTTTTGGCGTGTTAATGTATCTCTGCGGACATACAGAGCACTGCACAGCAGGAAACGAGTTTATCCCATCAAACCCTTGCTAAAATTGGAATTATTTATGCAAACCCAAAATGTATTTCCATTTGATTTTTCTGCTGACTTGAATAAGTAAATATATTCAGCTGGCCTTGACAGTGGGATTCCTAACGATGCTGTACTTCAAACATGATTTCCACTTACCGGCTTCTTCTTTCAAGGCTTTTAACATCATAGAAAAGAACATTTTTGAATATGCAAAAAAAAAATTTTAAAAGGGTGAGGATTGGCGTTTTCAGCATAACTCAGCCTAAAAATGAGGGCTTTGTTTTATATACACATGGTCAGGAATACAAGAGCAGCTTTAAAAGAAGCACGGTCTGTTGTTTCATCCCCCGCTTTCCTCCACTTTGTTGAGAAAAAGCCTGCAGCAATCCTAGGGGTAAAAAGTTACTTTAGTGAGCAGATACCCAAGCGCAATTAAGCAAAGAATGGATTTTTTTTTTTTTTTCACCATCTTGTTCTCCCGTTCACATATATAGCAGTTCAGCAGTAAAAATCTGAACCTGGAAAGCGCAAAGTGGAAGATTAGAAGTCTTCTGAGTCTCTTCGGCTCCTTCCAGGTGCATGTGGGCGCTTGACAGCAAATGTTAAAAACCCCTTTCCGCTTCTTTTTATCCCCTGACAAGCTTTAAAGACCATGTACTGACACCTAGGTGCTTTTAGAGCTGCAAGCCAGGCCTTTCAGACTAAATTATATGAGCCGTCTTTGGATGTAGCGCGTAATCTATAGAACAACGCGTCATGGTCGGTTTTTATATTCGTTTGGCTGTTTTGTTGTTAAACTGAAGTAAAATGTGCCCTCCCCAAAAACTACCTTTCGCATTCAGCGACCTCACAGAAGCCACGAAGTTAACCGATGGGTTATTTTGAGAGATTTCATTTTGAAAACATGTGGTTTGTGTGTTTTTAATTGAAGTCCTTCAATAAAACACATGAATATTCTTCTAGAATGAATACTCTAGCAGTCAAGTAGTACAAAAAAAAACATTTTTGATGCCCATTGTTAACAATCATAACTCTGCACACTCATATTCTGTAACCAATCATTCAAGGAAATTGTGCTTGTATAAAAACTCTCCTCAATAGTTTCCCTCCTAAAAATGAGTCATCAGTGTGTCGCTCGCATACTGCTGTTAATCCTTGTGGGTTGAGCGAGTCTCCACTAGAATAACCCAAAGCTCTGCGTTTGTGCTGCCTGGGGACACATTGATAATCCGGAGTGTTTTGTTCTTCTGAAAACGTTTATGGGACTCCAGATCAAGTGTTTCTTGATCTTGTGAGCTGGAAACACTCAAGTCAACAAACTGACGATTCCTTTTTTTTTTCTTTAAAGAAAACATGTGCCATCTGCGCACAAAGACGCTCCGATCTGTTGTTGTCCTTTCTTTGGTGTGGATTATTTCAAATCTTACTCGGTAGTCCGACCGACTCACAGCTGTTCCTGCGGTTTCTGCTGGAGGACTCAGGACATCACATCTGCTTCGTTGCTGTAATGGTTACAATTTATCGTCCTCATGGGCGGCGCCATTCTCAAGAACCAGAAACGCTTCCGTCTGCAAGGCTGCTGTCGACGGTACGCCGCTGAGCCAAAACAACCTGTGGGGCTTTTGCTTGTCGCTTGACGTAGCATCACACCCGAGACGTTCAAGGTCTTTGTCCTCTGATTTTTCTGTCTTCATCGCCCATCTTCCTCCATCGCAAACACAGAGACAGATCTGTTGTGTAAATATGTGGTGTAGAATAAGCCTCAGTTTACAAAAAATTAAAAATAAATAAAAAGACAAACGAGCCCGTCTTGAAAATCCTCTTTCAATTTGGGGAAATATGAGAAATAAAATTAACCAGACCTTCTCGGGAGGCGCTGGGGATGCAGTTTCCACTAATATACTAAAAACACCATCATGTGAGTCATTAAAGGCATCATTTCAGCCCCAGTGAAAATCCAAACTTCCTTATCCAGCTGTGCTTTTGATGTTTTGACTGTACATTTGCCAATGACAATGTACATAAAGCTCTTATGTATAAAAAAAAAAAGACAAAACAAAACAGACGTACATTTTGTGTACAGCTGCGAAAGTTAATTTGCATTTCTAATCTTCCAACTATTGACGTGGGTGTTAAAAAACAGAATGACTCGATAAAGTCTACTTTGATGGAGCCAACGCTGCACTCTATATAGCATACATTTATGAAACAAAGCTTCATTTGTATTTCAAAGCGGAAGAGAAACTTTGTCTTTAGATCTTGATTAAGCCAAATCTGAAAAGGGGTGAGTCAGTAAATTTGGCTTTCATATTTTCTAAGTTTTAGAGCGATTGTGTCATAAACTTCGTCCCGTTGTGAGAAATGAATCGGACCTGGTCGTGTGACGAGAGGCTGCGTGGTGGGATTTCAACTGATGTTGCCATGCCGATATGCTGGAGGTTGCAATAAGGGCAGCGCATTAGGAAGCTATTCAACCGAGTTGCATCAAAAGGTGGAATTGTGGCGCCGTAGCGAAGAGAAAAGACCCTCCAGCCATGGAAAACAGTAAATGACCTGACAAACACCCACACTGCACACACTCACTCTGACTGAACGCAACCAACACGCAACGTTATGCATCTCCAGAGGCACAACAGCGACCCGGAGACCTGACATGGCAGACCCAAAGACATCCAGTGAATTGAGGAAGCAGGGAAGAGAAGGATGGATGAAGAGGGAACATTTTCAAGTGGGGGGGGAGAGAAAGTTTGAAAGCTATAAAACGGGAACTGGAGGCAGAAGACGAGGGGGTGGTGTGGGAGGAGAGAGGCGGAATAACAGGAGAGGAGAAGAAGCGATCAGAGAGGTGGAAGGAAGTGTGGGAGGAGTGGGAAAAGACATGAAGACCGAGTGTAAAAACAGAGAAGAGAATCTGAAGCGAGCGAGGGCCCGGGAGAAGAAAGAGGGATGTGTTCTGCATGCGGCCCAGATGAGAGCGAGGGAGACAGGGAGATAAACTGTCAAAAGGAGCTGGGGAATCCGGTGCGACGGAAAGCGAGCGCGGATGCATTTAGATGTAGCCCCGCCCTGCGCGGGAGGAGGAGGGGAGACGCTGGGAGGGGAAGCCGAGCGCGGCCGAAATATCCGGGCGAGAGCCTGGGCGAGGGAGAGCGGGACGGCGGCTGGTGATTCGTCGATGCTATCTGCAGCACGGGTGGATGTGTGTGACACAATCTCAAATTGGAAATCGCTGTTTCAATCTCGCCTCACTCCGCGGCTACCCGCTCCGCCGATAACAAGAGCGGCCTAATTCTATTAAAAATATCCCATGAGTGCGGCGGTGGCTGAGGAGAACACAGCGAGGAGGAGGAGGAAGAGCAGGAAACGGAGGCCGGATGCAAGAGGGAGAAGCGAAGGAACGGCTAACGAGGAAAAGTAACAGACAAAAACCAAACAGTTAGCCCTGAAGTGATTGTGCAGGAAGAAAGTTTGGCTTGACTTCTGCTGTATCTCTGTACCCCATCTGCCCATCTTCTCTCCCAACCTCTCCATCTCAGCAAATCAGCCTTCTTCATCTATCTAACCACCCATCTGCCTATTTATCGCCGTACCCATCTGCCAGCTCTTATCGCCCGCCACAGGTTACTGTTCTCATTTAGGACGCCGCCGCCGCTTCTCCAAGCCTTCCACTCCATCTCCCACCGCTCTTCTCAATCATTTTTGACTCTTCACATCCATTTAGCCGGCTCGCTTTCCTGCACAAAGCAAGCCAACCTCGAAGCTCGACAGCCCCTCTCTGTTTCATCCCGCTCTTCCAGCGCCTCGGCCGAGCGCAAGGCTCCTGACGTCGCTTTGTTTTCCACGTTTGACTGCAGACGGAACCGTGAAGATGACAGCGAACACCAGCAAAGCAATCCGATTCCCTTTAATTAATACGTGCCTTCAATGGAAGAAGCTCAGAAACAGTTTTTCTCACATCAAATCAGACAAAATGTTTTCTTTTTTTAGTAGGCGACGTAGAATATAAGGTAGCTGCAGTAATGATTGCTAAGTCTTGAAAGAATGAGGAGACGCCCTAATAACGTCTTGTTTATTGACTACTGGGATAGGAACCAGTTGAATCATCAGCAATTTTTTTTTTTAAATGATAAAATAGTATTTAAAGATTTTTTTTTAAGTCCTGATGATATTTCAAGATTTGAAAAAGCTTTATCACACCATCACAGTACTTTAAAAACACTATACGGCTTCTCTCTCTGAAGCTACATCAGTGCTGATGTGCACTGATGGTCAGCTGTCTGAAAGAAGGCTGCTGCACTTTCACGCAATGAAGACAAATTCAACTGTTGCTGTAAATACCCAATATAAAATATTTACAAAAGCATAGACAATCATGTGAGGAAGCATAAACCGAAGGAGAGCCACCTGCAACTTGCATTAGGACGCCATTTCTTCAAAAACTAATGGCAAGACTGTTGCTTGTAAGTAAGCTAGCTATGAAGGAAGTCTATTTACAAAGAGCAGCAAGTTTTTGTAGCTAGCCTACTTACAGAGAGTAGCTAGCTTTATAAGCTGATATTGTTCTCTACAAAGCAAAACAGCCAAAGTTATAACAAATTCAGAACTTAAAATTTATAGAAAATTTATTCCACATTTTAGTTCAAGTTTATACATGAATAATAAAAGATTATCAGAATAATCTTTTTCCTTTTGAAAATTCTGATACCACAAAACCATATAGTTTTTACATAAGGTTAGACAAAACATGCCAGCCTATGTCTTGTTTGGAAGGTCATGACCTTTTGCTCTCACCATTTCATGTCTGCCAAGTTGCACAATGCCCAAACTTCTTTCTCAGAACATTATGGTCTTGGTCAATAAGCCGAATATGATTGACAAGTTTTATTGGACAGAACTAGAGTTGTTGCGATCCAGCAAATGTTCTATCCCAGCAGCTATTTGCGATTACAGATTTGCATATACTCATGGTGCAGCGTTTTGCTGTAATTCCATTTATTGTGCGGCACTGCCATTTACTGATTGAGAAAAATGTAATCTCAAAATAATTTCCGAGGCTACAAATGCAGGTTGTGAGACACATAAACAGTTTTCAGGGAGAAAATAAAACAGGTTTTTAGGGAATGTATCACTGACAGAGGTAAATCAAATATCAGACTTCAGGCATCTCATTCATTCGCAACATCACAGTTTTCCTGCAAAATCCCACTCGCTCTGCCTCTAACTTGGTTCTTGACAGATTGTTTGGTTCACTTTATGGGTATATTGTCAGGAGTTGATAGAAAACAGTCATGGTTATCAGAGACTGAACCGGGGGAGGCTGAGATAAAGGTGAGTGTTTCTGTCAAACCCCCCGATTCCCAAGAAAGATGCTGGGAATCCTCACCGGTAGACGACACCACAACGTGCAGCATCCTATTTTCTTTGCGTTTCAAATCTGAACATTTATCCAGCTGTGTGGCAGATAATCCCGTTCACTACACTTGCTAAACCTAAAACGAGGGAGTCTAGCCGTATCTGGTTCTTGCCGGGCCTCGATGTCGAGCAATGCAATCGAGGCTCAGCTGTTCGCAGCAGCTTGGCCAGCTGAGACCGACGATGCGAGCTAAGACAAAAGGAGAAAATTCAACAATCAGTCTGGGAACTTCTCCAAGGCAAAATCCTTTAGCCTTGCTCAAAGCATCGCGCGGAGCAAAGCCAGGGGAGATAGAGCAGGAAGACCGTGGGTGGCTTTTGTGCATGAAGTTGATCTACAGTAAAAAAAAAAAAAAAGTAAACTGCTCTGACTACAGCAGGCAAGCAATGGAGTGCCAGACTAATGAACTAATCAGACAGTCATTAGTTACTATCAGCTGAAGTCCAGGCCAGACGGGTTTTTTTTTCCTTCTCCTTCCTTTGCTCCTTCACAGCCAGAGAGAAGGGGAGCACGTAGGGAGCAGGATGCTCACTCAGCTGTGAAAGAGACTGTGTGTGTGTGTGTGTGTGTGTGTGTGTGTGTGTGTGTGTGTGTGTGTGTGTGTGTGTGTGTGTGTGTGTGTGTGTGTGTGTGTGTGTGTTGACCCTGCTGCTTGTGCCGCTTCGCGCTGAAACGCACAGGCCGGCACGCGTGTCAGCGGTGTGTGCTTGCAGCCATTAAACGCTGCGGCTTCTACTGATGATCGCCTGTCATAGCAATAAACTCGGTCTGAAACGCTGAACCCAAAAAAACGAGGAGACGGAGGGGACGGGGGGGGGGGGTGTACGAACGGTGGGGTGGGGGAACGAATTAAACAGTTGGGAGACAGTCAAAGCTGAGAGATAATACTCTTGGATTAGCAAAGAGAGAGCCGAAGAGTCCGAGATGAAGTGGTGAGATACGGAGAAGGGCAGTTGTGTAATCATGGGCTTTAAGATGAGCCGGCCACCACTGAGGTCAGTGGAGGAGCTCTAAATTACAGTGGGGGGTGCAGGGGATTGTGGAGAAGGAGGTAGTCCTACGACGAGGCTAACGATGACAGAGATAAAGATGTGTGCGAACAAGGGATTAAGACAATTACTGTTTATGTATCTGTATGGCGGCTGAGATCTAATCCCTCACTCAAATAGACCTTGGTTTAGGTCAAGCAGAGAAAACAACAAGGGAGAAGCATCGCGAGACATAAAGCTAAAAAAAAAAAAAAAAAAAAAGGAAAAGAAAAGCTCTGATTAAAAACGAGCAGATAATCAGTCCTGGCTCTGAATCTAAAAATAAGTTGCAGATGAAACATCATTAATGATCAGCATTGATAATGATATATGTTCATAATATTTCACATACCAACAATACCTAAATGGTCAGGTTTGTTGGGGGACATTCAGACCTCAGACAGAGGGATAAACCTCATCTTTGAAGGTCAAGACAGGGTCTTAATTGATTAGCTGGTGGTTACCAAGTATTCTTATATTCTTACCTCATAGTCCATAGATTTTTCCCAAGTAGCTTTGCTTGATCCAAATTTTCTGTTCAATCAGTCTTTACAAGCTACAAAAACAGAAGATAAGGAGAGTTGGTTAGATAAAAGCCCTGAATTCAGTGTAAAGACTGCACCAAAAAGTGAAGAAATACTAAACTTGTGATGCAAGCAAGTGACTTAAACTGGTTATTTGGTGCGGTTGTGGACAAATTTTACTTTTATTAAAAAATATGTGTTTTTTTTAGACATTTGTTAAAACTGCCACTGTCATGACAGTATAAAATGAGGCAGGTATTCTGAGAAAACCAGCTCCCTGCAGTCCTATTTTTGCCATGTGCAAAAATACACCACTTGGTCAGAAACAACCAATCAGAGCCAGGAGGAGGAGCTTAGCACTGCCAATCACTCTCATGCATTCTCATCTAACTCTGTCCTCCTTTCCCAAAACGGAGTCTGCCATAAATGCTCAGGCTAGTTAGCATAGCCACAGATGTCGGCGGACAGTTTTCCTGCATCTGTAAGTTGTCTCTCCACCATTAGCATACTGTGCAGGATGTACACAAGCATGATTGACAAGACTATCCCTTTATTTTTTACCAAAATGGAGGAAGGAGATAACATGTTCTGTCATTGTGGTTTTTCTTACCGAAATAACAAATTACAATCATGTTAATGTTTCTAAAACACAGAAAAAACGTTTAGATTTTGACTTTTGTTGCAAATGGAAAATATCTGCCATGCTCGTTTAAATGCAAAGTGCATTTGCCTGACACTTACTGATTGCTTTTGCTTGGTGGGAACATAACGGGCAATGTCATTTTATTTCATGTATGTAGCAAACGTCAGGCTGCTGCAGATTGCATTTTATTGGATCAATGATCTATTAATATTAAATCGCAGGTAAACAGAACCGACGGCTGGTGTGCTTTGGCTTCTTCTTGCGTGTGAATTCATTTCTCCCGCTTTAAGAGCTCCTACATGCCGAGAGAACGTAACTGTTGACTAAGTCTGAAAACTGTCCATTCATGGCTCACTTACCAAGTTCATACTCATTTTAAAAATCAGTGCAAATACTGTTTGCACGCATATTTGTCATGATTTCTCCACTGCTTGAGCCAGTAACTGTATCTTTCAGTCGCTGTTTTTGATCAGTTCTTAACTTGAATATTTGACTTATGGGCAGTTGGGTTTTAACTTATGTATCCCAGTAAATGCATAATAAAAATTCAATTGGTCATGTTTGGCTGTAATTATGAACTCAGTTTTCAGAACTCAAATAAGCTCATTAACTAGGATTCTGCAAACCCCCACAGCTCGGAGCAAATACATTAAAAATAGACAGAGAGCAGACACTTAACTAGGCTTTATCCTCTGACCAATAATGGCTGCTTCATCCAGGGCTCTTAAAATCAATCAATGTACTAATAACAAGGTACAGTTTAAAATAGAGTCGGTTGTAGCTGCGTACGAGTGCACTTGGTGGTGTGAGCCAGGAGGGCCATCTTTCACAACACACTGATTTTAAAGTGCTAAATGTGCTTTTCTTTTTCAGCTAATCTTTATAATACAATAAAAAAAAATAGCCTTGATGCATTTACTGTACCTGTGGTTAAACCTGTGGTACCTGTGGCCCCACTGTGGAAAAAACTAAACAAAAAAACACTTCAAACCTAAATGAAAAATAAAAATATCCACAGCCTATAACATGAGTTGCAAGCGGTAAACATGAAAACACGCAATAATCTTTTGAAGACTGATTCCCAAACCAAAGCAATGACAAAGCAAGAAATTATCAGATATTCTAGTGTGGGATAAAATTAAGTGCCATCTCACTGAAACAACGTAATATTAAGAGCACTAAGTTTCATTTTCTGGTGTGCAACCTTTCTATTGCCGCCCTGGGCAGCTGCCCATGTGGCCCATTTCAAACACTGTGACTGCTTGTGCAAGTGAGTCTGGGATAAAATGGCCGACAGTAAGTATCAGCAGAGACTCTGATAGCGGTCTTCATTATAAAACAAAAAATAATGATTTTTAAAAATGTCTCATCGAAACAGAACCTACCAAGAAAATCCACTGTTTTATTTAAAACATCTCCATTTTGTTTTCCAGCACTAATCACTTCGTGATGCTTAATGCATGATTTATGTAGATTAAATAATAATGGACTGATTTAGATAATTCCGCTGCGCTTTTCCCAGAAATCTCTTTTTGTTTGTTTGTTTCTGAGAACCAACCAAAAACAACCGTGTTTATTTCCTTTCTGCTGTGGCAGAGCCGCGTGGTGGAACGTCACCATCTGTTAGCCCTGAAAACCGAGCAAAGACGAACACAGATCCAATAAAAAGCCTCGCGAAACGACTGGCACGTCAGTGTCAGACTTTCTCTGTGAGCCCGTGTCACCTGCGCCGTTAGGCCAGCCGTGATGCGTGAGGTAAAAGTGAAACCGTGTGGACTCACAACAGGTCGACATCGCTTAACACGCGACGTGTTTATCTGCTCTGATAAAGAGCCGACAGGCAGAGACTCATAGCAAGACTGCAGCTGGACGTCTTGAGTTCACTGCTGCTAAGATGGAGGTCTGTATCAGTGAAACTATGAATCCCATAACGGGATGTTTTGGAGAAGTTCAGAATCCAGTAGATGCAAAACGATTTAAATAATCTTCAATGAAACGGTTGGAGGGGAAAAAACTAAAAAAAACTGCAGTTGCAATACAAATACATATAGACACTTTTGATCATCACACTGAGTTTATCGCTACAGAATGTAAGTTAATCTTCATAACGCCTGAAAAAATAAGCATGCAACCTTGAAAATGATCCGACTTAACTGCAGCATTTACATTAGCCTCGATCTCATTTATTTTTAATATTCAGTTTCAAACCGCTGTTGGAAACTTCATTACAACTTTGCTTCCTAAATGTGTTTTTCACAAAGAGGATGATGTCTAGCATTTAGAAGAAAAAAGAAACTGTAGAATCATTCAGCTTTCTAATTACATGACTTCACCTTGAAAAACCTATTTAATTTGTCACATTGCAGGGTCATCTGATAACACTACAAAGGAAACTCTCTCAAATCTTATTTTATTTCCATGCCTCATCGTTGCAATTATTCTACAACTTTAGACCAAAGTGTGAAAAATGTATTCTGATTTTCTTTCTTTTGACACGACTAAGATGTAAAAACCACTTTAATATCTTTGATGAACGCCAGAATATTGTCTTTTCATTAATTCCGTGTTTTGCCTACTGTCTTGTCCGATCACCGCTGTCTTAAGCTCACGAGAGAAGAGAGTTCCTGCAGTTGATTAATGCCCAACGCTAACCTGAGTGAGCTTGCCAAAGCGTTAGCCTCTCTTCCTGCCACAAAATCAAAGGGCTGAGCTGGAAGACCTGAGCCAATGTGACAGTCGCTGTGATGAATTACCTACTGCCTGCCACAAAATGTGACATTAGGGGCTCAAGTGACTGCGAAAGTAAGCCTGGGTTTCTTGTCGCCACTTTAACCTCCCGTCTGTACGCTCATTGCGGGGATGTGCCGCACACAACATAGTGGAACAATTTAAAGCGCAAACTTATCTGGTTTTACTGGAATTTATGTATTCGGTCTAAACCTACAAGCTGAATCTCCAACCCAGTCTAAGTTCTTTTAGAGCTACTAAATGTCTTTTGTTTTTCTTGTTTTTTTTAACTGGATTATTATAATTCTTCCCTTGTTGTTCGCCAAGTGTTTTCCACCACTCAAAATGTTAAAGTACATACATTCATTTCAATATTTTGGTGCTACCTGATCAGACTTTAAAGCAGAATATCCTAAAATATTTCCTTAAAGAATTATTTTTCTTCTTCGGTTCAGATGGACAACAATGTCGCGCAAAGTTTGCAGTTGTCCCATACTCTTTCCATTTTCAGATAAAAGATTGGACAGTGCTCTGTGAGATGTTTGAACCTCAAAATACCTTTTTTTTTTTTTTACTTATCCTGCATAAATTTCTTCAACTTCTTCCCTTCTTTGGTGTGTTTGCTGCGGTTCGTTGCTCTCAAATCAACAGACGCCTGGATGAATAATATTATGAAATTAAACTTTTGGTGAGCTGCACTTACTAATTAAATTAGTACTTGGGTGCGCGGGGCTTTATTGGGAAAGTGTGTACGGCAACAACTCAACATTGTATCGAGAATTATTTTGGTGTAGTTTCTAGTACAAATATTTTTGTAAACTTGAAATAAGACAAAACTAACCTACAAGTAACTTTCCGGCAAGATATAGAAGACCATCTCGATAAATATTTTTCGAATACTGATAGAAAGAAAAGCGGTGACTCTGCTGACAGATTATTTCACTTCTGACAGGAGAAAATGTCGTGTCATAAGTGAAATGATCTGCCAGTGAAATTAGTATGTCGAGTGTCCTAAGACATTTGCACAATAAATTAGACCAAAAATACTGAGTAAGATTTTGTGTTTTTGTAGTGTAGGTGGGTGCACTTTTAGATTTTTATTTGTCAAGCATTTATAAATTGTGTATCCTTATATGACAGACCAACTTTGTGTTCATCTGTCAAATAAAGTTCTTGCAAAATATGTTAAAATTAGAGGTTTCGATGTGAGGAAACAAAAAAAAAGTCAGTGGTCGCGAATACTTTTGCAAGGCAATCTGACTTCTGAGTTGGACTGAATTACGCTCTAAATAATTGGATGTAAATTATGTTCCTTTTTCTGAACAACACTTGACCTCAAAGAGTTGGGATGCAAGCATTCATAATGGAGTTGATCTTGGAGGGGCAACTCCACACCTGTGCCTTTTGTCTCTATGTTGCAGAGAAAGAAAACCGATCAATAAATCCAATCAATGGCTTCAAAGGTATAGCCTAAGCTCTCCTCTATTCTCTGTTGCCTGTCATTCACTGCAGGCTGGCCAGACGCATCTTGTTCCAGGAGGAGACAGCTATTCACCTAGTGACGTTCAACTGTCTGTGGAAAGCAAAGCCCTCCGTTACGAGGGATTTTGACAAGAGGCTGTGTTGTGTTTTCAGGGCTGGAGAGCATGGATCTGAGCGCTCAATGGACTCGGAGGGGTTGGGGAAGGGAGAAAGGACGGCTGAGGTAAACAGGCTGAAGGAGGGGTGACGGAGGTGGCTCTGCAGAGGAGCCACGCTGCGAGAACAGACGCCTGCAAAGGCGGCGCTCAGAAAATCATCAAACAGCAGTTGGTTAAGGGTCTCTCTTGTTCCGCAGCGAGCAAAGGGACCCAGATGATGTGACACCAGCCTGAGCCGATGAATGCGACTTTTGGCTCCGGTTATAGATAGTCCCATTTTGTTCGACACGGGCCGCCTTTCTTCCACTGGCAGCGAGCTGAATGGGGGGCTTGGCATTTGAAAAGAAGCCGAGAGATTTGCTGGCGGATTAATCCTTTCATTAGGGGAAAGTGAGACGCTAATTGCGGCAACAGCTGCATCTCTCATGTTTACACGGCTGACAGTTTGAGCGCCCGTCCCTTTGAACGGAAAAAGGCAATTATCAATAAAAGCGGGGCAATCTCGCTATGATGAACTGAGCTCAAATTAGGCCTCCTTTTTCATTCCAGTGACGACTGTTACTGGAAGAGTTGTTATAGGAACGCAAACATCCCCATTGGCTGGCATCACGTGGCTCTGAGGGGCATTGTCGACCCGACAAAGACCAAACACTTGAGTTTCTGCGCGAAAAGGCTG
Organism: Poeciliopsis prolifica; assembly: GCF_027474105.1. Classification (NCBI taxonomy): domain Eukaryota; kingdom Metazoa; phylum Chordata; class Actinopteri; order Cyprinodontiformes; family Poeciliidae; genus Poeciliopsis; species Poeciliopsis prolifica. The sequence goes on from NW_026562383.1 coordinate 6,265,589, forward strand.
CAAGGGAGACGGATCAAAGATGTTTAGCTGGCAAAGAGAGGATGCAGGGATGAAGCAGGGTGAAAAGGGGCTTGTACAGACTGCAAGGGAATAAGAATCGGGTGTGTTGACACATAACAGAGCAGAGTGTGCCAGAAAACCAGAAGTCGAATTACATGGATAACTGAGAAACTTAGTCGAAGCAGTTGTCGATATCCTGGAGCATGACTGTAGGATGAGGCAAATATCAAGGGAAGTCGGCCAGTGGCATCCCAAAGAACAGGAAATTCAAACAGAAGAGAAAGTTGTTGAGGAAGTGGGTCAGGCACAGAGGTCGAGAAGCAAAACAGGAAGACTGCGAAAAGTGGCAAAAGGGATTAAAAGAGTAGGAAGAAATAGATATAGGATGAATAAACTAGGGGGAACTGAACGAGTATGAGGGAAAAAAAAAAAAAACAAGACCCGAGTAGCGTAGCAAGGCAGGGTAACATTCACTGTTTGAGCCGATCAATTTCCCGTCCCCTCAATAATTGATGTGACGAGCAGGGTGGGCTGTTATCTGTCAGGCTTGAGCAACCGAAATACAATTCCCACTGGGAGCCCACCACACGTACACACACACACACACACACCCCCACACACACACACACACACACACACACACACACACACACACACACATGCATGCACACACCCACTCCTGTGCACAAGCACAACACACTCCAAACCTCAGCACACTACACACACCAGCAGCACAACCTAGCAGCTAACCTTGAGACGCGCGTTGGCTAAAGAAACAGAGAAATGAAATTCAACAGAAAATGGAAATTGTCTGGGCTCAAAGTCGCTCTTACTGTCAACTTCATGGTCATACCGCATTTTTGCCACTGACGCTTTCATTCATCAACTGAGGGCGTTTTGGCCATTTTGCATGCAAAGGCGTCAGGCAGGTCTTTTCTCACGTCCTTGTGTTGCGTCCTTTTAATCTCACACCCTCCATCTTCCGCCGGAGTCACAAATCATGTCACACATGCGCATTTCAGAGTACACTCTGCACTGCCGCCTGCACTTTTGACCCGTTGCCTGCTGAGACACACACGTATGCATGCAGAGATAGTCAAAGGCATCCAGTGATGTACATGAGTCTCATATTCATTTGGGAGCTTTAAAGAGCTTTGAGCTCTTCAACCCTTATTATTTACCCAGTGAGCTGACCCTCCTGCTGAAGCTGAAACTGACTGGTTTACTGGTGCAGACATGATTCTTAAGCAGACTTTGGGATTATCAATGAAGTTGAGGTCAGGGCTTTTCCAGAAGTTTAATGTTTACAGTACAAAGTGGGTGTTCGGGAATCACTGTCTTGTTGAAAAACCCAAATAAGTCAAAGTTTAAACACGCTGACCCAAATGGTTAATGGTAGTCATGAGAAAACTCATTCGGATGCCCAGGAACAAACCTAGGAACCACTAGGACTTACGTCTAGCAAAATCTGGAAGCAACTCGAAGAGCAACGTCACCGTCAGTAGATCAAAGTTAAGTTTTTTTTTCACAGATTAAAATTTAATGTTAAATTGTACAGAGGGGTTGTCAGTCAACATAGAAGCACCTGCTCCAAAATTTGGCGCTTTCAAGCTTAAATGAGACTTGTCCACATGAATAAGTCAAACGATTTGCAGGAAACTTGAATCGTCACCGAAAAGAAAAGTTGAGTCGTTTCATCGCACAAGCTGAAGGACACTGTCCTGACTGTGAAGCCTGGTGGTAGCAACATCAAGCTAAGGAGCTCTTTCATCAACATTGCAGAAAGAGAATGAAAAACTAAAGACGGACCATCTTGACGTTCCTTAGCTTTACCTAAAATGAACAGCTAAGTAGTTGAAATGGTACTCTTAGTAGGACGATCATCCCAATTGCACATCAAAACTGGTTGAGGAAGGAATGGAAGAGGCTAACATCGAATCTCTGGGATCTCAACCTCACTGAACATTCATCAGTTTTGCAGTTCAGGTTGGGAGAAGTTGGGTCTTCAGGGTTTCAGGAACATCCCGTTATGGCAAAGCTCAGCAGCCGTTTCCACCAGCATGGATTGATGCATGATAAAAGTCCGTCTCCGTTGTGATGTAGGCACTTCTTTGACGTTACTGCAACGACATGATGCCATTTTTGATTTGAAGATTGATAACAAATCCAATCAGAACTACGTAAGAGGCTTGAAAACGGTTACCAAAAACCTGCTATACAACTTACTAAAAGATTTATCTAGAGATAAGTCCAGGTTATGCACTTGTGTTTAAGTGAATAATTTTGCTCGTTTTTGGTTTTCAAAAATCACTGAACCTGTAATCAAAAAGGAATGGTCTCACACCAAACAAAGACACTCATGGCACAGATGGGTGTGTGTAAACTTCTGAGCTGCTCTGTCTATTTAAAGACACAGAGCAGCTTCAGGCTAGGTAGCAGTTATCAGGAGCATTAGGCAGGCATGTGGAAGGAGCCGCCGCCTGACGGAGCACAACAGAAACAAGCTCCCGCTCAGCCCAAATCTATCAGGACCTCCTCATGTCACTTTACCCAGATGTGTCACACCACAACAGCCACGCACTCCCCACGCCTCGGCTCCAACTCCAGCTGTACCTCATGCGATAACACAAAAAGAGAGAGGAGCCTCAACTCGCAGATATCCGATTGACTCCATATGTACGGATCAGAGAAATATCCCATCGTCACTCGCCTTTCCTCCTCGTGTCTGCTGACATTTACCGGATTCCGTGTCACGGCGTGTTTGGTGCAGGTGCGTAGAGAAGGACTGTGACAAAAGTAGAGCAGAATATATTAGTGTGTCGTTGTTGCTGCGAAAACACCGGAAGGGAAAAACCTCCGAGGCCCCGACACCCTCGCAAGCACAAAAGACGAGGCGAGCCGAAATAGTTCGTCAGAATCGACTGTTGTGGGGGGGGAAAGAAGGGCCGTCCGCCGCATCAGGCCGAGAAACTCTAATTAGGTTTTCGGAGGCATTTCAACTGGCCAACTGAGAATGCAAAAAAACCATTTCAGACTGAAAGGCTTTAAAACATAAATAGCCTTAAAATTTATGAGTCACATCGTGGGAGTCAGCTGAACATCGGCAAGCGCAGTCATCGTCACGGCATGTGTCCAGAGAAGAGAAAAACTTGGAGGGGGGGACAAAAAAAAAACATAACAAATCTAAAACACTCAATCCGCAGAAAAGCAGATCTGCAGAGACATGATAGCATGTAATTGTCATGTTCGGGTAAATCTGCTTTATTTACTCCTGGATAAGAATGAAGGGGCCCCACACAGCCAAAGGAACAGTCTCCCTGCAGTGTTGTAGTTGAATTTATGTCTGGTGACAGCTTTTAAATTATGTGCCATTCATGGCAGTAAACAGAGAGGAGACAGGGGAATGCTGAGTGATGTGAGAGAAAAGCTGTAATTGCTTCTAAAAGAAGGAGCAAGATGAGACAAAAAATATTCTATTTCTCCCACTGACAGAGGCAAGTCGAGGAATAATTTCGGGCGCAAATGTTTTTTCGGTCTCGACCTCGCCTGTTTTCAGTTTTGGTCGCTTGTGAAAGAGATGAAGACCTGGACTGGAAATGACTAACAATGACAGAGCTGAGAGATTTAAAAGAGAATTTGTGATCGCTTTAAATCATGCAAATCCAAGTTAACTCATTACTCTGTATTCAGTCTCTCCTTATTCTGTCACACATAAATAAGTATCACGACAACCTTCAGAGGTCACCTGTTTACTACACATAATCCACAAAGTGTGTAATTTAATCCCAGAATAAATGCCGTATCCCACACCGGTCTGGAATAACACTGGAGTGGTTTAAAGCAGGCCTTGGTTATTAAGCCACATAAGATATACTTTTTTTAATGGTTTTGCTTTAAAAGAGAACCAAAATGCAGATGGTGACTGCATTTGGGTCTATTCACCTGGCGGGCAAATCCTCCAGGTGGTTAGATTTATCTACAAAAACCAACATAGGCAAACGTGACTAGCGCGAAGAAAAAAAACCTGCCGACAGCGACGATTAACGACGACGAGACTCCAGCAACTGAGCGGCGGCGAGACAGGGATTCAAATAGCGCAAGCCTGACAGAGACGAGGGAGACACAGGTGGAAAAACGTGAGCTTGATTAACTGCAACAAGAGCAAAGCTGAAACCTGACAAATAATACACAAATACAGGCGGCAGGAAACTTGGGGCGTAAAACTGAACTAAAACCAATGAAACCTGACAGGAAAATAATCAAAGCTTGGAACCAAACGGAGACAAGAACTTGAAAAATGAAGAGCACAATAGCCAAGACCAGGAAGTAAACTTTGGAGTGAGGCTGGATGAAGAATAGCAGCATAAAGACAAGGCATGGAAAGCAGAACAAACAGAAAAACAGAAGCAAGTATTCAAATGTAAATTTGGCATAAATGAAATAACCCCAGATTATCATGAAATAACCTGGAGATATAACGCACGAAGAACAACAGGAGAACTGTGAATACAAACCGAACAGGCAGGACTAATAAAAGTAACGACTATGAACACAAAACACTAGAAGACGAGAAAATAAAACCCGCAACAAAACCATAAAACCAGACCAGTCGTGACAGAAATACTGGGGAGCAGCAGCCTCACATGCAGAAAACAGACAATACACTCAACGTAAAGTGAAACACAAGCTGATAAAAGGTAACTGCCTTTCACCCTGTTGACTGGGGGAATATCCTGAGGTTTAAACATGTCATGGACGCCTTTTCAGTCCAGCGTCACAAAATGTAGAGTTTGGCCCAATTCCAAACTGATGTCCACTTAAAAAGCCATTTTCAAACAGAAAGTGATAAGAAGGCCTGTTCGTAGTTTATCACAAGGCATGTAGAGGACAACAGGAAACGTGGCCAAATGGCACCAACTTTATGTCATGCTATGATCTCCAGCATCATGACATACGTTTCTCAGGGTTGGGGGAAGACGGATGGAGCCAAGTGCAGCGTGCTAAAGACTGAGACTGGTATGGAGGTTAGCGAGCTCAGATCAGGGCATATTGATGTGTTCGAATGGACCAGTTCAAGTCAAAACCCAGACCCAATGAACAACCTTTGCCAAGACGCGACCATTTTTGTTCAAAGAGAGTCTTGAGTTGTTGTGTTCGAAGTTGGAAGAATCACGGTGAAAGGTGACTCTACAAATCATTCACCCTTTGGGACGGGGCTTACTAATACATAAGTGCATGCCACACTTTTCAGATTTTTTGTGGAACATGTTATACCCTCGTCATCACTTTACTAATTATGAGTTGTTTTTTTATGGTGTACAATTTTATTTGTGTTATGTTTTAACTCCATTAAACACCTAACCAATCCTTCCATAGCCAATATTCAGGAGACTCTACCGACACATTTAACATGTTTTTGTGTCTGTTTCTCTCAGCCGGCGTGAGATTGACAGCTTGTTTGGAGTTCTTCCCTCAGTGATCATGCCAGGATGTGAAATGATTGGAGCTCGTTACTGACTGGCAATACGTCCACGTGTTGCCAGTCATCGCCTCTCGATAATGACAGCCGGAAGTAGAAACCTGCCGTCCAGGACATTTAGACGTAATAAAGGTAAATGTCACACTTGTTTACGTAATCCTGGATAAAAAGTTATTTCCAGATTTGAAATGCAAAAATTCTTCCCGTGAATCAGTGAGCGGCTTCATTAAACGACGTCCACTTTCGTTTTTTGCGATCAACATCTCTCGACTTATTAAAAATAAGTCTTGCACCATGTGTAAAAATAGTTTAAATCAGAACAGATACAATAAGCTGGGTGGAGGGAGAGGAAGTGAAGGGCAAAATAGTATAATAAAAGTATCAAGGCATTTCTAGGGCAGGACAGATGAGGAAAAGAGCTTCTCGAGCTTCTCGGTTCCCAAGTGAGCAGTTCACATGTGGAAAAGACGGGGAAATGTTTTTGTTTTGTTTTTTTTAAAGCCTCGTTGACTGAGAAGAGACGAATGGCAAGGCTCTTGAAAACAAAAACAAAAAAGCTGTTAGGCTCCGACGCAGTGGAGCGGATTCTCCATCTGAATCGCGCGCCGTGGATCCCCGGCCATGTAGGCCAGGGCCAAAATAAATGCGATGTCGATGCAATAATGAACGAGCTTTGTGTCTGAGTGCGACCGCGATAATTAGTCTCAAGACGTGGTGTTGGTAGAGAGGGGGCTCGTAAAATATAGAGGCCTTCTGGCGCGCACTCAGGAACAAATCTGTATTCTAGGCGTGTGGGCTGTTACACTAATGTTCGACACGGTCCAAATCTGGCAGAGGCACAGTCAGGAAACTTTGTTTGGAGGAAAGATGCTGACGGCTCCAGGCGGGAAAGATTACTGAGTCAGCGTGCGCCACATAGAGGCGCACGCCGTCACCCCATAACACTCCACTCTGAGATAAGAAGGGGGGAGAAAAAAATGTGTCCCTTTTGTTGACTCGATTGCCAATTTCGTTCGAGAAAACCACACGCGCCGCGACTCGAGGTTTTCCGACAAAATTGGGGTCGAAGCTGAACGACGGAACGACCTCGGGGTCAGGTGAAGACGATAATGACGTTCATAAAGTGGAAAACCCACAGCATGAGATTTCCCCCCTCTTCTGTATCTCTTCCCCGAGCGGGCCACCTGTCGAACCAACTCCTGTCGCGACCGAACTCAAAAAAGGGCCGCTCTGCAATTTTCACGCAGCCGCGTCGCATTGTGTGGCGGCGCGCAGGCTGAGAGGCAGGTGTGTGTGTGTGTGTGTGTGTGTGTGTGTGGGGCGCGGGTGGAGAGACGTATACACAAACCCCTGTGCCATTTACAGCCAGATGCATACAAGAGACGCACTCCTGCGGGCTAATGCGATGAATTATAAGATTATCGTCCCGCTCCCACGACGCCAGCAGGTGGATGCAGTGACATTTTGACAGCATTAATCGCCTCCATCTGAGGCTCTTCTGTTTGCTCGGGGAAGCGGAGAAATCTCCAGCGGCTGAAGGCCCCCGCTGCAAAACACGGATGGGGAAATGAGACAAAATAAAAAGGTGTCGCTGCCCATTGGGTGGGCCAAAAGCGGCCTGGTGGGCCGCTCGCTCAAATTGTCACAGTGTGCATTCGCAGCTTCGACTCTTCTCTCACCTTTTTAGAGGAAAGGCAAACACGTATTAGTCGTCTCCAGAGGAGGAGTGGTAAATAAAGGAGAAAATGAGACATTTTGTATTTCCTTTGTACCTTTTGCGGCACTTCTCATCTCTGCCGCGGTTGCATTTTATTCCCAGACCATTAATTATGCAGAAAAAGAAATGCTCTTTGAAAAACATAAAAAACAAGACAAAAAAAAAAGCAAACAATGCATCGCAATCAGAGCACAGACATCAAGAAAAAATATCTCATGTTTAATCAAAGTGGGTGTTTTTCACTCAAGAATCTAAAATAATCATGCAACAACAACAAAAATAATGGATTACACATTAGATTACACAATTGATGTTAATCTTGTTTTCATGATATATCAAATAACTTCACAAATTCAAGTTGGTGTTTCTACCGAAAAGACTTGTATGTGGAAAACTAAGAGGCAGCGTTCTGCGTTTTTCAGGCACACAGATCTATTTTGTAGCGCGATCGAGTCACTATGTTACTTTAGTTGTGAAAATGCTGTATACATTGAACATGTCTTAAAAGAGGTTTAACTAAATCGTTCAGCGCCTTGTAATTGGGATTCTGTGTCACAAAAAAGAAGAACTTCTGCTGTTTCTGAATGGCCGCCTGCAGGAAGTCATCATGCCACTCCTCTATTAACCCTTTAAAAATGTTTTTAGCAGCGAAGTGACTCCTTTTTGACAAGCAAATAACATGATGCAAAGCTGAACAAAGTCAATTTTACGCAATCCGGCCCCTTTAAAAAGGTACAACCACACAGAAATCTCAGATTTTATCAACATGTGCTCACGGAAGCAAAAAATAGTCTGCAAAACTCAGCTGTGCAAGGTGCCAGCTGTCATCCAGGAAAAGACCAAAACAAGTACCTGTGGAAAAAGTTTGGAGATATCCTACCAATGATTTCTGTATGAGTGTTTGGCTGCAGGCAGTTTCGACTCCAGCTGCATAAAAAGGGAAAGAATCTCCACCAGCCAAGAACACAGTCAAATGTCGAGTGGAACAAGCATGTTACACCCTACAGTGACTCCAATTAGAATTGTTATTCTAGTCGCTACAGTGTTCAATCAACATGACGGCTCTTTCCCTCTCTTTTCGTTGGAAGTCACATTTCCCAGTCTGACAGCAAACAGCAGCGATGAGTCCGTAGTTCAGCATTAGAAATGGAGGAAAAGGGTCCAGGACCACTGAATCCAAACGTAAAAAAAACCAAACAAACAAAAAAAAAAAAAAAACACACAGTCTCTGGATTGAATTGTTAGCAGTAGTTGGGACAAAAACAAACAGGAAATCACAGTAGCAGCCGTGTGAATCGGAGTCCAATCGAGGCAGGTCATCACTGCCACAGAGCCACGGCACCTCAAAACTGACGCTGCTGACACCGAACTGCTGCTGCTGCTGCTGCAAACCCAATTCAAGAGCACAGAGCTCCCCTGCCCCCCCAGGACAGGGTATTGATGATTCATTTTGTGTTTTATCAAAGAAACAGGAGTGCCATTAAAAAAGAGATCAGTCAGCCACCAGGCATGAGGAGTCTGCCTCTAATTGGCCGTTCATCAAAAGGCCTTTTCAAGTAGATCGCGGTCCTGAAATATCACGCCTGACAACTGAACTGCACTGCATGAATTACGCCGCCGATGAACTTCCTGCTCTGCGGCTCGCCCTTTGTGACTGTCGGCCAGCACCAGAAGACACCGGAAGACACCGGAAGACACCGGAGGACACAGCCACTCAGCTGGACGCAAACTCTCAATCCCGTCTCCCACGTGACGAAGTAGCTCCATTGAACAATTTCACAACGTAATTTGACCCCAACGAAGTGTACTTTGCTTCTGTATTTTTAGCTTTAATATATATAAATAATGAATCCTCCCTGAGGTGCTGCCATTTTATCTGCTCAATATCATCAGTCAGGCTTTTGAAAAGATGCTTTCAACCATTTCACTTCACAGCAGGTCCAGCATGTTTTCACACTGACAGAGCACTCGGTTTGAAACTACATCATAGCAACTGTCTCTCTGTTGTCTTTGTTCAACTTAGCAGCCATCAGGACACACACACACACACACACACACACACACACACACACACACACACACACACACACACACAAGAGGCGTTTTATTTTTATTTTTTTTAGCTCTGTCTCTTCCCTCCCACCACGTGCGGGGAATTCTCCCCTTTCATCCATTTCCTGATGCTCTCTAACTAGACAGTTTTCGGTCACGTCCCAGAATCATGCGCGGTAGCTCTCCGGCTTCCAACGCGTGGCTCGCGGAGGACGCGAACAGCTGCGCGTCCTCCGACAGTCCATCCGTCTCCGAGCCCGCTCGTGTCCCCGGCTCGAGCGTCGAGTTGATTTCCCTTCTCTTTCCGACGTCTTGGTTCGTCGCTGAGCAAGTTGCCCGGGAGGCCAAGACCACAGAAGCGTCCGCTATAAAGTGTGCGTGAAAAAGAGGCGCGCGCATCTGCACACGGAGCGCTGAGCGCGTGCGCGCCGCCCGCACGGTTCTTGAGGTCGCGAGAGAGACTTGCTGATGGGAAGCCATCCTTCTGAGACCCAGAATGCGTTTGATGTGCGGGTAATGATTTAGGCGAAGCAACACCTTCTCCGCGCCCAAGTGTCAAACCGCGGTGCAGAAATAACAAATAAAAGAGCAGAAATTGACTGCATTAGAGGGGATGGGGGGGAATGCAGCTTGGATGTGCAGGTTGCTCCTAAACCAGGCGGTCTGTGTATCCGCTGCCCCGACGTCAAAAAGAAGGAGCCATTTTGGCTTGTTTCAAAAGAAGAGCCCACTGGGAATCAAGCCCACGCCCCTGCACTCCCGAGACGCCTCAGAGTTACAGAGTCACTCTGCCATCAGTTCATCATTTCCTCACAGTAAGTAAGAAGGTAATATGTCCAAGTCCACAACACACAGAGGAACAGACATGTCTACACAGAGCATGCTGAACCCGGTATCCTGAAGGACCGGCTATTTAACACAGGAATAAGCCAATTATCTTCATGGAGAAGAGAAATTTACAATAGGATTTAATGAATTCCTGCAGGACTACTGCACAGCTTATGCTGTAGGTGTTCTTCCATCAAGGCCGCAACCACAGAGGCACATCTGAGGCTGAACTGTAACTCACAGCCACCTGAGCAAATACCTAAGCACTCACTCTCGCCTCTGAAACAGAGAAGAAGAGACTCGATAAAACACAAAAGTAGAGAAATAAAATATGGTGAGAAAAGGCTGATGTGGCACTTCCGGATGTCCGGACAGGTAGGTGGAATGACGTTATTTCACAATTTAAAAAGAGCTAACTTTTTTTTCTGTCTCTAAACATACTCTAGGGTCAGGTTGGTTTTAATTGTTTGTTTGTTTTTCCTCTGACCAAATTGAATTATTTGAAATCCACAGATTTTACTCAGATTAGCAGGTCATTGAGCATTTCATGCAAAATAAAACCATGTTTTTTTTGTTTTATTTTTACTTTGGGCTGCCAGTGCCAGCACCGTGACCCTACTACCAGTGTGTGAAAGCTGCTGCTTTGATCCGAACCCAATGGTTCAGAATATTAGCTGATTTTCTGAATGTGGAAAAAATGTCATTCCTCAGCACTGGTTACAGTCAGAGGCACCTTTTTGTTGCACAGCATATGAAAGCCTTTGTAAATTGCGTTAACCCATAATGAAATTATTACAGTTAGCTCCACTTGCTGCCTTCAATTTCACATGCATTGAAGAGCAGAAACACACACACACACAAAAGGGAGCTGTGAAGCTGAAAACTGCATTTCCATTGTGGCTTTTGATCTATTTTAGATTCGTCTGTACGGTGTTACGATACCGGAGTCCACACGCCGAACTCCTAATTGTAGCTCGCTTGATTTCTGTCTGGTTCAGTGAGATTTGACCCTAATCGTGGATTCCACCCTCATTATCCGTGAACATGGAAGAACGAGCCGGGCAGCGGGACTGATATTTCTGTCCTTTCATCCGTTTCCAACTTGAACACCTTTGACCTTCCACCACAATGACTCGTGATCTATAGAAACGCTGAGACTTGTGGTTTGACATATTCAAACGCAAACCTTGGTAAAGTTTATGTTATCAACGTCTGCGAATTGTACTACCGTATTTTCGGGACTATAAGGCGCACCACCTCATCGACGAAGTTCTTTTGTTTTTTAACTGGAAACGTACAGTGGAAACGGGCTGTAAGCCGCTGGTATCTCTGCATTTCTTGGTTTTTCACAATCGTCATGAATCTGCTGGATTTATATAAGGACGCGTCTCCAACGCCGAACCAAGAACTCGTTCTCGCCGAGCTTATGTGCATAAGCCAATAGCCGATCGGCAGGCTATCGGCTGCTGATCGACAGCCTTCAACTTAAAAGCTGCATCATGTGAACTTCTTCCTGTTGTTGAACTTTACCCTGATGGGGGGGTTTGAGTTTGAAGAAATTTCTTCGTCGTGCCTGCTGCTGGCATGTGCTTGTTCGAAATGAAAATCAGCACTTTCTTCTTTTCATTTCCAATTTTTGACTTCCAATGACTCACTTCCTGCTAACGAGCCCCCTGGTGGTTAAAGAAAAATTCACAGAAAAGCCACGCCGGGCTACAAACAGCATGGCTCAGTGCGGGGGGAAAGTAGCGGCTCACAGTTGAAAAAATAAGGCACTTATTTGCTGCTAATGTAGGGGAAACTGGAATTAGACATATTTATTTGGATTCAGATGTATAAGGATTAGATAAAGTGGGTAAATTCATCCATTGTTCAGTGGGTTTAAAATAGAAATATTCACCCTCCATCCCAAACAGCAATCACATTTTAGTTTCATTAGCCTATTAGAGGTCTTTATTATAGCTAGTTATTTTTGACTTTATCGAGTATGGCTGCGGTCAGACTAACTTCAGACAAATCAAAAAGAAAAAGAGTCTGGTTTGTTTTTCAGTTCTCAGCCCTCTGATCTTGCGCCGCATTTAATTGCAAATAGAGAGGGTAAGTTCGGATGAATTTCAATGTCGAGTGTGAGCACACACGTTTTGACGCTGTCCACCTAATCAACCGAATCGACTCAAGTGCTAAACCAGCTCTAGTTTTCCAACACATGCTCCTTTTTTTATGCAAAGAAGGGGTAATGGGCTGGTGCACAAATTGGCGACGGATTCCATAAAAGCGGCTAAACTCAGCACCGGCTCTTTGCTGGGATGGAAAATGGGGCCATGAAACACAGCAGTCAAACCTTTGCGAGTGCCACGTTTAAAACTCTAGTTAGACATCCTCTCAGTTCACCTCATTTAAGACAAACCGTTAAGACGCCGGTCTTTAAAGATTCAATATCTATTCACCGTAATAAGATATCAGTTTTATTATCGCCTGTTGTAAAATTTTATATGAGTCGATGCAGCACAGTGTGCTGCGGTTTATGAAGACTACAAACTCGATTACTAGCCTTTTTCGCGTCAAAGCCCTACAATCAACGTGCAAGCATGAAACGCCCAATTTGGGTCTTTTTCTTTTTACAAGGGGAAATCATTAAAGATTTGTCGTTGCGTCAGCTTTACTGACCACTCAGGTCTTCTGGTTCTCAGAGTCAGGACAAAACATGGGGGAGCAACGTTAAGCTTTTACGCTCCTTTAATCTGGCAGGAGCTTCTAGAAAACTGCAAAAAAGATGAAACACTGGGTTTCTTTAAATCAAGGCTAAAACCCTGTTTGCTTAGAGTTGCCCTTAATTAATATCAAAAACAGTTAATTTCCAACAGGATTGCAGCTTTTCATTACTTTGCAACTGTAATGTAATGCTTTTCTTCTTTTTTTTTCTTTTGCTTATTGTGTGTTTGTATCATGGATCGTGTTTAAATTACCAAATTGATGAAACGTACTATTAAATAAACTAGACTTGCTGAGAACATTGGCCATGTGGGCTTTCAGATCATGTATAGAGGAATCAAAGGGAGGCAACTTGAAGTTTTCCCCAGGGCTACGCTCGCTTACTCAGAAAAACATATGCTAGTCACAGAACGAAGCTTTAATGCGAAAGGGCTTCCGACTACGTTTATGAACGCCGTCGGGGCATTTCGCATCAGCATTTGGAGGGAAGATCTCAGTTGTAGCTTTGCTGATAATTGCTGATCAAATATCAGAAATGTTGGTTATAGTTGCCTTCATGAGCGACCTTTCAGGTGATCCTGAGACATCTGAGGGATACTCACAGTAATTATGTGATTTGTCTTTTACAGATATTTTGAACACAACAGGAGGAACAAACCTTTGCAAAGATGTTTTTGGAGACTTGACGACTTGGGATGAAGGCAGTTCTCGAACTGGGGAAAGCCTGATCAGTTCCTGAGTTTGTCTTATGGAACAACAAAGGATGTGGTTAGGCGTCAGCTCTGGTTTTACCCTCAAACTACTGCGTTGGATGAATCTTGTAGCGCAGGGGTGCTCAAGTCCAGTCCTCGAGAGCTACCATCCAGCAACTATCAGATGCATCCCTGCTCCAACACACCTGAATCAAATGAATGACTCGTTACCAGGCCTGTTCATAGCTGAGCCTGGTCTACTGGAGTAAGGCTGCAACTAAAAGTTGCAGGACGGTAGCTCTCGAGGACTGGACTTGAGCACCCTGTAGCTGATTAACAAGGTCTGTGCATAGTTTTGCAGCTTATTGCCATGGGACCGGGTCACCTTATAGCTAATGGTGTCATTTGAAAAAAGTTAATTTAAGAAAACTAAGACAAGTAGGACAACCTTAAAGTATATTTAGTTATGAATTACAGACAGACATTGGTTTATTTTGCAGACAAACCGGCCTTGTTGTAGTGAGACAAGCTGTCCTGCCAGAAATTATGGAATGTTACCTGAAAAGGTAACACTGTCCATTTCTCAATATTACAGAGAAAGGTAATCACTAAGCATCGTCCACATACAGTAACCCTCCTATGTCTCTCAAATGACATTTTGCATGTACAACAAAAAACATTGTGTTATTTTTTACATAAAGAACAAACTTTCTTCAAACTTTCTATCGAATGCAGTAAGAAAGGATTCCTCTTTTAGCTCACTGCTAAAAGAGGGTGCATCACCGCTATGACGCCACCGCCAATGGTTGCAAAACCAAGAACCTCGATCTGTCAATGTCTGCCTCGCTTGCCCTCTTTCATTCTCATTTCTACACAGTGGGGTATAAATGTTAATACGTAGAACATCCATGTACACGCAAATGCCAAGCCACCCAGCCTGGGGCAGCCTCCTGTTTTTCTGTATTTTGTCTCCAGTGGAGCGAGATGCTGTGCAATTTATTTTTTCTTACTGGAATCCTCCTTTATCCCACCCATCCTGACAGCCATCCACCAGAGCTGGGACTTGTTTTCAACAATCTAGTTCAGAGACCTAGCTCAACCAGGCAGTAATATAGACCCCTGCAGTAGTAGGAGGGAGGGGGAAAAAAATGGGTCTATGCATTTTCAGTTCTGGTGAAAGGGGAATACAACTGGAGGAACGGCACATAGGGAAGCTTGTTTGAAAGCTTTCAATTGAATATGTGCATGAAAATGTGCCGGCCACACACGCTACCACATGCACGCACGTAAACAACGCTCTTGGTCTGTGACAATCAGACCGTGACATCGTCTGAAACACTATACCGCAGGCTTCTACAGAGGAGGGGGAAAAAAGAGCACTGTGCCGCCCGCCAGACAGAACCATTTTCTCTAAATGACCCTCTCCCACCTCCTCCCTGAGCGCCAGGGAGATGGTGGCCTTGTGTCTCAACATAGCAATGCAAAGGCTCAGGGTCAGTGTGTCCTGCCCTAAATTTCAAACTGGGTATGCTGAAGGCAGAGCTCAACATTCACAAAGTATTTGGGATTGGAGGGAAAGAGCAGGGGTGGGGGGATGTTCAGGCTAATTCCAACACTTCTCCTCAGAGAATCTTGCTGTGAAACTGCTGGCAAATTTCCCCTTCTTGAAAAGTCTGCATCAGCAATCATCCGCCTTCCCTTCCTTTAATGCGCGATCACCATCAAAGGGCACTGAGAGGAAGGGATAGTACATCACCCCCCCACACACACACACACATACACACACACACACACATGCATACATCTTTCTGGTGTATAAAAGGAGCATCACGTGTGGGTGAGAAATGGCTCACCAGTCACTTGCCTTGAGTGGGTAATTTGAGCTGATATAGTAGAGATCCAGCTCTCAGCAAAGTCAGTGCAGAGTCACAGGCCTTACTACTCCCCTTCCAAAGTCCGACTCAAGAGGAAGAGGGGCTTTGTACGGCTCAGCCTGTCTTCCTCATCCCTGAAAAGCACACTGAGCACAAGGGGGATATGAAGCAACGCCAGATTGCAGAAGCACCATGTTTCCTTCACCATTAGAAAGACGTGGAAAGCGAATTGAGCCACTGCATAAACTCTGTGCATGAGGGCCCAGGGGAATGTTCATGTGTTGAGCAATAAGCAGTCATTTCCTTGTTCTCCACACAGATCCCTGGGAGACTATGTTATTTGATTCATTTCACTGAATTGTCAACTAATGAATGGTACGCTGCTGTTGACTGCCACACACACACACGAGCATTGCCACAAAAGAGAAAATCCCCCAACGGTGATCATCGCGGGGGTTCTCTCATTCTCATTAGGAGGGAATCAAAAGGAGAAAGGGAACTCACTGATAATTTACTGTGTTCCCTGTGTGGATGTGGATGACGTTACATCTGCCTCAACAAAACAGAGATCACCACGCTGGCCCATATCTTGCAGAAATGGGCCAGACTGTGGCCAGACTGTGATTACATCGACAAAGAAAGGACAGCCGATGTAAGCTCTGCAACAGTGCTACTGAGTGATTCGTCACTCCAGCAACAAAACACTAGTTACCTTAGAGGTTCACTGGTGTGAAAGTTTATAGAAGAAATTTTTTAAATAATAAAAAAAAGCAGATTTCAGATCTTGTTTCCCTATCAATATTTAGCCTCTTTAGCAAAGGATTTATGTTTGAAATAGACTCTCTAATCAAGTGTATTTCAAGCTCAATGAGAATTTGTAATATTAGCAATATTACAGACTTTACTGGCGTTGCAAGCCCATACCAGTAATGTCTGTCTTTATCATGCAACAAAACATTTCTATAAAGTAATTTGCAATTAATTTGTCTTTACTGAAAAACAAGGTGAGAGTCTCATCAGCCAGCTTGCTGGAAGTGTGCAGCAACAGGTAGGGTAGGGGCCACACTAAGCTACCCTATGCTTTAAACAGCCAGAGAAAGCACTTGCCACTCCAACACTTCCCCTAGCATCTTAATAAGATGACTATGAATTGTACAGATGGCATGATGGGACTCTTTAATGGCTCTCGTACTGTAAGTTTCTAAAGATTGTGTTAAAACCATCAGTTTCGTCAACAAGACAAGCTCTTATTACCTGATTCTGATGTTACTCGTCAGGTAGCCCATCTCCCACACACAAGAGCTTTCAACAATGGAGTCAGGTAACAGTGGCAATAACAAGGGAAGTCGTGCAGTTTAACTCAGTGGGATTCCCAGACTGCTACACATAAGTGTGTCAGACAACTCTTATTCACATTGATGGAGCACGAAGGCTTATCAGTTTGTTTTTTAGTGTCGACACTAGTCTTGGGCAACATCCAGTGATTCGTTCCATCTTGGTTCACTTTGCTGCCAATGTGTGTTGGGTTCTGCTGGTCACATAAACCATCTGTCAATGGCTACATCACTATCAACCCGCTAAACAAGAAGGCTAACCAACTGCTATGAGGCTATGTTGTTTGTCGCCTGAGAGGCAAACAAGTGGATAAGGTAAGAGTTGATTGACTTCAATAGTCCTTCTTGGTAATCATCTTAGGAAACTTGTAAAAGACGTCTGATGCTAAAAACAAATCACATTCCCTTTCGTTCTTTTATGTCCATTCTTGGCACGTTCTTCTATCCGATTCTATCATCATCCTTTCCCAACCCAGCTGTCTTCAGATCGACAGTACCTTGCCAAGTCTGCAAGGTAGACTCAGTTTGTAGTGTCTGCGCAGTTTCATCATCATCAGAGACTCTGTGTAACCTGTTTCCACATCTACCTCCTCTTCCTCTTCCTGTTCTTTGCTCATTTTTCTTTCTCCTTATCTCTTTAACCTTACCCTTGTCCACCTTTCAGCGAGTCCTCTTTATCACACCATCCCTCTCAGACCTCAATGCCTTTATTTTTTTAAAATCGTCTCATCCTGGCTTTGCATCACTCCTTTTGCTTCCCATGTCCCATTTTGGTAAAAAGCTATTTATTGAATGCTAACACGCAGACTGGCACAAACCAAAGCAGAAAAGCGGCATGCTTCGTTCTTTTGATTTCCTACCAATTGAGTTCCCACAATGCCCCTGCTGGTCAGGGGAAAGACGACAGACAAGTGCTAATGCAATCAAACAAACTGATACGCAGAGATCATCACATTCAAAAGCAAATGATGGACTTGTATACGTGAACAAATGTAATTGCGGTTTTCACCTAGGGATGTTTGCTATATGAGCTTTCCACATACATAAGCACTTCTCACACCGAACAGAGCCATTATGCTCGCGTAAGACCCATCATGAGCATGCACGCCAGTGTGTGTGTGGGAGCCATTCATGTACAACATTAGTCCTAATGTGTTCAACAAGGGGCTATAAGAGCAAAGATGTTTCACTGGAGAATTGACCTCAGCTGCAGAGATGACTGTTTCAAATGCTCGCCGTGCTCCCGACAACATCCAGAATTTATATATAGATACGGCAGACCCACTTTTCTTGCTCTTACAAAAATATAGCTGGTACACAGCAGGCTGTAATAATCGATATAACCTGAGAAGGCAGGTCATAAATCCAAGCAAATGTATTTCCCAGGAGGGGCAGTGGATGCTTAAGGTCTCTCACACACACATTATTACATTTGTGCACAGGGGGAAAAAAAAAATAAAATAAAAAATGTAGGTGATATCTGCAAAGGCACGAGCACATCGCCAGGCCAAGTGGCTACGAAGCCAAAAGACTTATTATCACCAACTTATGTGGTTGTGTAACGAATGGAAGCAATTAGCATGGGCGCCTCAAGTAAACTTTGTAAGAGGGTGGCCGGGTGGAACGGGGCTGGAATAATCTTGTGGCGACGCACCAAAACCAGCCACCAACGCAGAATTTCAGGCGCTTTCATGAAAATGGTGATATGAAGGAATGTGACGTTTAGGTCCAATGCAACAGCATCCTGGCATTCTGGTACACTCCTGTCGAACGAAGGCGATTTGATGTGCCAAGTCCCATCGAATGTCAACACATATGTCGCAACAATGCTAGTCCTTCACCGTCTTAAATGAATGCATTAGCTCATCAAACATATGAAACTGTCACATAAAAGCTTGTCCCTTAAACATATGCATATAAAAAACATGTGCAAATAGAACAGTCTGACTAAGGGTGGTCATTGCAACAGCTGGTGGTCCCCTTGGTGGAGCACCAGTGACTCCTGTTGTGAGGCTTGTTGCGCATAATAAATGGATGCAGGGTGGTATAGAAAGAAAACATATTTGTGTTAATTGATTAATTTTGCAAAACCAGAAGGTTTTGGTCTTTGTTCTTTTGAATTCATGCATAAACCATAGAGTAGAATAAATTACATAAAAGACACTACGAGCACAGATACATTACCTCTGGCTCACATGATTCCCTTGATGGCTCTCTTAGTGATGTAACGTGAAGTGGTATGACCGGCCCCCACCCCTGCCCCAAACCCAGTCACAAGCCAAGTCAGTACCGCGACTAGTAATTAAGCGCCTCGCAGCCTCTTTGGGGACACGCTGGACCGCAGACAGATTTGCGCATAAGCGCACGGTAAAATGTTTGCGCCCCGGACTGGCTGCGCCTGTCAGGAACACGTAAAAAACAGGGGAAATATATATATAGATATATATGTATATAAATATATAGATAGATATCGCGCCCGTCCAGTTTTCTCAAGAGATAGAGAGAGAGGCGTGGGGGGGGGGTCATTTCCTTCACCTTGAGGTCGAGGGAAACACCTGAACGGAGCACAAATCGGGTGGAAACGACGAACGGATCAATGTGATCGATCAGAGGATCGATCACTATCCGGGTGTGTTTTAATCAAGGCGGTTAAAGTCCCTTCGCGTTAACGCGCGTGCTGCTGCTGCTGCTGCGCGTCAGGGGACAGGATCAGGATCAGTGTTGGAGCAAGGACCTCCAAACGGGGCTCCAGCCTGTCAACCACCATCCACCGCAGAACCGCCGCACATTTTTATGAGGTCATATCACACGTTGATTCGACTGTTGAGTTTTTCGTTTGTTTTGTTGTTTTGCTGTTGTTGTTTTCTTGTCTTTTCGTAGCAATAAAAGCACGTCCGAGTCTCGCAAATAAATGCGCACGGAGTTGTTCCATTAGCGCTTCCGTTTCCCTAAAATGACACCCACGGATTAGTAATAATTTAAGCCTGATTTAAAAAAAACAAATTTAAAAATCAAAAAGTGTCAATTAGGGATGCCAAAGAGCAGACAGGCGATTCCCAAATAGAGCGACGATGCTGATGCTGATGAGGGGAAACTGGGTCTCATCTCCACTCAGCCTGACCGAGGTGGTTATATGAAGGGGACGTGTTCATCCTGGTCTTAAAATGGAAAATAAAAGGAGGTAAAGGAAAATACCTTCAGGTGTCGGATCTCGGCGCGATCGTCTTAAGTTTCCTCTTCGGCTGTCGGCGCTGTCCGTCAGTCGGTCACAAAACTGAGTCGGAGAAGGACGAACGCTGTCATCGTCGGCTCTCTCTCTCTCTCTTCTCTCTCCTCTCTCTGTCTCCTCTCTCTCTCGCTCTGACTCCAGCTCAGCTTTACCAATAATAACGGGACTCCAAAAAAAAAAAGGAAAAGGAAAAACACAGTCTCCCAGCCCTCCTCTGCTTTCCCCCTTTTTCCTCTGCTTCGCTCGGTTTTGTCTCCTGGTTCTCATCTCATCTCATCTCCCTCTCGGAAGTGATTAACGCTTCTGCCCTGTTATGTTCATTATGACTCATTACCGCACGCGGTACCGTCCGAGACCATCGTGATGATCGATAGGATAAGCTTTCAGACGTCAGAAGCATCCATTTGGGTCACGTTTCTGTGAAATGTCTTTGGTTTTACCCCCCATTTCGTTTGCATGTTTGAATTGGTCCCTTTTTAAGTAACTTTTAACTCTCGATCAGCTTTCCCTTCAAGTCCTGATCTTTAATATATTACAAATATACATCATCACACAATGTGAAACTTTTTCACATTGTCATTTGGCAACTTTCATGTTTATTTTGTTGTTGTTGTTGTTTACCTTTGAAGGACCTTCGCTGCCAAGTCTTCTTCTTTTGGCTTTATCTCTTTTATAAAGCTTCACGTTTTGTTAGGTTTGGCTGAATTATCGATCTCATGTGTTTTCTGGCACACGGTTACTTGATTGTGTCATAAAATGGCGCTCCGTGGCCTCCAGCCATAAAACCGCTGCATCGAATTTCATTTAAAAGAAATTTTGACTTTCTAGTCTGGCTTTGAAATGGGCCTCTGTCTCTTTAAGAAGCTCCTGGTCCATCCTGTGACTTGTGGTTGTAACTCCGCCTTTTATTTTGATATTCCGCTTCCACCTATGGACAAGCCAATTTTTATGTTTGCTAAATGTTTAAGTTACAAGCTAAATATTTAGTTAGCAACCCAAAGATTCATTTAGCAAGAGAGCTATATAGCTTGCTAACTTGAAAATCAAATGCTTAGTTTGGAACCAGATATTTAGCTAGCAAAATACATTTTTTCAAATTGGAGATAAATATTTTGATTGTGAAGTAAATCGAGTTACAAACCAAACATTAAATTCACAAGCTAACCAATTTGTTTGAAAATTAAGTCTTTGTGTCATTGCAGAAGAACATGATTGAATCTAATGTAGGCCTTAGTCCTCGATGCGGCCGTCGCACGTTCAATTCCTGGCTTGGTGACCTTTGCCCTCGTCTTCCCTCTGTCTCTCATTGCCCACTTTATCTGAGCACTTTCAAACAAAGGCCACTATAGTAAAGAAGACAAAAACAAACTTCAAAATAAAAAATCTGAGCAGCTTCTCTGCCGCTGCTGAGGAAAAGCATCCCCACAGCATGATGCTGCCACCAGTTCTCACTGTGCCGACTGAAAACAACATCAAAACCATGTCTGTAGATGTGTCTGCCTCTTTCACATTTTTGATTCAAATATGTTCTTCATTGCAGTTACTTGTGTGGGATAGTGTCCAGAAATAGTAGAAATAGTTCATATAATAATATCACCCAAGGAAAAGTAAAGTGCAGTAAAGATATTAAAGGCTTTTTTTTTTTTCTAAAAGTTACACAACTTTTTAGAAACTGAGTAAATGTAACTAGTTACTCGTACCCCCCTCTGCTTCTGACAAACTCTAAATTTAACACTTGCTTTGCACAACAGCTTTCTTCTGTAACAGCCTGAATCGCATGTCGGTGCAGGTTTCCCTTTGCTCCATGCTGGTCACAGATGATGGACTGGACAGAACTTTGAGACATCCAAAGATAGGAAGACACGTCGACGACGTAATCCTGGTTTAAACTTCTCCAGTTCATTCTGCCCGGCCTCTCTGCCGTGTTCCTCTGTGCCGTTTGTTCACTCATGTTCTCCAACAAACCTCTGATGCTTTCACAAAACAGCTGGACACCTTTTTTTCTTTTTTTTTCACTTTACAATTTTGAACGTTTAGGTCTGTTGCATAATATCCCAGCGAAGTATAATGAAGTGGTGGGTTTCATTTGTGTTTCTTAAAAAGTGGTAAAGACCTGAGTAAATGAGTGAGTCACTATGTCCCTTCCTGGTCTCCGGTTATAGGTTTTGCAGCGGCGTCATATTTATGCTCCCACTCTTCCAAGCTTTCCACATGAGCACATTTGAGCTTCAAAGCATCCATTAGTCCTTATTTAAACTTAATTTAGAAATGCAGCATAAACACACAAGTCGATAGCCTTTGCTTCCCGTACTCTTACTTACTCGGTGAATGGCTGATAAAGTACGTGGCAAAGTAAAACATAAAACTTGATTCTCAGAGCGCTACAGGAACTCTCGCTGTTCTGACAAAAGGGATTTACAAGGGGTACTTAGACTCAGCTTGCACATAGTTTGCATTGTGCATTAATTTGATTTTGTGCAATTTAGCTAATGGCAAAACAGATGAACAGCCCTCCGGCGCAGCTGCGATACTAACTAATACATTTTCACGTTTGGTGTCAAGCTTTTAGAAAGAGTTTGCTGTCAAAGGCGGTTCTAATACTTTTAAAGTGTCTCGGAAATTTATCGGTGGTAGAGCGCAAGTTATAGCCGCTCGCCCTTAACGCTCTGGATTCTGACCTTTCCCTGCCGCTTCAGGAAATGCGAGATTAGAGGAGACGTATGACACATAATCACTTTGCTAGAGATCGCTCGTTTGGGAGGAGGGGGGGCGGGAAGGATCTGTGGAATAAAAAACTTTTGCTATGACACAATCCTCTCGCTTTTTTTGGGGGGCTGCCTAATTCGCAAAATGTCTCATTCAGTGAGCGGTCGGGATCTGAAAGACGCCGTTACGTCACAGGCTCGGCTCAGAGCCTTTAACTCAAAACGACGCCGCGTTCAGCAGGACGTCAAAACGCTTCCTCTGGGCCTTGGGCTCGCTTAACAAGACCAAGTTTTCGATACTGCATTTTGTTTTTCCATTTAATTTGACAAAGAATTTAGCTGTTAAAAAAAAAATAGGAAATGTCTTCACTAGAGATCCAATCCACCCCAGATGGATTGGATCGTTTCCAATTCCTTCATTCATTAATACCTGTTGATGAAAAAGTTCACGAAAGACGTACTCATGAATTTCCTGTAATCCCCTTGAACTGTTCAAGGTTGCAGAGCGATGGGCCCAAACCCGCTCAGAACCAGAACTCCTAGCAACAACCAGCAATCACGCTAACATTGAGGGAAACATTGAGACACAGAACTGCACGGCCAAGGTCCAAATCAACCCAATTAAAACCTCATGGAAACAAAAGGCCATACATCCCAG
This sequence comes from Poeciliopsis prolifica, assembly GCF_027474105.1. Classification (NCBI taxonomy): domain Eukaryota; kingdom Metazoa; phylum Chordata; class Actinopteri; order Cyprinodontiformes; family Poeciliidae; genus Poeciliopsis; species Poeciliopsis prolifica. Next base: position 6,288,869 of record NW_026562383.1, read on the forward strand.
AGACACCCCGTGACCGCCGACATCTTTTTTCTTTTTCTTTCAATATTATAACCGTTTTAGGTCAGGCATGTTTCGGCGACCTAAAAATGCCTCAATAATGATTTATGAGCTGAAAGAGTTTCTCCATTTTTAAAACATTTTTTCTGTCTCACACATTTAAATGAAAAACAAATCTAGGAGAACAATTAAAAGCAAGGAGCTGTCCCTGGTGTCATGCATGCACATGCTCTTTGTTGGAATACCCAATTAAAACTTTAGCCTTCATCCTTCCTGTGTGAACGTCTAACAAAAATCAAGTGTCCGCCTATAGCCGACGCTCCTCCCACCACAGAGTTAGCGTAGCTTGTTTTGGCTAACATTTATGCACTATGCATAAGCTCAAGTTATTTTCTATTGGGTGCGCACTTTAGTTAGTATTTGTCTGGTTTACTTACACTTGCTTTTTTGAGGCTCTGCAAAAAAACAGAGTTGCTGAACCCAGGAACAAACAACTGAAGCGTGGGAACTGCATTTGTTGAAGTTGACCTTATTTTGTCACTTTAATATTAACTTATTTGGTGAATAAGTCCAATTTAGTCACGTTTGCTTCATTTGTTTCACATATGTTTTTGCTAATTATGTACTTTTTGTTCCTTTATTATGATGTACCGCCCTCATGTGGCAAGTTAGGGTCACTCCACCCCCAATTTCAGCAACTTTTGTTCTTTGGTCAGTTTTGCGTTTCGTTGATGTCACTTGAATCCGTGCCGAATATATAATTTGACTTATTTTACATTGGAGTTCTGCATTGGAGTTATTGAATAGATTTTTTTTTCTACTTTTCAACACCTTTTGTCCTCATTCATGTTTTGTATCTTCCACCTTTCTTTCAACGGAACTGTAGCGGGTCCAAGGTTATTTTTTTATTCAACAAAAGAAAGCCTCCCTGGAACAAAAGTCAAATTTCGGAACGACTCAGAGTCCGCAGATTAATTTGACGGAACATCAGTGGGGTCACCTAAAGACCATATCACAGAAAGTGCCGAAATTTGGAGAAGTTTTCAAAAGTCAAGATGTGGGATGGTAATCAGCTTCAACAAAAGATTACTCTTGTTGCAGAAACTGAATCAAGATGAGCTTCGAAAAAAGGTTTAGCTAAAGTAACACGGACACGTCATGTTAAAGGTGGAAAGAGTTCAAATCTTTATTATGTTTAAAAACATCTCAACACTTAGGAGAGCCGCTGGACACAGCATCTCATAAATTATACCCATCCATCCATCCACCATCTTCTGCCGAATCAAAAGGTCGGGCTGCGGGGGCAGCAGGGATTTCAGCTGCAGTTCTTACTTTCAATCACTAAAAAGCTAGGAAAAACTAAGTACTGGATCAACTGCAAAGCTCGGGGGGTTTATGGAGTCTGCATGCAGCACAGGAGACTTGATGTGTTCAGAAAAAGAAGGGTCAGCACCAATCCTGTCAGCAGTGAAATAGAGATGAAGAGCATAAATGAAAACATAGAAAAGTAGTTCTTGCTCTGGTTTCTGGGAAAGTGAGCTCTAACACACTCACTCCCTCAAACAATAAAATATTTGTCGTGGGTTTCTGAGAACAAACTTATGTGACAAGCACGTATTTCTAAAAAGAAATCGAAAACGAACGTCTGAATTCTCATTACCAATCTTGTTTTGGTCAGATGAGGTCACAGCTGGACTGTCTGGACTTCCTGTCTCCACTTGACCCCAAACATACAATCCCCACAGTGAAACATAGTGGTGGCACAATCATGCTTTTCTTGTCAGAAATAATTATAAAATTGCATGGAGATAAATACAGATCAATACTGGAATAGAGGCAGAAAAAGACATGAGATTGGAGTGGATATTTACCGTCCAACAGAAGCACCTTAAGCACAAAAGCGTGTTCTTGAGCGGTGCAGCGATTACAATTTTCTGGCCGATCGCTAATTACCAATCTTTTAAAAAGCCTGACTTACCAATTTGGTTTTTGGCTGATTCCAGTTTTTGTCTGAAATGTTTCTCAATATATCAAGAAAGTTGCTGAACTGGCAACAATGGGGTGACTATCGTTAACTGTAAATGTGCAGACATTTACAGTGATTTCACTGGGTTTGTCAGTCAAATCTCTCTCTGTAAAAGCATCTCTTGTACAGATGACGATTACGACTTCAACACTCATTTTAAATGAACTCTCCCCGTAACTCGTGGACTCTTCGAAAACCACAGTGGTTGATTTTTAGACCTTTGCCAAGGTTGATCAGATCGCTGGATAGGATTGGACTCACATGTAAAAATCGGCCGATCACCCATCTCAAAATTAAGAAAATTAAGGATAAATCGGCTGGCCGATAAATCGGTGCACCTTTAATGTTCATGTGTTAAAAACGGCCCAGTCAAAGCCCCGATCCAAGGCAAGACTTTGAACTTATGGAGGCCCATCTATAACCACAATAAAATAATAAAATTAAGAATAAAAAATGTTGTATTTCTGTTTGTGGCGTAACAAAATGAAGAAACATTCATCAGGTACACAAACTTTTCCAATGGGTGAAAATTACAAATAATTAGAATTTCCAAGTATTAAGCAATTTTAATCGGATCCTATTTTATGCCGCATTTGGCTGCCTAGTGTCACAGAGTTACACTATTAGCAACCTTTTGTTAGGAATGCTAAGGAATAAATCCATAGCGTGAGCCTCACTGCTGCATTAATCACAACATAACTGCTAATCTGACTGCAATAATTCGCAGGGATTCCTTTTGATTGCAAACGCAATCAAAAGGACACGTTTCGCTGTCGACAAAATTTAAAATACAGCCTCAGTTTGGGTACAAAGAACAAAACAAGGAAACACAACGCAAATATCCACCGAGATCATTTTTTCAATCCGTCCCTGTTTCTTATCCTGAGCAAATATTTTTACCCTCATTATCACACCAAAGTAGTCACCAGCTGACAATCAAGTGATAACATTTCTATATTTATGTTAATCAGACCATCTGTATCGCAGTCACGGTTTTATTTCAAAGGGCCATTACCTCCTTCCTTATCACCGCGGAACAAATTAAACCTTGTCGGGTACACGCACGCGCGCATGCACACACACGCACACACACACACGCACACACACACGCTCTTGTGAGCGCGCACGTTTCGCCGGTCATTACTTGTGCTGCAAACCCACATATCTCCAGTCGACTCGGTACTTGTAGATTGACTCCAGCGGAAGCTCTTTGAAGAACAGAGGAGGCCGAGAAGACAAGTATGTGTGACCATTAGAAAAGTAAAAAAATATATATATATTTATATATAAAGAAAAAGAGGGAGAGGAACTGCTCTGGCTGTGTTGTAAGAGCAGAGAATAACGGGGCCGGCCAGACGACAGAGCATGAAAGGGCTGATTTATCCACCGGAGAGAGACTGAGAGTGTTTGTCAAAAGAGCGAGAGAGACGAGAGAGACGTGTATGTTCTTGCCCCTTTTTTGTCCTTTTCCTTTTTGTTGGGGGGGAGTGATGGGGTGCTCTGTTATTGAAGAAAAAAATGGAGTGGGAGACTATTACATTGGATTAAAAACATACATTTGTGCTCGTTCCTGTGGGTTCTGAATGCATCCGATTCTTTCCCCATTCAGGCCAAGGAACACATCTGCCTGGATTTTCTGCGGCTTGCAGAGCCAGTTTTGCCATACATGTGTTTGGCAGGAACTCGCGAGTTGGATGAGCCACAGAAGCAGACTGAATATATTGTTTTCCTGAATCAAAGAAGAAAGCAACCTGCACAACAAAATGCCAGTGGGTGTACTTCATCTGGAATTCAAATGCAACAATTTCAGCTTGCGAGTCAAAATAATTCTCAGCAGAAGAGGATTTTTATTTTTGTAATGAACGACGGGAAGTGCTCAAACTGTGTCACTTCTGCTCACTTGAACCCAACCTTTTTATTTTCTTCATAAACATTTTCAAGCTTTTATTTTATTTATTTTTTGAAAAGAGCAGTTTAATAAGTGTTTCACAGATCGGTTTGACCTCAAAATGCTGAATAAATGAACGGCCATGTTGAGCATGACAGCAGCAGCTACTGGTAAAATGAGAAGCAAACCAAGCAGAACCCTGAGCCAAAACTAAATGTTTTGTGTCACATCCTGTCGACAAATGGTGATCATTCCCTATGACCATGAGAGAAGAGGCGATTTTAGCACGCAGTGCAGCAATGCTGAGGGCGCCACCAGACCGGGGGCGCCATAAAAACCATTCAAGAAAAGAGTAACTATTCTTTTTAAAACTTGTACGTAATAGGTAATTTTATTTATATAGCACATTTTCAGCAACCTCGCAATGCAAAGTGCTTAACAGGATTCAAAAGGAAATACAAACCAAGCAGACAACCAAAACAAAGAGCAAAAGAAGAAAAAGCTAATGATGTTGATCCAAAGTAAATAGTAGGATAACGTTTTAATGTTAAAGATCGAACACCAATTCAACTGAATAGCAAAGAATATTAAACCCAACATCTAATGATAGTAATAATGATAATTTGCTCCTTCATCTCATTGTTTGGTGAAAGGATACAGTAATCCACATGCAGGCAAACTTTTGACTTGCTGTCAAAATGCAAATGGCGACAGAAGCCGTTTCAGTCAGCAATAATATACAAAATATGACTCAATTCTCTAAATTTCCCTTTTCACTTTACATTTTTATGGGAGGTGAATTGAGTGCCATCAAAAGGCACCTTTAATTTAAAAAAATCTTTTATCAGTTGTAGCGATTTGATACTGACTTTGGGTCACTGCTGTGGTTACTCAGACACGTGGAGGGAGCGTCCCAGGCACGAACACCAACTTGTGCATCCGTTTAGTGATGGAGACAGAGTGGCGAGGAAGGCAGGCGCAGCTGCGCCCAATTTACCGCGAATGCAGATTTATAACAGCAGTGCGCGAGGCGACACGTCTATACACAGATTTATACGTCTGAACTTCTACCTGCCTTTAACTTCTTTGGTGCACGACTCTATGGAGGAGGATTAGGGCCTCTTAGAAAAGCAATATTTACTTTTTCGTAATTCCGACTAATCTCAGAAATCTGACTTTAATCGTCTGAGAAAAAAGTCGGATTTCGAAGATTTAAGTCAGAATTTCCTCTTGTTTTCAGCGGTTCTAGTCCTCTTTCATTTGATGACACTTTTTGGTTCATTTTAGGCATGTTTTTATTTTATTTTTTTTATAAAACGTGAGTGTAGTCATACATATACATCGAATTGCAAAATAAACTCAAAAGAGGCTAGGTCACGCTTAGTCATTTTGAAATCAAATCTAGAATGTTTGTCATTATTAAAGTAATAAAATATCAGCATCCGGGAAAATGATTTAGCCGTTTTAATTCCAAATCCCATCCCATTAAGCAAGCAGCCGCGTTAACATTTCTGTGGCGTAATATGGGATTTTTTTTCTCCTTCAGATGATTAATGCGAAGCTTCTCTTTAACCCAGTGGCATCAGCTGTGAAAATCAAACAGACCTTCACCTTCGCTGACATTCAAGCGCACATGGGAACCTGAGTTATCAGCCGCACATTAAATTTTATGACAGCTTCCGCACACCTTGCTTAACCGGCGGCTGTGTCTGGCGTCGGTTGTGTCTGCAAGCTGCCAGCTTGAGCCTTGTTTTTGAAGGCCAGCAGTCAGGAGCCTGGAAGCCTGAGCCGACACGGCTTTGATCCCAGTACGTCTCCCAGTCGCCCACCAGCGTGCGGGCTCCCTTTGGGAACAAACGGACGGGAACACGGCGGAGTTTTGTAGCGCGTACGGAGGAAAACCTTGCAAGAGTGACAGGGGAACCGACGCAAAGCGTTCCCCTCGCGATGAGGACGCGCGGCTTTTTCCACGCAGACGGACACGGGTGCAGGCGGGCGGATTGACAGTCGGCGTGAGGATGACAGACGGACGGACAGATGCGTGTAGGCATTCCAGAGGAACTGGCCAGGTATGGCGTCTAATAGCACGCCACGCAGACAGTCACGGACAGCTGCCGCACGGCATCGTCTGAATCAAATGGAGACAGATGCCAATCTCTCGGCTGGAAAGATGCTTCAGCTCTGTACACACACACAAAGAAGAAGAAGAAGTCTCTCTTTCACACACACACACACACACACACACACACACTCACACACACACACACACACAAAGAAGAAGAAGAAGTCTCTCTTTCACACACACACACACACACTGTGCTCTGCTTGTCCTCCTCTCTCCACCTGCCTGCTCCTTGCTGTCAGAGAGCTCGACAGGTGGTGATGTTTGTTCCCTCAGGCTCTGTCACCACCACCCCCCCTCCATCCCGCTCCTTTCCCTCTTCCCTTTTTTTTTCTGAGTGGCATTTAAGTGCCGACGCCCTCAAAATAAAGCCGGCGGACGGCAGGCGCGAGGAACGACTGTATGAGGCGCGAGTCTGTTTTGGTGGCAAGTGTCCAAGGTGAGGATGTGACAGGGAGGAGGGAGAGGGGGTTTGTGCCAGATTGCGAGGTCCAAACGATTGTTTGAATGCTAATGGCTGTAAATGAATGCGTTGCTATTTAGCTTTCCGATCCCCCTTTATTTCCTCTCTGTCATTCAGCCGACTCGTCGGTCCTTCCCGCGTGTCATTTCAGCCTCTGAACGGCTGACAGGCGGGGAGAGAAAGATACGGGGCTGAGGACGGAAAAGGCTTTGTTGAAATAAATGAATAAATACTTCTTTTTTTAAAAAAAAAAAGCCGTGCGTCCAGATTTGTGAAGACCTACGGAAAATAAACCCAAAGAGAAAAAAAGTGTGTTGGACGTGCAGAAGTGGTGGGAAGTTTGCATGCGTTCATCAGGCTCACAGGCCTCTTTCAGAGTCATTTGCTGTCAATGGCCAACATACAAATGAAATTATGTTTGATTTTATTATCAAGCTTCTAATACCCAGAGGTTCATGGATACCTCCCTCCCCTCTAATGTTTGGACCGCAGCCCTCCTTCGAGTCTAACATTTTGGATTGTTGGTGTTTGATTGCATCAGTAGAGGAAATGCAGATGTATTTTGGTTTTCTGAGGGTAAAATTATGAGTTGGCTGTAGAGTACGGTGGGTTTTTTTTGTTTTTTGTTTTTGTTTTTTTGTTTTTTGGCTTTCGTTGCTTTTGCCTGCGAAGCTTTGGAAGACTGAATTGAAGGTTGAGTTCAAAGACATAATGATATTTCTGTGGTGATTTGTATGCGGCCGTTTTGCTTTGTGCGGAGTGTCTTTAAAAGCTTCGCTGAGCCACTGGTGCACGACTCTTAACGAGCTCAATCAAAACGGGTCATACACTCGTACCTATGGGCAAATTAGAGAAACCCCTAGCAGTCATGCTTTTTGGGACTGTGGGGGGAAGCTGGAGAACTTGGGAGAGAACCGATGCAAACTCCATGCAGAAAAAAAACACAGGCCAGGATTTGAACCGAGGACATTCTTGGTGCAAGGCAGCAGTGCTGCCACGTCGTTCCTCCAGAGCTGCAAAGCTAAAACCTTCCCCCAAGTTTCAGGTTTGCAGCTGGTGATGGCCTGCTATTTCCAGTTGGGTAATTGTGTTTTGTTTGTTTTTTTCCTCACGGAGCTAAAAATTCACATGCCAGAAAATATTGTTTTCGAATGCATGAAAATATACAATTGTACTTAGTAGAGCTGACATAATCTCTCACAGGAGACAATAGCCATTCCACCCAGCGACAGCAATAGCATTATAGATTCAGGAAAGCAAGATAATGTTGCCTCTATATATATATATATATTCTTCTATGTGAAGCAGGCTGTGTGCAAGACACCGAGATTTCCAGTGATAGGTTGAGCCAACAATGCAAAACATTTTCAGTTTTATCAAAAAAAAAAGAAAAAAACACACAAGAAAAAAAAAAGAGGCTGTGTTATTTTGTAGAAAGGCTGGCAACGATCATGTCAGGACATTTTTGATTTCCAACAACAGCGCATTTTCTGAGAGCCGTCTTTCCTGCCTCCGACTGCCAGTGCTGCTTGGCAGAGCATCAGGTAAATTGTTGAGGGACGTGCAAGTTTCATATTCATACAGTCCTAATGACTGGGCCATTTGCAAGATTGCGTACAAAGGCAGGCCTTGCAATGATGAGCCGAGAGTGGAGTTAATGTCTATTTGTCTACTTCCTGTCTTTCCGAGACCTTAAAGGGGCCATGGCTGTGTTTTTGTAGGATTTTAGCCCTGCAGCGTTTTACATGCCGTTTTATGTGCTTGTAAAATGTTTCAGAAAACCCCAGAAGCCATTGAGGCTGGATCCAGGTGAAGATCCAGAGTTTGAAAAAAAACAAAACAAAACAAAACATTTTTCTAATAATTTTGTTGCAGAAGGAAAGTTAAAATTTCTTGTGTGACTACTTCTGATTCCACTAACAATCCTCCACCCACGGCACCAGCAGCTGGTATGTAGAACTTCAGCTTTTTACCAAACTTCTGATGAAAAGGTTTTGCTTGGAGGGGAGGGGAGGTCATTGTTTTATGCTAATTTGCGTGTGTAGGCTACTGCGGAGAAACACGCTTAGCAAAACACCGACATGAAACCTCAAAGCAAGTGGTGTATCAGCAGAGCAATCATTCAGCGTCCTGCAAAAACCTTCAGACCCACTCAGACTTCACACATTCATGCAAATGAGTTGCCTAATTGTAAAGAGGGGTGAAAATTATTTTCAACTTTTCTTTGGCAAATAAAAAAAATCTGTGACACGTTATATAGTGTGAAATGCTTGATTGGAGCTACAAAAAAATCCTGAAGTACAAATTATTTTTTAAGAAAGATCAACGCTGGGTCATTTCTATGAATTAAGGGGGCGCTATTTAATATTTTCAGGCATATTTCCATTTTACAGCACAATCAAGTAACTGTGTTACCCTTAGTGGTTATGAACTCTATATATCAAATATGACAAGAAATTTTACTTCCTGAAAACGGGCCTCTTGTCGCTTTAAAAACACCTGCTCTTTCTGAAACCCTGCCTTCTGGAAGGCATTGTGACGTCGCTCCTCTATTAACCCTTTAAAGTTTTTACCAGCGTTTCATTGGGGAGTCGCTCAACATGTGTTCACTAAATGCTGCTGGCTAGTCTAAAGGAGCCGGGTGAAGGAGTCGTGAGGGAGGGGCTGGGAAACTGCAGCTCCATCCAAATGTTTGGCACAGATGAAGTGATTTCCCAAGCATGCATGAAAGAATCACTGCCGCTTTAAGACTCAACTAAAACTACAAGAAGAGGCAACTACGGTGAAGCGGTTCCACTGAAGGCGAAAACCCAAAATGTTGGAATTAGATGCAAGTCTTTGACACCGTGTGGGAGCCTGTGAGAAGATAAATGCACCCTATATTTTCTTACATGTAAGCGGGCCAATTAATGTGCAACACGATAAAGTTTTCCACCCTATCATGATAATGCCTCCCAATTACAGCCTACAAGCTCCAACCTGTACTGCATTATAGTGTTCATCAAATAAAAGTGTGCCATTACGCTACACACACACACACAGAAGCGAGTCAGCGGCGGCATAATTACACGTACGCGGCGGCAGTTTTAACTTTAACGCGGATGTTAAAGCGAGGCGGCCGATGCATTCCGCTTAGAATAACCTGATGAATATTACCCATGTCAGCGAGCATATTAAATGTCGGAGAGCGCTCTGGAGAACTAATTGGCTCGTGGGCCCAGATGTTTGCTGGCTTCAAGCTGGAAAGCTCCTGGACGACCAAGCAAGAGCCAAGTACCAGCAGAGCGTCAGCGGCAACAGTACGGACGGAAACACGCGTTCAAAAAAAAAAAAACAAAGCAAAGCGGCGACAAGAACCCTGAGAAATGCTACATCTACATGTAAAGATATTTTTTTATTATGCTGCTGTTTAACTTTGAGATTTTTTTTTCCGGAGAGTTGTATCCAGGGATAATTTGATATGTTGTAAAACATCTCCAACTGCAAGAACTGTGAAATTCTATTTTTATTTAATTTATAAAAAATCTAGATTTTTTTGACAGGGACTATTGGCAGTAATGTGACAGAAAGGGGGCTTGTTTAGTTTGGGGGGAAAACAATGTAATTCTAGAGAAGTGTCTTTTTTTTTTCTTTGTAATTTCAGAAAGTAGAGGATTGGCAGTTTATCCCTAACAGGTTTATAATCTTGATGCGGTCCGAAATTTCAGATTTAGATGCTCCACAATTTCAGCCAAAATGTGACTAAAAAAGAGCTTTTAATAGATTCTCAGAGACCGCACACTGTTCTGCTCGGATGCTGGGTCACCCGTCCTGCTTCATCCAGCAGCTCCAGGCCCAGCGGCCGTGCATCCGTCCAGACAGATACTCCGAGCTTTCAAGACAAAACTTTAGACCCCCAAGAACACCGCGACACAAACGGATTGCTTTCTCAAAGAGCCTTAACGCCTAAGATGCCAAACCGTGGGCCGTTCTCTTTCCACTTTCAGGCGTTCAACCTTCTTACCGATGTTTGTGGTGTGCAGTTAGAAGTCAACGACTTTCGCTGTGAAACATTGTACCAAAGACCACACTGTGAGCCGAACACGCTGTTGGATTTAATGCTGCAACTGGAGGAGTTTCTAATGAAATCTCGGTTTTATTTTCTTTACTCGTCGCGTTGCAACGGCATTGCAGTCGAGGTTCATCTCCAGTCGCGCTCTTCCCTTGTCTCTCTCTCTCTGTCCAGACAGCTCTCACTCTTAATAAGGAAAGTGCCGTCGCGTTTTCTACTGTCTGGGATTTGTCATTCTGGGCGCACTGGTGGTTTTGAGTGTCTGCCTCGTCCGACGGACAGGTTTCCTCACCAATATGTATCTTTTTAGTATTCGTCAGTGGACGACAGATAAAGACACTTCATCGTCATCTGACACTCAGCTGGTGGTTTTATTTTGGTCACATTTTAAGCTCAATGGTTAAGGCGGTCGCACCAACCAAACCACACCCAGACTTAAGCAGGGTTATGTTTTGTGCGTATGTTTGTATTACATGGACCCAAAGAATAAATCTGAATATTGTGGAAAATTCAGTTTATTACAAAGTATCTTGTCACTGGCATATCGATTTAACTGGACTCAAAAGGGACATTTGAAAACCTCCATTTGTTAAATATGATGATTCATGGAAAAAAATGCGTTCCGAATCATTTAAAATATATATTTTGTCTGTTTTGCTCAGTAACGATGTTCTTTTAGAAATCGCCTCTCATTTTGAATTTTGCCTTTTCCCATCAACTAATAATGACAAAGATGTTTGACGCTTTGTGCGAAAAGTTTTCGAAACACAAACTGCACACCGTCAAAGAAACTGTGGACGTATTAAAATTTAACACTACCGTTGGAGAAATCTTTGAGAAAAGTGTATTTTAGAATCTGATGTGAGGAACCAAAAGTGAGGAGTTTTGGAGGTGTGAAACAACATGTATTATTTCATTGATAGTGCAATACATTGTTCATCGCAGCCGTGTTCTTGTCTCAAAGTGGTTTTCCATGCAATTTCTGCTCTTATTATTATTATTGGAGAATGTAGCCTAGATGTTTCACCAGACTAAATATTTGCTTTGGGTTCTTCTTAAAGGGGACTTATTTTGCTTCCTGGAACAAGGTAGCGTCGGCCTGTGGGCTATATAAAACAATATCTGTACAATTTTTTCACAAAATCATTCTTGGATAATGAAGTTTCATCTGCTGAGTTCTGCCAGAATGAGCTGTTTTCAGGCTCCACCACTTCAAAGCCAAATAAGCTGCTGCTGCCCGCACCCCCTTCGCTCAAATCGGTGTTTACCCTCGCACTCAACACTCGCACTTAACACTCATGAAAATGGCTGCAAACAGATGCAAAATTGCACAGCCGAAAATCTTTGGCCCAAAAGCAGAAGAAGTGGAACCTCCAGCTCCACCAACAAGAGCAGGAGGTTCCACTAGACGGTAAGTCTGCAACAAGACATTTGTCTTTTCCAGCAGCCGTTGCACAGCAAATACAGCAGTGAAACCAGCTGCACAAAACACGTTCAACCTCCACTTTAAGTCGCAAACATTAATAGGACGGCTAAACCAATAAAACTACTCCAAAGCTGTCTAGGAATTTTCATAAGACAAACATTTGAAAATAATAATAAAAAAAAAATCGCATCACATTGGTGTTTTTAATATTTAGCCAATCCAACGATTAATATGTGCTTGAATGCACCATAAAAGTGCAGATAGTGGGAAATCCCCTGTGCCATGACAGCACTGTTGTGCTGCTGCATGTCATTGGATATAAAGGATTTGGGACACTGGCCGAATGCTGCAGGCGACTGAATTTGAACTTTAGCAGATTTTGCTGCGGCATCACTCACATTTACTTTCCCCGCGATGTTGCTTCAGATTAGTGATTCAGTAAAGTGCAGCGCCAACTACAAACCTTATTGCTGTTGAAGGTTGCGTCCTGTGACACAAGGCTTTGGTTTGGTCCATCGTTTTCTTCTGCACTGTCGCTGCATGTTCAATGTTCCCAAATAGAGACTAGAAATAGCTTGAAGTCCTTTCTGTTTTGTTGTCACTTTTTAAAACTTGTGTAGCAGAAGGCTGCATTGTGCACTATAAAACAACCATTTGTTCGACACATGCATACCAAACGGATATCCTCAAACGTTCTCGGCTGCACATCATCAAAATTGCTGGCGGCATCAGCTTTCGTTGACAGCTACCCGGGCATTATTCTAATTTGTAGCCGTCTAGAAACACAGGCGGGGTTTCTTTTCTCGTTTTTGCCTGAAGAAAAACAAGAAGTCATCCGAGAGCGCACATCCGGCGTCTGAGAGGAGCTACAGAACTTTGCACAGAGCGAGGCGCGCCTTCGTCCTTGCGGTGTCCACCCTCAGGTCATATTTACTGACGCGTCAGAAGGCCGCGGTGATCGACATTGGTTTTCCGAGACGATCCCCAGCTTCTGTGAGTCTATTGATTACAATGACACGATGGCTTGTCATGCAGTGGCACCTAAGAGAATAAAGGGCGCATCTAATACTGGCACTGCTCCGTCATTGGCCTGTTATGTATTGAAATTTCCCCAGAGTCCTGGAAGCTTTTTACAAGATCAAGGAGAAGAGATGGGGATTTTTGTTTTCTGTTTTTTTCTTTTCATTTTCAGTTCACATGTGAATACAATCACACTGGTCAATAATTCTGTGATGTTGCACTTTGTATAAAACAAACAAAACCTTTTGCGCATGTTCATATGATGCGCAATTCTGACATCCTCATTTGCCATCTACTAAATTAATAATACATTGCTTTTACTTAAAATGATTCTTGGTTGTAAGAATGGGTTTTTTCCTGCTCTTCTTCACAGCCTAATTTCATGCCTCTGCATCTAAATTGGAGGCCAGTCCAGACTTTGACTAGGCCGGTCCATAACCTTAACTTCAGAGGTTAAGCATTCAGAGGTGGATTTGCTGATCAGTGTGCTTTCCTTGGATCGTTGTCCAGAGGGGTAAGACGTTAGCCATCTTTAAGCTGGTCAGAATTGCAGCTCCAGACACTTTGAACACGACGTTCTTTTTCTGACTCGCTCTATTCATCCGGAAAGCTCAATTCTGGTTTCATCAGTCGACAGAATACTTTGGAAAAATATAGAAAAAAGCCCAAGACTTTTGCAAACTGTGAGAAGAGTCTTGTGCTCTTTTTTTAGCCAGAGGTTTTCACCCTTCCTGTCCCATCCTCCATAATGAGTCATCGTCGCGTTCTTACAGTCATTTTGGGAAGGACATTACGGGTAATGGCTCTCAGTGTGGTTTCCTGCAGTCCTAGAGTCTGAGACGGGCCCGGTTAAAGCGATTTCTTTTGCTCTTCGGGTCTGACGGTAAGTAGTGCAGGCTGTGGTTAGTGAAACTGAACGTGGTGCTAGGTACTGTGGCTTTTTTCATAAATCTGTTTGTTTTTATGCTTATCTGGACTCGGCCCGAAATGAAAATGAGTTTGACACCCCTAATTTACAGTCCTTAAATGCATTTTTTGTTTTGTTTTTTTTTGTTCCCAACATTAGTCAACGATTACTATTTCTACAACTAATAGTGTAGAATTGGGACAATGCAGAATTACTTTCAGGAGTTGCACAACAACCTCTTAGATAATTACAAAAGAAATGTTGTTTTTCATTTTTCAAACACATTTGGAGCAACTCCTTAAAGCCCCGCAAGCAAAAGCACTTCAGCAATTCAAACCGAATGTTGGATTCTTGAGCATCATCGGCGTGATAATAAGTCTGGAAACGTATTCCTGTGCGAATGTGGCTGGAATACTTTAAAAGCTTGACGAGTACAGGCTCAATGTCAAGCATCTGATGGACAGAAGATAATTGTTTGTTTTGCTTTGTTTTGACTCTTCAGAGCCTTTGTTAAAGATGCGTTGTGTCCTTGGGATTTATATTGGAAAAGGCGAAATAGAAGAGATTCAACATAGAGCAAAAAGTTTTAAAAAAAAAAACAACATCATGGAAGTGGCTCCAACAATCCTGCAGTCATTTGGGATGAACATTTTTATCAAAAAATAAATAAATAAAACACATAACGGGAGCAAAGTCAGCAATAATCGCTGTTAGGATGATGATAATCTACCATCCAACCAAAGTTGACCCTACTCAGCACGCAGGGAGACCTGAGCTTGGTTATGTGCAGCCAACAGTGATGCATTGTGCATCATCAACAATAATTAGAGCGTTGGCTTCGTCCGCGAGCGCCGTGAGCGGGACGCAAAGCCCCGTCGCCGACTCTCTGCCGCTTCAACACATCACAGTCATTTTCTGTCATGTTCGCTTTCCCTTTCATTAGACCCGGTTTTGTTTCTGCCCTGCTCCGGGTGACACAGTGTAATTTACAGGTGAAGCCAGGCTTTCTGCCATCCACGGTAAATTGGTCTCCATTCCACAACATCAAGGCTTTTTGAAGCTGACGATTTCTTTGATCCTTTCAGCCTGACAGGAAATGTTCTGGTATTCCATTTTGCGTCCTTCCTTTTCATGCTTCCTTCTTCGCGTCTCGTCCCGTCTACCGTTCTCTGAGCCATCTGCCTGCCTTATTTTCGCCCCCCCTTTCCTCCCCTCAATCTGTCACTTACATTTTTCTTTATTGCTTGTTTTCTTTTCTTTTAATCCACTTCTTTCATCTTTGTGCTCTCTCTGTCGGCGCAGCTTTCATTAACCGCTCCATACAATGTCGAGTCTTTTTACGCGTCTTAGTAAACACTGAGATCTCCGTGTGCTTTCTCACTTAAAATACGCGAGCAGCTCAGCCCCGCAAACGATTTTCTAAATATAAATAAGGGTGTAAAGCGACGCACAAATCTGTTTCCACAGATGGCCGGCGCTTTTGAACATGCACGTATAAAACGAGGCGAGATCAGCCAGACCTCGGAAACTGGGATAAAGGATCAGATTCACTGATCGTTGAAAGGTCAACACTTGACAGGTGGGGGGCACTCTGGCAATCTGAAGCAGCTGTATGAAACTCGTGGAGCTGCTGCGACACCTTTTCCGTGTAAATGTTTGCCAAAGACAAGAGCTGCTTGAATCAGGGTTTGCATATTTCACCGTTCCTTTACTTTTTGCTCTTGGTTCTCTCACTGCTGCTGAATTCATTTGCAAATTTAAACACAGAAAACCACGTTTGGTGATTATCGCTTACAGATTACAAAAGAAAATTGGAGCATTGTGGAAAAACACAACGTTTCTAAACTCACTTTGTCACACCTTAATAAGCTCATTAACTCAAGGTTTCCTGAGCCTTTAATTGCTCCCTCAAGTATGAGCAATGTTTCTGTTTGGCATTTTTGTGCTTGCGTGTATTTAAACAGTGACTTTCTTTCTGTGCGCGGTGATTAAAAGTCCGGAAAAGAAAAGAAACGGTTGTTGGCTCCAACTTTCCTGGCAGGTGAATCCTACGCAGGAGCTGTTTTATTCTGTTTTCTGTTGCATCCACTCGGATATCAGGACCCGCCAGTGAGTGCGTTCGGTTTGTTCTACGGTTGTCTCGACGTGCCAAAAATATCCATGTGGGTCTATGAGCTCTTGACAGTGTCCCCACCGGCTTCATGGCTCCGAAACCTGGGAGGCTTCTGGAGTGCTGGGGATAGATAGCATTAACATGCACCCAGCATGTCAAGGAATATGATACCTTTAACAACAACAAAAAAATCACTAATTTCATAAAACGAGAATTTGCTACAAAAGTTAAGAACGGAGCTGCTTGCTTTTCTTATTTCACACATGGTCACAATTATATACACGTCAATCAAAAATGTAATTATATCAGTGAAACTATTGTTTTTCTTTCTAGTTTCCCTATAAGATTATTTCACTTTACTTGAACTTTTTTTTTTGTCAATATTAAGAAATTATTGGCTTGAAGCAAGCTTGTTGAAAACTCACAAGCACTGAGATATTTGCAAAGTCTTTGAATACAAACTGCTTTGCAGGATTGTTTTCAATTCTTTTCCACATCGCATCAAGTTGTGTTCAGTGCTTTCTTTCCACCCTGACAAAATAGTTCCAATTAATAATTAGAACTGTGCTTAATTAAGTCCCCACACATGAAAACCATTTGAACGCTACTTTTCTTCCACATTATTGTGATTGCAAAGTTCAAAACGATCTGACGGCGTGCTGCAAAAACAGCTTTGACATTCGTCCTCCCCAAGCTACAGAAGACATCCAAAACCCTGCTCAACGACGTCCAACTCTGTTGAAATTGGGTTACTGCTTTGTAACGCTTGGGATCGTTTGTCTGATATCATCCTTTATTATGCTCTTAGATAGTTCTAAGAGTGGGGGGGAAGAAAAGGCAAAGAACTCACCCAATTTAAAACCACGCTTTGTTGAATTCTGCTGACTGCACGAAAACGACTCATAACTCACCGACTTGTACAAGCTTTTATTAAGGTTTAGCAACGTTACCAAGTCACGCAAAACAATACCCGACGGATGAAGACATTCTAACTCGAGGACATGGCTTTATGAGATGACAAAAGTTATTCACCTTGCGTCTCAATACATCAAACATGCTGCAGCTTCAGTCCTGGCAATAACAAACACCTAATTCAGCTTCATGACAAATGCGAACAGTGGCGCGTAAACAACCTTCTTAGCAAGTAGTCTCATTAGACTAAAGCGAATCCCAGTTTTATTAACAACTGCCTGGCTGCTTGAACGCTCGAAAGGAAAAGACGGTCTGGATTTCGCTCTCGTTACGCGGTGCTATGTGGGTGGCTTCTTAACATCTGCGGCTTTGTTTTGCAGCCAGACTCTGGTGATCATGAGTAAATAATGCATACAGAGGGAAGCTTCAGTCTCTCAGGTATGAATGCGCGTTCTGCGCTTTGGTGAGCGCTTCTGGCTGGAGTACAGGCGGATGCATGCGGGGCTGGCAGGCAGCGAGCGATATGCCCACAGAGGTGAAGAGTAACGCTGCCAGATGCAACAGTGTGGCTCTTTGATGTGGTTTTAATTGTTTTTGGATGGCATACAGAGAGGATTTAATGGCATTTGACAGCAAACAAAAGAGCTGCAAATAGGACTGATGGCTTTGAGCTGGAGAAAACAGGGACGGTATAAAGTATTACCACAAAATAAAAGTGATGAGTTTGCTTAAGTCTCTGGGTTAGGTTTTTTTTTGTTTTGTTTTTTTAAATCAGGTTTAATAATCTGTACTTTGGTGATGCGTGTTTTGCATGTTTTACTCAATTACAATTGAACTCATCTGTTACCGAGTCAAAAATTTGAAATCTAATTTTTTTTAAAAAGTGCTAAAAAGTGGACATCTTGAAACGTATTAACTGGTCATTGTCTGTTGCCACAGGGAACGCAGGGCATTCTGGGTAATTTCGCTAATACCTATTTGAACATGGCTGGCTTGTTCATGGAGCAACTGGTCGACAAGTCAAGAAAAATAAAAAAAACTGCCATATTTTTCTTTTGTACCTGGTTTTTGAGCACAATAATTTTGTTGCGTTGTGGCGTGGAGTTGCAGCCTGCAGAGCCGGTGTGAATT
Organism: Poeciliopsis prolifica; assembly: GCF_027474105.1. NCBI lineage: Eukaryota > Metazoa > Chordata > Actinopteri > Cyprinodontiformes > Poeciliidae > Poeciliopsis > Poeciliopsis prolifica. Next base: position 6,306,925 of record NW_026562383.1, read on the forward strand.
TGTCCTGCCTCTGTTATTTTCCACTCAACATAACGCCCCGCTGTCTGAATCCCTGCCCCGTTCAGCCGACAGAGGCCACAGTCCGCGCCACCCCAGACCTACTTCCTGTTTTGATTGATTTGTTTTGAAATATCAACATTCAGACACAGTGATACACTCTGCCTCCAGGTTCGTAAGAGCAGGCCCTGTGTGATTTCATCATGCAAATCAAGCAATTAACCCCGAACAGCTACACGACTGCATCGAGTGTCAATGTGGGCGATGTGAAGGAGCAACGCATCACTGACAGAATTTGTCACCTCGGAGACGGAGAAAACAATGTTTCCGAATGCATTTAAATAAAGTTTTCACAAAGCACAGACGGTCGTATTCGTGGATTTTCCTGGGATTCGGTTCGAATGGGAAAACGTACGGCGCTTTTCTCTGGGTCCCCTGCAATTTTTTTTCCCCGTCCAGATGGCAGCACAGATGCTACTTGTCTGGACAACTAAAGCGTCAACATCCACCACCTGACTTGAAGAGGTGAAGAAACAAGCGGCAGACCCGTTCTAGCCCAGCCCGTCTGATGGAAGCGTGGGAAGCGTTGGAGTTCGCCCCGCGGGGTAAAGACGAAGCTCGGGGCTCAAACAACCCAGATGTTTTTTTCATGGCTTGCCGGTTTTGGTAGCCTTGCAAGCACTGCGTTATAATGTAACAAAAATCACACTTGAACATGTCAAAACACTTGAACTGCATTATTCTGCAATACTTTCTGCCGCATGTGTAATAACATTATTACGTCTTGCACCAATTGTTACAAGATGGGGAGGTAGCTCCACTTTAGAAATGACAATGTAATAATGTGACTTATGTAATAAACTAACTGTGATCAGCCTAATCTATTTCTAGCAATCATCTTGTAGATACCGTACTCATTTAAATTGAAACTTTAGTTAATAAATGGTTTGGTCATTTTGCTGCCATTCCTCACTGAAAGCAGAACCCTCTCAAGGTAAATGGATTCAAAATGCATCCAAGGATTTTATTGCATTTTGCGTCGACTACAACATAATGTAGTTTCCGTGATGTCATTACATTTCAAAACCTGATTTTGTCACACGTTGTGGCGTTACAAACCCGGTCGGACGATGCATTTGAGGAGCACCTGAAAATTGCAATTCAGAACGCGCGCACGTCAAGTTGCTGGAAAGCATGTTGCCGGAGGAGACCGGTGCCGAGGAATTCCTCGCCATCAACGCTGATGTGACCGTCGACGTTTCAGCGCGGACGCAGCTTGTCCTGCCAGCGCGCGCGATGCGGTGCAAAAAAAAAAAAAAAAACGTGCTCCTTGCAAGTTTTACATGTTTGAGTGCAGCAAAACTCCATGGGAATTTAAACTCCAGTGCACACGGATGTAACTTGTCACAGAATTTTCTGCGGCCCTTTCACAAAAATCATGCCTAATACTGACATGTTGTACCGGCTGCCGAAGGACATCGATGCGCTCTTCATTAGGGTGTCCTGCGGAGCTTCACAGGCTTTGTGGAGGCAATAAGGTAAGATTGGATTATATTGTTCAGCCCCTTTTAGGTCAGAGCTGCCCTAGTTAGATGAATACATACAGTAAAGCTTTTTTAATGCTGGTAAAATGAAGCAAAGGACATTAATACGGCAAGGTATATTGATCTACAAAACATCAGACCTGCTACACGTTTCCACCTGAGGCTCTGAATGCTACAGTGAAGGCATGTCCAGTGTTAAAACAAGTCCATGCTCAAGGCAGAAACGTCTTTTATTAGTGAGGATCTTGAATTCAGGGTGTGCTGTGATGCACTGGGCCCGCTTTAGGCTCTGTAGAGATCCAACTTCCAGGAGACCGTGACTCCGTCAAACACTGCCACCCCGACAACGACGGCTGAAGCTGAGAGGTTTTTCTCCACCTTGAGAAGAATGAAGACGTTCCTGCAAAATGCATGGGGGTCAGGTTCACCGGCAATGCTTTCAGTGGGAAGGGAGTCAGGAATCTATATTAACTTTAATGAGAAGATCATTGATCACTTTGCTGCTCTGAAAGGGCAATAGGGAAGATCCCAAGGAAAGTGAGCTACTTTAATTTCCACATCGCTCATTAACCACATGTTGTAAGATGATCGTCAAGATGAATGTGGGCCCGAAGCGAAATTTGGTTTTGGAGCCCTTTAGTTCTGCTAACAATGTGGACCGGATGCAATCAGCAGCCCGATCATTAGATCATTCACTAATCTAATGAATGATTAGTGATAAAAGGATAAAAGGGACAGGGCCCCCCCTCTGCAGGTGCCTGAATTTGTCTTAAATTAAATTAAGGTGGGGTTGTTGTTTTTTTGTTTTGTTTTTTGTAAAATATCAATGAAATGAATGTAATCTAATAAAATGCAACGCTGCATGTGTGCAGAGGTAGCAGAATGTTTTCAACGGCCTGCCACAGTAACTCAACTGGATTGTCTGCCGCCACCTGAGCCTCAGTCGAACAGCCCTGCTGCGCGCGAGCATTCCCACACAAACCCAACGCACACACCCCCCCGCTCCATTCACACACTCATTTTTAATATATTTTGCATCCCCGTCCCCAAACACACACACACACACACCTCTTCAACCCTCTCTCCAGTGCACACTCCCCTCTTCTTTTCATCTCCCTTACTTTTGCTCCATCCACCAGATGGCTGACCCATCTGCTCCCTCTCTCTTTCCCTCACTCTCCATCTCGGTCGCTCTCTCTCTCTCTCTCTTTCTCTCTCTCTCCTCTCCGCCGTGCTTCATGCGGTGAAGATCCAAGTTCTGTACGCCCAGGAACCTCAGCTCCCTCCGACGCAGTGTGCACTCACATGGGTGACTAGCTTCCCTCTTGCAATCATTGCATGTGTTTGCGGGCATCTGGCTCGCTTCCTTGGCAGGCTGCGTGTGTGCGCGCGCACCCACGTTTTGAAGTCATCTCTGACGACTGTTCTTCTTTCAAACTTATGGTTGAGTGTGTGTGTGTGTCTTTTAATAGAGTGCACATCTGCTTAGGTAGCCAAAACATGTCTGTTTGTGTGTCTATATGCGGCACATCCACCATCTGTTACAGTATATCTGCATTCAGACAGTTTGTTTGATTAGAGACTCAACATTGGTTCGCTTCAGTGCAAATTGTGCATGTAATATTAGTCACCTTTAGTCTATCTCGGCATACATCTTAACTACTGAGCGAAGGATTAAAGTAAGTAAAAGATGTTCCAACACGGCTTGAAAGATGTTCCAAACCCTTATTTTCTCTGACGCAAAATCAAAGGGGTTTCTCAAAAGGTTCCCATTTAGCTCCAATTTTGCCAGAACTGGCAGTGAGGAAAAGTAAAGATTTGATGATGATGTGTGCAACTACTTCGATGCAGAGCAAACCCCTAAAGAATCTTGTTGCTGATTCAAGCAAAGGAAAAGGGGACATTGCCAGAGGACCACTTGGAGATGCAATTCCTAAATAAGCTAAAAGGGCTGCCTTTTCTTCTTCTTCTTGTGCTGGTGGCATGTCGGAGTGGAAACCACTTCAAGAGCAGCGTCTGTATCGCTGCAAATTTGACTGCGGGTCGTCAAGGCTGCGGCTCGAGAAGAGAGCTCAACGTGTGTCGACTCAAGTTTCTTGTTGGCAGCGGCCAGCCTTTTTTTGCAGGTACTCTTAAAAATTTATGAATGCATTCAATTTGTGGATCAAATATCCCCCAACTTTGTCAAAAAAGGAAAAGAAAATGACACATACAGCAATGATTAGCACTGAAGTAATAAAAAAAAAAAATTCTCAACACATACTGCGGCTGCAACAGAACAGCCGCAGTATGTGTGATAAGTAAATTGATTAACCATCTTAATTAGAAAATATGATAATTTGTCTTATAACTGATAAAGAGACGGTTATTGCCACATAGAATAGTTTGATAGCACAATCGAGTAACATGTTATCTTCAGTTATTGAAAAAAAAGCTACATTTATCAAATATGACTTGAAATTAAGCCTATGTCTCTTTAAAAAAAATAATAAAACTCCTGCTCTTTCTAAAACTCTGCCTTCAGGAAATCATCGCAACATGGCTCCTCTATTAACCCTTTAACAATGTTTTTACCGGCACTGCCCTGAGAAGTAGCTCAGCAACTCAACAGATGTGCAGCCCCATCAGGTGTTTGCTAACTTCTGCCGGCTAGTCTGAAGGAGACAAGTGGAAGTTCAGATGCTGCATCCTGAAAAGCGCCTCTCTGTCCCCCTGAGAATCTTGCACAGCTCAATGGTTGCCTTGGGAGATCAAAAAGGATTTCTCAAAACAAGCATAAAAGAAAGCATGCATCACACCGTGACGTAAGGCTCAAAAAAGTGAGTTTTATTCAGGTACTGCCCCTTTAAGATTTCACCCAATGTGAAACTTGCACAAAAAACGGATTTGCCAGAGCGAGTGACCGTGTAGCCTGCTGCGTAATGCGACCACGAGGAAATGGCTTAGTGGCTGCATGCGAACAGAGCCGAGCAGGTGACTCCCAATGAGCCATCGGTGGCTTTGTCAGATCAGGATCATTACCTCATCTAGCACCAATATTCCATGTAATCAGAGTTAATCTCCCAGGAAGCACAGCTACGCATGGACGGAAACACACTGGTCCAGAGAGATCCACTACATTGACGAAATGTTCTGATTGTTCAAATGGAATGAAATATTCACTCATAAGCACAAATAAACCTTGACCACAACCAGTGTAAAACTCTTTCCCAGGAGTTGTTGACTAATTGAAATCAGAGGTGAGTTTTACTATGGTTAGTTTTAATGTCTTCTGTTTCGTTGATGAATTGAGCTAGAGAAATAAATAAGTAAAAATAAGTCATTTTATTTTTTATTCATCTTGATTGGATTCATTATCAGCTGTTTGAGGGGAAATCGGGGTCATTGTGAGTTTCGAGGAGTGTTTTGGTATTGGCTGTTTTGCCATCGCGGCGTCGCGGTGCGCTTGATCCTTGAAGATTTGACAAATATATAGTCAATATTTTTCTTTCTCCTTTTTCTCCCCATTTCAAATCCATTATTTCATCATTTATTCACGCTGGGATTGACCTTTGTACTTTCAAAGTCCAGAGTCCTGCTCAGTTTTCTGTTGAAATCGCTAAAATCTCAAGTTGCAGGCGAGATGCGTGACGTACTATTCAAAGCATGGCTGAAACTCGCAGTGTTTGAACATAACCTCTGTCTCTCTCTCATGGTGGGTAGAATGACTGTCACTAAAAAATTCACATGACTGATCAGAGATCGCGACACATATGACTGATAACGTGTTATGAGTGAGTCCAGTGCGTGGCCTCACAAACATGCTGGGGTGGAATACGGTCAGCATGAATAAATTGACTTATAATGGCACGTCAGCTCAGTCTAACTGTGATCTAAATATTGAAAACTTGTTTTACATCATGGTTTCAACCTTGACTTATGACTGAACAAGGCTTTCTTCAACCTTTGAAACTGAGATGCATTTTATATCCTCTGAAATGTGGAGATATAAACAAATAAAATGCAAATAAACAACGATTGGCATTAGCTAAGTTACCTCCCCGCCCCCTCAAAAAAGCTATTAGGGTAAAGTGGAATATTGTGAACCAGCCTTTAAAGCTTTTACTCAGAGAAATACTTTCAAAATGAAGGATGCAGTTTATATAAAAATACCTGAAATAATGACTAAAGCATTGAGCATCAGTCTTCCTTCTGGAATTCAGAAATTAGACTCTAAATATAATTTACGAGGTTTGAAGTAAAACAGGTACGTTTTAGTTATCGGTGTTGAACTGTGGAATGACTTGAATGGTGATGTGTGCTTATTTCTTTTTCTTTTTTCAGATATCTGTATCGGAAGTGAAAAAAGCGTCTCCAGTAGACTCCTGAGTCTACGAATAGGGTAGGCAAGTACAAGTCTTTCTATTCTTGTGGTAAATTAAAAGTATTTTATCTTGTGTTCTTTGCTAAATTAATCCAATCTGAAAGTTAATCTCAACCGGAAATCAGATCTGCAGATGGGGAAAATGTTTCTGCGAGATGCCTCTGCAGGCTCCTCATCAGCTAGAGCCGCTCCCCCAAAGTTCACGGTTTAGATCCGTCTGGCGGTTGTGATTGAGCCGCCAGCTCAGCCACTCTCTGCGTCGCAGGTAGCTAAAAATGAGTGTGGCCAAAATGTCAGCAGCTATCCCAGGCCATACGGTGAAAGCGAGGACACAAATACAGCTATAAGAAACGCTGTTGGAGAATCCCGTTGGAGAACTGAGACGGATGCCAGTAACACGCGCTGCAGGGTGTCGGTCTGCGGCTTTCTTATGCCCTCCAAACACATTTAGCAAATGCATGGGGCTTGCTCCAACCCGGTTCTGTGTTGCTGCTGCTGCTGCTGCTCAAATATTCCCCTGTGAGAATAAGTAGTGAAGAGAATTGTTCTGCTATCTCGACTCGAGGGGTTTCGTAGTAGCTCTACCTGCTCGTGCTGCTCCGAGTCACCGTGACCTTGTCTTTACCGATAGATACCGCTCTCCTGATGGACGTTTGACTGGCAGGCGGGTACGCGGAGGCCTTACACAAACACAGAGAGAGACATAAACACGCCGAAACTCGGATTCTCTGCTGCCACGGAAAACACGAGCGCGGGAACAAGCCCAGGACTCGGGCGCAAATGCGTATAATGGCACAAGCCCGAGTGGGGGACTGATTACTTCAAACGCATGTGGCGAGAGTCAACAAGAAGACTAGGAAATGACAAGAGGGACGGAGAAGGCTGCTGGCCGGTCACACAGATGCAGCACAGATGGGCAAATGACAGGCAGACTGACTGATGTTTGCTATGGAAGCCCCTGCTGCTTTGCCCTGATATGAATATTTAGGCACAGGCGGCGGAAAGGGTTGAAAATGAAAGAAAGAAAGGAAAAAAAGAAGAATTTTGACATTTACAAAACAAGAAGAAGAAAAAAAAGAACTCCATCACACACACCAAATAACCTTCAGCGACACCGTGCGTGTTTGCTTTAGATGTGAGGGAAGCGCTACGTGGTTTGGAGATGGAAGAGAAGTTATGTCACGAACGGATTCGCGGCCGTTTGATGGCGAAGAGAGACTGCGGTGACGAGCCACCCTCTCAGATCTCCTGCTTGTTTAAATATTAAATAAAAAGGGGAGGAAAACAATGCGTGCGGGAGAACAGGAGGCGCGGTCGTGCTGCGTGCATTTGTGCGGAGTAAGCACGGCTTTCAGGCAATTTATTTAGGTGAGTCTCCTTAGGTATCGGGGACACACCTGGAAATAGAGGACTGGAGCCTCTGAGACCCCAGGTGTGGCAAGACGAGGCAAAAAAACATAAATAAGGGGATAGAGGGAGCTGAGGGGGTAAAAACCAAGGGGGTCAAAAGTTGGTCTGGGCTTTAATAAACTAACTTATTTTCAAAAAAATCTGCTGTTTCAAACATTTGTTAGACCTGTCACCAGGGTGTGACAGTATAGTATGAGAAAAAACTCTGTGCATGATTGGCAGCGATAAGACCCTCCCCCTTCCTCTGATTGGTTGTTTTGGACCAGGAGCGGTGCATTTCTTCAGACACAGCCGCTCTGGGAGAAGATGGAGGAGCTCGAGCTTTTCACAGATTACTCCATCTCATCCTTTAGTGTAAGGACATAGTAACAGTTTAAAGAAATAAAAAAAAAAACACTTCTTATAAAAGTTCCAGAGCTTTAACAAGGCTTTACAGGTGCAGTCGGTATTCTATTCTTTGTGGAATACATTTGTACACTTTTTCCCGTAAGATGTATTGAAGACCTCACATCACTTTCCTTTATTTGAGTTTCAGCTAAAAGATATACGTGTAAATTCTCGTAAGGCGCTGCGTTCTCACTATCGTAACCGGGCCATTTAATCTCGAGTGGAAGCGGATTACGACCCGACGGGCCAGATGAAACAACTCGGAAACAAAACAATGGCCGTGATGCTGTCCACTTGGATGGTGGCGGCGTGCACAGATGCTTCTTCGCACAGACAAGCATTCACACAACATTGACTAGATGCAAACAAATTAGACCACATGCGAAGACAAGTGAGCCAGAATGTGTCCCACATGCTAATAAGCATCGTTCTGCAAAGCCCCCCTACGGTTACCACCAACACTTCTTCCCCCCATCCCCCTTTTTTTTACATGCCCCCTGGGGTCTTTGAGCTATGTGGCTTCAAACGGCAGGCCAGGCCTCCTCCCCTCTGCCCTCGTCGGCTGCTTTAACTCTTCATTAATCCTTCACAGTGCGTTTTTAACCCCTCTCCGGCTGCTCCTGCTGAGCACTGCGGTATCTCTCGTCCTGAAATTCCCTGCACAGGCCATCAGAAGCAATTAGGCGAGATGAAAGCCTGCGCCAGAGTGAGGCCGTGAGCTCCCCGGCAGAGAGGGGAGACGATCGAGACTCGGGTGGAAAGGAGAAGCGCATGCAAACAAGTTCCACCCGCAAAGGTGCTTGCTTGCATGCGGAGAGGATCGCAGCAGTAGTGCAAATGTCTCCCTCGCAATTTGCTCCGCCAAGAACAGGAGCCGACCTTAAGAACCGGACAGCAGATCCAGCGATGAGCAAAAGCTTTATGTGAATAAACAGATCCTAAAAGGAAAGACAGCAACAGATAATGGGGTCGGCCTTGTAAAAAACGTATTTATGAAGAGGAGAGGCACACACACTACAGAAAGAAGTGTTGACACGCTCCTGGGTGAGAAGAACGCCTTAATGTTTTATGGGCTGGGACAGCCACAGCACATCTGACTGTGGAGAATACACCATATAAATATACCTGAACAGTTTTACAAGGCTGTCTTGAGGAACAACAATACACAGCAGAAACAGTGCGCAGTGGTAAATATCCGCAACAAGCATCGGCCCTGGAAAACCTTCCCAAAGCAATAACAAGCCGCACAAGTGAATAGTCAGATGAAGGCTGTTGTACTTACAAGCTCTAAAGGGATTACAGGCAAAGGCAAAGCTTGCTCTGATATGTTTTCACATGAGGGACAAAAAAAAAAAACACAAACGGAGGGAATAAAATAACATAGCTGACTTGAAAGAAGCCGACAGGAAGCAGAGAAAAACACTGGATGGACAGCAGGAATTTTAAAAACGTGGAAAAGGCTTTATGTTTTTTCTTCAGACTTGCATGAGACACTCGGAATATTTTTCAAAGGTAGAGTCGGGGAGTAATCCACATCATATATTAACGAAGTGTTTCAAAGGCGAGGGGCTTTTGTTTTAGAGAAACACAAAATGGGGAGACATGAAACGCGGCTGCGGTGTTCTTTGCCGCTGTGAGGTTGGCTTTTTCACTCTTCTCGGCCCAATATTTGTGGAGTAATTGGTATCACTGGGTCTTAATGCTAACAGCAAAGTTCAAAATAACAGAAAACTATCATTAAGCATCTTTTCTTTTTCGTGAAAAATAATATTTCTACATGGCGAATAACTAACAGGCAGTAGAGTAACAGACAGTTTATTCTTGAGGTGTCAAACTCAGCGACTGCAGCGGGCTGTCGGCAAGGGTTGACGCTAAAATACTCCGATGTCGCCGTGTTGCGTAACCTGCACCAAGGAGGATCACTTAACCGTTAAATAAAAGCAGCACGAGAACGGAGCCTTGAGGAACCCCACCATTTAAATCTCTGTGCGCTCAGATTTATGATTGCAAAGTGACACAAACGGTCTGCTAAATATGACCAGAACCAGTTCAGCACAGCGTTCTGCTGCCACTTTAGCATCAAGATAAAAAATATTGTGCCTCAGAACCGGGGGGTCTCAAAAACACATCGTTCCAATCTGCCAATGGAACATGTAGCCTCTTCAAAAGTAGCAGTTCAATATATATTTGTTTAACATAAGACCCGACTCATAAGACCCGCTTGCACTAATAAAGGCTGTGAATGAATGACGACTTTGAACTAAGACGCATTACTTTCCTGAGACTTTTTCAGCCTCCTATGTCCCCCACAGCAGACGTTGACTTGTCAAAGCAAGACCAGCACTGGTGGAACTAATCACCCTAATGATGGCTCTGTTCCACTGAAGTGTCCCGCTAAGCTGCTGGCAGCAAGTCAGCATGCACAATACCAGGACCTTTGAGCTGGTACATCTGAGTGGTTATTAAAGTTATTAGTTACAGTTGGGTTTCTCTGATAGGTCACAGTATCTATCTGCAATCCTTTCAGAGTTGTTTTTTTTTTTTTTTTTCACTTCGAGGCCTAACAAATTGTTGCTGGCTGTTTGGGGATTTTCCTGTTAGTTCACTCCAAGTGAACTGCCTAAATTAATCCCAATGTATTAGCGGTTGCAAATCTTTTTTCTTTTCTTTTTATCTCTTGTGGCCAAACAGTCTGCTTTTAGATTCAGTTTCAACAAACACATTGCTTTTGTCCTTGTTTGTTCCACAAACCCCTAGCGGAGTTTAAAATATATTTATACATACCTCCAACAGTGCAAAAACATAAAACAGGATCCAGAGTGGCTGGTCATGTAATATGCAGAAGGCAGGTTCTTTTACCTTTACAGTCCAGGGTCCCATGTTTGCTGAACTTGCTGAGAGGAACATTCTACAAACAACTTTTCTTTTGAGTCATGACAACACCCATCCATCTTCTGTACTCACTTCTCCTTGCAGGGCTGCCAAAAGGGCATTGGAACCTCTCTCCAGCAATCATCGGGCGAGAGGCCGGGTCCACCCCGGACGGCTCGCCAATCCATTAAAAACGGAGGAACAAAATTCGTCTCAGTCCGCCAATTCACCGTCAAATATCAGCAAACAAATATCTGCAGCCAAATGTAAATAATACGTAATGTGATATTAAGGTAAGTAAATAGGAAGACTTGTGGTGTGCCTCTTCTGCTAATGCTCACCAAACGATGCCTCTGACTGACACACATTGTGTACCTCATACTGAAGTGCCCCAAGGTAGGACAAATTACTGCACTTCAACCTCAGTGCTTTATCCGAAGCTTAAACACGGTTTGATCCAGGCAGCCAGTCTTAGTCTGGTTAATGAAAAATAACCAGACTAAAAATAACCAGACAGATGTTATTTTTTTGACATCTGAGAACCAAAGCATGCCGCCCCTTAGGCCTCCGAAGACATTGCCGCTGCAATTTAGAGACTCCACAGATACCACATATGCTACTGCTACAGAATTTATGCAAGTGCTACTCAAATGTCACAGCAGTGACTTTCAAAATAAAACCTCGTGCTGCTGTATGCAGACGCTCGGTCTGCACCAATCAAGAGTCAGTCACCTCCACAAGTCAAAATCCCAAAGTAGCGTTAACAGGGGAGCAGTTTAACACACTTCCTGAATAAATACTTGGCCACATTAAATTACCTAGTGCTTCATATTCAGACGGCATGTAAAATTCAGAGTCAAAAATAATCCGGCTGACTGAAGTTTTGCCATTCTATAGCAAAAATGGATTCTGAAAAGCCTCCTCCTAATCATAGGTTTTATCTATTGTTCTTTTGCAGCGGTAGTATCTGCAGTCAACAGAAGTTAGAGTAATTTCTCTCAGTTTGGAGAATTTCTCATAAAAAGGAGCCAGCCTGATGGAAACGCAGGGCAGCCCTGAAAGAAAAGAGCACATTTGCATCATAAAAAACAACTTTGAGTGAAAACTCTTTTTTCTTCTGTACTTTATTTTTCCTCTGTGAGTTTTCAAATGAAAGGTTACAGAAAAACACTGCGTGTGGAAACTTTCAACAACAGATTATCTTGCAGACATCTCGAATGAGAAATTAATCTGTCTGGATTTTCTTTACTTTTCTTTTCTTTTTTTTAAACAGCATTTCAAGTTTAGTAATGCAACAATCTGTCCTGAATTATGATAAAGTTATTGTTATTTACCATGCACTGCCTTACCCCTGGCTTTTTTTCTTTTTGCAGCAGCAGCAATCTGTTTATTCTCTAGGCATTTGTGGCTTTATTATTTGGAAGGAGCCGGTCTAAATTCTGTTTTTGAACTTGTTTTGCTCTTATTCTTGCCGTTCTGCAACAAAAGCAGCAAGCAGGCTTGTGCCGCATTAGAGGCAGCAGAGTGTTGGATTTCTCTGCTCCATTTCGGTATGGTTGGCTAATTATGTGCATCTCTGTGTGGCATCCTTCTGCTGTACGCTTTGTCTCGTATTTGTTTCTTCATCTCCAAAGCATTTTGGTTTGGAGTGGCCCCAACTAAACACTGGTAAGTGGGTATTACTTGGCCACCTGCGTGAGCAGCACTCCGTGACAGTAAAAACAATGGCTACGGCGCCACGAAGATTTAGCAGCCTTTGCATGTATTTCTCTGAGTTTTATTTACACGGAGATAAGGTATTGAGGCACGGGAAACAACAGATAACACTGTCAAAATTATTCATGAAAACTCTTGTGATTTCTGAAGCTTTGCTGACAAAATCCTACCTGTTATATGCTTCCCTACAAAGCTGTCCTTTTTCAAGCCTCTTAATCATCTCGAATTAAACGCTTAATGATAAAAAGTTAAATAAACTGAGCTCATACAGAGAACAGTTGGATTTGGATTTAATGTGGCTTGCGAATGATTACGTTTGGATAGAGCTACCACGTCTAGAACGTCTAGAACTGTGAGAGGGATGTGAATGATATTAGACCAGGGGCGCAACTACATACTTTCTGAGGTGTATGCGAACATGTCATCGGGCGCCCCCCACCCCAATGACATGAACAGAAAAGCAGAAAGTCTGTAAGGAAACAGAGAAGTATATTACACTACATATTAGCAGCATCATGCCAAGCATAAGCGTGGCTAGCATTACGAGAAGCGGTTTATTTCCAAGAGAAGGTACGTCCTGAACTCGGAGATTTCAATGTTTCTCAGGGTTGTTTTCACAGCTGATAGACAATATTGCACCATTTGCAGCTGGTGTAGGTTTTTTCCACACTGCACTGTGTCAAACAAATCAAACCCTTTGAGCAATCTACTTACCCCCTCGCCTGCGGTGGTGTCACATCAAGAACCGCTGAAGGACATGGCACAAAAGTACTTTAAAGAAAACACAGAGCACAACTTTCTCTCACCGCTTGAGTGGTGTTAGCTTTTAGGAATAATGGGATTTCTCTCTTGTCATTGGCAAAAGACCAATGACAAGATAATGATAAAAAAGATAGAAAACTTTATTTATCTAGGTTTTTTAGGGCACATTTTTCCCGCTAGCGCCAGGCACTTGCATTTGGTTTGGTTGTGTTTACCCAAAATGCCCAGGGCAGTTGTCCAATTCCTGCTTTTGGATTCGTCTCCAGTCCACCGGGTGTTCACATGTACATTTGAACCATGCCAGAGTTGACTTCCTAAAAACCAGTCTGGTTTTAGGCAGAACACAGTTTGTTTGTGTTTTTGGTCCACATCAGTGTTTGATTGCGCATTCACATCTCCCCAAGTGAACCGGACTTTCTTGGCAAAAGAACTAGAGTTTGATTAAAGCAGACAGGACCGGTGGATGCACCCTGAAACGATCTTGTTCCCACAACAGATGTTCGTATTTGTTGTACATTATTCATCCTTTTTATCTGCTTCGTGCTCTCTCACATGCACCCTACATAAAACTGTCAAACTCTCCCACCATCAGTATTCTTACAAGGCCATCGAGTCTTTCTTACGTATAAAGTGTTAACTAGCTTGATCTACAAAAACCATTTCTCTGGAAGTGGTAAGATACACAAGCATTGAAAGTAAGTGAAACAGCAGCTAAAGTTGAGAGAGAGAGAGAGAGAGAGAGAGCGCTTTAAAAGCTACTAGAAATTCTGGCTGCATGGAAAACTCTAATGACATTTGGATTTGGACTTTTCAGACTTTTGTGTCTAAGCTTTATTTATGTAACCAGTTCAAAAAGTGGAGCACTTTATACCCAGTACAAAATGCTGCATGCTTGCTTGAATCTGACATTAATTTCATGACCAAAAAATGAGATTCTGTCTTATCTGAAGCTTTGCTGCTGGGAGATTTTATTATCTAGCATAGGATCTTCATCTTACCAAAGAAGCACTGAAGATGTTGCTTCCCCCCCCCATCCCTTATGGGACAGCTTGCACTCTCACTTTTTGTTCGTCTGCCCAACTTTTTGCAAGCACAGTAGTTTCTGAGTTCCCATTCTTTTAATAGTAAGTCCAGAAATAAGAATCGTGCTTTTATGAAAGTTTTCTCAATCTAACAAGGTGCTGCAAGACAATGTTTCCACACCGAACTGAACACATCCTTTCATACTACAACGGGCCTAAAAGGAGTATTGAAAAAGTACCAATAAAATGTCAGCCATGGTAAAAATGAAAAATTTATTTTATTTTATTTTTTTTTAGGGTTTTCTAAATTACCTGGACATAATCAGGTTCTAAAAATGATTATTCAAGCTTAAGTTTCTTAAATCACACAAACAGTGCCATCATTTATTAAACACGGCTAAAGACAAAATAAGAAAGCTGCGTATGAAAAACTAAGTACACCCCATCCTTTGACCTTTGGAGAGGAAGTATTTCAATGCACTTGATATAACAATCATCAGCAAATGAGATCGCCTCCACGAAAGCCAGCTTCTGGTAGTTTGCTGGATTGCAGCATCCAGATGTCTGGCATCAATTCCAAGGAGAAAAGACAATGGCCTTAAAGAAGCAATGATTACTATCAATTCAATCTAGGAAGGCATGTAAAAAAGACTAATCACAAGTAGAAAACTCTCCAGGAAATTCCCCCAAGAGCAGACTGTGCATTTCTTGCCTTGTCTCTCTGTTCTCCCTAAAAAGAAATGCAACAACCTGAATCAGGTTCACAAAGACGGATCTAAAGGACCCACAGGACTCTGTGAAAAGACAAAATCAAAGTAAAAATGGTTGACCAACATATGAGCTGCACAATTTGTCAAAATAGACTTTGCAGTAATAACTATTCCAATACTGCAACCTCAAAGGATGCAAACGTTGGTCACATGTCATCTTCTATGGTGTCACATTGCTGCCAGAAACCAGAGGAGTGTACTAAGCAATCCCAATAGCACCTATACTAAACTGAGAGTGTGTGGCCGAGGGAAGAGGTGTGATGTGGATTCCAAGCATAGGAGAAGAAGAGAAGGATGTCGAGGAATAGAAGAATAAAAAGGTAAATTTGTTGATTTGTTTCCGATTTCTTGCTTTCTTCTTTGTCTTCCATTTCCTCCTCTTCTTCTATTAGTCCAAGTCCCGTGCTGGCTGGTTGTCAATGGACTTAAGCTTAAAATCCGGTCAGTCAGATGAATCAGAAGAGTTACTAACCCATGCACAATTTTCAGGCGGAGAACGTAGAGAGATGTGTGGAGGAGACGTTTTTTACTGCCTTCCATGGAGCGATAATGGCCCTGCAAATAAATATAAATGCCTGCCTTCTGAGTTTAAACCTTTTCCTAATATCATGCAGCCCTAACCAGAACGTAGCATCATGCTCAGTGAAAAGCAAGCACAGTATATCAACAGAAATACCTCGGTTGTTAAGCACGGTGGTGGATCGTAATGACTTGGACTTGAACTCGGGCACATTCTCGTCAGTGAATCAATTTCCTCTGAATGCCAGAGTAAGAGAGTCGGATGTGAGACAGGATAAAAGCCGACCCCAGCTGTTAAACAATGGAATCACTGCAAAAGAAAACTAAATCGAGATTTTCCTTTAGCCTGGATGAAATGCTGTTGTTCAATGAGCTTCAGTGACGACATAAAGATGAGAGACAAAATCCTTCCACCACAATGTGAGAGACTACTAAAGTCATTTGTGAAATACTATCTACCTCGAGCTTTTTGCTGGAAAGGTTTTTGTGGAGAAAACCTTTTGTTTTGTAATTTGTATTTATGTGTATGTTGTTTGGTGAAAAGACCATTTTCGTGGAGTTTCATTGGGTCGACTTTGCCAAAACAGGTCGTCTGAGCTATAGGAAGTAGCAGTGGCATGCCTGTGGTGCGAGCAATTAGAAACCAGAAACAATGGGGATACGTGGTTTTTGTCCCTTGGTGGCATAACGCTTTAGGTGAAACGGTTTTCGATGGAGAAACACAACACAGATTGACGCGACACCTGTTAAGCTGTGCAGAGGATTACAGTTTTGTCCAGATCCTTTTTATTTTTCTTGTTGGCTGCTTTTTCATTTTGGCATCATCTTGCTTCAATGAAAACTTCAGAATCAGTTTGAATTTTGTGTATGTGAGGAGAATTTAAAGTTGAGAGTTGCATTTTTACTCAGTGTCACAGGGGAAGCAGCTAATGAAGTATTGAATAAATTTAAGATTTTTTTTTTTGAATCAACTATGATTACAATTTCTTCTAAAGGTCACATTTTCTTCTGTTAGTTCCTTTCAGCTGCGCAGCTTCTTGATGACTCATAATATAAATAAACATATTAGTCCTGGGTTTGCGAGAGTAAATTAACCTCATATCATTGCTTTACAATTTTCAAAGTGGCCCTCAATTTCTAGCAGTACATGACTGCAGGAGCTGCAGTTTAAAACGTAGGAAACACTGACACTGTGCTGGACACCAGATTGGCACAGCAATCAAAGTGTGTCCAACATGAGTCTAAATGCCAAAACGCGAAGGCATTGGTAATGAGACCTTCTCGAATAAAAGGCATAAGGAAACCGGCCTTTAAGGTGATCCAGAATCTTCGAAGCAAGAGAAGAAAAAAATTCTCCTGAGGAAAAAAATCTTGTCAAAATACAGCATTTTAACCTTGATGATTCTTCTCACAGGGGAAATGTAGCTTCATCCCATCCAAGCAGACCAGAAGAAATAGCAGAACTGACCAATTCTCTACTTGTGTCTTTGGTGGCGGACATTTCATTCTGTTGCAGAACTACAACAAAAAAAGATCAACGTTCTTTTCTGCCGTAAATAATCTCTTTTTGTCAGTGACCTGGTATAAGTGGAAACTTTTTGATGAAAATAGGTTACCAGTTCAGAGCTAACATATTGAGGCTCAACGAGCAAAACGCCGTTGTTCTCTGAGCAAAGGAAGATGGAATTCAATTAGAGCCAAATAGAAGAGGAGTGTATTTTTAACCCAACAGGCTATGCTGCATATCAATGTGTGTTAGGAGGTGTTAGAGAACACTGCAGAAGTCCTTTAAAGCTCTTTATAACCCTAGAGGGAGCCATGTCAAGTTTAATAAGGGCCTGTCAAGTCTCAAGTGATGTCACTCAAAGAAAGTCATGGTTGATTGGGACTAAAGAACTCCTCTTTTTTTTTCTTTCTTTTTCTTTTGTTTTTTTTTCTGGGTTTTTTACAGCCAACATCTTCAAGTCCACCTTGAGACCGCTCATCTTATCCCACTGTCATGCAACACAGGCTTAAAAAGCATGCCCTCGGCTGCATTACAATAATACAGTAGCACAGAGTGCGACCGAAAACCATGTTCATTTGTACAATGGCATTATGGATTCAGACAGTAATGTGTTTGAGAGTTGCGCGAGTTGCATTATTAGCAGTCTTCTGACCTTTTCAGAAGCCGGGTTATGTTTAAGAAACAATGCGCGTGTAAAGTATAATAACCTGGTTTGATGCTACAAAGCGCCGTCAGTGTGCGGCTGACAGATGAAGCTGTCTCAGCAACGCAACATAAAGAAAGCCCTTCAAGACTTGAAAAGTGCTCTGTAAGTAACTTTTAGGCAAGTACAAATTAGAGTGCAGTTTTGAACAAAACTTGGGAAGCAATTCCAGCAAAAATAAATAAATAAATGGTAGTTTACCAGAGAGAATTACAAGCGAGTACTGTAGGTGACATCAAGGGTTATATGTGATTATATTTCAGCTTAAAAGATCAGAATGTGCTGACCCGAAGCAAGCGTTGCCAATAGAGAGCAAGTGTGACATCATCTTTACTGCACATTCAGTCTGTTTCTGTTCTTTCAGCTCATATTAACTTTAAGTTGTCCAACTAAGGAAAAGAACAAATTTCAACACTGAGGATACGCTGGTGACCTGTCCGGGGTTTACCCTGCCTCTCGCCCGCTGACAGCTGGAGACGGGCACCAGCACAATCATGACCTCAATGGATGGATGGATGGATGGATGGATGGATGGATGGATGGATGGATGGATGGATGGATGGATGGATGGATGGATGGATGGATGGATGGATGGATGGATGGATGGATGGATGGATGATGGATGGATGGATGGATGGATGGATGGATGGATGGATGGATGGATGGATGGATGGATGGATGGATGGATGGATGGATGGATGGATGGATGGATGGATGGATGGATGGATGGATGGATGGATGGATGGATGGATGGATGGATGGATGGATGGATGGATGGATGGATGGATGGATGGATGGATGGATGGATGGATGGATGGATGGATGGATGGATGGATGGATGGATGGATGGATGGATGGATGGATGGATGGATGGATGGATGGATGGATGGATGGATGGATGGATGGATGGATGGATGGATGGATGGATGGATGGATGGATGGATGGATGGATGGATGGATGGATGGATGGATGGATGGATGGATGGATGGATGGATGGATGGATGGATGGATGGATGGATGGATGGATGGATGGATGGATGGATGGATGGATGGATGGATGGATGGATGGATGGATGGATGGATGGATGGATGGATGGATGGATGGATGGATGGATGGATGGATGGATGGATGGATGGATGGATGGATGGATGGATGGATGGATGGATGGGGATGGATGGATGGATGGATGGATGGATGGATGGATGGATGGATGGATGGATGGATGGATGGATGGATGGATGGATGGATGGATGGATGGATGGATGGATGGATGGATGGATGGATGGATGGATGGATGGATGGATGGATGGATGGATGGATGGATGGATGGATGGATGGATGGATGGATGGATGGATGGATGGATGGATGGATGGATGGATGGATGGATGGATGGATGGATGGATGGATGGATGGATGGATGGATGGATGGATGGATGGATGGATGGATGGATGGATGGATGGATGGATGGATGGATGGATGGATGGATGGATGGATGGATGGATGGATGGATGGATGGATGGATGGATGGATGGATGGATGGATGGATGATGGATGGATGGATGGATGGATGGATGGATGGATGGATGGATGGATGGATGGATGGATGGATGGATGGATGGATGGATGGATGGATGGATGGATGGATGGATGGATGGATGGATGGATGGATGGATGGATGGATGGATGGATGGATGGATGGATGGATGGATGGATGGATGGATGGATGGATGGATGGATGGATGGATGGATGGATGGATGGATGGATGGATGGATGGATGGATGGATGGATGGATGGATGGATGGATGGATGGATGGATGGATGGATGGATGGATGGATGGATGGATGGATGGATGGATGGATGGATGGATGGATGGATGGATGGATGGATGGATGGATGGATGGATGGATGGATGGATGGATGGATGGATGGATGGATGGATGGATGGATGGATGGATGGATGGATGGATGGATGGATGGATGGATGGATGGATGGATGGATGGATGGATGGATGGATGGATGGATGGATGGATGGATGGATGGATGGATGGATGGATGGATGGATGGATGGATGGATGGATGGATGGATGGATGGATGGATGGATGGATGGATGGATGGATGGATGGATGGATGGATGGCATATTTTTATAGTGTCAGCCAAGATCTGTTGTAGTAATTCTGTCTTCTGATCTTTGATTTAAAAATGTTCCTTCTTGCAATTTCATAAAAAGCTGTCTTGAATGTTAAGGCTGCAAAACTCTTTAAAAAAATACTTTGAGATTTTAAAGGAATTAAATTTATTTACATGATTAAACTTTTTCTGGCCTGGTCCTAGTTTTTCCTGGTGACATTTCAAGGGAACGGCTACAAAATCCAAACTGAGTTGCCAGACTTCTCATTTTATGTCATGTTATTTATCCTCTATGACTTGCGTCGTTGCACATTAACGTTGCTTTCCAACTGTACAACATGTTTGAAAGCTGAGTGTTCTGGACTCGATGGGAGTTCCAGTGACTGGCTGGGTTAAGTGTTGAAATAATGCAGTCCTAAAAACGCATCAGGGTAACTGATGAGTAAATGTTCAGCATTATGTTCAGCAGTAAAAACATTACATTGTTATGCATTTATGGCCAGACGGGAGTTTGAGCCAGCACTGCTTGCACTTCAGCATATCTGAGATTAACGGATGAGTGGGAGTGGAGTCAAACCAGAGTCGGCTGCTCTGCAGGTGATTCTCCAAGTGGAAAGTTGCGCTATGAGGAGGATGGCGGTTCAAGTGGAGATCAGAGTTTGTACTCATCGCCAGTTTCCAAGATCAAAGGGAAGTCTAATACCTGAGCAGCCTAAACAAAAATATACTTTAATCTCTTCCACAGACTCGGGCGAGTATATTTAACACATTAACACACCGACAATTTGTTCTAACTTGTTACAGCAGCAACATTTATCCCCAGAGAGTCCGGGTTAAATAAAGAACACGCCAGTGTGCTTATCTCGCTCTGGCCTATATATAATGATACCGAGTCGCGGGACCCAGTACCAGGTGCCACACAGTCATGGTGCTCGCGGAGAAAGTACTTCTGTCTAAAAGGGCTGCAAGAAAAGGGCCTTGGAGAGGCACAGAAGGAGAAAGAGCACCATTCAAGTGAATCATCAGGGCCATCAATGTAATGAGAGCAGAATGATTGTGAGCAAAAACGCCTAGGAGGAGAAAGCGGGAGGAAAAAAAAAAGAGAGACACAGGCACAGAGTGGAGAAAGACTGAGACGGAGGGAGGGGTGGACGGTGGAAAGCAGTGGGGCAGAAAAAAAGAGAGAAAATGCCAGTGAAGCAGGATGCTGAGTGTAGCATAAGAGCAAAAGAAGAAGTCGCTGATAGAGGGAACCAGAGCGAATGGGTTTAGGGTTACGGCAAAGAATGACGATGCAAAGGAGAGACGGTGACAAAGTAAATGAAAATGTTTGTGTGTGTTTTTTTTCATAGCAGAGCTTTAGAAGAACATGAGAGGTTGAGTAGCACAAAGGAGGGACAACCGCTGGGCACTCAATACTTAAGACTAGAGAGGCAAAGCACTGCGCAAAAAAGATAAGAAGAAGAAGAATTACAAGGCGGTGGGGGATTGGAAGTGAGAAGCAGTTATGTTTAAAATGAGCTTCAATTTTTCAGTTTTACCATGAGAGCCATATTGATCAGAGAGGACGTCTCTAATGTTACAATGTTGTTCAAAGTTGGGCCCTGATGTTCAATTAAACTGCCATTTCCGTGTTTTACTCCATTAGCCGCTCGCACTCATTATGCCATCAATCCCGTCATATTCACAGCGGTGACAACCTAGCCTATTGTTTGCAATCAGAAAAAGCTGAACCCTCAAGAGGTCATTACTCATTTCTGGTATTAGTCTAAGCTCCGGAAGAAAAAGTCATCAATTCATTTTTTTTTTTTTTTTTTTTGTCTCGCAAGTAATCCAGCCGCCGAAGCTGCGTGTCAATCAATGTCTCTCAGAGGCCACTTCAATTCGGTTCCGTCACATCCGGCCCCGGCAGAATCATTCATCAGCGGGCGCTCGTCCGCTTTGGACGGGCACCCTCTGTTATTACCTTCGTTCCCAGGCCCCCGGGCTGAGCTACAATTGTAGTGGATGGCAGGAAGCTGAAAGGGGTGAGCCAGAGTAACGAGCTCTGGGGAGGGTAATTAATTCCTTCATTTCCCCCCCTTTAGTTTTGGTTTGAAGAGATGAAGGCGGCACAGATTGCAGCAGGATCAGGCTGGTGGAAGGCAAGCTGCAGGCTGGAGGCACCGGAAGTCATGATGTAGCGTTGGAAAAGGAGACGAGCGAATGTAGAGACGATGGAAAGCAGGAGTTAAGATGGAGGGCAGATAGGGACCGTTGGGAGCTTTTCAAACTCTTCCTCTCAAAATTACATTGATATTGTGAATCAGAGACATCTAAGGTGATGATTGGCTTGGTAATTTATACCTTATAATTGGTTGTATTTGGGCTGTCTTCAGAAGTATTCGTTTATCAACGAGGTAAATATAAAGCAAACTACTGAAAGTGAGATGGTAGCGAGCCCAAACTTCTTTTTTCAAACACTTAATACTCTACAAGGTGGTACATTGAAGAATATTTCAAATACTCCCTAGTGGAAACTGAGGTAGACGACAATGAACTAAGCACATCATATTTTCTGAAATTGATGCATTAGGTTCTTGCAAGACTCCATGTGCAAGGTGACTGTAGATTTTGGTGGCAGTATGTAGCATCAAGTTTTGAAAGACTGCCTCTCCTCTACCTGTGGCTGCCCTCTGCTGGTCAGGAGTAGCCTTCTTTCGGCTGGCTTGCTGGCTTTCCTAGCACACTAGACATTCAGCCACCTGGCAGTCTTTCCAGACCTGACGACCCAAAACAGACATAATGTGGACACAAACGGAGCTCCACTGAAGGTAATGGTGTTTTTAAACTTCCTGTGGTAACATGTCTGTTATAAGCAGCCGATTGAGTAAATAGCCCAACTAATGATCCAGTTAATATCAGCTTGATTAGTCATTTAAAAATAAGAACCACAAAAAGGCCTACTGTTCTGAACAAGTATATTATGTTGACTTTACAAGCTGAAGCATTTATTAGTAAAGTACTCAATATGAAATGTGGGGAGTTTTTCCATTTATTGCAAAACCCAACATAAAAAAACTCGAGTTGCAGAATGCATCACCCAATGAGGAGACTGACGACTGCTAGCTGTACAAGCTAACGACAGTGTGCATTACGCTTTCAAACACAGAAAACTTAAAACTATTGCTTCCTGGAGACATGGACTCTGTTGAAGTTTTAACTAATCGGAAACATTTGATTGACGTGTGCAATGAGCCATTTTGATGCTATACAGCTTACTTGACATTTAATGTCTGGAAGTGTGGCCTGTGCAGACTCAACGGCTTCTGTCACTTCCTCCTCTACCATTGCTAAAACTACAGGCAGACTGCATTTACAAAATAGCGCAGAAAATCGGTGTCATCGTTTAGACCTTCTCCTCCTGTTTGCTGATTGGCCCGGTCACCAACACCAACGGTTCTGTTCCCATTACCAGAACTGAACTGCCAGTAAAACAGCAAGAAGCTGTGGGGGGGGGGGGGGAACGCGCTGATACACAGAAAACAACACAATCTGCAATTTACTTCTCCCCGCCCCGGGGGGAATTGGTCCTCGTGTTTTAAAGGACGAAGGGCAGTACAAAAGAAAGAATACTAATAAAAAGCCAAGAGCCACATGGGAGAAAGTGGAGTGACCATGGCAGCCACCATCACTCTTACTGCCATGTCTTTAGCTGTAGTCTCCCTGACCCTGTCTCTGTTTGCCTGGGAGCCAAGGCCTGGTACCAGTGACGATAAAACAAACAGACAGGCCCCATTTATACCGTCAGGTGTCATGACAAGGGATAAACAGCCGACTGCTTCGGGCCTCTCGAGGCGCGGTCTGCTGCTATGGTGTAAGGCCGTAATCTTCTTCATCCTCACCATCACCCTCATGATCATCATCATCAAGAGCAGCAATAGAGGTGCTGGCAGAAGCTCTTAAGTGCCTGCTGGGAAACGGACAAGCACCGACTTAGTTTGGACAGAACTCAAGGGCTACGATGTTTACTTTTGCCGGCTTGTATTCTTCCATGTCACTGAATTAATCGGGGGGGCTGGGGGCGTAGGGGTGGAGTGAAAAATAATAGCGATTGCCAGAAACATTACTGCAGAAGAAAGAGGGGAGGGTAGGGAAGGAAAAATGGGGAGGGGGGTGTTTGGAGTTAAGACCGCCAAGGCAAGCACGCGATGGGAATGACAAGAGTGAGCCTGTCATCACAAGGGATGAAAAACAGCACCTCTCAGACGAGGCGAGGCAGCAGCTGCCTTTTGCGCCACAGAGGAAGGGGATGCACTGAGACCACAAACACAATTATCCTCATGCCAGCTTCGCTGTTTGTCAAAATTGGCACGCATTTAAGGACTTGGGGGTGCTGATTATATGACACCCGGAGAGCCCTCAGGCTGGACAAGGGGCCGCCAGCCGGGAGTCATTACCCCAGCCAAATAGACTTCTCGTTTGTTTATTCCAAGGGGATAAAGCATCAACAGGAATAAACAATGGCTGCGAGATTCTCAATCAACAGACACTCGCACTCCTGTGGTGGGTGTTTTGTTGTTTGTTTGTTTTTTTTTTCCCTCCAAGATCCAATTATAAAGTCCAGGCATCAAATCATGGCGAATAACACCTCATATTCAAGGTGTCCCCGAATCCAAAAAGAGGGTGTCGGAGTTTCATTATGACTGTTCAGATTTGATCAGCTGCTGGGGAGTGAAATCATATATGACCACCTGACAGATGGCATAATGTGGGCACAGGGGTTATTTTCTGACAGTGTGTGAAAATCATCGTCTTGGCACCTTTCGATGTCGCCAGCTGGTCTTTTTCATCGCGTTCAGTCAAAATTTGAGCTAAAAAAAGCACCCAGTTCCTTCATTTTTGTCATGCCTCGCCTGTATATCACCGTCTTACCCCAAAGCGTCAGGTTGCTCTGAAAGCCAGGCGCCGAGAACAGAAGCCGCTCTGAAAATACCTGGCGACAGACGACCCACCAGACACATTCGAGCGTCTACGCTGGCACCGCACGGGGCGTCTGCTGGTCGAGTGCCAAGGTCAGACGTAAACACAAGAAGGGCCTGCTGAGTCCAAACACGGCGGAGCAAAAAGTGCAGGTGAGAAGTGTTTCACGTATGCGCAACAGGACAGGCCAAAAGGGCAGACAGGAACATGCCCACCAACACAAACAGGTTCTTGAACCCGAGGTGCAAAAATGAAAGTCTGCTTGGCGACTGTGGACAGTTAAGGTGACCTGAGCCACAGGTAGCGACGCTTTCATGTGCCTCACTCAAAAGACGAGTGGAAATCCCAACTGCTGGAAAGACGGACAGACTCAGTGACTCGCACAAACATGGGGCATTCAGAGCTGCATTTTAGAAAGGTTTGTTTTTATGGCGTTTTGGTTAACATGTTCGCTCTTGGGTGAGATTCAGGACTATGCTAACGTTTACCAGCTGTTTTTTTTTCAGAATTCCCTGCCCATCTATCCGTCCATCCTCTACACAACATCAGGCAACTGATAAAAGAGGGAATCGCACCACTGGAGGAGATTCCCAGCTTAGGTGGGAGAATTTGTTGAGACAACTATTTGTCATGCACTCCACAAAACTGCAAGAATTGCAAAAAAAAAAAAGGACTTGAGAAGTCGTGTTTAAAGTCAATTTGTATATCATGTACAGCAAACATAAAACGGACGGTGCTTCAGTTTCCTCAGACCAGCTAAACGTGGAAAATACTGGTAGAAAGCCCAGCAAAAGACTTGAGACCAAAATGAAAATGTAAAGTTATGATTCACAGATTCTCTACAACCAATCGGACAGAACTGAGTCATACCATGGTATGAAAAAGTATTGGTCCTCTTGCATATTTTTTTCTTTCAAATGTACTCCCCCGTACAAGAATTGGGGTCCAAAATCATTTTAGGCTAATTGGCCGCTTCAAATTGTGCTTTGGTTCCTAGATGTATGCTAAAGATATAAACAGATGCAAATGATCAGTTAAAAATGTAACTGGGTCAACTAATATTGGTAGACAAGTGCTCGTTCTCCATTAGCATTAATCCCTACTGGTTTACGACAACAGTATGAAGCACCACCAAAAAAAAAACAAAACAAGAAAACACACTGAAATAATCTCAAACGTATTTTGGAGCATGGCAATGAGTTCACTGTACTCCAATGGTTTCCACAACCACCAGAACGCAGTTAACCTATATTGGGATGTGGCTGAAGAGGAGATTTGCATCATGGATCTGTAGCAAACAGATTTTAGACCAATTATAGACCAAAAACACTTAGGATTGTTTCTGTCACCTTGTCAAATCTGTGCCTTGAAGATCTAACGCAGTTCTAGTACAAATAATTCATTTGCACAGCTGGTTTACTGTTAGACTTTTTTTTTTCTGGGTGTTTAAGATTTCCAAACAGTGGACAAAATCCTTGGACTGGTTTGCTTTTCAGATCGTTACTGCAACTCTGTACAGAAGCAACTTTGGAGAAAGAGGAGCTGAATTTAAGAAAATAAAAATGTTGTGAATTACTTGAATCATTTGAGAGTAATCTTCCAGATACTCGGAAAAAACTGTAAACCTGGTGAATAAAAAAAGGTACCTTGCAAATGCGACTCTCGTTCTCACAATTCCCGTTCACAACAATCCTGATTTTTTTCCCACTTTTGTGACTTCGATGTAGAATCACAGTCAATCCGTGTCTTCGCTTGATAGGCCGGCTACAGAGGACATTTAAAGGACAAGCATCCCTGCAACTCTGCTGCTGCTTAGCACGTCTCCAAGGGGCCCTACCTCTCCATCAGTATGTGCCTCTATTGATGTTGCAGCTACCATCACTTCATTTACCCGGAGCAGCATCCCATACCAGATTTGCTCATTTCCATTTATCGAAATCCTATTTCTTTTCCATCTGCCAACTAGTCACCTGTGAAACTAGTTTTTAACTATGGTTTCAAAGTGCACATGCTGCAGCCCTCCACCCAATTCCCTTTATTAGTGTTTACTACAAAGCATAAAAACCAGCGGAGGGGCACCTACTTGCAACGTCGCTCGTTTTATTGTCAACACCACGACAGGGTGCCACAGAACATTGCACAGAGAACGAGAAAAAAAAAATAACAGCAAAAAAAAAAAAAAAAACTAAAGTGTGTCTGGGAGGAATTAAAGAATAAATTTCCTCTCCCCTCCCAATTAAAAGACGCGTTTGTGCAACGTGAGCAGAGGAAGGAAACATTATCAGTGAAGGGAAGAAAACACACTGTTACAACTCAGGAGGCACAATTACTGGGGCTGGTGGTGTGCAATTAAATACTGCTATTTAGACAGAGCTACTCCCTGCTAATACATGCAGAACATATAGAGGAGACAAAACAGTCTTTGGCTGTACCTCCAAATCCCAACAGCTGGGGGAACAGATGACGGATATGTAAACACAAACAGCGGTTTTAAAAAAAGAGAAAATCAACTTCATTACGAGGAAGATGGAGGCGTTGGCATTGAATGCAACACTGAAGAAAAAGTTCACATCATGGTTGATGTGCTGTATGCAACGATGCATTTCAGTCGTTCTTATTTCGGGGCGGAACGATTGCATAACAACTTCAATAAAGTTACAACACGAGAACTGGGTGAAGACGTTTGGATTCATTTTAATCTATCCTCGATTAGAGAAATGCATAAACCCTCAAATAAACATATTAATCCTTGTGTTCACATGCTGTGTAGGTATTTTGACTGTAATGGTTCATGCTAATCCACCTTCTCCAATGTAAAACCAGCTTTGGTGTGTGTTGGCTCCTAGCATCCTGTTATGTTGAGGATTCAAACAGCAAACCAAAACCATCCCATGTGCAAAGACCCCAAAAGGCTCAAACCAAACAAAAACTGTCACATCACTGTTGGATGAAGGACCAAGGATCAAGAAACATCATAATACATTTTGTTACCATGTTTCACCGTGTATCATGGATTAAACTGGGTGTTAGTGTAGGTCTTTGCAGAGTTAAAACCAGTCAGTGTGTCAAATTAACCTTTTCAGCTGATGTTGTTTTATTTTTTCTTCTTGCTGAAAGCCTGGTTCCACATATCTTTGTTGCAGGCAGATATAGATTCACTCTGAAATCACTGACCGAGTTATTTTGGCTTGGCTCCCATCCTTTCAGATGGTAGTTTGAAAGGATGAGAGTTAAAGTTTTCTTTGTTCTGGTTTTCTGCGCTCCTGTGTACATTTTCAACATCAGCTTTAAACAAAGCATGCTCTTCTAGAAACCATCCATCTGATTCAGGATTTCAGAGGGTGGACAATAACCAGCAAGCTTAACAGTAGCTATTTATGCTTACATAACTTACCTGGTTTTTCCCAGAATGAATGAACTCGCTGATTAATCGCCTATTTTAAACGCAGCCCTTTTAATTAACGGTTTAATTAAGCAATCAGCAGCCTGCATCCGATAACGGCTGGTTTCTAATGCAACAACTGGTCAATTCGAGGCCCTGTAGACGTGCAACTTCAGAAGCTTTGCTTTTAGATTCATTGCAATGGGTAGCTATGAAATAACACTATGCATTTTGTCTCACTGGCTTTGGGCAGAGATCAGGGTTTTTAATTTGACTCAAAAACCTGTAAGTGTACTTATCAGAGCGACGTTATGTATGGGGCGCCGTTTGTAAAGTTAGTCAAAAAAGATAAAAACTCAGCAAGCTAATTATTCAGGACAAGGCTAAATATTTAAAAAATATGACATTGAAATTTTAATTCCTTTTTTCCCCCCTCTTATGACAGGCTAAATAATTCAAGTTGCTGTTAATTTTTCACCATGTACGTCTACATAAAAAACTGCATAGATGTGTTCCGGAAACATTGTCAGATTATTTTACCTGTTTGTAAGCATGGCTAATCTTACAAGTTTCAAATATTTGTGCAGATCATGAAAGAGCTGCTTGGCTCGTCCCATGCACTGCAGTAATAATTATTATAAATTTGTATTTACATTAACCACAGTGCTTTACAGAGGGTAAATGTATAAAACATGAGAGATCAACCAAGACAAGACACAAGGTAAAGAATAAATTTTTATATGTTATCAATGTACTTTTTGAGTGTTTTAATCAGTGTTTCATTATTGCATTGTATTTTGCTATAACCAACCTTTGGGTAATTACAAAGGAGGGTTCTCCCACAGTGGCCGATGAGGATTATATAACAAATAAAGGTGTGAAAATCCTACCAAATCGTTGATAGATCTGTGATCCCTGGATTTTTATTGTTTTTAATCTGCACATCCTTTGACCCAAAGTTGAACAGAAACCGCAGAGGCACACTCTTGAGAAAGAACACAGGCTTTATTGTAGAAGATATTTTAGTTTTCAAGGGTAGGACCTGAAATGAATGGTACGCCGGGTGAGCACCACACTACTCCCACACTGAGTTAAGCTTGCATGAATCACCGGCGCCCTCTCTGCAGCCCCTCAAATTATCCCTCTGCACAAGGTGAGTAGAGCTTACTGGCATTGTTAACATGTACAATATGAAGCTAACAACGAGTAACAAGTGATGAAACTGGAAGGTGATGAGTAAATGAGTCCTTTTTATTCTGTGTTAACCTTAAAGAACATTTTCAAAAATTGGGAGTTAGAAAACTTTTTCTTTTTTTACCCCCCTCTCAGCTTCCTTCTTCCCCATCAGTTACGCTTGCTCTTTGTACTGCTGGTGCAGCGTCAGCACGTCGGTCTGGGAGACCCGTGTCCAACCTTTGCTGTGGACGTGGTACAAGTTGACCTGCCCTCCGCTGTAGGCGTCACGGTACGTCGCCTGGTAGATGGCCCGGCGGCCCAGCTCGCAAGCCTCCTCCACGCTCAGGCTGTGCCGCAGGCCGCTGTCCATCACGCCGTAGGCGTACATGGAGCCTGAGCCCACCGCGAACAGGTCGCCGCACACCCGATTGCCCTCCGAGTCCACGTAGTACAGCCCTAAAGAGAGAGGGCAAAAAGGTAGGTCGAGAAGGTGAGGAGGTGGCGTCGGGGGAGTTGCTTCTCCCGATCCAGGTGTTGCTAAAATGATGCAGCACAAAACACACAAGTCTGTACAGACGCGAGCGCGCACACACACATACTCATCCTCCGGAGAGAAAATAAGAGCAGCTGCAACCCCTCCAAGTGAAGCGAGGGCTGGCAGATATGAACAGCTGCATCCTCTTCAAGTAAAATGAAGCCGACCACGGAACCTGCTGACGAGGCGCGGCCCCATAACGCCGTCTGCCCAAAGGCCCCCATCTCTGGTTCTTATTGATTCCCTGCAAACAGGCCAAAAATTAACTATCGACCCATAACCTGAGCTGTCCAGGTAACTGCGGCTCACGCCTCGTCGTGGAGGACGAGAAAATGAAAACCCAACAACGCTACAGCGTGCTCACATCCCGTGGATATCAGACGGGCACATTCGCAGCCGTCGACGCGGGATTTGGGGCCGTGAGCTCGTCAGCCCGTTCTGCCGTAAGCCCTTGAGCGACGCGACTTCCGCAACGCTTCGACGGACACGTGAGGGACAGTTTGCTCCACACCACGCGTCACGGACACATGCACAACATTTTGTTCGGAGCCGTGACACACGCTCCCCACGGGCCCGGCTCCAGAGTGACAAGCACCAGCCTGCGAGTTCGCCCACGAGCGCTGAAAAGAAGCCAGCCTGCAAAAAGGCATGGATTTTTCTTTTTTTCCTCAGAACGCTTTCACAGAGCTGAAACCTGTGAAAACCAATCCGGGAACGCATGCAGATCAACCCCGCTCGCTGATTCTCAGCTTAACTAGTGACAGTCTATTAAAGCTTGAGAGCCACTTGCTTTTCAGGGCGTTAAAAAAAAAAAGGAAAGGAAAGGAAAAAAAGAAAGGAAAAGAATCTTAGTATTGGTTTCAGCTGGCAAATTGCAGCTTCCTGAGCCTGTCGTTAGATTGCCATGATAATCATCCAGCGCCTGCGTGCGCACGGGGGTAATTTGCCATTCTAAGACCTGCCTGTTCCACTTGGAAACTGCGAGGGACTCGTTAAAAACATAATAGGCAGGGAAAGGGAACTGTAAAGGCGGCCCTCTTTTGTCGAGTGGCATGCTTGATGGAAAGGGCTGCGGGGAGGGTTGAGGACTCCTTAAGAGGTCCAAGTATAGAAGCGGTATACGAGCGCACACCTGGGGCCTTTGTGGAGCCAGTGTGGCTTCGCTTCGTAGTTTCTGCCCCCTCCAACTCTGACTCAGCCGCCGTGCGCGCCCGCGGCAGAAACGACGAGCGGAGGCAGCGGAAACGCAGTGCGGATGGTGAGGCCGCGCCGGCCGACGGAGACTTCTTCTGCTTTATCAACCGGCTGACAGGTGCTTAAGGAGTCCCTTTTTAAGCAGCTGGCTGGAATAGCAGTATTTGCATGTTGGTGGTGAGCGCAGCGTGGTGTATGGGCGGCTGCCATTTACTGGGTCGGTCCTTGAATCCGTTTAAAATGAGAGTAGGGACAAAAAAAAATAAATAAAACGGAAGTCATTACATCACTCTCTTGGGAGTGGCGGTAAAAACCCATCTGTCACAAAGGTCGTCTGACGAGGCTTCTGATCAGACGGTACCCTTCTTTCCTCTAATGAGGCCCCATTATTCATATGCGGCCCTATTACAAGCCTGTCCTGTCCTTGAAAGGAGTCTGTACATTACACCGTCACTTTTTTTTCTCTCCCTTGAAATAAAAGCTGTTAACTGTACGCTGATTACAAAGTGTCATAATATGTAATGTTATTACACGGAGTTGCATCTGTCAGGCTCCTTGGCGTGGCTTTTACTCCATTTATTTTGCAAGCAGCTTAAAACACTTCATCTGAGGGGAATAACTGCATTTGACGTGGTTGTAGTCG
Organism: Poeciliopsis prolifica; assembly: GCF_027474105.1. Taxonomy (NCBI): domain Eukaryota; kingdom Metazoa; phylum Chordata; class Actinopteri; order Cyprinodontiformes; family Poeciliidae; genus Poeciliopsis; species Poeciliopsis prolifica. The sequence continues at coordinate 6,338,524 of NW_026562383.1, forward strand.
GCTTAATGAGCTTTCTGCCTTATAGTGATTGATTTAATTATGCTGACATTTACCTCTCCGCTCAGTCACAAAGGCGCTGAGAGCGGACATATTTACATTGTTTGACCCGTTGAACTCATAACAGGATCCTTATTTCCTCAATCGATTGCTGGGGATTAGGCGTGTGTCCAGCGCGTTTTGTCAGCATCTGCCTAACGCCTTACAAGATAAAGCTGGCATTGATCGCCGTTCCATGTCGTGGCATTTAAACGCGTGACCCGGATTGTCCGAGCGGAGACCCCCGCCGCCCATCATCCGGCGACACTCGCACAAGCCTACAGTCCTAGGATCATCGATTTCCCATTACTGTGTCACTGCGGTGGCCTCTTTAAACACACCTTCTGATGTAGAGCCTTGCAGCCTATGGCATCCAAAATGCATAGCGTGACATTATCTACAAGGGGAGAGAAAAAGAGGCGCTGCAGCACCATCTACTGGTTAGGCAAAGGAACTGCACATTTGTTAACCCCCTCAGTTCTGAGAAAAATGCTTCCCAGGAACAGCCATGCCAACACAAAGTTGTGCATAAATACAAAAGAGAAAGAAAAATGACGTTTTTCATAATAATAACAATTAAAAAAAACTAAAAAGTGTGACATGCATTTGTATTTAGCTCCCTGAAAAATATTTTGCACAACTTTATGTGCAACTGCAAGTTTTCTTGGGTATGTCTCCACCCAAGAGACTACACTAGGGGTCGACTACCTTTTCCTATTTAAAGAGCCATTTTTGCTCCCGCTGCTATAAAATAAAACTTGTTTTTAGCTGCAAACAATGAGTTTAAAAAGATGCACTTTGTAAAAGGTTTTATTATGCAAGGCAAAGAAAATTTAACTAAAATCTACTTCTAGTAATTTTATTATTATTTTCTTTTTTAACAAGTACATGTTCAATGCTTACCAGGTCCTCTCTTGTCCCAGCCGCACACCATGGTGCCCATGCTGAGTCCCATGCCTTTGTACTGGTACACCATGTTGGCCAGCAGCTTCGAGGCGGCCGCCACAGAGATGCGCTCTTTGTTGCGCAGCTCGTAAATGCGGCACTGACGAGCGAGCAGGCGCTCCCAGAAGCTGCAGTCTGCGGCGCCTCCGGCCATGGTCCCCAGAAGGTAAGGGTTGATCTCAATCACCTTCTTTACCGTCTGCGAGGCGATGTAGGAGCCCGCCGTGGCCCGAGAGTCCACCGCCACGATCACTCCATGCTGGAACTGGATGATACAAGGGGAAAAGACCCGTGTTACGCTCCATTCAGAAATTAATCAAGTGTTACAATACAGGAATCAACAAAATACAAATGTAGGTATGGCAACACTGTTTAAACAATTATGGTGAAAACAGCACACATGTAAAACGTGGTTCTTTGTTTCTGTAAATTTTAGCTACTAATCTTGAATCTATATGTTTACTGTTAAAAAAAGCAGCATTTTCAAAACTACATCATTGCTAAGCTCTATTTTTTCAAAGAAACAGGGAAAAAATAAAATATGTTGACGCTATTCATCTACTTTTATAATACAGCTGTCAGAAAAAAAATGGAAACTGCCATTTTAATTTTTTTAAGGAGAGAAAATAATGGAAAATAATTCATCTTCTGCTTTGGCATAAGATGGGTTATTTCTATGTTTTTGTCTACATAAGTCAAAAACATTATAGGAGTTTGAAGCAAACTTTACAATAACAGAACTCAATTCATTTCAGAATGGTGCCATGAATTTGTAATTATGTGAAAGAAATGATTCATAATCTACAAGACTGTTATATAATACTATTTAATTTTTATTTATATTTAGTCACCCATTTTAGCTTTTATTTATCATTTGATTTGTAGCAGAATGATGACAGGTCCTCTTGGCATTTTTTTTAAAGAAGAAACGTAATGTCAGATAGCTGCCATAAGAAAATAACAACACGGGTTACACATCTGAGGCATTCACTGTCTGCCACTGTATTGCCAACGACAATAACACAGGGTCCAGGACCCAACTATTGAAGCTCTAGTTTATTTGAAGATGTGATGTTATTAAAGATTACAATATGGGAATAAAATGATATCCAGATTAATGTTTACTTGTAGAGGTAAAGAGGTTGATGAAGCTACGCATGGGCTTTACGGTCTTCTGTTTTGACATTATTCAGCAGTAAACCAGTCAGTTTCTCTGCCATGAGAAAGCAGTTTTTAGCCGAGCTAGCGGCACCAAGCTAACGTTTGAGTCATTGTCTGGTATGAATCACTGCGTACGATTTAAACAAAACCTAAATGTTCTTTGGAGAACATATCCAATTAGTGTGACTCTGATGAAAACGTCTAGCAAGAACCAACGATAACCACACTTACTTTGAACGCTAATGTGGTTGTTCCGTGCAGAAACTCTATTTTCCTCTCAACGCCATCTTCCTCCCCAGCGAGCAGCGAGTTCTTAACGCAAAAACTGAGACTGTCCCCCGGTCCAGCTTCAGATTCTCCTTCGATCTGTCCGGAACTGCAGCCAAAAGCGAATGGCTGCCGATAATCAGACGAAAAATCCGGACAATCACTACTTAACACACTAGCAAGAGCCATCTTTGAAAGAGTGCGATGAGCAAGCAACTTCCGGCGAGAGCAGGAAGACTTGTTCTTCATGGTTGCAAAAGTTACACAGCGCCTCCGTGTGGGGGATGACTGAAACAGTCAAAAATATGCCATGGCCTAACAAAGCGAGGCTTTTGACTCTTATTTTACGTAGACTAACTTCCAAATAATTTAATGGGTTGTTGAAGGACGTACTTAACAAGCACTAACCTGACCAGAACTTGAGGGAAGATTTCCAAAACGGTTTAAACTTTTGGTTATTATTTTTGAACATTCCCTGAACTTTACCCGGAGGAACATCCTGAGAAGGTTATATAGTTTAATGTGCTTCAGAGAACATGAAAAGCATGTTACAAGGAGGTTCTCTCCATTAATAGTGTGACATTTAGGAACTGAAATGTTCTCTGAAAGTTCAAAGAAGTTTATATTCAATTAACAATATTATCCAGAAGGTTAAGTACTTTAGTTATATAACTTTTGTGTATAGCCGGACATGCAACAAGGGTTAAATAATACTTTAGATATGTACCCTTTAAAGAATCTTCAGGGAAATTTACATAAAGAGTCTTTGAGCAATACATGCAGCTTTCAGAATGTTCCTACAATGTTAGTGTTCAGAGGACAATCCCCAATAGATAAATAAAAGTTGTTTTGAAATATTTAGGTAATGCTCTATAGAGGTTCATTGAAGGTTATCTACAACTTTGTTTATGTTACCTCTGGAAAACCCTTACAATAGGTTTCATAGAGATTCCTTGAATTTTAGCTACCTTTTTCCTGATGTAACATTTAGGGATTTAACTTTAGGAAATATCCCTAAAGGTCTATAAGTTTCATGAAATACCTTTCAAACTAGAAGAGGTTTACCACAACTTATAACTACTTTTTTGATCAGCCTAGGTGTATAATTTTTATCTCCAAAGCCCAACACAGATCCTTTGTTTGCTCTAACTGCTTTCTATTGCATCTCTCTTTTTCTTTTCTCTTCTGGGCTTGGACCTTCTCTCCAACTCTCTATAATATTCTTCTTTCAGGTCCTCCCTTGGTCTTTGGATCCAACCCTGGGCGTCGATGTGAAAAAGATCCACATTGTTTCCAGAGTAGGCATCCCTATGAGTGGCTCTGAAAACTGCTTCTCTTGCCAAGGAGATAGCTTCTTCTTTACTCAAACCCCAACTCAGACCCCCATCCAGGACTCCGTAAGCATAAGGAGACCCTGATCCAACAGAGATGATATCTCCTTGCAGTCGGGCACCATCGCTGCACACGTAGATAACCTGTGGGCCACTGTTTGGGGATAGCGGATCTGCTGCTGAAGTGTTGCCGGCAATGCCTGAAGAGCTTACATCAGTCACAAGAGATTGGTTACCAAAGTTGTTATCCAGCCCAGTGCTCCTTCCTTCCTTTTCCCAACCGCACAGAGTGAGTGCCACACACACCTCAGTGCCTTTAAATGGATGCAACATAAAGGAAAGAAGCTTGGCAGAAGCTCTTATGGAGAGTCGACGCTTATGCCGCAGTTCATACAATCTGATCTCTCTGATCAGGATGCGCTCCCAAAGCATGCAGTCTGCACCGCTGCCCGAGGAGGTGACCACTAAATGGGAGTGAATAGGGGTGATCTTGTGTACAGCCGGACATGCGACAAGGCCACCCGCGCTGGCACGTGTGTCTGCTGCTGCAATTACACCACCTTGGAAAATGAAACCCAAGGTTGTTGTTCCATGAGACAGAGGGAAAGGCCTTTGCACAGTCAGCGCATGGTTTGGTGCTCTGAAACGAGACGTGCGTCTGCTGATGACTGGGGTGGCTTGAGGGAAAGGTGGCACGAAAATGTGCTGTGGATCCCCCCAGTTTGTCTGTGATGTCTTCAGTCTTTCCAGCTCAAGGTTGTGATAATCTGTCTCCAAAGCTGGAAAAGGAAACAATTGCTGTGCAGGCTTGTCTTTGAAGCAACAAATATCTTCCAGAGCCATATTAGTGTTGAAAAAAGCTGTAAATAGATCAGATTGCGTTAACAAAGACGATGGGCAGTCCACAAGAAAACCAAGCAATAATCAGACAAAGCCATATGTTTTCCAACCAAAGCTAGGGTTCTGATGAAGAATCATTCCAGCAAAGTCCACTTTTTTAACTGCTCCTAAGAGTACCGTTTATCCTTTTATAGCCCTAACAAATGCTACAGCTTGCACTGCATACATGTACAAACATATCTGTAAGCAATCTTTCACTCTTCCAGCTGTGAATTTGATATGCAGTGAAGCCTCTTTCTGCAACGCTTTCATTCTGAGAAGAGAGCGTGAATATGTAGATGTGTGTGTGGGGTGAGTGGGTTAACTAGTTGTGCAACTTTTATTTTGCTTTCAAAATAAAAAGCAAAATAACCAGAACCACCAGTATATCAACTTTGATTTTTTTTCAGCTTTTGGTTTAGCTTTGTTTCACCATAGCACACAACTCCAGCTACATTAATTCGATGTATAACATTTGTTAATCCTGAAGCGAAATTAGATGATACAGTAACTTGATTTAGTGAAGTTTAAGAACCAATATTGGGAGTTATGGCTGTGGCCAGAAAAATCACTGAAGACTCTAAATGGGACTTTGTGCTATTTTGATATACTTTTCGTATATTAAGACTATTTTAAAATTATATGTATAGAGCTTTTTAATTATATATTAGGAAATTGTTAAATAGTTACATTAGAGTTTTCGCTTTTCCCTTGACATTTATCAAAAAAACTTCCTGACACTGGATAATTATCGCGGTAATTTACGGGATATGCAACCGGCGTCCTTGTGAAGCCATTTTGGCTCTGAATGTCTCTTCAGGCGGTACCTTTCCACGTCCTTCAGGATCCAAAATGGCGCCGGTTTCCCCGAACGACGGAGCAAGATGGTCCCCCCCCACACTTGTTCAGTCGGACAGAAGCCATGGCGTCCGCCAGCACGGGGAGCAGAGTGTCCTGTGGGAGAGACTTGAATTGCGTGCCAGAGATAGCTGACACGTTAGCTGCGGTCGCCAAACTCGGGTGAGGAGAGTGTTTGAGTCTGCGTGTCAGTTTTCAGCCGTAATAACACATCTCGCGCGTGTTGTTTTTTTGTCAAAGCGGGATGTTGGCTAAGCTAGCCGGCGAGTTCTCAGCACGTGCCCTCGTCACAACGATGCTCGCTGATCCTCTGAAGTGTTCACAACGGGGTCGTGGGGCTGTTGTGTTTCATATTTCCTCGCCTTTTTAAAACGTGTTCTCGGACGCGCCTTTCGCTTTTCTCCGGGCTTCTGTTTTAAGTATGTCGGCGTTGTTTGAGGTTCATTTTCCTCCACAGGTTTGACTTTCTGTGCATGCCCCTGTTCCATCCGAGGTTCAAGAGAGAGTCTGAGTTGGAGCCCGCTAAGTCCAGACCCGGAGCCCAGACCCGTTCAGACCTGCTGCTTTGTGGAAGAGGTTAGTCTTTATGCCACAGCAAAGCTAGCAGATGCACTTTCTTCATTTGCAATTAGAAAAATAATTTACTCTTTGAAATTCCTCAGATAAAGTGTAACCCTGTCCAATAAAATGGAAATCCAATGCTGATTAGGAAATGGAGTTGAGTTTCAAGGCTTTTTCAAAGAACTTTAAAGTATGCATTTCATGTTGACTAACACTTTTAATGCTATTAATATTAGATCATGTAAAACATCTTAACATTAGCCATGGACATGAAAATGTTTTCTATACAGACGTCACGTCCAGCAAAACTAAATGCATCAAAGTATCTAATTGTATGACCTAGTTATGTTTAAGCTTAAGTTAAACAGAAATTCTAGCAACTATTTTCTGTTTAGCTTTTGGACAAAAGTCCCCTGTTTTTCCTAAAACCTACCCAATAATTGATATTTCCAAAACTATTTAAGAAGTCATATGCTTTTTTTTTTAAAAAAAAATCATTCAACATGTTTCTTGTTTTCCAACATGTATGTACTCCACTTTAGTTGATACGTCTTAAATTTGCTCATAATTTTGACTTGACTATTGTAAACAGCTGTGTAATCAGATTGAACTTACATGACTTTTAGTTTCATCTTAAATGACTTTTGTCGTCCAGGCTTTGGTATAAAAAGAGAGGAAACTGATGATGCAATTAATTGATTTGTTGTTTATTGCGACAGGCCTAAGCATTGTGTTTTGTATTTTTACTTGTGTACGTAAAGGTTGAAAATGACCAAATAAATAAATAAGGCTATCTAGAATGATGGAGCCTCTGATAACTTAATATTTAACACAAAAATTAATTCAGATAAAACTGGAGTGATCTGGCTCAGAACTTTCCACCAGAAAACTGCTTTACAAATGTCGATATTGAACTGATTGATGGTAAATGCAAATGGGACATGTTTTGTTTTTTTAAACAATAAGTTGGCTATTTTCTGTCTTTTTGTAGACTGGAATACTCTGATTGTTGGGAAGCTCTCCCAATGGGTCGACGCAGATTCAGAAATAGAGACGGAACGGAGGAACTCGGAAGCTGTACGTTCCTCAGTCTGAACATTTCTCACTTCCTTTGCCGCTGTGAGGCTGGCAGTTCCTTTGTCTCATCAGAGCTCCTCTCTGTTTGCATCTGTCGTCACTTTCTCCTAAAATCTTTTTGTTTTTCTGCGTTTCCCTCCAGGCTCTCGCACAGGAATTGAACTTCTCAGCCTACCTGGGTCTGCCTGTCTTCATGATCCCTTTGAAGGGCCCCAACAATGCCAATCTAGCCCGAATGCTGCTAAACCACATCCACACTGGACACCACACCTCAAACGTAAGACACAGCATCAGGGAAACCAGCGGACACCTGGAATTGGATTTGACGCGTCCGTGCTGCAGTCCTCGTTTAACCCCAGCTTCTCTCTCTGTTCGTTAGTTCTGGATCCGTGTTCCGTTGATGGCCCCAGAAGACATGCGGGACGACCTGATCGAGAACGAACCGACCGCTTGCTTAGACGAGACGAGCGCAGATGAAAAAACCTGGAGCTGGTTAGTTTTACACCGCTTCCTCATCAGCAGGAGAGCTGAATCAAATAAAAACTTAGTTTCTTTATCAATCTTTGTCTTTTCAGGTGGCACTCATTCAGAACCCTCTGTGATTACAACAAGAGGATCTGTCTCGGTGAGCGAACTCACCACCAGCCAGCAAATTAAAGCGTTACAAGTCTTTTTTTTTTTTTCCCCCTACTGAGAATGTGTTCGTTTTCTATTCCTGTCAGCGATTGAAGTGGGAGCAGACATGCCGTCAGACGCTGTGATCGATAAGTGGCTTGGAGAGCCGATCAAAGCAGCCGTGCTTCCCACTAGCATCTTCCTAACAAATAAGAAAGGCTTTCCTGTTTTGTCTAAGGCCCATCAGAGGATAATCTTCCGGCTTTTTAAGGTCCGACATCAAAGCTCCTGGTGGTTTGGTTGATTATCCAAATTTCAAAGTTTCCTTTTTGACAAAGACACACTTGTCTTTCCAGTTGGAGGCTCAATTTATCTTCACAGGCGCCAGTCGGCACACTGAGAAGGACTTCAGGTCCTACCTGCAGTACCTGGAATACCTCAACCAGAACAGGCCTGCGCCTAACGCCTATGAGCTGTTTGCCAAAGGCTACGAAGACTACCTGCAGTCACCTCTACAGGTCGACACCTCCGCTCTGCGCTCACAATTTTTTTTTCTTTAATCAGCTTTTTAATTCATAGCTGAATTGATTTCTTGCTTCATTTAGCCCCTCATGGACAACCTGGAGTCTCAGACATATGAAGTATTTGAGAAGGATCCCATTAAATATTCTCAGTACCAACAGGTGAGCCAATGGACATTTTTTGTTTTGTATTTTTAAGGAGGGGGTGGACATTCATTGTAATTTATTAATTTATTGTGAAAAAGTTCTTGTCATGACAAGAATTTTGATTTATTTTCTCAATAAATTGCAGTTGTCGATGGTAATTGGGGAAACAAATGAACAGTGATTGGAAATATTATTTAAAAAATTTTCTCCACTCTTTGTTCCACGAGAGCGCCAATAAATATCAGTAAATTATTTATTGAAGGCAGTTACAGAGTGCATTTAGTGATATGAGTAATAAGTGTATTGTAAATGAAAGTCTTTTTCAAGAGTAATGTTTGCAACCCATGCAATCACCGTCACAGGTTGGCCGCACATCCTTAAAAAGTCTTACATTCGTGTATCTAAAGTTAAGGCCTTAAAACACCTTAAACCCATTTTTAAATAAGTAAGTTGGCCTTAAATACGTTGATCACAGGTCTTGAATCTTGTCTTGACAGGACTGCAAAATCATTTATTCCATGTAATTTTGTTTTCTTGTGAAACTTTTTAAATGTGCATGGTGAGAAAGGGAAAACGTTTATTGACATTAAATTGAAACTAAATAGTCCTTGTATCCAAAATGTTTTTCTGTGCAGAATGCATATTTGTCTAATAGTCTTAGTTTCTTTCAGGCTGTATATAAATGTCTTTTGGACAGAGTACCAGAAGAGCAGAAAGACACTAATATTCAGTAAGTAAGATGTTCTTATATTTGTATGAAATTACAATTAGGACTCTTAATCTAGCGGGGTAATGATTTGTAGCTCAGTCAATGCTCTCCTCCTCCCTTCATTACCTTCATCCTGTTATACTGTTGGTTAAAAAAAGAAACGCAGGGAGGCATTATGTTTGAAATTCTCTGGAGTTTAATGGATTTTATGAGATGGAACGAGAGAAAATAACCATATACACATTCATACAATAAATATCAGTCAGAATCTGTATCTTTCAATAGCAATAAGGTACACTTAGCTGAATTACTCAGGCTGATTGTAAACATCACTGGTGTTTAAAAAAAGTCTGTCAGCATTGTTATGTATGAAGCACCAGAAGTGTCTGATCAATTTGTTTTGTTGGTTTAGGGTGTTGATGGTGTTGGGTGCAGGAAGGGGTCCTCTGGTCAACGCATCCCTGCGTGCTGCCAGACAGGCAGACCGAAAGCTGAGAGTATACGCTGTTGAGAAAAACCCCAATGCTGTAATCACGTGAGTAGAGCTGCTTCATCTCTGGAACGTTCAAAGGACCCAACTGTTTAATTTAAAGAGCTTCGTTTGTTCAGATTAGAGAACTGGCGCTTCGAAGAGTGGGGCGACCAGGTGACCGTGGTGTCATGTGACATGCGGGAGTGGGAAGCACCAGAGAAAGCCGATATCATCGTAAGCGAGCTGCTGGGCTCGTTCGGCGACAACGAGCTCTCCCCCGAGTGCTTGGATGGAGCGCAGCACTTTCTCAAAGGTACTAATATAGGATCTTCCTACAAACCTTCACATCTCTCTAGGATATACTAGAACAGAATTAAGTCTTAAATTCATTTAAAAAGGAAAAAAAAAACATGGTTTTAAATACGTTCATCACAGGTCGTATATCGTATGTTATTTTTACCAGAGAACTTTTCTATCAGGCAACAATTTGAGTCGCCTGTTGACATCTAAATGACATTCTAGCGCTAACTATCTGCTAATATACCCTTTATAGCAAGCTGGATTTTTTGTGCTTATCATGATTAAGTTCAAATTTATCACCAGTTGACCGGATGACGTCCAACTCGTCATTGGTTCGTGAACCAATGACGCTAATGAACCAGTGATGCTAACTTGTATAATGCTACATGCTGTCAAAAAACTTAGGTTTATGGGGGTTAAGACTGTAGAGAGCCGCATCTAGTGTGATGAGCAAAATCTGTTGCCAAGAGCCACAAACACCAGAAATGTTAGTTTTGACGTGGCAGTGGCAAAAGATCTCCAGAAAAAAGTTAACGCTTCTCCTGCCACTAATCTCATCAACATTTGGTGCGACACAGACTCTGATGTTGGAGATTTACTGGTTATAGAACACCTTGGTCAAGCTTCAGTCTTACCAGGTCTCACATTTCACTCTTAGCTGTCTTAAAAAGTAATACATTTGAGTGGGTGAAACCCTGAAGAAGCATTTGTTCCGCTTCGTTACCATCACCGCTTGCTTGCGTCGTGTATCATTTTTCTTTCCTCTTCAATGCAGACGATGGAGTCAGCATCCCGTGTTCCTACACGTCCTACCTGGCTCCCTTGTCTTCCTCCAAGCTGTACAACGAAGTCCGAGGGTGCCGGGAACGCGACAAGGACCCAGAGTGTCATTTCGAGACGCCATACGTTGTGCGACTCCATAACTTCCACCAGCTGGCGGAACCTAAACCCTGCTTCATATTTACACACCCCACAAAAGGTAGACACTCAGCCATGTCACTGTATGACATTTCAAAACATACAATCTTGTTGTATTTTAGCTTACTTTGTCCCTGTTGTAGACTGTAGAATATTATCACAAGACATTAAAATTAGTAAGTTTATCTTTGTTTTTTCTGTCAGACATGAACAATAATCGGTACCAGTCTCTTCGCTTCTCTGTGGATTGCAACTCTGTGCTCCATGGCTTTGCAGGCTACTTTGAAACCATTCTCTACAAAGATGTCACACTTAGTAAGTTAGAGTAAAGAAGAAGAAGTAATGGTTGGCAAATGATGCGGTTTAATTCATAAACTCGTTTGTTGCAGGTATAAAACCAGACACGCATTCACCTGGCATGTTCTCCTGGTTTCCCATTTTGTTCCCACTCAAAGTAAGTCAGAGTTCCACACGGGTCAAAATGTAAAAATTTGATTTAAGGCGTAAACATCCTTTCCTTTTTCTAACAGCAACCGATCTCAATATCCCGAGACGATGACATCGTTGTGCGATTCTGGCGCTGCAACAATGGGAAGAAGGTTTGGTACGAATGGGCGGTGACGGAGCCGTCCTGCTCTGCCATCCACAATCCAGCCGGCCGCTCCTACACCATCGGCCTGTGAGCATGAAGAATCAGTCAGACATCCACTTGGTTTTTTTTTTTTATTATTATTTTTAGTAAGACTTTATGATTGTTTGAACCTCTTTTTATAAATCCACATGTAAAACCTGGACTTGTGATGTCTCCCGTTGAGTCTGTAGAGAAATAACTGAATAAATGGACCCAGTCCCGCATATTACACGACCCGTTGTCCCGGTAAGCTCACCGCGGGCCATTCACTTCCAGCAACTCTCACTAGTCTTAACTGTTCAGGTTATCATCCGTGCAGTTACGAAAAGTTCCTGTGGACATGTTCATTCAATCCAACTGGACCTATGCCTTATCAGACACATTCCGCACGATCCATAAAATGTCAGGATATTGTCCATACACTCTTGAGTGTTGGGGAGGGGGAAGTTACTGTTTTTTGCTCACCTGTTTGGCGTCCTTATGTTGTTTGAACATTTTCAATAAAAATACACTGCACTGTTCTCAGTTTACAGTTATTTCTGTATGGCTTGTAACTGGAAGATTATCAGCTTTTAATGAAAAGCTGTATTTTTTAAAAAGAAAAATACAGGAGGCCACCTGGAGCAGGACAGGCAGGCTTTGGTGAAGGGGAAAAAGACCCTGCTGGCTGCAAAGAAAGATTTAAAGGACATGGATAAACAACTGAACGAGACAATGATATATTTAGAGGAAATAAGCATGGAACTGGAAGAGAAAGATTAAGAATGAAAGGAAGAAACTGAGACAAAGAAAAAGGTCAAAGCAAGAAGATGCAAGCACTCAGGCAATGCCTGGAGAATGAAGTCAAAAGCCTGGAGTCGGGAGAAAAAGGATTTGGTGAAAGAGAAGAAGAAAATGAAGGACAATAACCAGGAGTTACAGCTGGAGATGAAAGAGTGTTAAAATCACAGCTGAGACAAGAACAGAAAGATCAGCGGAAGGAAAAAGAAAAGCTTCAGACCATAAACTGATCTGCTTCAGGAAAAGAAGCACTTCACGCCGATCTGGAAGGAAGCGGCGGAGGAAAAGCAGAAGTTTGTCACCAAAACAAACTTCAGTCTTGTTGCTGCTTCATTGGCAGCAGCAATGCCATTGAAGCCATTGGGTCTGGACAGGAGCGTGTCTTCGCTTTCCATCTTCATCATCTGCCCTCCATCTGCCTCCTCCATGTTTGTCTCCTTCATCTTTCTTATTCTTTCATTCCTTCTCGCCTTCACACCCCTCAGCTCTTCTTCTGAGGCCACCTTTTGATTTTCCGTAATCTCAAAATCCAATAAAAACTGCCCTTCCTCAGTGATATAATTTGTCTATAAACCTTTACTTTAGCCACAACAATCTGTCTTTCTCTGAACATCATGAGATGTAAAGCCATCTGCGAGTAGGGATGCACCAATCCGCTTTGATATCGATAAAAGCATCAGCCGACACCAAATCGATACAAAAAATTCAGTTTGTTTATGTTTTCTTAAACATAAATGTACTGAATTACAAAATTATTTCAGAAATCCATACTTAAATCAACGATGGTCCTCCCATGAGCCCTAAAATGCCGCGGGTGTTAAAAGCAACTCTTTGCTGATGATATTCAATTTAAAAGCAAAAGTTTCCAGATGACGTTCTGTATTTTACACAGGAAGAACTCCGACCGACTCGTCCCAGACTAGACATCCAAAAGTCCACTCTTCTTAGGATTTTTGTCTTGAAACAGTTTATCTTAGCCTCAGATGCAAATCTCAGAAACAGAAAAGAACTTAATTCCAAGAAACGAACAGACTCAACCAAGCAAGAACTGGCCAGTCTTCGGATGTTATAGTTACTCAGCGTCCTACACAATGATAAGTTTGGTGTGAAAAGAAGGTCTGCTGGATGTATTTCTCCCGTTTTTGCCCTTCTTTGCGTTAACAAACACGTTCCCAAGCTACAGTGAATGACTTCCAGACATCATGCGAACAAAACAACAAATATAAACAGAATGTGCCAATTTATGAATTGGGCAGATGCCCACAGGCTTTATGAAATTTACACTTGCCACAGAAGAGTTGCAGATTTCCTCTCATCGTCACCCACACCACACAAAGAAAGTGTTTAAGTACACTAATCCCTCATCAGGCATCTGATCGGCTCCTGCTAAACCCAACCAGTCGGGGCCCTTAATTATGCCTGAACTTGATGAACCGATCAACTGAACACCAGGACTTTGCATTTAATATTTCCTCTGTCTTTATGATCCCATACTTGGGATGAAGCACTGTGCTGAAAGATGAGTGGCTATATTCTTCATTGCATGTTGCACACAAAATGCCCTTCATTTAAGCTTATCAACGTTACGGAGGTAAAAATGCCGAGTCAGCTGCTTGACAAAAAGAAAAAGAAGCTGAACCCAGCGAGTGTCCTTTTATTTTATCCGCTGCTGCTTGGCTGCCTCCTTCATTTCTGAGCTTTAATGTGCAGTTTGGGGTCTGTTTCAAGGCTGAGTCGGCTGGTGTAAACGAGTCCAGTCTCCTGGGTGTTACATCATTAGTTACTGGCACAGAAACTCATGAATACTCATGTTCTCAGCAGATTTGAAAATGGACTGAGAATAATATTTATCCCTCTGCATTTAACAGCCATGTGAGCCTTATTCCAGGGGGTTCTGGTCAGCTGTTTGTGTTTGTGGCCTCATAATTACACAAACTGTTTGTTTTTTCAACCATTCTCTCCACTGATAAGTGGACACAGCTCACAAGCACCATCTGGCTCCACTCTCAGGACTTAACGGATTTTGGTGCTGCCTCTCGGGCTGTTTTTTTTTTTTTTTTTTTGCGCTACACCTCACCGGTTTTGGCCAGGGTTCATGTCACACGCCACGTAAAAATTGACTTCTCTTTATTCGTGTCATGGGGCTATTCTGTGTTTTCCAAAAAGCTATTTTGCTCTCCCTTTAGTAAGGTGTCAAAAAACATTTTAATAAATAAGAAAAAACTTAAACTTATTATGTAATCAAAAAGGAAAAATGCAGATGTAATTTTTTCCCCCCAAAAAACAGTTTGTGATAAAACAGGAGCAATATGACGTTTTCCATGAGAAATGAGTGCTACTTTCGAAGAAAATCCTTTTCTCCGACACAGTAAGTGAACCTTGTTTTTGGGTGACTTTATTATGTTCTATAAGAATCCAGAACTGCCCTGGACCTTCTCGCTTATTTTGTCCCACCTTGTACTGCAGTCACGGAGGGCATCAAGGCAACAAGCTTGTCAGAAGCCGTGCAGAAATTGTGGCGCCTCTCTTAAAGAATTTTAGTGTTTCAAATTAGCACGTATTGGTAATCCCGCTATGTTGAATAGTAGGACTACTAATGTCACGTCAGGGTACTCTTATATTCAACTCGAGGGTGCCGGTTTGTTATGTGTCCAAGCTGCACTCAGGCACTTTTTTTCCCCCCTCAACTTTTCATTGATTTGCATTTCCTTTTGACAATGGAGAGCAGAAGTTGCACAAATCATTAAATGTGCTTTTTAAGCGTCCAGCAGCAACTGTAAAAATGCATAAATGGTTTAAATTGTAAGCATCCCCTGAGCTGCCCCGAATCCTTCGGGAAGTGTCTCTGTGTTGTCCTGCATGCAGTGCCTCCTTGCCCTCATCAATGTTTTATCCCCTGAAGAGCCTGAGCACCAGAGGGTGGAGCTTGGCCACAATAAGTGATCAAATTACGAAAGTCATGCACAGGTATGATAAGCTGAGGTGGGTCAAGGCGGCCAAGAATGAAAGAGAGCTACGGGTTTCACTTTCAAAGTAAAAGCCTGAATGAGGTGGTTCTTGTCAAAACACCATTTTATGTCTGATGCACATATGCACAACACCGCAACTCTTAAAACCACATATCTACATAATCTGAAGTGTGGGGGGAAAGTTTGTAAGATAGTGACAGAAGTTATAAGCGTGATGTATTTTATAATACATTATTATTATTATACATTTGACGAAATATTTAATGTTCTGATATTGTCGTTGCATTCTTGTTAGGAACAAAAACTTCCCAACGGAGGCCTGTATTTTGTGGAGTTGCGCATGTTTTATGTAAGTTTTGTGTGAAGAAGAAACTTCATGCACTCAAGCACTGATTTTGTATTTTTCGTTTTCTTGTTCGAGAAGGCTCTTTACATCTAAGCGTCGGCAACTTGAAGTTTACAATTGTAGTGATTTCTTCCTGAGCTGATGTTTTTTGTGGCAATTTGTATTTTACTGTTCGTTGTCTTACTCCAAGGACAATTTAAGAGACGAGCTGTGTGTATAAATTTGCATTACGTCACTAAGCAATTCAGAAATGTGGAAGCTTCGAGGCTAATTTATCCTAATCTGTGTTATTATATTAATATATTTTATTGGTTTACAGAGTAAATTTTAAAATTGAAGGTTACAGTTTTTTTTTTCAAATTTAATATTTAAAGAGACCGTGAGTTGTGTATATTTTTGCCACAATAACAAATGTGCAGCGACAAGAAAAAAATAACCTCTGGCTGATACAGTATGTATTTACTTGGCCAGATTTCACCAAATTCAAAGTTTATACAAAGTACACTCTCCATAAAAACTGCTCATTCTGCTGATCCTGTGTTTCATTACATCACAAAAGGTGCAAGAATCAAATGAAACCGCTGGCGTTCGTGCGCTCGAGGACAACCTTTGACTGATCTTGATTTTGATTCTGAATCATTTCAGATGCGTTTTAGTTGCAGGTGGTTCAACTTCACCTGTGACACTCAAGACGAGCTGGAGGTCGTTTACGAATTCTGTCAGAACAGGTCAGTGGCTACTCGAACAGTGATGATGATAGTTGTTGTTTGATTTTTGTTTTTTGAATTGCAAAACTTTTACCTGTTCACGTCTGTTTATGTCACTGTTTGAATGTGCTTGGTTTCTGTGAATACCTACCGCTTGAAAGAACACCCATCCCATTCTGCTTGTTTCATTTAATATGCCAGTGTGATAACATTCCAGTAGTCTGAACACATCCTCCTTAAACCAATCCAAACATTTTTTCTCTCTTCCTGGCAGCTAAAGAGATTGTTTTCTTTTTTTTTTCCTATATCTTCTATTTTGTGTTGTCTGGAATGATGGTCAGTGGCCTCTGGTCAATTTATTTTCCTATATTTTCAGCTTGTTGCTGTAGGAAAACATAGTAAAAATTATACATAATATAAAAAATGAGAAAAAACTCAAGTGGGATTGTTCAAGTTTGATCAGTTAGCATTAAAAAAGGTTTGATAAAACCTTACAGTTTTATGTCATCAAGCATAACAATGGCAACAGGCACAAAGGAGACACTGCGTGCATTTTACATTGATAGAGATGATATCAGCTGTATTGCATGTGCATGTTTTGTGGAGCTAATTGGAAGGGTTAGGCTCATTATAAATTGGTAATAAAATCTGACCATTCCAGTCTGCCCCAAGCCTTTTCACAAACCCATTCCACCAGTTTGATTGTTGCCTTGTTTTTCTGAAAAAATAAAATGAAAATTTAAAAAAAAGCAGTGTTCTCACACTTGGCAAAATCGTTTTGCCAAATCCCCCCATTGTTGGAGAAAGTAGGTTAAAAAGAAGGAAATGACAAAAAAAGGATTTTGTGACATTGTTCGAATAAAGCTTCTTTTAAAATAAAAATAAAAATCCCAAAACTCAACAAAAATTATATATAAAAGGTTAAATTGATTTTACAGAAAAGTGTAACTAGTTTATTAAAAAGAAAAAGAAAAAGAAAAAGAATCCAAAACAACAAAAACAAAACCGTTTTATTTTGAAGGATAGAACAGGAAGTCCGGTGATTACAGCCTGTGTTTTGACGTCACCTGCATGGATAGACGGTATTTGGGTTTCCAGCCAACTGAATGCGGCCGAGTGTTGGAGGGGGTCGGTTGAACAGCGCTTTGTTTTTCCAGAGTTCAGACGTTACTGTCGAGGTAGGTCGTCGCCTCGCCACGCAGTCGTGACGTCGCGGTGGGTTAGCTTGCTCTCGTAGCCCGGCTGCCTCCTCGAGGCTCTGCCAGCATCCGGCAGCAGGTTCAGGTTAGCTCCGTCCGGCCGGGCTCTGGCTCTGCTCACTGACCTGCAGCATTGACGGGGGCGGTGTGCGGATGTGTAGCGTTCTGACCAAACCGGTAACGCTCTGGTTTTTGACGTCAAAAGTGACATAACTAGGGGAAAAAAGATGGCAGTTGTTATTAGAATGACTCAGGGTGTCACCGGATATAACACATTTCTAAGGTTAAATGGGGGCTGAAATGTTTTTGTGAGCACACCATGTTTTTTTTTATTTCTTCTGTTTGATTTTTTAAAACTATTATTATTATTATCTCTGTTTGTTTTTACAATGCATATGGAATTTAACACATTGTAGCAACTCTTGTCATTCGCCCACACACACACAGCTGGAGGTGTGGAAACAGGAAGTGAAACACAAAGTGACCTGAGAGATCTCTGAAAATAGTTTGTCCTGGGATCACCCTAATCTGAGTAACTGAACACAAAACAATAACCCTTTTCTTGCCTCTCTCTTCCTCTCCTCCCTTGGCCCAACGTCACCCTTGCACGCCTGCAGCCATGTCTCCATCAGTCCCACTGCAGGAGATGATCCGAGCAATCAGGTCAGCCAGGACCCAGTGTGAGGAGCGGGGGGTCATCCAGAGGGAGTGTGCCGCCATCCGGGCCCAGTTCAGACAAACCGACAACGGCGGGCGGTCGCACAACCTGGCCAAGTTGCTCTACGTGCACATGCTGGGCTACCCTGCTCACTTTGGTCAGGTGAGGGGAGATTTAGTTAATTCCTGTCATGGGGTTGGCGTGGGCTGAAATGTGGGAAACCATCAAGTGTCTGCTTTCACTTTATGCCGACTTTCGCAAAGTCCAAGTCCAAAGAGAAGTGAGGCACCGAGAGGAGTTCTTCGTGTGATCAGAAAATGTGTAGAAATGTATGATAAAGCAGAATATCCAGGCCCTTTCCACGTTACAAGCCAGGTTACAAGCATAACCTTCGATGTGTTTTCTTGGGATTTTGTTTGTAAATCTGAAGTGGAACAAAAGGTTCTCATCATATCCAGTCACTCTGAGTCAAGTTATTTTGGTAAATGTCTCTACCATTTAATATTTAACATTAAATGGTAGAGACACATCTAGAGACTAAGTTTTTGTCCTGTCCCTCATATTTAGAAAAATAGCTCATGCTCAGTCAGATCAGTCCAAGATAGATTGTAGACATCAGAAGTTAATTCTAACCACAAATTCTCAGTTGAATGTATGGGTGTCCAACTCTGGGTGTCTATGCATCCTTAAAAAGTCTTAAATTAAGGCCTTACAATATCTTATAATCATAAAAAATTATACTGGTCTAAGACCAACCCGAGACTTTTCTGTCAGGCAAAATTTGAATCACTCTCAGAAATCTACAATGCGTGTGACTAGATGGTTGAGGCTACTGCTAACTCATTACTAACATACCCTTTGCTAGTTCACTAGCTAGCTATCTTGGGTAAGTGCAAATTTATCGCCAATTATATGGATACAGTTCGTGCATTTCTGTGAAGACAGAGGTCTTAAGCTTAATTCGGGACGGTCTTAAAAAGTCTTAAATTTGAGTTGGCGTAACCTGCAGAAACTCAGCGCTACCATCCTGCAGGTTCTTGGATGCATTCGATTGATTGCATGAATCAATCGATTCCAGGGTTCTGCAGAGCTGACGAGGCCAGAGACATGACTCCGACGTGCTGGAGCACGGCTGCGTCTTGAAGTTGCGAGATGAAGCCGTGAACCGGAGGTCTTATAGTTTTCTTTCAACAGTTGCTTTCTTCTTGCCGCTCTTTCGTAAAAGCTTTGTTTGTACGACTTTGTGTTGTTCTGTCACATAAAATAAATGTTCTGACA
The DNA here is from genome assembly GCF_027474105.1 of Poeciliopsis prolifica. Taxonomy (NCBI): domain Eukaryota; kingdom Metazoa; phylum Chordata; class Actinopteri; order Cyprinodontiformes; family Poeciliidae; genus Poeciliopsis; species Poeciliopsis prolifica. The sequence continues at coordinate 6,357,889 of NW_026562383.1, forward strand.
TGACAAAGTGTGAAGGCTTCCCCAGGACGCTGTATTAATTGGTTGATTTTAGCTCTTTTTTTCTAATCCTTTCTGTTGTCTGAACAATGTGAATTGTGTTTGATTCCCTCAAGCAAAACATGTCAAAGATCAACAAATCTCCTGTAAGTAGGCCACTGACTCTGTCGTTTCCCCGCTCAGGCTACCAAGTCTCCTCTGCTCAGAGTGATGAAAGAGCAAAGATTTTTGCCTTTGGGCTTCAGCAGAGGGTTCAGTATTTCAAGTAACTCCACTTTTCACAGACTCGTTGCTTCTTCTCTTGTAGATGGAGTGCGTTCGGATGATCGCCAGCCCGCGCTACAGCGAGAAGCGCGTGGGGTACCTGGGAGCCATGATGCTCCTGGATGAGAAGCAGGATGCGAGCCTGCTCATCACAAACTCCATAAAGAAGTAAGGAGAACTCTTAATATGTTATAACTCTTAGTATGTAATAAGATTTGCGTTTATGCAGGGAGAAAAACACTTTTTTATGTTCCTTTTTGTACGGCTAATTGTCATTGATTGGTAATAAAATTATAATCACATACAGTACTGTAAAAAGGTAGTTAGTTTCTTATATTTTTCTGTTTGTGTGACACTTCAATGTTACAGATGATCAAACAAATTTTAATATGAAAATCTAATAACTGATTGCGTCGCCCATGGCAACAACAACTCCCATTAAGTGCTTGTGAAGGCTGGCAATTGGCCTTTCACTAAATTTATTTCCAGGATAAAATGGTTTTCAATTAAGAATGGCTCGTTTAGCATCACACAGCAGTATTTTAACATCAGGCCATGACTTAGACTAGGCTACTCTCAAACCTCCATTTTGATTTTGCAGAATTAACTTGTGGGATTTGTGATGAACACATTTTGTCACACATTTTCAGGAGTGAAAGTGTTGATTGTAGCCTGATGCTAAAAAAGTCAGCCTCCCTCCACCACGTTTTTCTTCTAAATTCTATATTAAGATGTGAGGAGGTATACAGATGAAACAGTTACAGAATATTTTCCCAAAACGATTAAGAACTTTTTTTTTTCTTGGTAAATGTGAGAAAAAAACCTTTGCGTGGTTTGTCTGGTCGTTTTTTCTTATTGTTTCTTATTTTTGAATCATGAACCTGGGAACATTAGGCAGTGTTCTGCTTTTTTTGTTTCATTTATTTATTTACTTTTGTGGTATTTGGCTCTCGCTGGAGTCGTAGAAAACACCGTGTTGTAACTCTTTCCAGACTGATGGGTCTCGATAACTTTGCTCCTCATCTAGTCTTGAATTTCTTTAGATGTTGTTACTTTTTGAGATATTTTTTTCCTACTTCCTGTTGTCAGGTCGGGCCACTTCAAGAGACGTTTGGCTTCTTAGGATTGGTTAGGCTTGTAATTTAGATGGACTTCTATGTATTTTCCTCACATTTTGGGTGATATTAAAAGTTGTTTCATATAATCTGAAGCATGTGACCAAAAAGATCATTTTGATCAAAGAGGCAAAGCTCAGTGGAATCAAACATAGCTCATAAAAAGTGTTTCATGTCATTCAGATAAATTTTAGGTCCACAAATCTGGTTTGCGATCAATGTATGTTTCTGTGTTTTCCTCGTTCAGCGACTTGTCTCATAGCAACCAGTACGTGCAGTCTCTGGCTCTGTGCACGCTGGCCTGTATGGGTTCAGCTGAGATGTGCAGGGATCTGGCCCCAGAGATCGACAGACTGCTGCGCTCCTCCAACTCTTACATCAAGAAAAAGGTTACAGCATTTTCTTTTTCGATTCGTGCAGGTCCTAGACATTTATCCATTAGCAAAGCTCTTTTTGCTGTTACTGTAAACACCGAACGAAGAGTGTCATCGGTTTATTTTGTTATCATTTTTTTGGTATGTGGGAGTTTTTATGTTTTTATGAGCAGTCAGTATCCGCTTCCAGGGTTCACAAATCAAACAGGAATTGTTTACAGATGAAGTTAAACTCTGCACAGACTAGAGCTGCAATGAGTTTTATTCACTTGATACAAAATGAGAAACGTTTTATTGGTTTAAACAAACACGTTATCGTTCATTTTAGGGATGTCCAGATTGAAATTTTTAGTAGGTAGCAATAATTGAAAAAAAAAAAAAAAAAGATTAGAAATTCAAGCTGACAGATTGGAACGTCATTATGTTTTTTTTTTTATACGTCCATTTGAATTTAAGTTTTCTAGTAACCAGGTTTATATTGTGGCTAAAACCCCTGAGGTTTAGAATATCCATATTACCACATGATCCGCTTTGTCAGATCTTTGTGTACATTTTTCAAATGTACACAAAGTTGCTGTTGATGCTTATTCTTTCAGTCGCTCGAGAAATAAGAAAACAAACTTCTGGTTCACCCTGTTTATTATTGAGTTGATAGTCCTAATATTAAGATTTTAGCAAAACGTAAAACAATAAATTGGAATCGTTGCAGATTAATTTAGCCACGTATTAATGGAGATGATAGCTATTAGGAGCCTTTGAATGAATCTCCTCTGTTTAAATTGAACCACGCTTGGTGTGAGAATGTGTGATTTACTGACCGGTATCCTGCAGGCTGCTTTATGTGCCGTTCACATTGTGAGGAAAGTCCACGATCTGGGAGAGCTCTTTGTCCCGTCAGCTCGCTCCCTCCTCTCTGAGAAGAACCACGGTTAGCAGATTTTAATCCCACATCTTACGTCCCTGTGTCCGAAACGTTGCTTCCATGATCTTATTGCGTTTTCCTTTTACATGCAGGTGTGCTACATGGAGCTGTTGTGCTCATTACTGAGCTGTGCGAGCGCAGCCCAGAAACACTGGAGCGCTTCAGGAAGGTAAGCGGCGCCCCGATCCGATGGTTCCGCGGTGATGTGCGCGTCGTAACGGTGGGTGTGCTGTGTGCTCCCCAGACGGTCCCGGATCTGGTCCAGATCATGAAAGGCCTGGTGATTTCAGGGTATTCTCCGGACCACGATGTGGCAGGAGTCAGTGATCCGTTCCTCCAGGTCAGCTTTGCTCTTTAGGACTTTGAAACTTGCAATAGATGCCCACTTCTTCTCTTTGACATCACTGCATATTTTTATTGACTTAAACCCAGATTTTTCCTTTTTTTTTTGCTTTGTAAATTTAGGTCAGCATTTGTTTAAACTTAGAGCAGTTCATAGTGCCTTGTGAAATGTCTCATATCTCTTCAACTTTTCTACATTTTGCCACATTGGAACAATAAATATCAGTGTATTTTTCTTGGAATTTGATGACTTCTTAGCAGCTGGTTGCTCTAAATTGCATCTCACGGTGTTGGAGTAAAGCAGGCAGATTACACATGAGACTTCTAAAATATTCAGTGGTAAGAGATTTGGGGAACCTACATTACTTTTAATTGACCTATCATTTCAAAATCCCCATAAAATACAACAAGGATTATAGATATTAATGCCAAAAGGCGATAATACTTTTGCAAGGCACTGAATATTTTGATGTAAGTATACATAGGTGTATTATTTCTCCTGTGTTTTTATGCTTCTTCATCCCCATCTTTTTTTTCAGGTACGCATCCTAAGGTTGCTGAGGATCCTCGGTCGGAACAACGAAGCAGCAAGTGACGCCATGAACGACCTCCTAGCTCAGGTTTTGTTTCTATTTTTCCAGAGAAGCTTGGTTGATCAAATTTGTCTTTTGGATATCTTTCTTTTCTGTACCAGACTGAATCATTTGCAAAATACAGAGTGTCCTCGAATCTTTAAAAGGTTTGATATTAATTTATATAAAATTAAGGCCTTAAAATATCTTAAATTCATCCAAAAAAAAAAAAGTAAAGTCTTACATTTTGTATTCTAGTCGTGTGCAGATGACGAGAAAACAAAATGTATTCTACCAATTAGAACAACCAATCAGAATCTTGGGCCCCATGATAAAAAAATTTAATTGCAAGATGCAAAATATACATGAAGCAATCCAGACTTCTCAAAAAAGTCTATGTAGTTGCATTTTATTCAAGCTGCAGTAAAAAACTTTAATAAAAAATATGTTTTTTCCATATTTGTTAAAGCTGTCACCATGTCAGATAATCTGTGCAATCAATCTCCTCCCTGAGCTGCTATCACTGGCTAAAGTAATGCAACATTCTGACCAAAACAACCAATCAGAACCAGTAAGAGGGTCTTAGCGCTGTCAATCAATCTCATTCACTCACTGCCAAATGTGCTAATAGTGGAAAAACAACTTATCAACTTATCAATACAGGAAAAATGTTTATCTGCCGTCACTGGTAGCTGTGCTAATTAGACTGAGCGTTCACAAACAGCTGCGTTAGCTGCAGCATAGGGATGGGCAGCCACATGAGATTGTGATTGACAGCACTAAGACTCTCCTGTCTCTGATTGACAGATAGCATACGTCTCTCCAGCTAGCTAGCTGGCTAACTATAGAACCATATGCCATGTGAGAAGCACAAAATCTGCTGCCAAGAGCCAAAACCTCCCCAGAAATTTCACAGTTTTGGTCCCCTGCATTTCTTTGTACAGCTCAGTCATGATATACGTCTGAAATTTTATTTCTAATGGTCTTTAAAAGTCTTAAATTTGAGGTGATGAAACCCTTGAAATTCAGTCTATTGTCTGACAACGGCAGTTTACTGATGTGCGATTTGTTTTCTAGGTAGCGACCAACACAGACAGTACCAAGACTGTGGGCAACGCTGTGCTCTATGAAACTGTTCTCACTGTACTTGACATAAAGTCAGAGAGCGGCCTCAGAGTGAGACACATTCTCCTCTCACTGCATTACTACATCAGCAGTCTTTATTTAATTATCAAATGCTCATCACTTCACTTGCTCCATAGGTTTTGGCTGTAAACATCCTGGGACGATTCCTCCTGAATAATGACAGGAACATTCGGTCAGTGCTAATTTCCTTCCTCTTTTATTCCTTCACCCTCTGTTATCTCTGCTCACCACCTATTTCCTCTGATCTCAGTGAAGGCTTTTTTTTTTCCTTCTTTATTTCAAAAGTGACTGATCTCCCAACAGGCTGAGCCGAATAATTACTTTCCCTCTGAGCGTTTACGCTGGAGCTCACTCACTTTAAGCACCTTTTAACAGTGGATGTGGGCAGGTTGCGTTGGTTCCTAGAGATTTTGTTGTATTGTGGTTTTGTTAGTCTTTTCCACATGGGCCTTGTAGTAAAACGGGTTCGTCTCGTTTGCTCCTGCAGAACTACTGAGAAGGGCGGCAGTGATGAGAACGCTTCATTCCTGTTAGACCTGCCTTACTTGATCATATCTGCCCAAACATAATGTCTGAACTGTATTAAAGTGCTGACGCTGCTGTTAATCTCTGTTCATGATGCGGTACAAAAAAAAGCGTTTCATTGCTGGTCTTCTCGCAGATATATTGCCATGACCTCTCTTCAGAAGATCGTTTCGACAGACCACAATGCAGTTCAGCGGCACCGTGGGACCATAGTAGACTGCCTGAAGGACCAGGACGCGTCTGTCAAGCGGTAATCTACTTTTTTAGTGAAAAATGGGCTGAAACAGAGACACCACTACATGAAGGGCCTCTAATTTACAGCCAGTGTACTAAGGAGTCCGTTTTTTAAGCAGGAGTCAGAAGACCAGAGGTGTCCAAAGTGTCGAACGAGACCCATTTGTGGCCATTAGAATGATTTTTTTATTTTTTTTGTAGTTCCTTAATTTTTTTTTTTTTAATTGCACAAATCTGGTTTCCCAAGCACAAGCTGTTGATGCAGATTGACACTTTGTACCATTTTTAGGGCCAGATTTTCTTTGGCAAATTAAAGTTGCTTTAAGATGGCAAATATTGGTAACACAAAGTTCTTGTTTTTAATTAACCATGTATTTGGCTTTCATTTTTTAATTCAATTTTATGTTAAAACAGGACAAAACTGATCCATGCATCATTATTATTATTTTAAAAAAGCTAGTTTTCTTTTTTAGCTTTTAGCTTGACAATTTTTAGGACGCTTGTGTGAAGTCTTCAATATAATCATTGGAGACTTTTACAACCAAAACCGTAAGTAAAATGGATTATGAAGTCTGAACAAAATTGCCCTTAAACTGATTAATATTTTTATTTAAATTTTTCATGGGCTTTATTGTTTATTGTGACAGGCTGAGAAAAAAAAAGTTGCATAATTTATGCAAAAACATACAGGAAACCAGTGCGAATCTAGGAAAACTGGGTTGATATGATTGTGACCTTATCCAAAGATGTGTAGTAGTCATAGTTACGTGAAATAAATGTAAGAACATGTTTTTCAGAATTTTTTTTATGGATGAAAAAAAAAAAACATTATAAAAGACTTAATAATAGTTTTACTTACTCTCAACCTACACTTTGTTTGCAAAGAGGAAGATCAATGTGGATGTGTATGCTTGGGTGAACCACTGCTAATTCTACTAAATGAGTAGAAGTTGTTGCGTTTCATCAAAAGAAACATTTTATATCAGTCTATTGATTCAGTCGTTAACCAAACCTGAAAAAAGCCTGTCGTTCTGTTGATTGCTTTGGAAAAAAACGTTTGAATAAACGCAGCGAACCGGTTACAAAAGCAAGATTAGATTTTTTTTCTCTCTTTCTTTTTTTGTAGTGTCTCACCATTAAAAACATTTTTCACAATTACATTTTACAAGCTCTCAACAACATAGCCAGTAAGTGAAACAGTTTCACACCACCTGTGATTTTTGGCACTCTTATTTCTCGTGTTTCTGCCTCTTACTTTGGGAGCTGCTTCACTTACCTAGCATCCATTTAAGAAAAACTGCATTCTCAATGAGACAGACACAGCATTTGTACCAAACAAACTAGCATTTAAGCCTTTAAAGCATCTCTTTTAATGCTCATATGCAGAGATAAACCCTAAGTATCAATATTTAAAGATGCTCCTTTTTTTTTTTTTTTTTTTTTACATCGGGGAACGCTGTGAGCGCCTGTCAACACAGCCAAGCTGGATTAATTAGCGCCTTTGATCCTCCTCTCCCATCCATGTAGGCGTGCTTTGGAGCTGTCCCTGGCTTTGGTGTCGGCCTCCAACATCCGCTCCATGATGAAGGAACTGCTCATCTTCCTCTCCTCCTGCCCCCCCGAGCTCAGGGCTCAGGCTGCCAGTGGCATATTTAACGCTGCTGAAAGGTAGAGAAAATATTTGGTGGATTTTATTCCGCGTGTAAATGACTGATTTATTCCCAACACTGTCATAACGCATGCAAACACAGACGGCTTCCCGTCACGCTTGTGACTAGATTGGACGTGTTGGGGTTTTTTTAGTTTATTTTTTTACCCAGAGTGGGGCAGTTTTAATGCTGAGGCAGATGCAATAAAGGCTCTATTTATTCACTCTGCATCCACTCAGTGACATTCCTGTCTGACAGACACTGCCCGGCACTTATTCTCACACACACAATGCAGATGCAGATTCTGCAGGCTCGTCTCACCGTACAGCACTGCTCAGTTGGCTGTGTGTGTATGTCTCTGTCAGGTATGCACCGTCCAAACGCTGGCACATTGACACCATCCTGCATGTTCTCACCACGGTAAGTTCACTGTAGTAAACACTTTCAGAGCCTTGCTAAATAAGTCATATCTCTTGGAGTTGTGTTGACATTTTGTCACCTTACAACCACAAACTTTGATGAATTATTAGCACAGGAGGTATCGACGACTGTGATCGCCACAGCGTTTGCGCTCCTGCTTTTTTGAGTTATATTTCAGTCTTGTCAAACCACATTGTTTCATGTGTTTTTTGTGTTCCCTTTGTGGTCATTTGATTGTTTGTTGCAGGTGTTTTTACTTATTTATATTTCAGTGGTTTAGTGGTCTTTCCTCATCAGCAGCTGGATAGGAAGAGGACATGAAGTAAAACCCCACAATAGTTTGAAGAGCAGTTATTATCCCAGCTGAGCTGTGGATCTCTGCAGCTCCTCCAGAGTTACTATTAGCTTTTTTTGCTGATTAATGCTCTCTGGCCCTGTCTTGATTAGTTTCACACTCTTTCTACTTTTGGGCGACGCATTAAACAGTTTTTGAAGTTTGTAGTTCTAATTTGACAAAAACAAATACAAAATTTAAGGAAAATAAACTTCAATTTTTTTAAATGCCTTCTAACTAAACTGTTTTTTTAACTGGCAAAAAAAATGTAAATTCAATAGTTCCACATATTGCTTAATTTTTCAATTAATCAATTACTAAATTAGCGGACAATTATTTCAATAATTTATTAACCATTTCACGTCTTACAGTTAACGACTAATATTTGTTTTTTGCTTATGCAACATGAAGGGTTGTGCTTTTTGCTGAATGCCACCCCTACTTTCATTGAATTTCTATACACGTATTAAAGAACGACGTACGATGACGCCAACACTTGCACTGCTGACGGATCTACTGCTACGTTTGCGCGTGTGTCATTTCCACCCTCGCAGGCAGGGGGCGACGTCAGAGACGAAACCGTGCCTAACCTGATTCAGCTCATCACCAACACCTCAGAGCTGCACTGCTACACCGTCCACAAGCTCTACCGGGCGCTGCTCACCGACATCTCTCAGGTCTGTGGCTCAGGGTTTGAGTCGGACGGAAACAGATTTATATTTTAATTTTAAACAAATGCATCTCCAAGTGATGTGCAAGTGGAGTTTCTTTGCGTTGGCAGCAACCCCTGGTCCAGGTGGCTTGCTGGTGTATAGGAGAATATGGAGACCTGCTGCTGAAAGGAGAGTGTCAGGAGACAGAAGCTGTGCAGGTAAAGTACTGATGTTGTGTTTAGGTATAAACCAAAGAGTGCAAGATGGTCACAATGTTCAGGAAGAAACTAATTGTTGCTGTTGGTTGTTTTTTTGTTTTTGTTTTTTTTTAACTCCGTAGAGTTAAAGGGAAAATAATAGTGACATTTATTTTGCTCAAAATTGAATTTAAAATATCATTTTTTCTTTTGTTTTCTGTAGGTTTATTACATTGTTTTTGGTTGTTTTGCACGTGTCTTCATCAGGTGACGGAGGACGACGTCCTGGACGCGTTAGAGATAGTTTTGCAATCGCACATGTCGACTCCAACAACCAGAGGCTTCGCTCTCACCGCCACCATGAAACTCAGCACACGCATCACAGACAATGTGGAGTAAGAAAAAAAAAACAAACACCTTTTTTGTCCCACAGTGATCAGAGTCGTGTAAAAATCCCCCTAACAGACCAGTTTGTTGATGGGAAACCTTGTGCAGAACGCCAACTGTAAACAGCTTGCGTAATTTCTCCATTTCACACCCAGCTGCTTCTCTCTCTCTCCTCATGAACGCACTTCCCACCGGCAGTCGGATCAGGAGCATCGTCAGCATTTACGGAAGCTGCATAGACGTGGAGCTCCAGCAGAGGGCGGTTGAATACAACGCACTCTTCAAGAAGTATGACCACATGAGGTAGGAAAGACAGAGCAGCATCAGATTCTTCTTTCTTTTGTACGTGTTAGGTTCTAAGACAAGGGTTCTCAAGTTTTTATGACAAATAGACACAGTTATCTTTTCTATTTTACACTTTATTTGGGATTCTTAAGCATTATGGGAATTTGAGGAAAGTGTTTGCTAGGTTTTTTATTCTAGAAAAGTCTGATTACTATCAAAAAGTGTCAAACACCAGGTGTGAACTTTTACATTTGAATATTAGCTACAAAAAACAAGGAATCTGTAAAATGGAGCAGTTCTTTAAATATCTATTTGACTGTCCATCAATTCATCTACTTGTTAGTTTTGGCTAAACAGGGTTCGAAGTCATTCCTGGTTCCAGGTTCACCGTCTCTGTTGCGCCTCTGTGTTTGAAAAATGTTCTGATGAAGCAAAGAGCTGCTACTTTTGTACACTGTGCTGGCTGTAGCTGTTTCCAGGCTGAGGCTACTGCTTGTTTCCACAGGGCGGCCGTGCTGGAGAGGATGCCTGTGATTCAGAAAAACTCTCTGGGTCAAACCAACGGAGAGCTGAGTGAGGAACCCGTCAAGGAGAGCCAACCAGGAAAGGTCAAACAGGAAGAGACGGCGCTGCCACAGCAACCGGCTGGCCAGGTATGATAACACATATTTCCTAAAATATCTCTCAACTGTGAGAATGTGAGAATAAAGTAAAAAATATTTTGACTGTAAATGCATAACATTATGAGAATATTCATACTACAGTTTCTTCATTCTCATAATTTTATTACTTTATTCTTGTAATTTTACTGTTTTTGTTTCTTTCAAGCGTGGTTCTAATACTTTGTCATCGAATACAAACTTGTGTGATGCAGAAGAAGTGTTTCCATCACGGTTTTGCAAGAAACTCCTAATTTCGATACGACTGAAAAGCCACCTCATTCGAGAGTAAAAACTTTCTATCGAAAAATGCGTTTATTCGAAAAATGCATCTACAGTTTGTTTGGTTCGGTTCCGTTTTCCTCCTGCAGGCATTAAATGTCAGTGCAGCTGTGTATCTACGCGCTCCTGTGTTCTGTGTTTTCGCTCAGGTGTGTGACCTCTTGGACCTGCTGGGAGGTTCTCAGGAGCCTCTGCAGCCCAGCTCATCAGTCGGCGGCTCGGCGCCAACACAGCTCACTGCTGCCCCCACCAGCGCTGGAGGAGACCTCCTGGATCTGCTGGGTGGGTTCGAGCCCACTCCTCCGGTCCCAGGTCAGTTCTGTCAGACCCAGATGAGATGAAAACACAAAAAAACTATACGATTGTTGGCTGTAAAAAAAATAAAAATAAAAACCTGTGATTTTTACAACGTATATTTAAGTTTTCATAAGCTGGTTTGCGCCACGTATTTGACTCAGTCCCACGTTTTGTTTTCGTTTTTTTATGCTTCTGCTTGCCTCAGCTCCCGCTGTGACGGTGTATGAGAAAAATGGTGTGACTTTGACGCTAGGCTGCGAACAACAGTCGGAGTCGGGCCTGGCGATCACGCTCACTGCCTCCAACTCCTCTGACTCAGACATCAGCAGCTTCACCCTGCAAGCTGCGGTGCCCAAGGTTTGCAACCAACGTCCTGTTTGTCCCCCTGAAGTCGCCGCCTTGAAACCACCTTCTGACCGCATTTCTTATGATGACGTCGAGCTCGGCGACAAGTGCACCGTTCAGTGTTACAGTGAGGAATACAGCCGCAGGAACGGCAGGAGAGTTTCAATCAAATATTTATGTAATCGCTAACAGCAGTCAAAGTGCAGACATTTTAAGCAGACTGGCTTCATTTAAATTGATTTGAAAATGTCTTCCATCACTAAGTCACAGTGACAGCAAACTGTAGTCTTATTGAACCAGATGTATTTGTGCGTTCGGTCAGTTCGTGTTCAAAATTCAGACAAATGTAGTGTTGTGGATTAGGAATGCTAACAGAGCAGTTAGCATACTGCCTTAACACAACAATGAACAAATCCCTCTGGTCGTCTTGAGCCCAGTGAGCTTTAGAAATTAAAATTCAAACGTATGCAACTTTAAAATAATAATTTAAATAACTCCCACTAAAATAACCATTGCATTTTGGTTTATGCTTAGCATTGTGAGACCAACTACTGGAACCAGGAACCCTTATTTAATCTCTGTTACAGACATTCAACCAATAGCACGTCTCAATTTCAACATTTAAAATGTGCTACTTCAGTTTCATCGCCTCTAAAATCGTCACTACAGTCCTACTGGCAGTGAATGAAAGTAGAAGTCGCGTGTTTTGCTACGCTGCTGCTTCAGCTTCACCGTTTTTTTGTTTTCTGTCCTCCAGAGTGTGCAGTTACAAATGAGGGCGCCGAGCAGAGACTCCCTTCCTGCACATGGTGGCGCTAAACTGACCCAGCTGGTGGTCCTCAACAACCCCAACAAGGTGGGTCTGCAAAATGCTAATAGGGCTGTCCCCACATCCTCACATAAAATGACTTCAATGAATTTATTTACAATTAAGGCCTTAAAATGTCTGAATTTCTTTTCCTTTTTTAAAGTACGTTGGTTATAGATCTTACACTTAGACTATCTAATCTCGTTTATTGATGGGTTTTTTTTTCTTTTTTTGTGTGACTTTTCTGACAGGCAAAAGCTAAAGTCGCTCACAATCGGCTTCACTGCGTACTGTGACTCGAGGCGATTGAGGCTGCCAGTCATTAGCTGCTAACATGTATTTATATATATGCAAACAGCTAATAAATATTTACATTAGCAGTATGTTTATCACCAGTTAGCTGGACGATGTCTGTCTCAGCCATTGGCTCACTTCTGTTGCCAATCCTTGTTAGATTTTCTTTTGTGCGTTTCTGTCGCGATACAGGCCTTAAATTTCATCCGCGACGGTCTTAAGAAACGTCTTAAATTTGAGTCGGTGAAACCCGCAGAAATAACGCACAAGCTGGTTCTCCCATTCAGTGTAGTGATTCTTTAACCTGGCGACACCAATGGAAACGTCTTCAGAAGTTGTGAATTGACTCAAGCCCTTCGGGAGTCGTGTTGTATTCTTATCTCTTTATTTATTCTGACTCTAATCAGACAAGAAGCTTGAATCGTTCAGTGAACTGTTCCGTATGTTTCAGGTGAATCTGAAAATGAGGATCCGCGTGTCCTACGCCTGCCAAGGCTCGGTGGTTCAGGACACGGTTCAGGTGGACTCCTTCCCGGGCCTCTGAACGCGGCAGGGTCAGGAGGCGTCTCTCCGCGTCCCGTTAGGTTGCTGTCAAACCTGACAAATGCGTATTTCACAGGAATCCACAGCCACACTGAAGGAACGATATTTTCTTGGTGCTCGTTAGGTAAACATCACAACGGTGAACATTTAAGGATTTGCAGGTGTCAGAGGACAGAAATGGGTCATGTGAAATGAAATCATCACTACACATGTTTAAGCTTTTTTTTTTGTTGTTTTTTTTTATTTTTTACCAGAGTGTTTGGGTCACTTGGAGAAAGTATTTATTTACCTGTTTCAAGACTAAAGTCAAAGGAACCAACTCGAAATGTTGAGGAAAAGAAGTGAAATCCTGGAGAATCAAATTTTAATCAAAATAGTTTTAACAGCAAAGGGAAAAAAATGAGATTAGAGTTTTAAAAAAAGCTGATTAAAAAAAAAAACACACTCAATTTATTTTTAATGTTGTGTTGAGATTGTGAACAAGGGCCACTGATGGTTCCTCTCTGTGTGAACGACCTGTACTGACAGCAGTTCAGACATTTTGCTTTAATATCCTGCTTCCTCTGCTTTTTTTTTCCTTAACATTTTAGATTTGTCCTTGAACCAAAAACAATGACTTTACTGTTGAACTAAAATTTAAAAAGAAATGTGTGACCCTAATACTCTGTCGTAGATTTGAATGTTTGTGAACCCTTTCATTCCTAGATTCCTGCACAACTTGTTTCAAAGCATAGTTTTTGTTTTTACAATGTAGTAGCGACAAGAATTAAGCCGAGTTAATCAAGGTATGCTGATTAGGTCATCGCGGCCTGTGACATGTTTGAAATTGAACACTTTCGATCATGTGTTTGGGCCAGTTTTGCTGCATCTGGTTCTAAAGAAACCAGGACCGAAGACGACTTACAGAATAACAAAGGAAAAAATAAATCAGTAAAAATCAGTGTTTTATATATCTGGAATACTTATCTGATTCTGAAAAAAAATTGCATATTTCATTTAAAGATTCATTGACAGAAAATTATTGAGGGTTCACAAACCTTAAAGAGCGACGACCTTTTTGTTGAAAGACTGCTGCTGCTGCATAGTTTTTGTTTTCACCATTTTTTTTTGTTTGTTTTTTTGGCTTTTAATGGCAGCCTTTCGTCTTTGCTCCATTTGAAGATATTTGCTTTTATGCTCTTTGCACTGTCTGAACAAGGCAACACACTAACCAATGAGTTTTTAACCACTACTTCAACTTTTATTTATTTTTCTATTAAAATGCGAGATCTAGAGGGGTAGATTTTAAACACAACCATATGAGTTGCCTTTTCTTGTCTCAGAGTTCGATTATCCAGGTGTTTTAGCTCCTGACCATTCCCCTGTGCCTTCTGTCACTTTTTTTCTTTTTATTCAAAACGTTTGCTCCTGAGGCCAAGCTGATTTAGTTTGTTAGACTTTACGTACCAAACTACACCTCTCCTGGATGTTAGAATATTTTATCAATTGTTTACAGATGATTCAATAAAGCAGGTTTATTTATGAAGAAGATTATGTACAGCAAAACAAGACATTCAGGCACGCCGCTGCCTCGCAGATGTATATTTTGGGTAATAAATGTCGAAGCACAACCAAGAGTTTTAAATCCACGGAAACGCCCGGCCTTTTTGGGGGGGGACAAAGTGCTACGAAACAAAAAAACAAACAAGATGTCGAGATGAAACCAGCGTGTTTGTGTTGGCTCTGTGACTCATTATCATCTCTGCTTTTAGCTAACTCTCTAGACGTCAGATCACACACACACACACGACTCCACTGTAAAGAGCTGAGAGAATATTGATTGTCCTTGAATATTCTGTTGTTTTCTAATTAAAGACATTCTCAGGCGTGATTTTATCTGATGTCTGGGTTTTTTTTGGAACCAAAGGATGACGCTGGAAGTCAACTTTCACCTTTATTCACAAGCAAAGATCACATAATCTTCAAACTGTGGTGCTTTAACTGTTCAAAGTCAAAGAAATCAATGTCGGTTAACACACACAAAAAAAAATAAATTCTACACATGTATTAGAGCGTCCATGTTTCTATTTTGTTTTTTTTGTGAAGGTTTAGTAAGTTTTGTTTTTAATTGCCGTTTCTTGGTAGCATTAGCCTAATTTAGCTCTAACACTGATTTGAACGCCGCGGTGTTGGCACTCGGCAGGTCTCAGGTCAGCAGCAACTCATGACGAAGGAGAGAGGCGTGTGCAGCTTCTGTGGGGTTCTGATCCTCCTCTTAATGCCAGCACAAGATGGAGCACCGAGCCGCCCTGGATCTTGTAGTCTGCGGCCGTCTTCTCATCGTTCCTGGAGGCGGGAGGAAGAGGGGGAGGGAGGGTTTGTGGTTTTAAAGGAGAACCCTTACGGTGGCATCACAGAAAGGACTACAAAGTGAGCTGGCTCACATCTGTTTCCCGCTGTAGATGAGCCTCTGTTGCTGTGGAGGGATCCCTTCCTTCTCCTCGACCCTTTCCTTGATTCGCTCCACCTTGAAGTAGGACAAAACGAGAACACTCAGCGCTGTTAGAAATCAGTTGAATAATGAGGTTTCTCAGTTAAACAGCAGTTTGTGTGGATGTGTCACCTTGTCTGTGGGCTCGATGTCGATCTCTATTTCCTTTCCAGTCAGGGTCTGAAAGCGGGAACGTTTACAGAATGGGTGAGATTCGACCGGATCGACCTGACAGCTGTTCCAAACTCACCATGAGTTATACCATGAGTTATAGTTTATAACTATAACACTACTGTGATTTTAGAGCCTCACAGAAAAATATATAATTTTTTATAGGTAGAACTTACCAGTATGTATTTTTTTTAAAACTTACACTTAAAAGTTGTGACTGTGTTATACATGTACATATCACTTTTCTAAAGATAATGCCCTGATATTTTTTCTTTTGTTTTGGCAAGTTTTTTATGTTATTTGTGGTTGTTTCGCCATCAATATCTTTCAGAAAGAAAGTGATGGTGATTTTGTTTTTTTGATTTTTCCCAAAAACCACTTTTGGCAATTAAAAAGTAAAATATACTTAGGCTGTTACTTTTTAGGAATGTGCTGATATGTTAGTATCACTGGATTACCAATAAACCTAAGATTTGAAGAACTGGATGGGTTTCAATTTTAGGAACCCACTGACTGCTATGTAAAGGAATTAGTAGAAACATTCATGACCTTTTGGAAAAGTCCTGTGGTGATTTGTAAAGCTCGAAATTAGCTGGAATTGGTCTCCAAAATATATTTATTTTACCTCTAAAACTACAGAAACACTAAAAACGTAGGAGTTTTTTAGGGCACATGTCTGTCAGCCACCAGAATAAATCTGGGGTTTTGATATGGACACCCAAAAATACACAGTATGGCTTGTACAAAAGTTGTTTTCCCTCTTCTTTGACTTATGATTTTATTAAAAAATAATAATAATAACTTCGAGAGCAGCAAGTTAAGCAACCAAAATGATCGATTAACCTTACTAGCAGATAACGTAGCTGTCTTCTGAGCAGAATCACTGATTAATGGTTGGAAATATCGGAGAAGAAATAATGTACCGGCGGACCAGTTAGCGAACAGCAAAAAAGTTAAACCTCCGTGAAACATTTCTCACCTTAACTTTGATCAGCATGTTGAATGCGCACTATTATTTCACTGAAGAGAGAATGGGCGACGAAAAGAACAAAACTACTGGCAAATTAACGCTTTACAACCAGCTCGTCAAGCTAACCTGCCTTTACTTCCTGTTTAGCGGACCAACACCCTAACTGTGTCGGCTTTCCACAAAACTCCAGCAGAAAGGTTCCGCTGTTAAAACTGCAGATTAACAACGTTAGTAATAATGGAAATTTAATTCAGACGTACCTTATCTTTTTTACATAAACTTTTGCAAAAAATAAAATAAAAACACTAATTTATTTATTAGATGAGCATCTGATATTTGTTATTGATAAAGATTGAATGACCTGAGCGTCTGAACAGTTCAGCAATTTAGTGTCACAATTTAAAAAAACAATTATTTATATATATATGTGTGTGTGTGTGTGTGTGTGTGTGTGTGCGTGCGTGCGTGCGTGTGTTTGTGTAACTCAATAGTGAATGCCTACAGCATTCAATGGGTAGAGTGGTAAAGTGGAGGGACCAATGGTTCCTTGGTCCCTCTGTTCACTGAAGCTGTGCAGGTCACTTCCAGTTCAGACTTGTGGGAATAATCTATTTAGTGTCCACAGATTTTTTTTTTTTTAAATCATAGCGCATTCTCATTATTATTCTATTATTACCTTAGCAACAGTTGCCATGCTGCTGACAATGATGTCATCAGCTTGACTTCAAATGATGTTTGTGTCACGAGGCCCTTCTAACGATGACTTTGTGATGTCAAAGAGTCCATGACGTCACTCACCAGTGAAACTGTCCGACCATTAACACAAAGTTCATTTGGATGTTTTGGCTTAACACAGTGAAGATGAGAAAGCAGTTCACATGCTGTCTGTTGTGGATATGATTCAGACGTTGCTCAGACTAAGGAACCATCTAAGAGTGGACCAAACGTTGAGCCTCGCCAAGCCTCCGAGATGGTACAGCCTCAGAGTCCCTTTGAGTCGGGACCAAGTCAGATGCCGGTCCCGACTCAGAGGGACATGGAGGCCGACCCGAGTCAGAGGCAGGTCCCGACTCAAAGGGACTGAGTCAGGACTCAAAGGTCCTATTTTTGGGTGTCCCGAGGTCAGTCGGGACCTTTGAGTCCTGACTCAAAGGTCCCGAGGGACTGGAATCAGATGCCGGTCCCCCTGAGTTGGGACCGGCATCTGACTCGGGACAGTCTCCCAGTTCCTCTGAGTCGGGACCGGCATCTGACTCGGGACAGCCTCCCAGTCCCTCTGAGTCGGGACCTGCCTCTGAGTCGGGACAGCCTCCCAGTCCCTCTGAGTTGGGACTGGCATCTGAGACAGGACGGCCTCCGACTCTGGGCGGCCTCCAAATTCCTTTGAGTCGGGACCGGCATTGTCCTGACTCAAAGGGACTTGGAGGCTGTCCAGAGTCAGATGCTGGTCCCGACTCATAGATACTTGGAAGTTGTCCAGAGTCGGAGGCCGTCCTGTCTCAGATGCCGGTATTAACACAGAGGCCGATCCTGACTCAGTGGGATTTGGGACCGTCCCGAGTCGAACACCGTCATCTGACTAGGGACGACCTCCTTGTCCCTCTGAGTCGGGACCGGCATCTGACTCTGGACTTCCTCCAAGTCCCTTTGAGTTGGGACCGGCCTCCGACTCGGAACAGCCTCTTGAGTCGGAACTGCCTGGATCAAGAGCTTGTAGAAAGTACAGAGTGCATTTCTTGGACCTCCAACAAAATTAATCCTCCATTAAGTGGCAAGTGTTGTCTGATTTTTATTCAGGTGAGTTCTTGTAATTCTGTTTTGGAAAATCCTGAACCAGACTAAAAATCAACGGAACACATTTTAAGACTCTACACATGAGAACATCTGTTTTGGAAGATCCTGAATCAGTAGACCTTGAGGACTAGGAAATAAATGAAAATATGAGAAATGTGTGAACATTGGTGATCTAGTTTTGGAAGACAATGAATCATGAAACTTGGAAGACCCCGGTCAGACTCCAGTACAGCAGACAGCACTCACTGAGTCCCTCCGAGTCGGGACCGGACTCTCAGTCAGGACCAGTGATGGCATAGTTACTTTGAAAAAGTAACTTTAATCAAATTACTGATTACTCTCTGAAAAAATAACTTAGTTAGATTACTGATTGCTCGATTTGGAAAGTAACTAAGTTACATTAAAAGTAACCACTACTTCCAGCAGCTACTAACAACAACAACGCTCCGCCACCTGTGAAAATCACATTGATCTTTGCCAATACTTCATTGCAAGTTATTTTACAATGGTAACATCAACAATGTGTCTCCACTTAAACGATTGAACTGTAGGGGAGATTGTTTAATGCTTACAACAGTACAAAAAAAACTTAAGTAATTTGTGTGTGTTTTTGTGTGTTTCTGTTGTCTGGAAAACAGTAGAAACACAAAGACACACGCGGGACGGATCATCCGGGAAATGATGGACAGAGAGAGTCTGACTAAAATGTCAGACAAATTCTGAGGTTTATGTCTGTTTTTTAAGCCCAAAAACTGCCAGTCATTAAATCTACTAGCGACTTTAAAACAAACAAACAAACAAATAAAAAATAAAACAGCCCAAAGCCGCTTATTATAATCAGACTTGGTGAGCGAAACTCAAAATAGTTCCTGTTTTTCCAGCAACAAAATGCATCTACCTCCATTGATTATGTTTCTGTCGCTGCTGATACTGTCGCAATGAAACTCCCCAATTGAAATATAGTTACAAAAGAAGATAGTAAATATATATATAAAATTATAGCAGTTCATGATCATATTGTATTTCACTTCAGTTGAAAATAATGTTTGCTTGTGAATAGGTTTACTATATCAATAAAGTTGTGTATATGTATTTTTCTTCATCATCTCTAAAAAAGAAAACACACCAAACAACAAAACAGCACATATTTGTTTCTACTGAAGATGAAAAGTTCTTAATTTAAATATGTATTTCTGTTAACCTCCATTCTGAACACTGTCCCCAGCAGTAAATCGCTGTCCCGCCTTCTCACAGATGTTCTCCATTCAGCTAATTAACTGAAAGGTGGGTAAAAAGCGTCAGTCTGGTTGGGTCTGAGGTCCATTAGTCATGGTAGCTCATTTCTGTCTGGGTTTGCTGGTTTTAGCTGTCTTATCAACAGCTGTTGCTGACCCAGGTGCTTGCCTCACACATCTGTGTGGATGTTTTTCCAGCCACGTGTGCTTTTAGTGGTCACGAAATAACCTTGGACCTTTGTCCGCAGATATCAAAGTGGTCTGTGCGAAAAACTCTGTGCGGGTGACATGGAGGGTGGCCCCCCAGTTCGTCCCGTACGCAGCTCGATTCTTCCTCGGAAGCTGCATGCCGTCGTCGTGGAAAGTTCTGCCCACCGGAGAGGGGGAAGCACATTTCAACTACAAGTTCTATGACTGCAAGTTTACCAAGCAGGTGAGGTTGTCTCCACCTCGCTGAAACATGAATCGACTAACGTCTTCAGTTGATTAGTCGGCGCATGCGTTTGCCACTAACAGGTTCTTATCGTCTGCAGCTGAAGGGAAAACACATAATTTATCAGAACGAGCTGAGCTTCAGGCCACAAGCGAAACCGAAGCCTGTCGCCTTTAAATATCCCATCCAATGTGTCGAGAAACGGTAGTAATTAATTTTGTTGCAGTATGATTAAAAGAGCAAGGTATGGTGCTGAGTCTTCACCTGTTCCAGACCTGAAGGAAGAATCCCCCACTTCCTGAATCCTGGCTCAGGTGTCTCTGAGGGCCGCAGTAAGCTCGTCTTTCATATGGCTCTCCTGAATGGTAAGTTCTCCTGCCGGGTAAAGTTGTAGTTATAGATTCTGGGATGATTAACTTGTCTTCTTCACCTCCACCCCTCAAAGAGGAATTGACGGGCGTCTCAAAGACGAATGTGATTCCCCTCGGCTCATTCTTACCAATCTGGGCAGCTGTGGAGCAGAGGTCCCATCAACCGCTGCTGCTGCTCATGGATGAGTGCGTTGCAGCCTCAACCCCAAAGCTGGAACCTGGCAACCAACTTTATCCCATTGTTGGCAATCATGGGTAGGTGTTAAACTTTTTTTTATTTTTTATTTTTTTGTCCTTAAATGCTCATTGGACTTGTTGCTGACTTGAATTGGGACCACTAGGTGTCTGCTAGAAAGTAAAAGGGGAAGCTCACTGTTCCTTCCTCGTTACCATTCATCAGCCATAATTCTCTATCTCCAGTCATTCAAGTTTGGGATGGGAGGAGAGGTGAGTCTAGAGTTGAACTGAATATATTTTTATTCTCCCCTCCAGTTTGTGAACCATCTGTTCTTGCGATTCCCAGGTATACATTCACTGCAATCTAATCGTGTGGGATGGGGATTATTTTGATAAACGAAGGAAGGCTTGCCATGTGAAAGATGGGAGGTAACTATATGTACACAGCTTGTATGTTTCTAAATCTCTCCTGGTTTCTAAGAACAAGGTGCTTAAAACTACTGTGCTCATCAGCTGGGAGCTGCTTGATGACCCGGCTCGGAGCTCTCTGTGCAACTGCTGTGATAACTCTTGTAGTCCTCGCACCAAAAGGGCAACAAGCTGGGGTAAGTGTTTTTTTTTTTCCCGTCCAATAGCCTTGCTGTACAGGTTGCCTCTCCTGTTTTTAATTTATTTATTTTCTTAAGAGCCCCACAGCATGGCCTTCAATTCTGTGTTGGGACCCATCATCATAGTCGACCAACCGGCCTCTATGGTAAAACCCTCACTGCCTGAGACTGACGCAGGTGGGAGTGTGAGGTTTGTGACGTTTCTGTATCCAAGCTTTGCACCAATGCATGTCTCACTACAGATGTAATTGTCTATTTGCAGGAAATTTAAGTTGAAGCTGAACTCCAAGGTGCAGCATGTGGCATTCATGATTTACAAGACTCTGGACACCAGTATTGCTTTTTTATTTTGAGAACCTGAAATTGCCTGATTTGATGCTGTTGTATTTGAAAGGGGTGTTGTGAAATAAACCCTGCACTAATTTTGACTTTTTGATCTTGGTTTATGGGTGAACATGTGCAATAAACTTCACTAGATCATCTTAAAGGTAAATCTTTCAACTGCTACATGAAAACTAAGCATTTCTCAACCAGCTGAACACTCTGGCTTATTCATGGATTGAAATCCAGAATTTATTTTTTTTTCCCTCTGACCATTTGTATTGGCCAACATTAGCTTATGGTCAAACCCTAACTTGCAATAATAATTACAAGGCAGGGATGAGCCTAAAGTGCCACAGCAAAGATAAAGAGAACCTGATCTGGACTGAAATTAATTTGAGTGGCAAAGTTTTAAGATAAAAGCTTCCCTTTCATTTGGAAATTAAGGTTCAAATGTGACACTGAATTTTTATTTTTTCTTGGAAGGGTCCTATGTCCTCTGTATCGTAAGGACATGTTATGGGACTGCTTTCATTTTCAGCTGGACTTCCCATACTTGCAGTACCAAAAGCTCAAAAGAAATTGTTGGCCAGCAACTTGAATGCTATACTTGGGGTATTAAAGATGAGACAAAACTAAACATGACTAAAAGGTCGCTATCAAACTAATCTGGACTTCAGTTATACTTTAGCAAAAACCACAGGTTTGTCACCTTCATGCTATACTGCATTGTTTAAAATATCTTACATATTTTTTTCTGTCATGTTATAAGAAATAGTCCTGCAATAAATTTCACTTTCTGAAATGAGTAACCAATTTGATTTCATAATCTAACTTTTATGTACCTGTTCCAGTGCTAAGAGATTGGAATTACTTCTGTATTGACTAAAGTTGCTTATGCAATACAGAGAAAGAAAAGCCAGTGACCAGTCTCTGGAGCAACACATTAAATACAACCAGTAAAACTGCTTGCGACCCCCTAGTCCCTGGAATGGACAGTGTTTTCCAAACAAGTTTAATAGAAATCTGATTTAAGCACTACTTTGAGTAATCTGGCATAAATATTGAACATTTTTGTTTCCCCCAAAAAAATATTAGATATGGTTTGTCATTTTGAAGTTTTATCATTTACCTCAGTTATTTGACAAAGATGATATCAGTGTCTATCTTTAGATGTCTTGAATACAGCATGGACATTTAGTCAATTTATCACA
Source organism: Poeciliopsis prolifica (assembly GCF_027474105.1). Lineage (NCBI taxonomy): Eukaryota > Metazoa > Chordata > Actinopteri > Cyprinodontiformes > Poeciliidae > Poeciliopsis > Poeciliopsis prolifica. The sequence continues at coordinate 6,380,297 of NW_026562383.1, forward strand.
GGAAATACACACCCACACAGACACACACAGATACCTAACAGCTAGTAAGAGAGATCAATTGACACAGTCATATTTTTGGACTTCGAAGGAAGCCTGAGTACTTGTGGAGGTCCTACGCGTACATTGGAAGAACATCCAAACGTTGTGTGGAGCAGCTCTGGCCAAGATTAATACGAAGGATCTTCTTACTGCGAGGAGACAGTAATCATCATCAACTAGTAGAATCCCAAGTAGTCAAACTGACACTTGGCTTTCTAGACCAACCATTTCCTAGTCACGCTTTTTATGCATGTGTTTCATAAATTAACACAGACATTATCCTTGTCTCATAACATAAATAAAAGAAAGCTAAATGGCACAAGAAAAGGGTAAATGGAATAGGAAGTTGGTCGATTATCATAGAAACTAGAAAATTTTGACATTTTACAAGTTAGAATACATTATTTGCCCTTGATGGTTTCGGAACCCTTAATCTATGGTAAAGTAATATCCTAAGTCATTGTAAGCCTCTGTAGATTAACAACAGCAACAACAATATATGTGAAGTGTCTGTGAATGTGATAATATAAATTAATTTTCAACACCACATAAGCCATATGCGTGCTTTTATTCTCTGTCCTTCTTCTTACCATAAAATGAAACATTTGATGAGTTGGATCTTTTGGGAGATTTGAATTAGAGCCTTGCTGCAATTACACCAATTAATGGTCTATGGCTGACTGCTGCTCGCAGGTGAAAGTAATTCCCTTGATTGAACTGCAACAGTCAGTGAGACTAAAAGCACAGCTGGGAGAAGTCCTCAGTTTTCATTCATGATGGCTTTCTTTTGGTATTGTGAGTTCCTTCTCTGGTTGGTGGCTGTTGGGTTGGCTGCTGCAGGTAGTGGCGCTAACATATAGATATTTCTTTTTCCACAAACAATGTTCTAGCCTCCTTACAAACTTCTCCTTTATCCTCTCCAGATTTGAAACTGGACTGTGGGCCTGATCATGTGACCCTGGTTTGGTCAGACAGCAGATCCCAGGCCGATACGTCGCTGTTTCGTCTTGGTAGCTGCTTCCCTACCACCTTCACGCCCCGGGAGGTGTTCTTCAACGTGGAACTCGACGACTGCAACTTTAGGAGGCTGGTGAGCAAGAGATCCCTGGCCAAACAAAGCATATCAAACTATTTCAGACTGCATCTTGACTCTCTTCTTTAACAGGTCTCTGGCAATGACCTGAACTACACAAATGACCTGTTCTACGTGTCGTCTCCTGACTCTTATGTGCTTCCTTTTACTCTTCCAGTGGTCTGCTCCTATCAAAGGTAAGAGTTGGGAGACTAGATTTGAAACTGTACTCAAAGACTAAACCGACTTGTCTTCAGGCCCAAAAACTGGTACCCAATGCTCTATGAGCCGGTGTCCTCTACATACGGAGTCGAAGACTTGGAATTCCATATTGAACTCATGAATGGCAAGTTCTAACACTCAATAATTGACAGTGACCATCCACAAATCAAACTGAAAGCTGTTTTGGTGGGACTTTTCAGCTAACTTTTCAGGCCCTGCTGAAACGTCATCCTTTCCCCTGGGTTCCATGATCCCCATCAAGGCTAGTGTGGATGCAGTAGCCCATCAACCCTTGCTGCTTCTGCTTGAAGAATGTGTTGCCGCAACCACATCAAACCTCGAGGTTGCTGTTGAAACTTACACCATAATCACCAATAAGGGGTACTTCAATTAACTTTTCATATGAAAGATTTTTTTTTCTTTTTCCATTTTCCCCCTTGTTTGCAACTCTAATAACTCTTCTAACTTGCAGGTGTCTTGTAGACAGTAAAATCACCCGCTCAAAATTTGAACAAAGACAGAAGCCCTCAGAACTCCAGCTATCCCTACAGGCATTTAGGTTTGGGCTTGGACAAGAGGTAACTTGTTTCTTTATGTGGATGGCTTGTTAGTGAATGGAGTCTGACAGGAGTCTCTTAGGTATACATCCACTGCACCATGTCTGCTTGGGATCCCAACGGTGTTGACAGCACCAAGAAGGCCTGCCATTATGTGAAGGATCACGGGTAAAGATAAAGGCGACACCTTGCTGTTGCGTCATCCTGAAGCTCGAGCTGAATGGTGTGCCTTTTGTTTTCAGTTGGGAGTTGCTGGATAACCCTGTGTACAGTAGCATATGTGACTGCTGTGACTCCTCCTGCAAGACCAGAAGAGCAAGAAGCCCAGGAACAGGTATGAATCGTAGTTTAAAAACAAAACTTTATTTTTGTGTGTGTACTAATTGAATTCTATTCTTTAGGCAATGGTTTGTCCCAGAAGGCAGTGATTGGCCCACTTACCATTACTGACTTGGCCTAACATGTGAAGCTCTGACTGGAACTTCTGGAGAGCCCTTGAAGGAATGTGGAATCTATAAATACTTTACAAATGAGGAAAAGTCTCTGTATATTAACTGATAAAGTTTGGATTAAAGCCTGGGGGGAAAAAAAACTAGGAAGGATACAATAAATTGACTAGAACAGCCCTCTTGTCCATAGCTTGAGTTTTTTTTTTGGGGGGGAAGAGGTGTCAAATGGTTTTTATGCACATGTTCTCCATAAGCATAACTAGACAAATCTTAACTTGAGAGCTCATGGAAATGCAATAAATTGAGCATTTTCACTTTAAGCTGAATGCACACTATATCCCACGTTCCAGCTTATTGGCAAAGGATGCACATGTAAAAACAGATTTCCTGCTCTAAACCACGCTCCTGCATCACAAACCTTTGGGTGGAAAAATGTACGTTTATGTACTGAACAGTTTAAGGACAAATTTCAATTTAACCTCAAATCATGAATTTGGTGCCTTTGGTCTTCAGCTGGTCCAAACTCAAATTGGATTATACAAAAGATGCAATTTATTCAATCTGTCGCAGAAAAGAGAAACCGCCTTTGTTGAACTGTCACGGCTGACGGCACCGGAAGTTCCACGGTTTGAGCTTCGCCGTCTCTACGTCACTTGACCAATCAAAGTGGACTTAAGCCTCTTACCGAAATTCAATTGGTAAGCTTAATGTACGGAAGCAGGTTTTTTTCCTGGACAAAAGGTAAGGTGGACGGACTTTATTTTAGAACGCCGCTGTTTAGGAGCTCAGTTCGGTTTCCACCGCCAATAAGCTGCCAAATATTGAAGCTAACTGACTTGCTAGCTGCTTTGAGGTGGTGACGTCCTCAGGATGAGTTAGCTTATGGCGACGTTGGAAACGTAACCGTTCTGAGCTTAATTTTGATTCAGTAACCGTTTATGTAATTGACTAAATTTTTAACTGCTGCATGTTTTTTTTTCCCTTTTTTTTTAAATTTATAATGTAGGATAGCCAGGGCCGGATGTAGGAGACCGTGGGCCGCTGGGCTGGAGCTACATTTGGTTACCACCCCACAGAGGCTCCTTTTTTGTTACTCCGGTAAATGGCAATAGACTTATCACGTAAAACACAGATCATAAGTTGTAGGCCTTGTTAAGTTAGTATGTCATCTATAAAGAGAATAATTTCTGAAGCTACATTCACATAGAAACAGATTTCCATTTGCAATTATCTGTCACACAAATGACTTGTGCAAAGGAGTCAGCAGCTTTTATGTCATTGTAATGTGAGCTTGTCTTATTATCATCCTTTTTAAACGGCTACATACTGATTATGTTCAGAAAAAAAGCTACACATTTAAAAATGTTTTCTTTGTAAACAAATAAAGTACTCTGGTGTTTGATGAAAGAAAATACTTTGAGACTCGGTAAAGACTGTTTTTGGAGTTGGGGGCGCATTCATTTTTTATAAAAATAAAAGTCAGCATGGTGGAAAAAGGGTTATCTGTAGAGGTGTGAAGCTCGGAGAGATCTTCAAAGACAATTTTGCAAGTCGTATTGCAGAAAAATGTAGTTCAGCAAAACACTACACTTTTAAATAAAGTATAAAAAGTCATCTACAGCCTTCTCTTTACTTATTGTTATGGTCTATGTTGTGTTTATCTGTTCCACTCAACCCAACAGAATTTTTTGCTAGTGAAAAAACACTGATGTGCAATTAGACATTTGACATAAAATTGAAAATATAAATTTATTTTAAGCTTTTCAAATTTTACATTTTTTTAATATAAAGTTCATTGTAGTTGTTGATTTCCATTGTCATATTTTTACTATTTAAACTTGTGTTTATCTGTTCCACTCAACCCAACAGAATTACGGTACATCAAAGTTTGAGGTTTTAACGTCACAAAAACGCGAACGAGTTTGCCTGCCGATAATATCTTCTTGATTTAGGAGACGGTAGAAGTCAAAGATGGACTGGTTCCACTGCAACCAGTGCTTCAAGAAAAGCGGGTCGAAGTTCGCTGTGTCGAGCTGTGGCCACATCTCCTGCGAAGCTTGCATTAAATCAAGTGAGGATTTTGCTAATTGAGGTCGCTTTCATCCAACGCGGCTTTCAACAGATTGACTTCGTTGTTTTTGATGTCTGCTGTGTTTGTTAAATCCGTCAGAGCAGTGCAGTACATGTGGGGTGGCCTGCAGTTATCTGCCCATCACTGATCAGGTTGGTGACTCTGGCATAGATTCATTGCGAGTTATGATTGGACATCGTCTCAACTCACAATGGAAAATATTTCTTTTTTTTTTTTTTCTTCATTTCAGATGAAGCCACAGGAAAAGGTGTTTTTCATGGACCCTGGAAAGCTCATCCAGGCAAGGATGGAAAACATATCGCAGGTCTGTCCTATTTGTGCATCCTGCCTGACGACTTGGAGACGCTTTCATGGGTCACTGAGGGAGTTTTCACACTCCACAGATTGCCATTTTCCAGCAGAAGCAGATGGAGAGAGTCATGGTACACTTTAAGAACAAATCCAGTGAACTGGAGAGGCATTTGGAAGAGGTTTCTGAGCAGGGTTACAGGTGATTTTCACGTTGCTACACAGCAGCTGCGCAAAATCAAATAAAATAAAGGAAAAGTTAAGACTGTGACTCTTATTTCTTCCTGCTGCTCTGATCACAAGACAACTGTCAGAGCTGAAAAGAGAGAACGGTGAGCTGAAGAAGCAGCTGTCAGAGCTGAAAAGAGAGAACGGAGAGTTGAAGAAGCAGCTGTTGGAGCTGCAAAGAGAAACTGCCGAACTGAAAAAGCCACTCTCTCAAAGGAGGGCAAGTGTTAAATTATTATTTTTTTTTTATCATTTCCCCATGTTGAATTCATAAACACGCTGAACTTTTTTCTTCTTTTGTGCCGCAGGTTTCTCCTGGACAGTACCAAACTACTGGGTAAGCATCTCTGTGTTTATGTTCACAAACTATGAGTTTGTTCGAGGTCAAATCATTCTGTGGCGTTTTCCGAACTGCAGCGCTCAGAGGGTTTCGCTCCCAGTTGGCGTCACCTCACCAGGTAAAACCAGTGATTGAAGCTCAGAACCTGTTTAGGGTTGGTGTCAGTTTCGGTGCTTTAACGTTTAAAATGGCGTGATGTCTGTTTTTAATAGTTACTCCTCGATCAAGAGCAGTGAGGTAGGTTTTTTTTTTTTTTTATCTCATAATTGCTTATTGTGCAGATGCATCTATAAAAATTAGAATATGATGAAATATGCCCAATATGTTTTGTCTCTAATTTCAGAAAGTAGAAATTTTCTATGGATTTTATTGCGCAGAATTAGGACAATATGGATGAAAGTTGTATTGTAATGTAAGAGTTTTATATCAGTGATTATGAATAAATATTGATTAGCTTTTTTTTTGTTTGTTTGAAATATCCAGAACACTACCAAAATGGAAACATGACCACCAATGTTTTATCCACAATTTCCTCTTGAGTTATTGTACTCTTTTTTTTTTTCTCTTTTCCTTCCCTGCTGCTTTTCATTTTTATGCAGTTATGAGACACGGTGGAAAAACCTTAAAACTGCTGCTATGCAAGTTACTCAACAGGTTGTTGCTAGGTAACCAAAATAATAAAAATGTAAATCTACAAAAATATTGTCAAGCCTTTAATTCTTGTAATTTTGATGATTATGGCTCAAATATGATAAAAACCTGAAATTCTGTCTCCGAAACTATAAAGGATTGTGAAAAATCTAATATTGAAAGCTCATGGTGTTAAACCCTAATCAACAAATTAATGCAAAACATCTGCAAAGGTTCCCTGAGCTTTTAAATTGTGTCTCAATCTGTGTGAGCAATGGTCAAGAGAACAGTAGTCCAACATATTCTTAGAAAGTTGAGTGGCAGGAGAACGTGTGGTAGGAAACGCTGCACCTCCAACATGGAGAACCGAAGCCATGGGAGGATTTATTAGGACAAAATCCATTCAAAAATTTGGGGGAAGAAGTCGGAACATCTAGAGCTGCTACGCATAAATTAATCCTACAAATGGGCTGCAAGCATCTTACGTAGGCCAAGGAGAAAGAGTCCTTGTTTTATATTTCTTATTCACTACAAAAGAAATTTGGGAATCTATCAACATGAGGACTTGCAAAAAGATTTCCTCTGACATAAAAGTACCCAAAATTGCACTGATGAAAAACAGCAGAAAGTTTTCATTTAAAAGGAGACCCAACTAAGTACTGATTGCAAACATACTTTTCACAAGCCTGACATTTCACAACGTAACACAATTTTCCAAGAAACTGAATTTTTGAGTTTTCGTCATACAAAGAGGCATGAAAATGATTTGAAATATTTCATTCTGTGTTATAAAGACATACAACAATTTCACTTTCTGAAATGACAAAAAATATTGAACTATTTAAAACATGTTTGAGATGTACCTTTTCCCTCAGTTTCATACATACTCATCTCAATGAATTACTTTTATTTTAGTAATTCAATCCATTCCTTTGGGGTTATTGAAGTATTTTTTAATTTAATTTCAATAGTTAATTTTGATGATTATAGTTTGCTGAAAATACTATGTAAAGGACAAATGGAGGCTATTTAACATAGTGATATTATGTTGTGGCCTTCACCATCATGTGGTTCATCAATCTGTCCACTTTCTTTTAGAAAATCTATTTTCACAAGCTTCTGCAATATTCATATTGTCTGAATTTCATTAGCTGCAAGTCATAATCATTTACAAAAAAAGACAATTGGAATTTGTCACTGTATGTCACATATATAATGATTTTCCTGTTTTTATTTAATGCAATGAAATTAAATAACTTCAATGATGTTCGGATTTCCTGACATGCAATTATAAAACACGTCAAAATGCATTTTGCCTCAGTCATGTAGGCTCCGGAGAGTCTCAGAGGTGGAGCAGGGATAGAGGCATTTCTCTCACTGTAAGAGTGGATTTATTCCCATGTTTCCAAACACTTGCACATTTTTAATCTTTGTAGCATGAAATATAAAAAGGGTTTGATTCTACTTCCTCTTAATCAGACTCCTGGATCCATCGCTTCCATCTCCAGCCACAGCTCTCTTCATGAATTCAGTGAGTAAATTAATTTGTCGACGACTTAATTCAACATCGATCATACAAATGTTGATTTAAAAAATAAAAAAATACACAATTTGTCTTTCTTTTCCCATTAAGGAACGTCACCATCTTTTGGCACTCCGACAAGGTAAGTAACAACTTCCTGGGATCTTTTGGCCTTGAAGCCTCATGTCACGAGTGATTATCTGTAAGAATTTTTCCACCGTAGAAATGAGTCAATTCATTTGTCCTTCCCAGATCCCAGACCTCTGCTTTCCAGTTCCCATTTATGAATGGAATCTCACTTCACTCACCCAGACAGTGAATAACTCACCGCTCTTGCTGGGAATGCCTTTGATGTGAATGACACCGACTAGTTGATTTCTGTACGTGAGCCTGGCCAACATTCTTAATCTTTGTATTCCCCAATGTCGAAATACCTGGCCGTATTGTTCACCTGGATTAAAACCTCTATGTAAACTTTGGGTTGATTTTTAATAGTCTACTTCCCTTGAAATGCACGTGATAACTAATTATCAGTAAAAGTCGTTTTTATAGGACAATTTCAGAACAAAATTTACACAGCAGGAAGTCGTCACAGGTGTCTCTATTCATAACACACACAAACAAATCTTTGTACACTTGATTATAATGGCAAAAACACTTAGCTATTTTCCAGTGACACAATTGTGCAAATGAGATTTTCTCTTTTCAAACAGGGAAAAAAAAAAGAATAAAATAAACTTGAAGACTTTACATGTACAGATTTACATCAACAGCATGACAGTTGCATGACCTTTTCATGAGCAACGGAAGGAAAAACTTTAGTCACACATGCCACTTTGTCAAGTTTCTGGCTGTTTGACCTTTGGACGAACATTTGCAAAGAGCCGAACTCCGTTTAAAGCTGACATCAATTTCTAAAGTCAACAAGAAGTACTTAGATAGTCAACTGTACGTGAACTTATGACCCCGATTGTATTGCTCTGTCACTCTGTGTGAAATGTTACCGGTCTTTGGATTTTGGTTCATTTTCACTTCTACTTCAAAACCCACCTTCGGCCCACATTTTAAACTATAAAATTACACCCTATGCCTATGAAATGCTAACTAACTCATCGTCTAGTAATGTAGCAATTCTGCCATCTAAGCAATGATGTAATTCCTGCAACCTGGTTCCACCATAACTGTTACAAACATGCTGCAGAATGCAAATGACAAGCAAGGCATTCAAATGGTAAGTAAAACACCTCCACAGAGTGAGGAGCAATTTAGGAAATGTATCGGAAATGCATTACACATATGAAATGTACTGTGCTGTTGTTTTAAAACAAGTTCCACAGCAAGGAGTAAAAATAATGACACTAATCAGTACAGATTGTGAAATACTAGTATATTATTAGCATAGGGGCAGCAGGTTGGAAAACCAAAGTGCAAGATGTTATATTATAAGGAGCAAGTCCAGTGTGCTTTTCATGAATACAATATAATGGCTAGAAAGGAATGATCAGTCAATAGTTTGTCAGTGTTGCCGTTTTCTTTTCTGGATCTACAGCTAGTTACCTGATTATGTTATACTGCTACAAATAGAATACATTAGAAAAAAACAACTGTAGTGATATCTAAACAAAAGGAGGTCAAAAATATAGCAACCCAGTGTAGAGGTTACTGTTCTATTTACAGCAACAGAGCCAGTAGAAATATAATTCAGATCTAAATATATTAGGATAAACAGGAAATGCAGCATATCTATATAAAAAAATACACAAACCACACTTTGGGCTTGTTTAGGGAAGACTGGATTTTACAACCTGCCTTAATTAAAGCAACATGAACCACAGCAATAATCACGTGTTGTGTTAAAGGTGTGTGTGAGGGGGTGGGCAGATCAGGGATTTTTTTTTTTTTTTTTTTTTAAGAAAAGGTCCTAACCCACAACAATTTCTTCATCAGTTTCCCCAACTTCTTGAGCCGCAAACCAGTCTCGCACTTGCTGGTAGCTCATTCTTGATTTCTTGCATAGTAGGTCAAGGTCTTTTTCATTTAGTGTGCCTGTCGTAAGGTAATAAGATACCAGTGGCTGGATATCGGGAGAATCTGTACTTGCTCTGCTTAGTTTTCGTTTGCGCCCTCCCCCGCCACGAGTTGAGGTTCCAGTGCCGTTCGACAGGCCGCTGCCGCTTTGCTGGGCAGCAAGTTCTGCCAAGAACTGCTCGCGGACGCCCTTCACCCAGCGCAACTGGCCATTTTTGACGGCGTAGCGAGTGTCGCCAAACCACTGAATAACATCCGCCCTAGGTAAACCTGTGAGTTTGACAAGTTCAGTGTATTCCTCACTTGTGGGCCACTGGCACTTCAAAAAATGCTGCTTTAACACATCCAACTGCTCCTTGGTCTTTCTTGGACGTCCTGCAGGAGTGAGTGCAGGTGATGTGGACGTGGAAGGACCTGAGAAGCAAGTGGTTGGTTGTGAAGGACTGGCTTTAGTTGAATGCACCGACTTCTTTGATGCACGGATTCTGTGTGAATATGTTTTGGTGGGAGAGGCGGTAGGCGGTGGAGTGCGAGAGGGGGAAGAGCACGGAGAAGACTTTAACTCTACAACTTCTGGCTCAATCTTGCAATTCTTGGTCAACTGTAGCGGCTCTTCCTCAGTTTCTTGCTCCTCTTTGAAAGTATCTCCAGAAAGTTCTTCAATAACTTCATTTGCTTGTGGCTCGTGGAGCTTTTCCCCAAATGCTTCTAGACTGTTTGACAGAAAAGTCTGAAAGAAATGTGAATTTCTGATTCCGTTGTTCCGGCTTCCCTCATGGCTTTTCACCCCGTTTACTTGACGAGATTTTTGGCTAGTAAGTGAAAGAGGCTGAGTTTGAGATTGTGGTTCATGTTTGCTCCCAACTGAAGCCTGGTGAGAAAAGGTCTGGGCTGCTGCCAGACTTCCACGACCCACTCTCAGCTGATAACGACTGTCACTGAACCATTTGCGAATGTCATTGCGGCTCAGACCCGTTTCTTCCTGCAAACGCTTGAGCTCAGGCTCTGCAGGCCAGTTCTCTCTTAGGAAGCTTTTGCGCAGGGCAGCAAGTTGAGCTTTTGACTTTTTGTAGCGCCCGTGCCGGTACTGTTGCGAAGAGGACTCTGAGAGGTCAGGGGAGACGTCAGCTGTTGTGGTCGCTGGAGTGTCTGCTGGTGAGCGGTAGAAATATGAATCCTGAGGAGGCGGGAGACTGGACCTAAAACATGGAGGAGTAGATTTATGTGAATCTGGAGACTCACACTTTGCCATCTTTGTTTCTGGTACAAAAGCAATGGGATCGCACTCCTCCTCATCGCTGTCCTTTTCCTCGTCTAGGTTTTTGCTCTTGGTTTTTAAATTGGCTCCGTTTGTTTCAGCAGAGTCTTCACAAAGCTCAGGCACAGCCAACTTCCTCCTGGTCTCCTCAATCTCTTCAGAAGACCAGCTGATACCATATTTAATCCTCTGCACCATGAACCACACCTTAACTTTGTCCAGTGGCAGCACACAGACCCGAGCCAGGGTGCTAACCTCTTTGGACGATGGGTATGGAAACAAGTTAAAGGCATTGACAAGTTCTGGGATTGAGTCCAGTTCTCGGGTCTGATCGGACTGGGTCCATACCAGTTTGAGGCCCTCAGAAACCAGAGGCAGGCACACTACAGAGTTATGGTTGGTGGTGAAACTAGCCACGCCACTGGCACTGCTTTCTGCTGAGCTGGGGGAGTGCCGCAATTTCTTGGAAGAGCGTTTGGTCTCTGCCTTTTCTTCACGCTCTGGCTCCGTCATATCCACTTCAAAAGGCTCATCTAGGTCCACAAGCCGTCTGTCTCTGCCGTTACGTTCGGTATATGACGCCATGTCAGCTATCAAAATATGTTTCGCCATCTAGAAGGAAAAACAAACAATGATTAAGTTTTCTTTTTTTTTTTGTTCACCTCTTCTTCAAAGATAATATCACAGTGCAGAGAAGGACAATCTGTTCAAGAAAATAACTTTCTGTTCTGATTTCATTCTCAAAGTTAATCAGCAAATACACCCCTCTGCCTGTTCCCCTACTTATTCCAAACTCTCTACGAAACTAGTCGTATACTGTGTCAAGGCGCACTCTCCCCTCCCCCCAAAGCGTGGTGAATGACTTTTGTTTTGCCTGAGCTGAGGGGGGGATTGGTCCTAAAGGGGTGGGAGCACAGGGAATGAAAATCTACAAGGAATCCATCACTGTCTACTTGCTCACCCTAGCTGGTCAGGCTTTTGTTTCACTTCCAAGTTTCTCAGTCCTGAGAGATGAGAGAGGCCTCTTCACAGGAAAAGATATGGCAACAGAAACCTGCAGAAGGAGGAGGATTCGTCAGACTCATGTCTATGCCCTGGTATATGGTGAAACTAACGTGATCCGAAAATTTAAATAAATAAAAAAATCTATGCATGTACATTTAAGAATCCGGCAACAGGTGTTATGGTGACTTGTTAAGAAGGACTACGCAAATAAAGGTTTAAGTAGCATTTTAAGTCTTTGCACCACTTTTGATTCAGAAAATACATAAATCTGATGGCTAAAAAGTTGATCTGAACTACTCCTCTTGACTTTTCGTTTTAGTTCAGGGCTCCTTTATTCGGAACAAATAAGACTATTGCGCATTTAGTGAGGTTAGGTTACGCCACGGCTGACCTCAAGTCGCTGGGAACTGGGCTGAAGTGTTTTCGAGTGGGACAAACATTAGGTCACAAACCATCGCGTTAGTCATTGGTGACATACTTAAACCCCAGTGGGTGTACTGTATTGATGGCTCTCTCCTCAGTTTCGACACTTTTCCCTAACATAGGATGGCAGTTTATTCACGCTTTGTGGAGCTGGGTTCGGTAAAGCGCTGTGAAAGTTGACCACTGTGCCAGCAACAATAGCGGTCCGGTGTGGCCCCCCTCTTTGTGGCGTATCAACTAAAACGCTTCGCACTGCACAGGCGCACTTCGTCGCCAGACACGCTTCAGTGAAACACAAAAATAAACTTACCGAAATTGCCGAAATACCCCCTTAATCCCCGGGGTCCGTCCTGGCGACACGTAAAGCAGAAAACCCGAGCCTACTCCACGCTCCGAGGATGTGTGGGATTGAAGTTGGAGGCACCGAGCGAGGAAACAATACCGTCCATCTATTTGGCTGACCCTTGTCTTATTTTCACCAAGCACCTCGACGGATTACGGTCAGGATTCAAAGATACGACGCAACCAAGTTTGTCCCCAGCCGCAGGAGTTCAGTCGCTGGCTAATTCCCGGTCAGGGACACAAATATCCAACTCGGGAGATTAAAAGGCTGAATGCAGTCGCCGTTTGTTCCTCCCCCTCGGTCGGTCCGTTGCTGCTTTTGTTCTTTAACTGTGAAGTGTTTCCCCCTGTCCGGCCAAACCAACGCGAGGCGGAGCCGAGGACCAGGAAGCCCGGAAGGCCCACATGACTCTCCCCTCGCTGACGGCTGGGTGGGTGTGCCAGTCTGGGCGAGCAGGCCGTGGATTGGAGGGAGAGCGGGCCAGTATCATGAATCCGCCACGGAGACCCAATACCGACTGCCCCGCTGCAGCCTATGGTGGCATCAGAGAGACGGGATGACGCCGAGAACCATCTTTTAAACTGAACGGTTCTTTTTGAGCCAGTTTTGTACTGTATTGATGGCCGAATCAGACTTGAACTGTCACAAACACAAGTATTTACATAGGACAAATGAATATAAATGTATTAAAAATAAATATATATAAATCTGCTTTATATCAACATTTTTGTCACATGGCTGAGATTAAAAAAAACATAAGAAAACATTCGTGAACACTGTAATCAGTTTAAATAAGGTTATGTTAGCTATTAAACCTGATCCTATGTGACCCAAATTGTTAAATCATGATTTTACTATGTTGTTTTTTTTTTTACAATTCATATAACACATTGAAACTCTTTCTTTTACTACAAAGAAATACAGATTGAACACAGATATATTATTAAGTACCTTAATGCCTGTCTACAGGGAGAAATGTTTTAACACAATAGCAATCAACGAATATTTGATTGATTACTGCATAAATTACCAAATAGTAATTAACGCAGCCTCCCATCCTGCATTTGTTAAATCCAGTAAGTAGCGCGTTATTCAACAGTGATTTTCAACGTAAACAATGAGGGCGTAAACAATGGAAAGGTAAACAATGGAGGGCGATGGGCATTGTGTTGCCGGAAAAACAGGAACTATTTTGAGTTTCGGTCGCCAAGTCCGATGATTATAAACGACTTTGGGTTCGTTTTTTTCTAAAGTCGCCAGCAAATTCGATGAGTCGCTGGTTGAGGTTTTGGGCTTGGAAATAAACAGACATAAATCCCAGAATTTGTCCTACTCTCTCTGTCCATCATTTCCCGGATGTTCCGTCCCGCAGTGTCTTTGTTAATGTCAAGTTAATATATTTGCTGCGAATGACGTCAAGCTTCGCGTTGCGCTACAAAAAACCGCAAACATCCGGACTAATATGAAGAGCGGGAGAAACGTGAGAACAGCCACGAATGAACGTGACCATGAGGTTGTGGAACTAAACGCCATTATGATAATTGGCATTGCATTGGCAGAGCTCAATGTGATTTTCACAGGTGGCAGAGCCTTGTTTTTAGCAGCTGCTGAAAGTAACTAAAAAAGTTACTTTTCATGTAACTTAGTTACTTTCCAAATCAAGTAATTAGTTATCTAAGTCACTCCTTGAAAAAGTAATCAGTAATCTGATTAAAGTTACTTTTTCAAAGTAACTATGCCATCAATGCTTATATCTTCAACTGGCTGCTTTACGTAGTAGTAAAAAATAAAAAATAACGGGCCTATACACTTTATGAATGCTATATTTTTTTTTTCCAGAAATGAGTAGGATAAATAAACAGCAAGAGACTTAAAACAAAATCCTTTGTTGAATTGTATTTTAGTTGGAAAATATATTAGTTATTTAGGCAGATAGAAAATAAGCTGAAAGTTCTGAATGTCAACTGGTTTCTTATTGTAGTCCTATTTTTAACCTGTAAGACACAAGGAACATGAGATGGCACTCCTTCACCGATAAGGGGCGATGCTATTCCTTCTGGTTTATCTACAGCCGTGCATCCACCTCAATGTCCCCTCAGGGAAAAATAAGGCTCATTACACGAATGAAGATCCTGCCAAAAAAAAACAGCGCATCAAGCACAAACAATGACTGCCTGCACATCGAAGAAAAAAGAAAGAGCAACAAAAGCAGAAATTAAGTACGAGTGCAGCCTAAACATAACACTAAAACTCTACATTCAATGTAAAAATCACACTTCTTTTTAGCTGATTGGGTTGAACTTCACATTTTTATCCTTCAAACATCTTCAGGGAGAAGGAGCTCATGTCTGATAACCCAGAACGACCCCAGTTCCTATTTTTCTTCCGTCTATACAATAGTAATGAAATACATTCTGTGGTTAGTTCAAAAGAACTTGCACAGTTAGTGTTGTTACCATCATGTAGGGAGGGTTCACCTTTGACTGACATTAGTGCTACTGTTAAGCTTACTTCATGTGGACCTTCATTGAAACAACTTTAGCACATCTGCAACATTAAATGCTATAATTATTTGCAATCTGATTGAGTCAAGACAACTTCTTTCCCAAAAAAATACAAATATTTGTCATTCATGGAGTGAGGGATCCCATCAGAAGCGTCCGTTAGCCAGTGTGAGCACAAAGCGAGGCAGGCGAAGAAATGAGGGGACGACTGCTGAAAGCCAGGAGAGGTACGGGACCTGGGTCAGGAGGAATTTTAGGGACGTAAAATCTGTTACATCCCGCCCTGCGAAAAAAAAAAAAAGACAACATATTTTTCTTTGAACTGTTGCAGACTACCCTGTTGACTAACAGTACACCCTGTTAGGGATGAAATAAGTAACATGACCACTGGGAAGGTGGTTATTGTTGTATGATTATATGACTGTTAATAGTAAGATAAACTGTATTACCATCAATATCTTTAATGCCATATCGCCTGGCCAGGTCACACGTCATGAGCACCTTCCCAGTCAGGGACATCAGATTTTTATCTATCAGGCAAAAACAAAAGTGGCTTTAAAAAATGCATCTGTGTAAGATGTTAATTTACAGTGGCTCTTAAGAGTGCACAGATCTCTGTTAAAATTCCAGAGTTTGAGACTTAAAAATTTGATGATGATCAATCATTTTCTTCCACTGTCAATGGAACCTATGTCCTGTACAATTCAATGCGAAATAACAAAATCTGGGGGAATGTGAAACAAGGGGAGTAACATGGAGTAAATACTAAATTAGTACTTTATTAAAATAGTTTCTGATTTAATTGCCTCATTCATTCTTTTTGATAGGAGACGATCAGCGTCACTCACCCTGACATGGTGATATTTGCAGTCTCTGTCAAGGTTCTCAATCACATTTACTGATTGATAAACAGTAACTTCTATACATTTTTGTGATCTTTAATGATGACTTACCATTAGCCAGGCTGACGATGCACTTCCCACTTAGTTCTGTGGTTTCCCCATTGGCGAACACATATTTATACTGAGGAAAATCAAAGTCAACAGTTGAGAGAGAATTTGAAATTGACCATTTATGCAAACAGACTTGCTATCTAATGGTAGCCTACCTTGGGATTCAAACCCTGAGGTGCCTCTTTCTGTATTACTAACTGCGATACTAGCTCTGTTTGTACCGGTCCCGGCCACAGACTGATGGAGGCCACTCCTCTGCTTTTCAGCTCAACCGCCATGTCAGCCGCCAGCCTGTCACACTGGAAAAACACAAAACAAAAACAGGTTTTTATGACAGAAATGAGATATAAGACAAACTGCATTTTGATATCAAACTGGATGCCAGATTGAATCAAGTGAAGGAACTTACAGCAGCTTTACCAACCCCATACGCTACATTGAAGAGGTAATGCAGTCCGCCCATAGATGAAACGGTCACTATAAACCCATGACCTTGGGCCACCATCAAGCGAGATCCATAAACTGAGAAAAAGTAATGCCCCCTAAAAGAACACAACAAAAATAACAGTAACAACTGAAGTTACAGCTGATCAAAGGAAATAGGCAAGACGAGACTGTGGGACAATATGATTTAGTGTGTTTGAAAGGCAACAGTACCTCAGGCCTGTGTTGTTGATAGAATCCCAAATGGATGGATCAGTTTCCCAGAACTTCTTACCCATGTTGTCAAAGATATCCTGGAATGACAATTGAAAGTGAACGCACAATGTTCAAATCTCTACTTCCTTTCATTCATTTACTTCTTGTTTTTCCTAAAAATTGCACACCAAAATAACTTTTACTATTTTAAATCTGTATTTAATATGGAAGCTTTGAGGGGATGTTTCCCACATATACTTTTTCCAGATGGTTTTCTCAAGATCACAAGTTAACTTTCCAGCAGTTTTATCGAGATAACGAGTTATTCTGATGGCTTTCTTGAGATCACAAGTTGATTCCTTGATGGTTTTCTTATGATTATGACATGGTTTGTGTGCTAAACTTGATTCCATCCTTCAAATGCATTCCACCGATGAAAGGTTTATATACTCCTGCTGTTGTGGGATGCATTTGAAGGGTAGAATCAGGTTTAACACACCTATCATCTGGAGATCTCAAACAAAAACATCAGAAAATTAACTCGTTATCTCGACAAAGCCGTCAGGTGAAATTATATACATCCTCTCTTGGCTTCTATAATTTAATACTAAGAATTGTTTCATGAGCATTTTATTCATACAAACCTGAACTCCAGCATAGGCATTGTTCACCAAGATGTCCAGCCTGCCATCCTGCTCTTGTTTGATCCTTTCAAAAAGTGCCTTGATGTCTTCTGCTTTTGTGGAATCACAGATCACTGGAACACCCTTCCCACCTCTCTCAGTCACCTACATTATAATTGAGGATGCCAGAAAAATACAAGGTACTGACAAGTATTGTGCAAAAGCTTGGCTTGCAAATTAATCTGATTTCATTTAAGAAAAAGAAAGGTTTAAAGTTCACCTCAGCAGCAGTTTGTTTGAGGGTCTTCTCTTGCCGTCCTGTGATGTAAACAGTAGCTCCAGCCTCAGACAGCTGGAGCGCTATTCCCCTGCCGATGCCCCTGGAGGCACCAGTAACTACACACACCCAGCCGGAGAGGGACATCTTGGCCTGCAGGTGGTAAATTTGCAACATAAGCCAACGGTTCTCCAATCTTTTGACAAATACTACATTTGGACATTTGCCAAATGTGGTAATGCTCTAGAGTGCTTCTGGTACGGTCTATAGTTTTGTACTATAAGCTGCACCTACAATTTAAAAAACCCCCAACAACTCATGAATATGTGTGTCTGTATTCCATCTTAAGTTGGACTGCACCGATTGCAGTTTTCTGGCCGATCCCTGGTTACCAATCTTTTAAGAGCCTGACCTGCTGCTTTTGATTTTGGCTGATCTGAATTTTTTTTTTGTCTGAAATTTTGCTAAATATAGCAAGAAAGTCACTGAGTTGGCAACAGTGGGGTGAATATTATTAACTGTAAACATGCAGACGTGACCCTACTGATTGTTGGATGACATTCACGCAGATCTATAAGTTTTCCTCATGGATGCGCAAGAATTAGGACAGCGGTAACAAGTCACTTCTGTCTTAAAAATCTCTTTTTCAATAAAATTTAAGATTTTTGGGTTTCTCAAAATATGCTGCACTCCACTGATCTGTAGAGTAGTTTTTGATGAAGATGATCAATTTATTTCAGACATTTCACCAAGAGAAAACCACACATAGCAAAAAGTAGTACTTACATATCTTGTCTGTGTAAATGCCATACCCTATTGCAGACCACACAGACACCAATACATGCAAATAAACTTGTTTGCGCATGCAATTTATTCTGGCTTACAATGGCGCATTAGCTTCACATTCACCGTATAAATAGTTTATATAATTCTTCTCTCAGTTCAAGTAAATATCATATTTGTAGAACCACTGATTAAAGCTTTAAGATCATTTAGATGAGACTGATGTCTATGGGTAATAAGGTAAGAGTTGCATAAGTGCCACGCTGCTCTGTTGCTTCTTGCTGTCCAAAGTTCACTGGAAGTCAAATCGTTTTCCGTCTTACCAAACCACTTTAGATCCAGTCATCATTAGTCAGCAAACAGCCAACTTGCCTATGTTATAACACGAAATATGTACGCAATCATAAAGTTTATCTGATAAACTTTTTGGTGAGGATTTCTTATGGTTTTAATTGTTGATCAACTACGCGAACTCTATTTATGTATTTTAACTTTAGGTAACTATTTTTCCCCTTTAGTAAAAATCCATCGTCGTTCATCAGTTTTTATTATGACGCTAACTTATTTTCATCCTTATTAAGTGCTGCTGACGATAAACTGTTATTACAAGCGAGTATTATTTTCAAAAAGAACACACAACATATTAGTTATGTGACTTTGGGCAGCTCACTAAAATATAACATACACAATGGACATTTCTTTAGAGCTAAAGACGCTATATTGACAAAGTGAATACAAAAAAAATTTCAAAAATGACACCATCTTTATCAAATAAAGCAGCTCGCTAGCTGCATGAAAATAAGGCTAACCTTGTAGCAGAGCGCGGTGGATCTGGTTTGTCTGGTCCCTGTTGTCTGTTGCAGTCTTTTCCGAGGAAGAATGAGAGCAACTGGGAGTGTTGATTTTCGGTGGACTGTCGATGCTGTTTTGATGACATCACAAGTTTGTCACCACCAGTTTGTTACACCGCTATCCAAAAATAAATAAATAAATACAACGCTTCTGCAAATATCGCGAGAAAAGCGCAGTGAATGTATCGCGAGAGCATTTTAAAGAGGGCACGTTTACTTTATGTGCAGTTTTTTTTTAAATGTTTTTATCCATTTTTAACAGACAGTCAAAGTTTATTACAAATTTGTGCTTTGTGCAAATTAACTTGCAAAAAGAGTTATTTTGAATGTCAAGAGTGAATATAACTTTCGAAACAACACCATAAGATGGCGCTGTTTGTTAAACAACTTCAGAAAATCCTCGAATGCTGTAGGATTACAGAACTTGTTTTTGTTACTAATTTAGAAAAAACAATCTACTATTTTATCTTATTATTATTAGTAGTAGTAGTATTAGTATTATTATTGACTGTTTTCAGTTCTTTTTTTTGATAAGTCAAAAATGAAACAGTTAGGCTTAATAATATTACATTAGAACCACAAAATTGATCATAAAATAACTGTTTACTGCTATACAGCCGGTGATCAACTGAATCGGTGGAAAAATATGTTTTTATTTATTTTTAAAGATAGATTATAAGTGCCTTGTAAAAGTATTACTTACCCCTAGACATGGAAATAAAGTAGGAATATACTTTATTGTCCCTCTCTGGGGGAAATTCAAGTGCAAGTTAAGTTAGAAATATGTATATTTTCACAAAAGTAATATAAAAACAATAGTAAGAGATTATACAGTAAGGGCAAATTTACATGTAAGAAAAATAATATTGCACAGTTATTAAAAACGGTGTAGTCTAATGATGAGAAATGTACAGCTGTGTAGGGTTTTTTCAAATCAGGAACAAGTGTCAAGAAAATTGCAAAGCTGTTGAAAGACTGAGTTCCTTCAAATTTGTTTAGCGTTACCTTTGATTTATAATAACTGTCCACATAGCAGAAGGATCTAAGATTAAGGAAAACAAAAGTGTACTTGGATACCTCTTGTGGTAGTTCAGAAACTTGCACTCATAGGTTTAGCAATCCCAACCATGTGCAAACGCAAGAAGTAAGATTAGAATGAGATTGAGACACACCAATGACTCAAAGATGAAATAGGGATGTTGTGAAAAGTGGACTTCTTGTCCTCAGAGGGACCAAAAAGTCTTTCAGGGAGCGACTTTGCCAAACAACAAATGACAAAAACAAAATATTTAATATTTTTGTGAACTGTATGAAGTTTAGCAGAAATAAACAGTATTTCTGTTGAGGCTCCAGTTATCAAGTTCACTTCAAAACATACGAATCTGAGACAACAAAGACAAGCCTTAAGAAATGAAAGGCATAGTTACATTGCTTTGCATTACAGTATTAAAACTCTACCATATACTGCTCTATTTGTTTTGAGCTTACTTTTGCCTCAGCTAACATTCATTTCAGTCCGTAGTACATAGTTCAGTAAGGCTTGGTTTCATTCCCAGACAACTTATTACACACCAGGCTCACCAGCGGCATACAAATAAAGGCCATATTTGCTGTAGAGTTCTGGGCCATGGGAAGCTTTTATAGGAGTCATCCACTAAAAGTGTTCTTCAAAAAATGAATTAACCTAAGCCCACCTCATCAGCCCTCTATATGTTTGGTGTTCACCAAAAATTACTCAAATTAAAAAAATTGACTTGTCTTTAAGTAACAGAATAATCTTATTGAGTTAATTTTGTTTTAATCTAAGGTTGTATTTCCCTAACTATGTGGTTCAAACCATGTCTTTCACTATTTCATGAATGCCAAGGCCTTTATTTTTGCTGGTTGCCTGCATTTTGCAAGAGGTCTCACTAAGAAGGCTGCACCCCGACAACCACACCATCATGACACCAAATTTGATTTTATGGCTTGTAAGTGACTTTTGTATTGTGCAAAATTTGTTTTATGTAATCATTTTAAATATGCTGTCAGCCTTTTCACTCATGGTAAAAAACAACAACAACAAAAACAAAACAAAACACACTTCCCAGCTTATTCTGTTGAGTTTGAACATGTTTCTGCCTCTCTCCAACTTGTCCAATGCTTTCCTTTTATTTGCCTGGCACCTCTTTGTTTGTTCACCCTGTGGAAGTCACTGGGCAATTCTGGAAAGTTTTCTGGTACACACAACATTTCTAATACTTTCTTGTGTGTGGCAATATGCGCGTTGCTGATTTGTGAACAACTCCAATGGAGTGGCAATCTGTCTAGGCAATTGTTTAAGTTAAAGTTAAGTAGATTGACTTTTGACACATTGCTGGTTGTCTAGTTAACTTGTTAATCAGTTTCATTGGTCAAGTAATAATGATTTGATAAGATTTGTTCTTGTGCTTTATTTTATCCGTTCTCCTCTTTGGTTTCTTTCCATGTACACTAAAAATAAATATAAAAAATGGCTCTCGAGTATTACAGCATAAACAGAATAACGTCTTTCTGTACATCATTCCGGTGGATGTCCGATTGTTTTTCTGTTTTCTGTGTGCACCTACTTTGACCATAATGTGTGTGCCTGCAATGTTTGCTTGAGGTAAACAGTATTGACTGCAGTAATCTCAGTGATGAAACTTCATTTAATCTAAATGAACTTAGAACACGTTATTTACTACCAGTACTTTGGGCCAACATTACGGGAAAGATTTTGTGCTTAAATGTTTCTTCTTCTTTCTTAGTTTTTCTTTTGCAATAGTTATTGCCACATACCCCTCCAACCCCTTTACCACTCCCACCCTGCAGTGGGTGGGTGTGCTGGTGTTGGTTTTTTCCATTTAATTTTTTTGCTGACACTACAACTCTTTAATGGGTGTAGGCACATTTACAAATGCAACTATTGCACATACTGTACAGGTCATTTTTAAGTCATACTCCCTGAACTTTCTCTGTTTGCAAAACTATACCCAGAAATAATGTTTTTATTTTATCGTTATTATTGTCTCAGTTTATCTGCCCATAGTGGAGAGCACTTTGGATAAACACCTTGTATTTTAAATATGCTTTGTAACTAAAATGGACTGGATCAGATTGGAATAGAGTCATGAACTATCCTGCAGCATCATTCCCAAGTCACAGCAAACATGAGGAAGAAGGTGCACTGATCCGATAATTGTTTCAAACAGTAACTTCTAATTGAAGTGGACAGAAATCACATGCGGAGTACCCCAAGGCTCAGTCTTAGAACCTCTCGTATTCAAGAAAAACTATTGACTCAGTCATGCATAACTTTACGGTGAACCAGAGAGGTTAACAAAATGCAAAAGTCTCAACGCAACAACAAAAAAAAGCCAAAGCAGAAGTTGTGCTAGCAAGTTTTTATATATATATATTTTCTGTTTTAACAGAACCGTTTTGCTGATGTGTTGTGGCATTTGCACTTTGTTGACCTTTCTGGGCCACCGTATATTTTATAGATGCATGTTGAATTTTTCAGATGTATATGTATTATTTTTTAAATATTTGGAAACCACATATATCTATTATATAAGATCCTAATAAAATACATAAAAGCCTGTGCTTTTCCAAAACGTGAACAATCAAGTGGTATAAATACTTTTGCAAGGTGCCGTACAATGCCTCTAGGTTTATGAACTTGACAAAGAAATCAAAAAGTAAAAGGGAGCACTTTTCAAAGCACTGTAAATCTTTTGATTCTACTATTTTTGAAATAATCTCAACACTTCCAATTTAAAAAAAGGCATTATATATTCCTTGGTTTTCATTTCTTGTGAATTTTTACTAGAGTGTATCACTCTCCTGGGTTAGCGGAACCACAGCAACCTTTTCACTTTTAACCTTAGAATCAATTTGCTCCTCCCTTTCTGGGAAGCCTGGGCCTACTCATGGTATTGATCATCCAATGGGTTAAAAAGAGCACTGCTGCTGCTGCAAGTCATTACAGTTTAGGAGCAGAACAATGGCTGGAGGTCCTAACCTCATTTGGGTTCCCTTCCTTCTCTTCTGCATCCTCCCTGCATCTGACAACAGACATGGTAAGAAGCAATGCTTTCCCATAATGTTTCCAATAAATATAGCATTGAAACATTGATTGAAATTTGAATCCTTCATTTGTTTCAGTGCCGTACAACCTGGGTGAGTTTGTCAAGAACACTGGAAACCCACAGCTGGACGAGATCCTGTCCAGGATTCCTGTGAGTCCTCACTGATTCTGACTTTGTTCATTCACAGTGCATGTAAAGAAAGTAGAAAGCCTCAATTATGTGATGGAAAAAAAAACAAAACCATGACGATTCGTTGTAAAACTTTTTCCATTTTTAAGGTGACGTTCTTTTGAAAACAAACAAAAATGCAATTAATGGGAAAAATTTACTTTATGAGAAAGCCACAGTGACCTGGTTGCACAAGAATTCACAACCTGAAACTCATCTGATGTTGAAGTATATTTGGATTTAATTTCAGCATTAAGTTATCTTTCAATTTGACTCAAAATTAGACAACTACAAGCTGAAAAAATGTCGCAATTCAGGCTGCAGCACTCAGTCAGCAGAGTTGAGAAATCTGTGATCGACAATTCAGGGCAATGGAAATATATTCTTAACACATGTCTGCCACAGACATGAGTATTGTTTCTGAACATGTCACAATTTGTGCATAAAATTTGAACAAGGTGGCATGTTCAGTAACATCAAAATAACATATCATGTACTCCAATTTGATTGTGTGATGCTTTCAAGCCACACCCTGAGCTACGAATAGTCTGTGCTATGAATAATCACATATCCACTGAAACCTGTCATTTTACTTAGGTTTTGCACAATTTTTATATCCACTGTGTTGCTACAGTAAAGGTTGTGCGTTGTAAATAATTGCTTTTAATGTATTCATCTCAGATATCCTTGCCAAATGGAACTGATTTCGATGACGTAAATGTAACGGTATGTAATCACCTCTTTTTCATGCTAATATGAATGCTTTCTGTTATTTGGGTTCTTCTAATCTAACGCTTATCATTCTCTTTCAGTCAGTAAAAGTCAAACTTTGCACTGGTGAGCGTATTCTTTATCCATTTTCCAGTTCTAATCTGACGCATGCTTACGGGTTCTCTCTTTTGTTTCGTAAGGGTTCGAAAAAAGGTTGGATTCCCTGAACAAGCAGCTTCGGGAAGCAAGTCGGCGTAATGGCCAGCTGGGTGAGTGGACAGTATGTCCTTCGGCGGGTGGGAAAGCTCCCTTTTGCGTTGTTCTGCTTTAACCTGCGCGCTCCATCACAGACGGGGAAGCCTTCGAGTTGAGGCGGGAGGTCAGGCAGCTGAAGTTGAAACTCTCCACCTGCAGTTTGGCTGTGACGTCCGTCGCCGGCTGTAAGATCATGACTGAAAATCCTGCTTTGCACCCTCTGTCCACATCTTCAGAGGAGGCTTCAACAGGCAAAATGTTCAAATGTTTAGTGTGTTTCCCGACAGCATACCACACCCAGCTGCAGACCAAACTGAAGCATCTGCTGGAGGTGATTGACAGTGAAAACATTCAAGGTGAGCCTACATTTTTAAGGTAATTTTCATCTTTGTAATGCTTCAGCATACTGCGTTTTTTCTTAAAAATATATTTCTTATAGTTTTGAAGATCATGGCTCTGACCAGGGATGTTAGAGCTTCACGGAGGAAGTTTGAATCCGCTGTTAACTCAAATGGAAATTCAACCGAGATAACAGGTGGGGCGTTTTATTCATCCATTCATCGTTTTCAGTTTTCCAAAATATTTTTGTATATTTTTTTCAGTATGATTAACTTCAGAAAAAGGAGCATAAATATCATGAGCCTTTTACTTAATCTGTCACATTACAACTGAAAACTCCTAATTAAAATTAGGATTTTGTAAGAGCAGTAGTCATATTTTCGCCATGTTATAAGTGTTTCAAACTAAATGTTTCATCCACAAGCTAACTATTTTGCTTAAAAACTATATATTTAGGTTTCAAATTCAGCATTTAGTCATGAAGCTAAATATTTAGCTTCATAACTAAATATTTAGTTCCTATTTACATTGAGGTTTGTAGTTGTAACTTGTGAAAAATATGATAAAGATTACGGCATTAGAATACATTCATAAAGGACTGCAGGTCATGCATTATCAAAACATTTCAATTTTGATGTTTTTATTTTACTGAATTTCTGCCTCGAATAGAAAAGTCTCTTTTCTGAACTCATTTCAAACAGCTGCGCAAGCTGAACTGAGCGCAAAGACCGCCGAGCTCAACGCCAAGAAGCAACAACTCAACAGGAACAATGAAACTTTGTCATTAAGTCAGTGTTTTTTCTTTTAGTTTGGAAAGATTTATTTCTTTGCTCAGGGGTGAAAAAAGGTGTTCAGTACATGACAAGTGTAATTCGTGTGTTCAGTCCTAGAGATAATCTCCTTGCAGAATCAGATCTGGAACCTGCAGCAGACCGAACTGAACAGCAAAACCGCTGTTACTGTCGATGGAAGACTTCTGGGTAAATCACGCTGTCTTTGATTGAAAAATTAGAACAAGAAAGTACACTTGGTATCTGTTAAAGTAATGCTCTAGTTTTAGAGTTCACCCATAAATTCAATCACATAATGCTGACTCTTAATTCCCCTCAGCGCTACAAGAGCTACTGAACAGGAAGCTCTCCGAACTGCAACGCAAAGAAGACCCAATCTCTGTTGGTGTGTAAGCCTCTCGAACTACATTTGCCAGTGTTTCGTTTCTTTTTTTTATCCTCAATTTTAAAGTTGCATAAAAAAAAAAAAAATAAATAACCTGGTATTTCTAATTGATCACATGGACACGATTGATCAGTGCTGGAGCTTATTTCTGTGCGCCATACGATCACGACGATGGAGAAAAAGATCAAGATCCTGACGGAGGGATCCAAATCTAAACTTCTTGGTGAATTTGTGTTCGCATATCACCAACACGTATCTTGTTCAGATTATGCAAGTTGAGCTTGATTTTATTTGTTTGATTTTTTCTCATTTTACTCTCAGATGCTCAGAGGGAATTGAGGCAAAAGATTGAGCAGCTGAAGAGAGCAATCTTGCTGCTGAGTGGACGGGAAAATGACAAGAATCTTAGTAAGCCTGCACTCCAACATCTCCACTCAGGTTCTTGTTTTACGTTTGCATTGACCCAATGTGCTCTTGATTTGGATTTTTTAGCCAGGGAGATCCTGAGGCTCCAGTTTGAGGTGGACCGTTTGACAACGCTAGTTTCAAATTACGAAGAGTCCCAAGAATCCACCATCTCAGGTGAGTGGGCAGAGGCAAAATCTTTTGGGTCTTATTTCATTTCTTGTTCATTTGCTTCTTTTAACGTAGCTATTTCTAATGAATAAAAAAGGCCTAAGTGGTTGAATGAAAAATAACTTCCTCTGATTAATCGTCAGAATAATTAGTCCCTAAAGTTCGATGAAGCTTTAGTTTTATTTGGATTAAATGAGAGATACCAACACAAACAGAATTTTGGAGTTCAAGAAAAATTATATATATATTTTTTTGATTTGAGTATACAGAGGTATTTTTTCAGTAACAGGTGCAAAAAGTTAAGATTATGTGTCCATTTTTTATTTTTATTTTTTACACTGAAACCATTTTCCTTCCATGCACTACTTTGTGTTGGTCGGTCACATAAAATCATGTCAAAACACTTTTAAAATTGTTGATGAAATTTTAAAATTTGTACCTTTTTGTATCTGTTTTTCATTACATAATCATATTATCCACAAGTCTTGATGTTAGTTGAACTGAAAATGCAGAAATGTGTTAAAAGGAGTGTTTGTTTTTTTTTTCCCATTGAAGTCATAACAGAGGAACTGGAGGTGCAGAAGAGAAGAGAGGTAGTTTTGCAGAAATCGCTGGAGAGTACAGACCACGCCATCGCACAGCTGAGTGAGTGAGAGTAGAAAGAGGAGGAATCTCTGCCTATGTTCACCATAACAAAGCCAACAAGTGTGCACTTTTACTTTGACCAGTCATGAAAGTAATCAGCATCATGGAGGAGCTGACGGAGCACAAGGAGACAGCAACCGGTGAACAGCCTGGTGAGCGCGCCTCCGCTTATTCCTGAAGCGCACCACTTTCAACATTTATTCTTATTCGAATGTTTCTGCAGATATTCTGACACTCCTTCAAACCTACAAACGAGACTACACCAAAGCTCTGAATGAAATAAAGAGTGAGTCTTATTCTGTGACGTCAATGGCTTTTTGTGAAATAAATTTTTGATGACCAGACTGTTTTTGTGTTTCTGTACAGATCTGAAGGAGCAGCTGCGCCAGACACGTGAGCAGTACTCAGGACCTGAGGAGCGATACATCGGTGAGCGGCGGCTTTTCTGAACTTCCGAGTCGTGTCACGTTTTCACTCCTGAGCTAAAGTCCTAACCTGTTTCTCCCAGCGGTAAAGACTGAACTGGAACAAAGGATTGCACAGCTGAACAGAACTGAAGACTCTGAAGCTGCCTTGGGTATTTAATTCAGTTTTATTTTTTCAAACGTTCCTATTTATTAAAGAAAGATGTGGACTTACGTGGTTTCTTTCTACATGTAAAATACGCGTGTCTGTGTCAGTTGTGAGTGTAATACACCTGCACGGTGAAATCGTGGCTTTAAAGAAGGCGATCGCTACACCGGCTACTAAAAAGGAGATTATAAGTGAGTGACGCTTATCTATGAATTCAGTTTCAACCTTCTTGACAGCGAGATGTTTTAATGCCCTTTTTTTCGCCTCAGGGCTGCAGAAGGAGCTGCTGCAGAAAGAAGATGAACTAAAAGCCAAGACTGCAGACATGGAGAGACTGGTTCCCAACTCACAGATAAGTGAGTCCATGATGACGTGTCCAGGTCATATGGAAAATGTTTCAGCCTATATTTTCTCTCCAGGTGGTTTACAGACAGGCAGCTTTGTTGGCACCTAAATTATCCGTGTGTGATGTTTTATAAGAGTAAAAACAGTCCCATTTATGGAAGGAAAATCCTCTTGCAGTCAAGTTAACCATTAATTGCTTACTAAATTAGTTAACAATTATTTAAATAACTGATTAATCACAATTAATGAAATTAATCACATTTATTATTTAATCATAATTAGTCGTGATTAAATAGTTAAACGATCAATACTTTCTACAGGTTGTGAATTGTTTTCTCCCGTTGAGATCCTTTTTTGTTGCAGCTGAGCAGTGGCAGGGCATTATGCACGTAGCATTCTCGGTGCTGCAAAGCCCAAAGATAATTTAATTTAGGATGTTTCTCAAGTTTGGAACATGTTCAAAACAGTCAGGAAACCCTCACTGCGTTCTTGATGGGCCTCAGGAGATCCCTACTTGACAACGTCCATGTACGTTTTTTAGACGGCTGTTAAAAGGCCCCACCAAGATTTCAGCTCTGTTGTTCCCGTTTACATTTATGTTTCAGTTTTAAAGATTATTGAGCTGCAGAATAACATCTGGACTCTTCAGAGCAATGACACCAACGAGACGACCAGTGAGATATCAGGTACTTTAGATTGTTCAGAGTTAAACTGGGAATTGAATCACAAATTCCTTAATTTACTCCACATTAAGCTGTTTTGCTTTTTTTCAGAGTTACAAAGGAGACTGGATGGTCTGCTGAGTGAGATAAGTAGCACAGACCAGGAAACCCTGAAACACAGTGAGTGAAACAGTTTCTAACACTTTCATTCCTCTAATGAGCACATCTCTGTCCTTCTTTGGTTCACTGTGATGTTTAATAAAACAAATGAAGTTTCTCTCCAGACTCTTGACTTTGTGTTTTGCGTTTCAGTGATGACAATCCTGAACCTGCAGAGTCAGGTGGAATATCTTCAGAAACAGCTGTCGGTGACCGAGGTTTTGCAATCCAATAGGATCACCCGTAAGTGCCTGCAGCAAAAATGAAGTAGTAATTAATATTTTAAATGTTGCTTCAGCACCACACACCTGCAGAAATGTTACAAAAAGGAGTGGATGAAAACCTGTTAACTGTTATAAATAACTTCAGAATATGATGGAAGTTCAACTTCCAGAAGGTAAACAACCTCAGACATCAGTGGAAATAAGTGGGGCCTGCCACAGAAATGTATGGCAGGCACCTATTGTTCTTCACCTGAAAATAACTGACTACCACCGTCAATGCAGCCCGTACCACTGCGTCCACCTCACAATATATATATTAAAACGTGCGGCTCGATCCCATGAGGGGAGCTATTACTTTTGTTGGCATTTCGATTAACTGTGGCGACATGATCAACAAAAAATGAGCCAAATTCAAGTCTAAACAAAAGACTAACTGACACAAAACAGAGTCAGTTTCACTCAAAATAGACAGAGCCTTTTATCTTAAATAAGGTGTTGGCTATTTCTCTCACTTGTTAGCCGTGTTTAGCATATGGAATGGAGTCAATTACACACAACATGCTGGTGGTGATCCACATGCTACTGACAGTATTCACGCTAAAATTAACATATTTGTAAAATTAGCATAAAATTACTAACATGGTTCAAGTCCATGTTACTCACATTCTTTTTTGCATTGATGCTAATTTTTAGCATAAGAACAATGGGTCCAAACCGACGGTCACACTTTGGCAGGATCTGGTTAAATTTCTTCAGAAATTTTTTAGTTACAAATTGCTGTTCATACTCAAACCTCATTGAGCTTTAACTATTTATTTTTTTCAAATGAATATAGTCAAAAGCAATAAATGTACCAAAAGAAATAAAAAAAATTGCGGTAAAGGGGCTGAATTCCAGTCTTTGGCATACTTACTGTATTTGTACAAAAAAAAAAATTTAAAATTTCCTTAAACCTCACAATAATGCAATATTTTGCCTTGGTGTATCACCTAACTGCAGGAGAGGATTAAGACCACCAAAATGAAATTTTATTTTATTTTTTTTCTTCTATTTTGACCATTGTGAATGCATTATTGATCTCCTGCAAAGTAGTAATATTTTTGAATTCTTCCCACAATCAGAACTCAACAAAGAGCTTGAAATCAAGCAGGAGGAGTTACGAAAAGCTTACTTGGAGATTAAGGAGAAGAACAAGGAAAACGGCGAACTGTGTAGGTGAAACGAGAAAACGCTGCGATCTTTATCTGACATTGACATTTATGTGTGCCTCATCATTTTGTTTCTGCTTTATTCAGTGGTAAACATCTCTACGCTGCAAGGCCGGTTCAGAAAACTCACAAAGGAAAAGGAGAGTGAAGAAGAAAAAGCCGGTGCCACGGTGTCCAGTGAGTGGACTCCTTGTGTTTTCGTTATTTGTGGCTTCATTATAAGACTGGAAAGAGCGCATGTGACGTCTTTATTCATTTTGTGTTTACCTGATGCTTTGTAGAGCTGAAGGATCAATTGAAGATGAAAGAAGAGGAGAATCAGGAACAGCAGAACATGATCAAAAGTAAGTGTAGTAAACGTATAGGCTGCTGCGAATGTATTTGATTTATAAATGACTTAGAAAACATTTTTATTTCTACCAGCTCTGCAGATCAGCTTGAACCAGACTCAATCAGAGTGTTCGACAAACGATCAGGAAATTCAAGGTGACTCTTACTTCTCTTCATCCCTGCTGGAGGAAATGCTGTGAATTCAAAACTTATAATTATTGATTCTTCTTTTGGTAGACCTGCAGAAAAGTTTGGAAGCCAAGATTGAGGAACTCAAGAACAAATCCGACACAGTTACGTCTCTTGGTAAGTTGGAAAGCTGCGCGTGTCTTTCCTATGATTTGGAAGATGGAAGGATGTCGACATTGATGAAAAGCATGTGTTTGTTTAAGCTCTTCGAGTTTCTACATTGACTGTGCAGCTGGAAGAACTAAAGAAGCAGCTAGAAAACTCTGTTTCCCAAACAAAAGCTGAAGGTGGGTTTGCATGAACTGTGCACACAAATGTTTTATTAATCTCAGCTAAATCACTTCAAGTGTTTCTTCAGGGACCCATATCTTATTCTTGTTGCTAAAAATAGACAAAAAACATTTATAAAGTAACAAAATAAAAAGCTTTTGCCTCTCACAAAAAAAATAATATTTTTTGTCTGTCTTCCAAGTACTATATTTCCTTGTGCTGTGTACTGTTCAATATCAAGCTAGCTAGCTGAAAAATATTTCTGTTTTTTTAAGAGCTTCAAAAAATCATCGACCAGAAAAGAGCAGAACTGGACAAAGTGACAGAAGAGCTGAAACAGCGAAGCCCGCAGTCCCAAAGGCGTAAGATATAAGCCAATGACTAAATAAATATTTAAGGACTCTTTTGAATGACGTTTACATGAGTCGTCTCTTTCAGTTTTACAGATCATTGCCTTACAAGTGGAGATTGATCGATTGGTACCTGTGGCCTCAAACGAATCAGATTACGCCAAGATCCAAGGTGAGTAACAAACACGCAGCATTATCCTAGCACTGGATGTGTTTATAATTTAATACAAACTTTAAAAAAAAAAAAAACTACTTGTAACTGCAGGACTCCAAGATCATCTCAGTTACCTGGTAGAAGGAATTCAGGAAACAGAGAATGAAAACACAAAGCTGAGTAGGTATCAGTGAAATGAGTGGTGCACTGCTGAGCGTGCGCAGTGGCTGATCTGACCTGATCACATCTTTCTCTGTCAGCATTTAAAATTTTGGCTCAAAAGGACGAAATAGCCACACTGAAGAAGGAGATGGAGAGACAATTGGGAGCGCAAGCTGAAAAAATTAAAAGTAAAAATAAATGAACAAATATAAATATATATAATAATAAAAAAACATCACATGGACACACCTCACGCTTTCTTTTTCGTTCTTATTTCCTAGGTCTGAAAAATCAATTGGAGTCGGTCAGAAATGAGATAAAAAAGAAAACAAATTTGCTGGAGACGTCAACCTTGAGAATTGCGAATATTTGTGAGTATTTAGTCCTTTCAAAAAATGAGAATGAACTAGATAATAATAAATAAAAAAACAAAAAAAAAACATTTAAGTCACTGCCTTGTTTATTTCTTTCAGCTGCTCAGATTATGGAACTGAATGAGAAAATCGTACCACTGCAGGAGGAAATATCAGACCTCAATCAGACGTACGCTGAAAACCTCGCAGGTAAAGCGATAGCTAATACGCTTACTTGAAGGTAAATTGTACTTTTGGCTCATATGCACGTATTTCTAAATCCCCAGAACTTCAAGAGAGACTCAATTTTGCTCAGAAGACACTGCAAAACACTGAAGCTCAGCTCAGGGAGGCAGACGCAAGGAATTTTAAACTGGGTACAAACTCCTTTCATGTTCTAGTTTTTTTGTTTGTTGTTTTGTTTTTAATTTGCCACTGGAATAACTGCGTTTTTTTTTTCTGTCTCTGTCAGTAATGGATATCGCCAAACTCAAGGCTGAGCTGAAAAAAGCGAAGGAAGAAACTTCCACGAATGCAAAGAAGAAAGTTGCTGGTTTGTTATTATTTTAACACAATAATATAGCAAATACTTACTATAGGAGGCCTTACAAAAGTATTGCTTTTTTATTAAAGACGTTTTGGTGCTTGGATGAGGTGGAGGGGTTTTGGTCCTAAAGAAATTGCTTTAGTTTGTAAAACTACAATAGAAACACGTCACACGAGTCACATGATGAACGACTGGATGTTGCCACTGTCGCGAACCATGAAGCGGAAGACGACAGGAAGTGGCAGGAGGGTGATGTCGCGGCATGGTTTTAATGATTCATCACTTGAACAAACGTACTCACGCCTGACTTTAATCGCGCTTCTCGCTTGATACGCAATTGCGAAAATTACCTTCTTCGTCGTCAGTGGAATATTGACAAAGTTTTGCGAACATTTGCAATGGAAACGCTGCTATTAAGACCTTCACAGACCAGCTGGATAAGAACTGGATAAAATTACAGCAACATTTTCACTCTATTTTTACTTCTTGTTCACAGCCATGCTACTGTAGTTTGTCTGCCAAATAAAGGCAAAATAACAAAAAATGTGAAAATGTTTAGAGTGTGAATGCTTTTCCAAGTCACTGTGCGTGTCATAAATAAGCCCAGAGAGCATGCAACACTTGATTCAGGCAATTCTTCTCCCTCTCTTTTCAGCCTTGGAACAACAATTAAGAACGCAGGATAAAGAAAGCAGAAAACTTGAGAGCGCCAATAGAGGTATGGAATGAACACTGCTGCTCCTGTAATCTGCTGGAAGAGATCAGTCACTATTCCCTGAATGAACCACATGAGTGCGAACGTGTTTCGGAAAATAGCATTCAATTTTAAATTGCTTCTTTTGCGCTGATCTGAAAATGGTCCCTTGTCGTTTGGTGTCATAATCACGAAAGCTCCTTTCTCACTCAGACTTAAAGCAACAAATGGAGGAGCTGGAAACGTGCTGCAACGCCAACACCCACTGTGAAGGTGAGAGGTCAAAAAAAAGTAGCGCACATCTACCGTGTCATTTTGTGTTATTTATAGTAAGCTTCTGATAAAAACAGACTTGCAGAGGCAGCTGCAGCTGAGCCAAGAGGATGCGGATCATCTCCATCAGCTGCTGCAGGAGAAGGACACCGCCCTGGGAAAGCTGCAGCGCGACTTGGAGCAACAGCAGCGGGAGAAGGAGCGGCTGCAGGAAGACTACAA
The DNA here is from genome assembly GCF_027474105.1 of Poeciliopsis prolifica. Classification (NCBI taxonomy): domain Eukaryota; kingdom Metazoa; phylum Chordata; class Actinopteri; order Cyprinodontiformes; family Poeciliidae; genus Poeciliopsis; species Poeciliopsis prolifica. Next base: position 6,414,099 of record NW_026562383.1, read on the forward strand.
CGGTATGTCCACTTCAGAATGACAAGCTAAACACGAGCTCAGATCAGAACCAGGAAGTCATGCTTTGTTCCTCTCCTCTCAGACGCTGTGGCTAAACTAACCAACGTGGAAGACAGGACCATCTATAACAGTGAGTCACACACAAGTCAGGATTGCTAGAAGACTAACTAGAGATGCACTGATTGCAGTATTGTGATCGATCAATCTGCATTTTTCCCTTTTCCAGCAAAGACCACCTGGGATCCAAATACTGCACATCCCAGATTGGTTTTCTTTTCCAACAACACTGAGGTTTCCACCACCGACAACGTACCCCTGTTCCACGACAACCCCAGCAGGTTTGACGTGGTCCTGGGCGTCCTGGGCTCGACCGGCTTCTCGAGAGGCCGCCATTTCTGGGAGGTTTCCGTAGCTGAAAAACGTTGCTACCACATCGGGATGGTCAGCGAATCGGCCAAGAGGACAGGATCGCTATCCATCAGTCCCGCGAAGGGTTTCTGGACCATAGTCCTGAACAAAATGGGTGCGCTCAAAGCGATTGACAGGAAGCCTGTAACCCTCCAGGTTGAGAGGCTGCCCATTACTCTGGGCATCCTGCTGGACTACAACAAGGGACAGGTGTCCTTCTACGACTGTGGCTCCAGAACTCATCTGTACTCGTTCTTGGGTCAAGTGTTTACCGACAGAATCTATCCATTCCTCAACTACTGCGTGGAGGATGTTGAAAATCCTCAGCCAATAGTTTTGCTGCCTCCAGGATCAACTGACTGGATTAACGAAGCGACACAATAAGTCTGGTTTTGCCACATTTGTCCAACATTTACATGATTTAATAATCAAATATTGTCTTCATGAATGATTTTGAGAAAATAAATCAACAAACTTAAAAAAGTGTGTACTGACCTCTAACTGTCATCTTCCAGGTGTAATAAACATCATTACTTAAAAAAAGTAAGTGAAACCTGCATAGAAGAAATGTTTTAATGAATCTCAACCGTCCAACTTCGTAAAACAAAGCATGTTTTTATTATAAACATGTTGGCCTGGAGAAACATTGCAAATCTCTGTAGAAAAAACCCACTCATGTCAAATGATCACAAAGGATTTCATCACAGTTTAAACAATTACATGGGTTTGGAAAAAAACAACAAAAAAACAAAACAGGGTTCCTACAAGGTCTAGAAAAGCAGAGACGCACCAGTCAATCATTCGCAGATCTGAATCACGTAGTTTTACAACAAGTGATCGGCGAGTCGGCTACCAGAAAAATCTGACACGCTGATCACCAAAAGAAAACAAAGAACTCTCACTATGTTTGATCTATAAACAACTGACATGAGGTAAATATAAACGTTTTATACGTTGTCATAGGCTTGGAGGCCTCGATGGGGATTATCTTGTAATTCCTTCATTCGACCTCAATAAAAAAAAAAAAAAACATTCCCCCCCCCCACTTTCCTTAGATCCGTGCCTTACGGACTAAAGTCGGAATCAGCAGGCCACAACGCCAAGGAAAATTGGAAATCGGCATTGATGGTGCATTTCTAATTAAAACGATAGGAAAATATGGAATTTGATTTCCTCTTATTCCGGGTCTGGACCAGTCCTAGAAATATATTTAATGAAATATTTATTTTCGGACCTAATTGTCTGCGTGAAAAACCCCCAAAACAAATACTGTAAAAACTGCTGTTAAGTTGTCCGTCCGTCATTCTGCTTCTTCATCCAGCCTTCTGCTGAATAATCAGACAGACCCTGGACACCCTGGTGGTGTTTCAAAGTTCCATCTTTAACATCTGAATGCTGTGCAAGGTTTTAGGGTAAAATCATCCAAAGCTTTTCTATTGTTTCTTAAATATGGGGCAAAAACTGACTGAGAAACCGGAGTATCTGAGACCAGAAAAGCATGGACCTTCTATGTAAGAAGTCTGTAGGAAACCTAAGGAATGCAGACTTCTGGTCAGTCTCTTCCTGCGGTGCCAGCTACACTCCTGTAGAAGTGGGCAACGAACATGGGGTCCTTCTCCTCCAGCATGTGCAGGAAGTGATTCCTTTCCTCTTCCCCCCAGGACTCAAACCACTGGGTCCACAGTCGGAGCTGGCACTCAAAGATGTTGGGCAGTTTGTCCTTGACCTGTCACAAAGCAGTAGATAGAAGCATCATCTCAAGAAGTGCACGTTCACCTGCGACAGAGCAGGGAGTACCTGAAGGGTGCTGAGGGAGTCGAGGAGAGTGCACACTTTCCCCGGCACGGCTTTCCCAACAAGATCCTGCAAGAACCTCTCCTTCTGGAAGTCATTCCAGCCTTGGAACCAGCTCAGGACGCACCGCTGCTCCTGGAAGGTCACATAGGAGATGGGCTCTGGTTGCCTGTCTTGACCCGCGCAGGACAGGTTCTCCAGGCTGGGAGGGCTGGCCGCACCACGAGGAGCAGATGGCAGCTCAAACCGGCCAGGAGAAGGCAGGCCAGCCCCGCTGTCGCTCTGGTTAGCAGGGCTCGCTGCTCCTGCTAGCAGACCTGTGGGATTGTAGGGACTGCCGAGGACGTTCGGGGCCGTGAATTGTTGGCCGTCAGCGGCCTGCCGCTGGTATGGACCTTGGCTGACCTGACTAAACCACGACATTCCCCAGAAAGTGTTTTCAACCAGAAAAAAACAAAAGTTTGCTGGAGTTTGAAACGCCAGCGGCGGAGAAACCCTCCTGGGTTTGTTTACAAGCGGCTAAAGCAAGACCGCCGCTCGCGCGTTAACTTAAAGCCAGCATCACTTAACACCAGCTGTTTTAATTATACAAACCCCCCCCCGGCTTAATTTGAAGTAAACTACGTCATTCTGCTCACGTTTGGAGACCTGTTATGTCTACTTAGCAGCAGGCGAGCGGCTGCAAAAACACACCGGAAACGGAAACAGTTTAAACCCTCTTTGTGCGCGGAAGTGAAGATTGCGCAGGATTTACGCAGATTGTTGCCCATAGCTACAAAAAGAAAACCACTGATATAGATTTATAACGCACGTGCACACGAATTTTGAAGTGCGCAGCGCGAATTGTGTGCTCTGTAAACTTTGGTTTTCCTTTGGTGGTTTTAAGATTTATGAGCGGTGTTGCGCCGAAATGGGTTTCGCCGTCAAAATGCGCGTTCTTAATGTCATAATGTTGCGTTCTGTGGCAAGCTTACGGCAACAGGCTTTATACGTCATGGCCGCATTCAAGTTCACTTCGTCATCTAGTTTGAACGAGATTTCAAATTATTTTATCACATTTGTTTTCCATCAAATACCAAAAACAGCCATCTTCCATGGCACTGGAGGTCAGAACAATGCCACTGATCTCCTTTTTGTTTGTTAAATATTTTCATAAGTTAGGCGGATTACCATGATAATAAAAATACCACGCTCTCTTTTGAGGAGTTTTCAGAATTATGATGTGTGTCTGTCTAATTTGTCAACGACAAAAAAAGTCCTCTTTAATACAGACGTTTGTAGTCTGAAAGCAGGATTGCATGTCTTTTGTTCTCAAAACTTAATGCTTGTTACTGTTTGAAAATAGTCAGACATATTAGTCAGGCATTTAATGAGACCTTGAGGACATTACCTTATTTGTTTTTTTAAATCAAATTAATTTCGAGATTTACAGTGTTATGTACGACTCGACATTAACGCACCACGGAGTTTGAACGCTGATGTAAAACGCCGTGTGGAGACGCATCCTGACGGGGGAGCGAGATTCGTCACAACACCGGGAAGTGAGCGGCGGTGACGCAAGGTGGAGGAAGGCGGCGCTCGGCGCACTCGCTGGGAACTGACTAGAGGAACGGAAAATGGCGGACCTCGAAGACGTTACGCTGGACGGGAGACCGCTCCAATCCCTCCGTGTAGCGGACCTCAAAGCGGCTCTGGAGGAGAGGGGGCTGTCGAAAAGCGGACAGAAGAATACTCTCATCAAAAGGCTTAAGGGGGTAAGGTTCACAGCGAAACGCGGCGCCGCTTGTGAATCCCGAGTTAGCGTCAACGATGAGACGGGCTGATGCTCTCCGTAGAGGGCCGACAACTGAGTGTCGTTACCGCCGAGCGGAGTGGAGTTATCGAGGCTGAGCCAGCCTGTTAAATGTCTGCTCGCTCCGCATACTTGCTCGCGGCGGTTCTGTCTGCACGGCCCTGCCGAACCCAATGTGTGCGCCGTAGTTCAGCCAACTTATTAGCCAACGCGAAACTGTTTGTTGGTGTGATGTTGTGCAGTTAGCCTGTTAGCTTCCCCTTGCTAACGCAGTGAAACGAGCGCTGGCCTGAGCTGCTGGCTCGCTCCCGTGTCCACTGCAAAATAAACCCGTTTCGGGTGCAGGGCTGCCCTCCCCGTGAGTCATGTTTGCGCCACTTTGTTTACATTTCGACATTTTCCGCCATGAAACTCGGCGTCTGCCTGCGTCCCGTCCAGCACCGCGGAGTGTGTACAACGTGCCCGCTGAAATGCAGTAAATAATTAAGTGGTACACAAATGTCAGCGGCGGTTGGCACGTCTGACTTTTTGTTTTTCCTATTTTGAATATAATCAGCGCTTATTGACAACTATATGTTTTATTATGTTTACATCAGGGCTTTATATCACTTGTTGCTACATTATGTCAGGTTTTTTTTTCTAAGAACCTTATGGTTTTTTAAAAAAAATACTTACTGTCTTTGATATTTATCAGATATTACTTTGTATATATTTATTTGTGTTCATGTGCCAGGGTTAATAATAATACCTATTTCATTTAGTTAGGTTACTTCTTACGTTGTGCAATGTGGTTCATTATTATAGTATGGAGGAGCTAAATAATCATGGTTTTGATTAAGTTTTTGAAGTAACACCCAGAGTCATTGTGAAAACTTGTCCATAGGTTGGCCGCACCCCGAGGAGCTGATGGGTTGGGTCGGTCCCGTTACTTAAACCCAGCTTACTTGTTTCTGATAAGGAAACGTTAATGTATCAACAGGTTTTCTGGTTGCTTACTGCACTCACATTTATCAATAAAGACCAGCAGATTTCACATCAGGGGGGAAAAAAACCAAAGATGATCATTTTTGCTTGCATGGCTTTTTGAAAAAGTTTTCACATTTTTGTCAAAATACAGCAAAAAAACAACAACAAAAAGCTCTGGATTCTTTTGGAGGGATTGTATGTGACACTCAAACACAAACCTGAGCATAGTTCTAAAGTGAAAGAAAAATCATATTGCTATTGTTTCTTTTCTTTTATTTTTTACAATATAAAAATATGTATTTGAAAAGTGTTATGTGTATGAAGCCCCTGAGTAAAGGCTGTTTATCTAATTGGTAGAGTCATTCAGGTTTAAACATGTCACTGGGCATTATTTCACACCGAAAAGCCAATTAAGACACAACTGGGTCAGATGAGGGCAAGACCAAAAATGTTTGGCTTATATATCCTTGTCAGAAAAATACCCAAGCATAACAATACACATCAGTCTGAACATATTACCAACACAAGTGGCCCAGTTTTCAGATTTTACTTTGTAAAAAAAAAAAAAAAAATCTCTTAATTTACTTAATTATCCACTAATTTAAGTAGCTTTATCATGTAATAGGATTCATAAAAAATTGTGGGTTTTAATTTGGTTACATGTTAAGTAGTGAGATTTTTTTTTCTTCTGATAGATATATTCCGTATGTTGATCCCTTTTATTAATCATACATCTCCACAACAGGCTCTGATGCTGGAGAATTTGCAGAAGACCTCCACTCCACATGTCGGACTGCAGCCTAACTCTCAGGTAAATCTCAGAGGCCCTTTTATTGTCATTTCAAAGGCTGGGAGTCTTTTTGAGCGCCAATCTCTGATCTATAAATAACTGGATGAGTTTCAGCACACTCCTTTATATGTCTGCTAAAAGTACATTTGGTTGCCCCTGCGGGATTGCGCTTGATCATTTTTCATTTGCAATATCATATCTATATTTAGATTGGCGAGGAAATGAGCCAGAACAGTTTTATCAAGCAGTATCTGGCTAAGCAACAAGAGCTCCTGAGGCAGCGTCTGGAGAGAGAGGCTCGTGAAGCGTATGAAACGAACGGTGAGTGCAGTTAGAAATCCATCCACTGCTATTATTTGTGACTCGCCTCGTTGGTCTGTTGGAAAGTTTGTCATTCTCTGTTTGTGAGCAGAGCAAGAGGGCCACACACAGGTTAACAACAGTACATCATGCCCCCCTCCTGCCCAGGTTAGTAAGCTGCTTTTGTCTTTTTTTGTGTCTGTGTATTTTTAATTATTTCTTTTCTCATTAAAGGCACTCCTTTTGGTTGTATGAGAAAATTGGTAGTGCCGTGTACAGATATGCGCCTTGAATTCTTCCCATTTTGTGACGTTATGATTACAAACTGCAACGTCGGAGAGCGATTTTAGGATATTCTACTACAAATTTGCACATAATGATGAAGTAGACAAAAAAAAAAGGAAAAATGTTTTTCAAGAGAAAACTGAAAGTCGTGGTGTCTGTTTATATTCAGCTCCCCTGAATCAGTACTTTGAATAACTAGCGTTTTGGGGTGTGTACCAGCTGCGCACATCTACATGCTGATATTTTTGCCCCTGGTTGCATTCAGATTGGCTTAAACTGAAAAATAAAATGCATTGAGAGTCTCTGGAAACAACAAACATTTTAAGTCTTGCCACATATTTCTTAAATTGGAATTGGTCTGAATGTTGACTGGTTCATTCTCACACATGAACATGCTTTCGTCTGAACCTCTACAGGGTATGTTCTGGTGTGTGCTGAGTTGTTCCGCTGGAACAGGAACCTCCACCCTCGTCTGAAGTTTTTTTTTTTTTTTTGTAGTTCCAAACTGGTTTCTTCTGTATTAAAATCTGTCAATTTGATCTTATCTACACCAGTTTTCTTGTCTCTGCTGGAGGAAAGCGTCCATATAGGACAACAGCACAATGGGGAATGTGTGCTCAGATTGCTGTGCAGCGTTAATTTTCCATATTGCACTTTACATGTTACCCAAAAACATACATTTTAGTTTGATCTGCACATGTCACCTTTTACCAATGTTTGCTGTGTCTACTTATCTTGTGGCAAATGTTAAATAGAACCTCTTGTGGCTTTTATTTTTTTCAGTCTTTCATGAGGGTCACATATGTGGATTAAATAAGTAATATCTGTCCTATTATCAGACTTTTCCATCTGAGCTCTGGGTCTGTAGAGATAACATTAACTTCTTGGTTGCTTCTGTGATCAACGCTCTCATTCCACAGCCTGTTTATTCAGTTGGTCGGCCATGTCTTGGTGCCGTATTCCTTGGATTTTCAGATGTGGCATTGATCTGTATAAAATGTTCAACTCTTGGGATACTGTTTTATGACCTTAACTAAGATTTAAGATTCTTCAAACCTTTCTTCCTGACCTGTCTCTCGATTCCTATTCACAATATTGTCAATTCTAAACTAGAGCTGGACAACATGGCCGAAAACAGTATGGTGATAAGCATTTTATATCAGTCTATTGATAATTACTGATTAGTTTTTCTGTTGTTTTAAATATTTTAAATGCAGCCAAAATGGTGGCATGGTCTTTCCTGTTTTATCCACAGTCATCACTTCTTGGTTTTTTTTTATTTTTAAGCAGTTATGATGCACAGAAACAAAAACCTTAAAGTGCTGCTGCACAAGTTACTCAACATGATGTTGCTCGGTTACCAAAAGCGAGATTTAGTTGGTGCCACCTGTGTGAATTAGCTAGCTGTGAGAGGTCGAGCAGCTAAAGTCTTTCCTTTGCCTACATCCCCGAGAACGCTGCGCAGTTCAGTGAATATTCGAAATATTGCATATTCTCTCCGACTGTCGCTGGATATATACATTACGTGTCTATTGTGACACATATTGTTTGATTTATTGTCAATATCAAATCTTTGAGGCCTTTGCAGAACAGCTGGATTTATACTCAGATGAAGGCAAAGGGATGACTTCTGTTCGCTAACAAGGGAGTTTTGAAGGCAGACTGTTTCACCGGCTTTTGTTTGGGGGTGTCACAGCGAAAGAGGTCTGACTGCATTTTAATGCCACAATCTCAGATTTTTGATTTGTTAAAAAAAGAAAAAGGTTAAAATCATGTACTTTACACTCCAGTTATTGATTGAATAAATAATAATACAACTACGTCTGTGTAAATACCATTGTAGTCACTATATTTCCAAGAGAGGTTATCATAATTAATTTTGTTGCTCATCAGGAAGTCGCACCAGCTGCTCAACATAAGCCCCCTGGGCCCTCGGATGGAGAGGGATTCTTTGGTTCGGTCAATGCAGGACAGGGGAACAGGAATCAGGAGGCAGACGTGTCCAGCCCCCCTGCGTCCGGCTCTATGACCATGCGAGCTCCTGCCCCAGAGCAGCGGTCAGAGCGAGGTTCTGCCTCCAGCGAAGTTGCAGGCGACAGCGACGACGACGACAGTGAGGAGGACGGCGATGACGATGAAGACTGGGGCAGCAGCGCCCCAAGAAGAAGCCTCCGAGAGCCGGCCAGAGTGCCCGCGGCGCGGTCCGGTGCAGCACGTCACCCGCAGCCCCAGCAGCAGCACATTCCCCCCTTTTGTCTCCTCAGCTCCGACAGCCGACGCCTCCTCCTTCCCCACCTCCAGAGTTATCGTTCCCCTTGCCTGACACCCCCAAGCAGAGCCCACCGAGTCCCCCTGTCCCCGCGGACAGGCCCTCGCCCAGCTCCTCCAGCTCCGGCTCTTCCAGCAGCGGCAGTCGCAGTAGCAGCCCAGAGCCGCAGAGAAGTGCCGACCGTAAACCCGGTCCGCTTACCCTTCTGGCACGTAAAATGGAGTCCGAGGGGGCCTTCTCTGGAGGGGGCTGGCATGGCCCTGATGGCGAAGGTGAAAAGCAAGACAGCAGTTCACCTTCACCTATGGCTTTTCCTGGTAAAGGGCCTCTAGATGGTTTGGGGTCCGCCGGAGTGATTCCAGGCACACATTCATCCCACATCCAACTATCTGGGGGTTTACGCAAGGTCGCTGTAGCAGAGGAAAGAGAGAGGAAGCGGGCGATCGAGATGGAAAGACAAGAAAAGCAAAGACAACTTGAGCGGGCAGCAGAGGAAGAACGACAAAGAGCCATTGCCCTGGAACGGGAGAGAGAGAGGATTGAGTGCCAGCAAGCTTTAGAAAGAGAGGAAAGAGAAAAACGAGAGCGAGAGCTTGCTCTTGAAAAGGCGAGACGAGAGAGGGAAGAAGCGTTGGCTAGAGAAAGGGAGGAACGAGAGAGGGAAATGGAGCTAGAGCGGCAAAAAGAGCTCGAAAGACAGAGAGCTTTGGAGGAAGAACGTCTGCTGAAAGAGAGGAAGGAGAAAGAGAAACAGGAGCGAGAGGAGATGGAGAGAGCAATGGAGCGAGAAAGAGCCAAGGAGAGAGAGCGGCTAGAGCGAGAGAGAGCTCTGGAGGCTGAGCGAAGGGAGAAGGAAAGACTTGAGAGAGAGAGAGCTCTGGAGCAGGAAAGATTGGAGAGGGAAAGAATAGAAAGAGAAAAAGCTCTGGAGAAGGAGAGATTGGAAAAAGAAAGAATTGAGAAAGAGAAAGCTCTGGAGAAGGAGAGATTGGAAAAAGAAAGAATTGAGAGAGAGAAGGCTCTAGAGCAAGAACGATTGGAAAAAGAAAGGATAGAGAGAGAAAAAGCCTTAGAGCAGGAGAGATTGGAAAAAGAAAGAATAGAAAGAGAGAAGGCTCTAGAGCAAGAACGATTAGAAAAAGAGAGGATAGAAATGGAGAAGGCGATGGAGAAGGAAAGGATAGAGCAAGAGAAAGCTCTTGAACTGGAACGATTGGAAAAGGAAAGAATAGAGCGTGAGAAAGCTGCCGAGTTGGAGAGGATTGAGAGAGAACGGGCCTTAGAGCAAGAAAGAATAGAAAAAGAAAAAGCTCTAGAGAAAGAAAAGAAGGAAAAAGAAAAAATAGAACGAGAGCAAGCATTGGAGAGAGAAAAAAGAGAGAGGGAGAAAAAAGAGAAGGCCGAGAAAGAGGCAGCTCTGGAGCGGGAGAGGAGGGAGAAAGAGCGAGCTGAGAAAGAAAGGAAAGAACAGATTGAGAGAGAAAAGGCCTTAGAGTTGGAGAAACTAGAAAGAGCACAGGCCTTAGAGCGAGAACGAGCTCTGGAACAGGAACGATTGGAGAAGCAGATGGTAGAGGAGCAACAGAAGATGGCACTGCATCAAGAAAAGGAGAGAGATGCTAACCTTCTTCCTCCAAGTGGTAGCAGTGCCCCAGAGCAAGAAAATGCCCATGCCCCGGTGGCCCAGAGTGAATCCCAGCCCTCAGACTCTGGTTCCACACCTCTTTCTCCACAATCATCGTCTAAGAAGTTTCGCTTCCTTCGGGACTCCCCAGCTCGACCTCAGTCCGGTTCTATTGTCATCAAGCGGCCTCGTACATTCTCTGACACCCCCCAGCCTCGGGTATTCCTGAGCGTTGGGGATCAAAGACCAAGAGGAACCCTGTCCTCCACCAACCAGGAAGATGCACAGATTCAGTCCAAGCAGGATGTTGGCGCTGTATCCGACGGACTGAACGCCAACCGCACTGCAGCCCACCCGGGTTCCAGAGAAGAAACACCTACATCTACGCTTGAGGCGACATTGCCAAAGACCAAAGAGTCTGTTGAGGGGAAGGATGAAAGGAAAGACTCTTCAATTTCTGAGGATAAAAGTGGCAGAGAGGCAAAGAAACAAGAGAAAAAAGCAAGACGAAGGTCATCGTCAAACGATTCCTCTTCCGCAGATTCAGACTCTGGGTCTTCGTCTTCTCGATCATCCAGTTCATCCTCATCTTCTCAAGATAAAGTGGTCTCCACCTCCAGGATTAGACGGGTAAGCCCTACAAACTCCCAGTTTGTTCTTTTTGGACAGATGAATTATGTGTGAAATAAGAATTTACAAATAGTATGAATACTTTGGGCATGACACAGTGTTATATTCTCACAGTGTGACGGTTCTGTCAACAGGACCTTGACAGCAACAACTGCTATCAGTTTAGACCTTCTCTTCTTTGCAGACATGAACACTCAGAAATACACTTCTAAGTGCTGTTTTAAACATGAGAAACAAGAGATTGGAAAAAGAAAGAATAGAAAGAGAGAAGGCTCTAGAGCAAGAACGATTAGAAAAAGAGAGGATAGAAATGGAGAAGGCGATGGAGAAGGAAAGGATAGAGCAAGAGGGCTGCATAGAGGGCAGTGTAGCTCAAAATTAAAACCTGATGTCAGCCAATCCGATTGCTTCAAAGTTACGCACCTCTCATTAAAGAAGTTCCAAAAACCATGTTTAGATGATTTTTTATTTTTGCCCAGCCGCTTTTGTAGTTGAGGCCAGTGTTTTCTGCAGTTTCTGGGATGTTCTGGCTTCTTTTGTAAATGAACCTTTTGGGGTAATTTAGAGGAGGGTTTGCTTCTCGCCGCCATTTTTATAAATGGTTTTGTAATACTTTTTCAGTAGCCTTTTTCCTTCTAATAAATAAAATGAACAGGAAAAAAAATCTGCTTTTTTTCCACTTGGTATAGTCTAAAAATGCATAAACTCTTGTAACCCCTGGGTGTCACAAAAATCTGAAGAAGTTCAAATAATTTTTTCCAAAAAGAATAAAGATGTATTTAGTCAATTGTATATGAACTACTTTTTTGACTCTTTTACTTTTTATTACAGGAGGGGAAACATGAAAGAGGCTCATCACCACTGCCAATGGAGGCAGCTGAGTCTGAGGATTCAAAGGCCTCCCATCCTGAAAAAGAGCTGTCTGTAGACCGGATCAACACTGCAGATGGAGGCGTTCACACTACGGTAGGAGCATAATGAACCTTTATTTATTACTTACTTTTTAAAATAACTCTTTATCTACTTGAGGGAAGAAATACTATTTTTTGTCCCTGCTGACTGGAAAGTGATTTAATCTCTTTTTTTGTATTTTTGTCTTTCCATCTTTGCATTTCTTTTTTTCATTTCTTTTGTCTTTGCATTTTTTTATTTTGTTTTTCTCTTTTCCTTCTGGCCTCTCTGACTTTTTTCATTCTCTTTTGGCCTTTTTCCTTCCTCCCCTCTTTCTTCCCATTTGTCTTTTCTTTTTGCCTTTTCTTATGTTTGCTAAATGACATTTGCATCAAGTACTTTTGTCTTTTTAAACATTTTAATCTGAAAATAATGCTTTTATCATTATTATGAATTTTATTTTACAGACAAAAACACTAATTTCTTTATTTCAGTCTAATCCAGTTCAATTCATTCAGACACCATAAAAGACAGTCAAATGCGTTTTATGTCTGATGATTTTGAATTCGGTTCCTTATCTTTCCAGGCGAATATTGTCAGATGTTTACTGAAATTCATCAGTTACGTTTGTTTCAAGTGTAAAATCTATGTTGGTAAAAATTAGCCTTAGGAAACCAGCATCATTCAAAATCATTTTACATGTTTAATATAATTTTTTTGATGGTTCTTTAGCAGTATATATTGAACAGGCACATGAATACCATAACATAGTTTTAACGACTAATTTCTAATAATTATGGAGTCATTAGTGATAGTAATAAGGGTTCACATCTTCCTGCTCCTTCTCAAACAGAAACATATTGACAAGCTAATTATTTTGTTCTTGGATATGTCTACACGTGTCTTCTCTGTCTTTTAAAAAACTCGTTTGAAATAAATGAAATAAAATAAATGTCAAAACGGTTCTAAAAATATTTGTCTTTTGATTAGTTTGATCATTACCTGATTTAAACACATTTGAAGAAATTGTTCTAAATCCTATCAGTGTTAAACTGTAATTATATTTTATTCCTTTTAGTAAAACATGTTGGGAAGTTATGTTTTGTAAGGTAATGTTTTGTTGTTGTTGTTTTTTTGGTAAAATTTATTAATTCTAATTTAGGATTAAATCCTTCCTTTTCCCCATTTAGGAAGTGTCACTTTGAGCATGCAGTTTCATTTTTAAAAATATATGTTCTGCCTTTTTTAAATTACCAGAAACAAACAGATGCAAACAGGAAGAGAAAACACAGCGACGTGGATGAAGAAGAGGAAGAGGAACAACAAAGGTCTGTTTTGCTGCTTTGGTTTTATAAGACATCGTTGCAGCTGTTCCCACACTAAAAACAAGTTTTATCTCTGTCACCTTGAGTTTACCCAGCTTCATTTTAGTGGATCAGACACAATAAGCAGAAGCACCTTATCGCGTCTCGCTTTAAAATATAAAAGTCCAGCTTTTAAAATCCCCAACAGCTGCTTATCTGAATTTGACGCAGGCATTTTCGAGGTCTGCATGAGAACAAGCATGTGATTAGTATTTCTTTTTCCAACAATATCTTTATTGTTTTTGTTTTGTTTTTTTTCATCATTCTTTTCCATAATATACAGGACATAAATGTGCTCTCACATCAAAGGAAAAGCCCAGGGTAATTAAATTATTGTCCAACATTCAACTTGTCAAGCCAGGTCGTTATGGAGCATTTAAGAGCAGCTCTTATTACATACAGAGTATAGGAACAAAAAACATAAACTTCAAACAAAAAAAAGTAAAAATAAAAAAAAGAAGAAACAGTGTTCCCAACCCCAAACCCCCAAGAAGAAACAACAATAACAATGAAAACGGTTTCTCTATTTTTCAGGCATTAGCCCATATTATTTAGTGATTCAGAAAATACCAACTCGAATATATAATTCAAAGTAGTCCAGTATACAAATGAAGACTATCTTAGGACACTGCAGGGGACCAACTACAACTGTAACTCACCCCTGACACCCCCCACATCCATTTTTCCTATATATTGATTAGTATTTCTAACCTTTTTGCAGGCAGGAGAAAGAGGCTTCCACGGCAGATCCAGAAAAGTCCTCAGAGTCCAGTGAGGAGGTAAAACACCAATGGATGGATGACAAAGCTGTCAACAAATTGACACATATCACTGTGAAACATTTCTTACACTTAGATACACAGATGTGCTTTGTGCTAAATTTTACTAATCAGTTAATTACAGCGTTAAAATGAAAACTCACTGCTTCTGAAACAAAATGTTTCCTTACTTTGGTTGACAGTCGAACTCCAGCTGATTGCTGTGACTGCACCACTGGCCTAAAGAGTCAAAAAATTGAACTACAAAAGAGCGGAGATTGCCTTGTACTCATTAAGATGGCCTTCTGGAGCTATTAACCAGATCACAACTTTCAAAGAACAGGACAGCAGCTTCTTGATTATCCCCGTTTCATCTTGCTCTGCTTTGTTTTTCCAATCATTATGAGAAACAAACAACTTTGTGTGTATCTCTCAGATATTTTCTCTGTAGACTGGAACTGCGGCAACTTTAAAGGGACGCTTGGATTTTGTTTCATCTTTGAAACCACTAATGTTCTCTCTGGATTGCATTTAGCTGGACTTTTATTGTTTTGGTTTTTTTCTCATTTGAACTGAAGAACAACTTGCAGCTTAATATGGCTGCGGAGAACTGAACGTTTAAGTTGCGAATTTTGTGAGCACATTGACTATTTAAAAGCACGGGTCTGGTTCCGATCGTCATCCTTCCTGCTATTGGGGCGCATTGGAAGAACTCATGAAAACACATTTCAGGGTCCTGATCCTAGAAGACATTTGCACTTGTGCTTCACGCTTCAGTCTCAACATCTCAGCTAACACTGATTGGACCCTTGTTGTCCAATCAGGCAACAAGGGTCCAGTTGTGATTGGGCCGTTCCAGTAAAGATCAAGTTGCAGTGACTCCAAGGAATAAATGAATGTCACTCTGTACCAAAATTAGATGATGTTTTGAATTTTGGTTGTAATGTTGGCGAGAGAATCGGCTGTGAAAAGGTTTTTCTATAAATTCATCTTTAAATTTTGATCACATCTGCTGTCGTGGAAATGTTCGGACCACGGTCGCAAGTTATCGATTAATGAGGTAATCTAAAATTGATTGATTTTCATCAGTGGACCAACGACTAACTCATAAGCAACCATTTTCTTTTGAATCCAAGTTTTCTCTTGTGTCAAGAGGGCTGACCATCTTCCCATAACATAAACGCCAACCTTTTTTTTAATTATAAATTTAAAACAATTCTACTCTGAACAAAAGAAAATTGGCCGACTCAGACGTCCCCGGCCAAACAAGGTCTGTGTCAGGTGCTGGAAAACCAGAGCACCTTGATGACAAATGGGCTACTGGAACAAGACGGAAATGGGCGAGAGGTGAAAACTTGGATCTGTTACGCAAGTAACCCTAGTCAGAGAGGTTACATGCAAAGACTGGGGAAGGAATGGTTACTTCGACATCCCCAGTCAACACTAAGCGCTATACAACTCAGTGAAAGACTGATGACTTATGTATTGAGCTATCCAGTCAGCTCAGTGTTCCAACATCCGCAAACGACAATTGCTGTCACAACTTGAGATTGACGAGGTACAACACAAATGCTACAAATAGGAGGAACCTGGATGTCAAAACTGTGGGGACTTAACTACAAGTCCCCAACCAGAGAGGGGATATGCGGCCCCAATGAATGAACACCATAACAGAAACCAATGGACACAAACCAATGGCTACAACAGATCCCAGAAGGAACAATAGCAGACATAGATAAAAGCCACAGAGCTAAAATCTTGTGGGATCCAGACAGACAAAATTGTAAGGTCGAACCAACCAGACATTGTCGTAGTGGACAAAGAACAGAGGAAAGCCGTTGTGGTAAAGGCGTTGTGGTAGAAGTAGCAATACCAAGCGACTGCAACATCAGGAAAAAGGAGCATGAGAAGGAGGACCCGAGCTCAGAGGATAAGAATACATATGTGTGTGTGTGGGTGCGTGGGTGTGTGTGTGTGTATGTGTATATATATATATATATATATATATATATATATATATATATATATATATATGCAAGAAATTTGAAAACATCCTTGCTGAGCATTTTCTGTCATTTATCTTTTCAGTCCTTGCTTTTACCCTCATTCTTGCTGCTTTTTCTTTCCCCCAACCTGATCTTTGCCGCTGCTCTCCATTTCTACTGCTTGTTTCTCACCTTTCTCATGTAATTTGGGTTGTTTTTCTTATATATTGTTTTTGTTTTGTTGTTGTTTTTTCAGACACCGAAGGCTTTCTCCGGACGCAAGATCTCCCTTGGCAGTGAGTACTTTCCTGGACTTTTAAGCTCTTATTTCTGACACAGTAGAGAAATGAGAGCTGGGTTTAGTTTTGTGTTTTTTTTGCCTGTAACACTTTATTTGATGGGTTGTGAATAAGACTGTTATGACACCATCATAAACATGACATAACGCCAATGTATCACTGATTAAACCTTAGCTTTAATAATATAAAGCTACACAAGTTTTGAAGTTTAATCAGTGATACTTTTATAACAGATTTGTCAGATCGAGATTTCTTGGTTAATGACAAGTTGTCATAACAAAGACATTTTGAATAATGTCAACTTTGTATTAAAAGCGTCATGATTTACCAAATGGCACTTAATGACAAGAATCATGAATATTCATGAAGACTTACTCATGTTTATGACATGTGTTATGTCATATTTATGACAGACTTATTCACAACCCGTCAAGTGTTACCCTTTCTTCCTAATAAGTTACATTGCTTGAAGAATTTGTGAAACGTTTCATATAAAACAATACAAATTCTGAGCTGTGCGTACTGCCTTGATGAAACCAATGTTTACCTTTGGCATCTTGCTTATATCTCTATATCTTGACACACCAGGCAGCAAACAGTCTCCAGGCAACGCAGAGGCTGAACATGAGTCGGGGGCCGTGGCGGGTCGCAAGAGGAGGTGGGGCTCCAGCACAGCCGTCACTGCCAAAAAACCCTCCATCAGCATCACCACTGAATCACTCAAGGTATTTGCAGCATTTTGTGTCAGGATTTTCTCTTAAAGCCTAAATTTAGAAAGAGTGACTTACAGTTGAAGCCAGATATTTTCACACAGACACATTTTTTCTCACCGTCTGAAGTTACATCAGACTAAACTTCTCTTGTTTTAGTTCTGTTAAAATTATTTCTATTTCCTAAATGTCAGAAATCATTGAGAACTTTATTTTTTATTTTTTTTAAGAAATTTTGTTTGTCATTTCTCTGTATATTGTTTTTAAGCATTTCATTAGTGCTGGAAGGTCATTTGCCTCAGCGTGATTTGTTTGGATTGTTTTAATGTAATGAATATTAGTTATTCCTGATGGCTCAATAACTTATTGATTGAGGTAATTGAAATAAACCCTGCCGTATATTTCACACATTAAATAACACTATTTCAAAAATGTTTTAGTGTTTTGATCTGGTACCAATTACATATACAAGGTGTGTGTGTGTGAGAGAGAGAGATGTTCTGGTTCACCCTGACCCTGTTGTAAGATGTAGACTACTAATGCGAGACATAATCAACAACAATAAGAAACTATGCCACACAACCAAAGCTTCTCTCTTTGCTCTTTTGTAACGTTTTGATTTCCAAACTGTGAAGCTGGAAAAGTTTCAAATTTGCCTTGAAACTGCCTGACTTTCACTGTGGTAAAAGTGAATGAGCCCTGCCCTGAAATATATATTAAACTTGATCCAATTTGCTCATATAACAACCCTCAGCTGTTGTAAAAACACAAAAACAAAAGACCCATAACTGTTCTTCCTCCTTGGTTATCGTCAGTCCCTGATCCCAGACATCAGGCCGCCTGTCGGCCAGGAGGCTGTAGTGGTTCTACATACCGATGAAGCCGCTCTGTCTGGGACCGAGGATGAAGAGCGGGAGCGCTCCGACCAGGACCTTCAGATCCGACGCACCGTCACGCAGGTTATTCCGCAGCTCTTAACCTTTTGGAAACGGAGACCGGGAACGAGTCCATTCAGGTTGTGATGCTGACCGCCGCGCTCTGCTCTGTGTCCAGGTGGTGCCTGTCGAGGGCCAAGAGAACGGACAAAAAGAAGCAAAGAGAATGAGGCGGGACGACTTTGAGGAAGACGATTCTCAGGTAGAAGGAGAAAGCGTAGCGGCCCACGAGGAGCAGATGGACACGTCTCTCCCAGCAACCGTGGAAACCCAGTCGCCAACACTAGCAAGCCAAGATACTGAAACCAACACTGGTACAATAAGATACCTATCCAAAGCTAAAAAGTTTAAACTTATATTCTCTTTTTATTTATTGAAAAGATTAAACTGAGGGGCTCATAACATTTTTCCAGTGACACCCAGCGACACCCTCATTCGTCGCTCCATCAGCCAGCAGAAAACGGGCGTTTCCATCACTATCGACGACCCGGTTCGCACCGCCAGGCAGCCCTCACCGCCCCGAGGCCAAGTCTCCAGCATTGTTCACATCTGGAACCTGGTGAGAAAACACTCCTGTCAGATTAAAGCCGGTATTTGCAGCTGTTTTAGGAAGCAGATCCAAAGTAGGTGAGGTTGTAATGGTTTATTCCAGCAGGTGGTGATCACGGCCTGCTGTGTCAGCTGTCTGTTTGTGGAAAAATTAGCAGTTTTGAAAAGTGTGAAATTAGATTATTTTCAACATTTAGACAAGAAGGAGGGGGGATAACTTATATTTGATCTTTCATTCTGTCTTCTAATTTCTGAGAAATTAAATCATCATTCTATGATTTGTACTTGATGATTGTCGTTGATTTGTCACGTCCCAATTTAGCGTTTGACTGTTGTAACAGCTTAAATGAATGTGAAATATTAGTTAAAAAAAATATTAATAGCTGTTATAAATGATATTACATAACGATGAATAAAAATGGTCTTTTAGTTCATTTTTATTCTCTGGAAAAGTTTGAATACTTGCCTTGAAAGTGCTTGAAAAGTTCTCGAATTTTACAGCAACCCTCACCAAGCGAGTAAAATGACGTTTTGGGACACGTCCAGTTTGAACGTTGACTCCGTAATTTTTAAAAATATTTTCGGTCGTATCCATTGTGTAACCTGTTCTGCAGGTAAGGCCGTTCACACTGGGCCAGCTGAAGGAGCTGCTGAGCAGAACCGGCACTCTGGTGGAGGACGGATTCTGGATTGATAAAATCAAGTCCCACTGTTATGTCACTGTAAGTTTTTACCCATATTTGTTTTCGTCCTGCACATATTGAGCCCGATTATGGTTCTTGAAAGTTTTATTGTTTTGTTTTTTTCCCTGAATCTTTCTCCGTAGTACTCGAGTACGGAGGAGGCGGTCGCCACCCGGGCAGCTCTTCATGGTGTGAAATGGCCTCAGAGCAACCCGAAGGTTCTCAGAGTAGACTTCTGCCAGCAGGATGAGGTAAGAGTCGATTTACTCAGTGTTTCGGGTTGCAGTGGCTGAGTTTCCATTAATCAGTTGGAATGACAAAAATACATTTGCTTGGTGGAAACAATTTCAGAAACATTTTGCCGTTTTTCAGTATTGAAATTGGCCTGTTTTCCAAACCTGCAAAGGAAACATTTTTTCTTTGCATCACACAAGTTGTGATCAACAACCGGATGCTACTACAGGCAGAATAGATGAAGGACACAACAGGATGATGGCACTAAAAATGTTTTTTTATTTTCAGAACCAAATTTATTCACATGTGATTTTAACTGCATTTCTTGCTCAGCGGAAGCAATGCAGTTTTGAAATTGGAAAAATATTCACAAAAACTTCAGCACATTTGTGATGGAAATGCGTCTCTCCACTTCATAGTTGGACTACCAGAAAAACTCCTCGGGAGCAGGCGACAGACCCGGTGGAGGAGAGGACATGGGACCCGCCGCCCCGGGACGTGGACCGACGTCGGGCCTGCCGTCGCTTCTGCCCGAGCGCGACCAGTGGGCGGAGCGCGAGCGGGAGATGGAGCGCAGAGAGCGGGCGCGGGCGGAGCGAGAGTGGGACCGAGACAAGGTGAAAGAGTTTGGGAAACCCGGAGAGGAGAGGGAGGGCGGACCGGGAAGGTCTCAGTCCAGAGAGAGACGGAGAAAAGAGAGGGGGAAGAGCAAGGAGAAGAAGATGGAAAAGAAAGGTGAGACGACGACGGCTCACGTCAGATCCTTCAACCTGGACACGGTGTGGTCGATGATAAATTCTTGTTGACCTTCTGCGGTTCTTTTTCTCTCAAAATAGCCGAGGATCCTCCTGCAAAGCTGCTGGACGACTTGTTCCGCAAAACTAAAGCGGTTCCCTGCATTTACTGGCTGCCCCTCACAGAGGAGCAGGTGAGAGACGCACCACAGGCCAACGTTTACCCTGACTGTCAACTTCTTTTTTCCTTCTTGTTGCCTTGCAAACGCAACCTTTAGCATATTTTGTTTGAACTTTAATAAACATCATTGTAAAGTTTAAGCAGAAAAACTTTGTTTAAATAATTTTTTATTAGAAATATTTGAAAAATATGGCATTCCGATATTCCAAAAATAAAACTCAGCCAATTACTTTCTTTCTTGATCTGTTAACATGTAATAAATCCACTGTGGAAACACAAACTGACCAAATATATATGGTCTAGCGTTTTTTTAGAACATCAAGTAAGACAAAACTAACTTGCAAGTAACTTTTCAGCAAGATAAAGAAGATTTTTTCAGTAAATAATTCCTTAATACTAATTTTTAAAAAGTACTAGTTCCACTGATAGTTCAAGATATTTTTCACATAAATGAAACAGTCTGTCAGTGGGACTAATACTTTTTTTTAAAAGTCAATGCTAAGGAAATATAGATTGATTAAATTACTTGTAAGTTAATTTTGCCTTATTTCACATGTACTAAGATATTTGCTCTAGAAACTGGACTAAACATATTTGGTAAGATTTAGTGTTTTTGCTGTGAAGTTCCAGTTTGGTCTTTAGATTTGTTGTAAGACTCACAGATAACTGACTTGTTGAATATATTTGGAATATAAACGTCCAATTATTTTTCTCTTTTCTATTATTTTTTCATCTTTGCTTTTTTTCGTGCTACTATCACATATTAGCTTGTTAAAGGATACATTCTCACACTATACTTCTCCTTTAAGAAAATTTTAGAACAAAATGTTCTGGACTTTTTCCCGTTCTTGTCAGCAACAATAAACAGTAACTGGGAAAGTTTTAAGGTGTATATTTCTAATTTAACGTTTCAAGACTTCTTAAGTCACTTTGCTGAGAAAAACGTGTCTCATAATGAAACTTTTTTTCATGTTTTTCTTTTTTCTTTCCTCAACTTAGTTTGTCCAGCGAGAAGCGGCCCGAGCGGAAGAGGTAAAGGAGCGCGAGGAGCGGCGGAAGGAGCGCGAGAAAAGACGAAAAGAGGAAGTGGAGGAGGAGGAGAAGAAGAAGGAGGAAGAGCGCAAGGAGAAAACGAAAGCCGCGGGCACCTCCGCCGGGAACCGGAGCGAGGGTGAGAAGGACAAGAACCGAGAGCGGGAGAGGGACAGAGACCGAGGTCGAGACAGGGAGAGGGACAGAGACAGGGAGAGGGAGAACGACAAACGCAGGGACGGGTACCGTAGAGCCGGGGGCGGCGGAGCGGGTTCCAGCCGGCGCTCGCGCAGCCGGAGCGAACCAAGAGACAGGAGGCGCTGATGGGACTGCCATGGAGACCGCCGCTCCTGCATTTGCCTTTCACTACATGTACTTTGTTACGACAAAGACCCAACAGAGGACCAACTGATGTCATTTCCCATCTCTCAAAAGCATCACTTTTTTTTTTTTCTTTCTTTTTTCAAAGCACATCTAAGGCCACAGTCATGCTTACGGAGACCGTGATGTTTTGCAGTGTTGTTTTCAATCCGGTTGAGGTTTCAGATCATTTCCTTTATGCCTTCGCTGATGTTTTCTGTCAGTTTTTCGTCCTGATCACGTGGCGGAACGGCACACTGGACAGTTTCAAACTACTACAAAGTCAACTTTTTCAAAGTCTAGATGCTGATTTGTTTTAAGCAGCAGTTGACTCCTCTGGGTTTCAGCATCCTGCAACTTGCTGAGGACTTCCTTTGTTGCTGCATGTAGTACAAAAGCTACACTTTAAAAAAAAAAAAGTTTTTATTTTATTATTATTATTTTGCCAGTCCTGCCTGAGGAGAAAATTTGTTGGTCTGCGCATTTGCTCGCAGAAATCAGAAAATATCAGAAAAATCCCTGTTTGGCATTTTGTACAGACTTAAAATATCTGCAAAATCAAGTCTTTAAATAAGGCAGCTCTGGATTATTTTCGACTTAGTGTAAAAACTACTAAGACAATGCAGTGTTCCTGTTTCTCTTTAAAGAGCTGAGATCATTCTCTGGGAGAGAATCCGTCACGACTAACATGAGCTCGGATTATGTCCTCATTGAACCTCTTTCCATCTTTTCCTCCTCCCATCCAGTTCTCCTGTCAACACAGGCCTGAGAGAGGAGATCGCATTATATGTTTTCCCACCAATGGTTTTAATATTTTGTTTTTTAATCATTATTTTATCATTTTAGTACAAAGATTTCATTTTGTTTTTAATTCTTTAAGTACGCCTATCAGTGGTGAATGTATAAATAATAAAAAAAAATTGAAGTTTGAAATTATTGTCATTTTTGTTCGGAGTAGCTGAGGATTTTTTTTTTTTTTTGTTTACTTTTTTCTTTTTTTAACAGATGAGTCATTTCTCATGTTTCTCATGTCAGATTTATTCAGATTTTGTTTTTTATATCACACGTCAAATTGGTTTCGTCACACAAAGACGAACCCGAGTCAGCAAGAAAGTAGTTTTCCAGTTATGGTTTTATTCAATAAAAGTTATTTAAACCAACCTGACCCTCTGTGAAGAAGTAATAGGCCCCTAAACCTAGTGACTCATCTTTTAGTTTTGGTAACCATGACCCAGGGTAATCACTGGGTGTGAACTAAGCAAGTCTTGCCATAATGAGCAATGTTGGGTGAAACAAGGCTGTGTTGGCATCAGCTAAATACTCTAGCTGTTTCTAAGTAAAGGTCCAATATAACAATTTGACTGCAAATGTGATGTGATACAAGTCCTCTTTCAGAGTTCATATCTTAGAATATTTCTGCCTAGGAGTCCCAGCTTACTGCCACCAAGTCAGACCAGGAAATTATTCCAAGAGCCCCTGACCAACAGGGGCCTTTGGAACCTTTTGGGGTAATGACAGATGAGTCAGTCAGCAGCAGCTCTAGTCCAGAATCCAAAAAACCAGCCGACGGTAAAACTTGGGAGCCGAAGTCCAAGACCGAAGGTCTGACGGGGAAGGTCAAGAGATTTTTCAGAGATGTCATCGAAGGTGTCTCCAATGATCATCCAAGAACAACCAGAAACCTCTGAAGACGAGCCAACGCTGAACATCCTGGTGCAAGATGGAAAAAATGTCGGCAGGAGAATCTTCTCTTGTAGACAATCTTTGTGACGTTAAAGGAAACGTTGTCTTTGGCTCAGCCAGCCAAAGACAACAAGGAAAATACGACTATTGCAGCCGTTATTCCTCTGGAAGTCCAGGCAACCGCCATCTTCAAGGACCTGCTGAAGGAGTGTAGCAAGGCAGAGAACATCCTCCTGGAGGCAGGAGACGCCGATAATGGAGCGAAATGTCCTGACAACTATGGAAAACCGACTTCAGCCTCTGTGGAAAACGTTCAGCTCGATTAAAAAGGCTTTCAGGGAACCGGTAGAAAACCTCAGAGAAAACCAACAGAAACTGTTAGTATAGTTGGTTCATTTTAGATTTCCCATTGATTGTTCTTGTCTTTAAACTCTGCCGGTGTCCATTATGAAGCTTTTATATGGCCACCTAGAGCCTAGTTGTTAGGTCATTTTATACTTGTTCCTGTTTAGTAGTTCATAATTCGTAAAGAACCCACTTTACTCAAATCTAACTCTTAAATAATAGACATCTGTGTCAGATGGTGCATTCCTGACACACATGTATATATATATATATATATATATATATATATATATATATATATATATATATATATAATATAAGAATTTTTCTAAAATGATGACACTGTTGACTACTTTCAGGATTCTTGGGCCCTGATCCTTTTGGATCTGCTTTCAGCATCGCTGTCCAGGAAATATATTTTCAGGTCTGAGCAGACACCTCAACTGGACTGGATCCAAACTTTGGCTAGTCCAACTATGATTGATTGGTTCTTAGCATCAACTTGTTGTTGCTCGTCTTGTTGTTTCAGTGATTTTGCGGTTACGCCAGTCAGACAGTCATCAGGTCTGGTTGTGACCAGTGATGCTGAACAAAATCTGTTCATCACATTAAAATCTTGGCTTGAATAGAGATGAATTATTTATTTACTCCCACATAAGTTCAGCTCAGTTTTGGGCAAGGCGTAGCAGATGTTATCCTGGGCTCCACAAGGGGTCAGTCATGCCACGTTCACACACGCCTGACCATGAGACATAAAAACCAAACTGACACCAAAACTACGGCAGCTGCAAACGGGGCCTCTGTTCCTTCACGTCCACAAGAAAGAGATAAAGAAAAAGAAATGACCATCGGTTTTCGGTTTCGCCTTTACTCTCTTCTTGTGTTTTCCTCCCACCTGAAAACATTTTAGTTTCTCTCCCCCCTTCCACCTTTCTCCTCCCTGCATTTATCCTCTTCCCAATTTATTCGCCTCGGTCCATCTCTCTGTTCTCGACGTTTATCCTGCAGCGCTCAGCAGTGCTTCTATGTAATTACAGCCCAACGGTCGCTGAGCCTGACATTTTTCTGGCCTGATGCAACTGCAGCTCTGTGTCTGGACTGTGTGGACCTTCAGCGCCAGTATCTCTTGGCAGATGGAGGCTGAAACAATTTTTTTTTTTTTTTTGGAGGGGCAACCAAAGCTTGGATTGGGAAAAAAAAAAGAGGGGATGAGAATTATTGTGGTTTTCAAGCAGGCAGATTGGAGTTTTGGGCATTTTTGGTTTTCTAATCTCATCTCTTTTATTGAAAGTAGGTGAAAGATACGAGACAAACATTCGAAGGGTTTGGCCTGACCTCATTTGCGCCTCCTTTGTCCCTCAACCCTGTTTTTAAAGGGGTGAGGTGCTGCAGTATAGGAGGGATGCAAAGCAGAAACTTTTTATATACAGAAGCTTATAATTTCACATTTTTAGTAAAACCCTCTCCGAACTCTAATGCAACATATATAATAATGTAACACCGCACACACACCACAGTGAAGGTTGAGCATTTTGAAACTTTCACACAGCAATGTGAGTGAAACATTTTTTTTTTTAAATCTAAATGCCATTTCTCACTTTTAATTATTTTCCCACATTGCAAGCCATTGTCATCTACTTTGATGTGCAGGATCTGTTTTTAACTTATACAGCCATTTTTTTTTTCTTTCTTAAAGGTAGCGTTACGTAAAATCAACTTTTTTTTAAGCTTTAAATCATGTTATAATTTTATTCCCTCATAAAAAATATACATGCTTGAGAAATGCCCTAATCTCCTGCAGCAACCCTAAAGCTGTGCTAAAATGAATCTGTTGCTGAAAGGCCAGTAGAGGAGCCATGTTGTGATGACTTCCTGGAGGCGGAGTTTCAGAAAGAGACAAAGGCCCCATTTCAGGACATTAAGTTAGATAGATAGATAGATAGATAGATAGATAGATAGATAGATAGATAGATAGATAGATAGATAGATAGATAGATAGATAGATAGATAGATAGATAGATAGATAGATAGATAGATAGATAGATAGATAGATAGATAGATAGATAGATAGATAGATAGATAGATAGATAGATAGATAGATAGATAGATAGATAGATAGATAGCAGCATGTGCCTAAAAAGAAGAGAATGATTTAAAAGATCATTTTAAAAAACGGATTCTGTGGGATTACTTATTGTTTTAAAAAGATGAATAGAAGCAGATGCTTCGTGTGGGGCAATCGCATAAAGGTTTGATAAAAATAAATAAATAAATGAGCTAAAACAGATTTCAAGCTTTATG